>NC_135637.1:5053985-5685733 GCF_053574225.1 Canis aureus
CAAAATGTGGTCCAGCCGGAGTGTATTCAGCCACAGCAGGGAACAAAGCACTGATGCTGGCTGCCACATGGACACACCTCCCTTGAAGACACGAGGCTCCGGGAGGGAAGCCAGACACCGAGGCCACATCGTGTGTGAAGTAACAGACGGGAACTGTCCCGAGAAGCAGATCCATGAGGCAGAAGGTGCGATCATGGTTGAGGGTGGCCTGGCAGGGACAGGGTGCTGGCTGCGGGGTCTGTCGGGCTGATGACAACAGGAGTAGACCATGGTGGTGTCTGCTGAACAGTGATGTGCACACCTAGTATCACCACATCACACATGGTAAGATGCTTAGAATGGTCATTTTGCTGCTGTGTGTGTTTTATCCTCATTTAAAAATAGCGCTGGGAGTAACACCAGAGGCCTGTGAGAGACATGCCACCCTTGTCCCACTAAGCTAGCTGTGCAGGTGAGACCAGGGTGCCTGGGCCTGCAGGGGTGTTGTCTGCCCTCTTGCTCTGTCCTGCATGGGTGCCATGCTTTGCATGGTGGCGTCCCCGCCCTGCACGGAGGCCTCTGTGGTTCTCACAGCACCCGCCCTCCAGGCTGAGCTGGGCTCCTGCCTGGTCTCAGGTCTGGAGGGGCCAGGGTGCTGGGCTTTGGGAAGCAAGCCTGCCTGCTTTTCCCTCCAAAACTTGGCAGGCCCTGAGCTGTGGCACTTTCTCTGCGTCTGCAGGTCAGTGGACGGGTGAACCATCCGGGAATGCAGCACTGCGAGAGCAATGGTGCATGTCCTCATGGCCTCAGTGCTCTCGATTCCAGCTCCATGTTTGGTTTTGGGGTGCTGATCACTTGATTAGGGTTTCCCCAAGTGGGCTTTTGGTTTGTTTGTGCCTGAGACAGAGGAGGGGGTGCCTGCCCCGGGTCGAGGCGGGGGGCACCTTCTGGAGACTTGGACAGCCAGCCCCAGACACAGGGCTGGAGAGGCAGATGGTGCCCAGATGGGTCTGCTGGGTTGGTACCCATGACTCCATGAGAACAGTCCCTGCATTGGCCACGAAGCAGGAGAGGGAGTAGTCCTGTGGATGTTCCAACTATGTAGCCCCAACTGTGTTCCCCTGTAAAGATCGGAGCAGGCACTCCGGCTCTTAGAATCTCAGGTGGAGGCTGTTCCTTTGAGGACGCTCATATTCTTTTCGGATACAGACTGTCCTTTCCTTGGGGACTTCCTTATTTTCTTGAGGGCAGAACAAATCCCTAAATGAGAAACAGGCAATCATGCAAAGGTGCTCTTGAGGAATAAAGAATGTGAAGAGAAACAGGATGAAGGTCACAAAGTGTTGGTCTCAAATGCCCTGATAAGGTCCGTAAACATGTTACATTCTTAGTTTTGAGTTTGTGGCCAATGTTTAAAGCCCAAAGTATACAAATTTCCCATAATATTCCAGATTTCTGACAGGTTTCTTGAAAGCAATGAGAAGCTCTGGCACCACTGTCTCTGCTTCTGTGTGGCCATAATCACCTTGCAGGGATGGATGGCCGTGCCCTTGTCAGTTTTCCACAGCCTCCTCTGCCTGCTTTGTTCATCCTCATTCCTGGCCAGCCACTCTGGTTTGACCTGGCATAAGATTTGCTGTTCATCTCTAAAGTTTTCGTTCTTGCCCAGTTGGCAATGTAGCCAAGCCACGGAGCCCCTCTATGCTTCCCTTCTGGACCTGAAGAAGGAGGTATGGTGACACCATGAGGGGATGTGCGACGCTGGGCAGATCTGAGCATGCTGGTGGTGGTATGGCGATATGCTTTGCAATATGTTTGCGGAATTTAGGGTTTGGTCCACCCGAATTAGGGAGTGTGAGCTCAACTCACCAACCAGTTTGGAGATGACGTTTAGCTGATGGAACACGATTTCCTGTTTCCATAAATAACTGCCAAGCAAGTGATTTAACCGATTTAATGAGTCTCACTGTGGGAATCAGGCCTGGCCAAGGGTGCGTGTTTATTTCCATCTCCATCTGTGGACACTTTGTTGAGGATCGCGGCATTCGTGCAGGGTGTGGGACTGTAACTGGAGTCGCCTCTGCCCTTGGAGCATTGACGGAGAGACGGCAACACATGTGGAACCGAGCCACCGTGGCATCCTGTTGAAGACGAGGGACCTGAAAATGAGACGCTTTTCACATCATGTCAACATCTCAAATTATGTCCAAGAGCAAGTGAGCAAAGATGTTGGCCTTATGGCCATCTATCACTGGACTCACCTGACCATAAAGGCTGTGTCTCCTAAGTGGCATTTCCTCTCCAGATCCTCTGTTGGCACCTCTCCAAGTGGTGTCACCTCTGTGAGCACTTCGACAGGGCTATTCGTTCATTCATTTTCTCACTCACTCATTCAGTAAGCCAGTGTGTCTCAAGTAGGTGGTTCATCAGGGGAGACACCAGTTGTCACAGGGGAGGGTGTGTTGCTGGCATCTGGTTGGCGGAGGCCAGGGAGGCTGACGGGCATCCTGCAAGTGATGCACAGGGCAGCCCTGAGCAACCGATAATGATCCAGCCTCACATTTCAACAGCGCTGAGATTGAATGCTAACCAAATCCTCCTGAGTGTGTATTCTCTCTCATGGGCACTGTTTAGGTGTCGGGGACCAGGTGGTGAATAGGACAGTGTCCTTGTTCTCACAGAACCTATATTCTAGTGGCGGGGGAGAGGAGGACAGACAGTCACTGAGTTAACAAGGTAACTTTAGTTTGTGCACCAATGGGAATGAGTCAGGTAAATAATGTGGCACAGATGTCTGGAGGGCACAGTGTTAGTTGGAGTAGCTTTGGAAGTCCTCTTTGGTGGGGGGACTATTTCCTCTGGGATTTACATTATCAAAAAGTAAGAAAATGTGACTTACCATGGCTTAAACAAATGAGGGGCTTCATTTTTCACCAAGCAGCCTGAAAGTAGGAAACTACTGATAGTGATTCAGGGCCAGCATCTCCTGTAATTCTCTTGTTTTTTTGTCCCCCCCCCCCCAACAAAGGTCACAAAATGGGTGTTGTGGTGCCAACCATCACATCTGTGTTCATGACACCAGCCCCACCTAGCTCTCCTTTCAGGAAAGTAGAAGCTGTCATACAAACTCCCTCAATAGACTTCTTAGGAGCTGTGGGCAGATCCATGTCCCCTGACCTCCACGGCTGCAAGGGAGGTTGGATAGGCTAGTATTTATACTTTCTAGCCTCTCTGGCAGAGGCAGGTGTTGGAGGCCAGTCGGCTTTTGGGTGCTGGGTGCCTGTGACCTTGAGTGAAGCCTGTAATGATGAGGAGGAGCTGGCCCTCTGGAAACCTGTGGACAGTGTGCCAGCTGGAGGAGACCATGCTATAGAGGCCTGGTGACTTGTCCAGAAGAGGGATGAGCATGGGATCCTGACAGACAGTGCTCACACGGCCAGGAATGTCTGCTTCTGCAAGCATCCCAGGAAGCGTCCTCACTTCCTAGGCTACTGTCCTCAGTGTCCAGAGCCCGAGTGGTCAGCCATCTGCAGCCAGAGACTGAGCCCTCCCTGCAGAGGCTCTCGGGAGGCTGTTCTGTGCCTCCTCCACTCCTGGGCTTTTGGCTGCATCTCTGCAGCCACCACCTCCTCCTTTTCCATCTGTGTGTCCGTCCGCTCCTCCTGTGTCTCTTACAGGGACAGAATCATTAGATTTAGGACCCACCAGGGTAACTGGCAGCCATCTTATCTCAAGAACCTCAGCTGAGTATATGCCAAGACCCTTCTCACAAACATCGTAACGTTATTCCATAGATTGGGGCGAGGATTCATCCTCTTGAGGGCCAGCTTTCCTCCCTAACAGATCCCAAGAGTAGGTGTTTTAGAGATGCTTGCTGCTTCTGGGATGGCTATTACAGTCAGTGTGTGCTCTGTTCGGAGTGCTGGATCCTGAAAACCTGTAGGAGGTTACTCTGACCGTAGGGCATTGGGGACGCGCTGACCGTAGGGCATCGGGGACCCTCTGACCGTAGGGCACCGGGGACCCTCTGACCGTAGGGCACCGGGGACCCTCTGACCGTAGGGCACCGGGGACCCTCTGACCATAGGGCATCGGGGACCCTCTGACCGTAGGGCACCGGGGACCCTCTGACCGTAGGGCACCGGGGATGCACTGACCGTAGGGCATCGAGGACACTCTGCTGGTATTACCAGTGTGTCTTCCCTTGGAGTGCATCTTTTCACGTCCAGCCACATGTTCTGGTTCTAAAACTAACGTATAACCTGTCTATGGAGCACTTGCCATGCACACGTTCTATAGTGAACACACCACATCAGCCTGAATCCCTGTGCTTCCCACTCGATTCTCTGCTTCTCAGCTCCGAGCCTTGGTTTGGGTCATTCCCCACGTAGGATGCCTTCCCTGTTGTCGTGGTCAGCTGCTGTGCCACCCACGCTTGGAGACCAGCCACTGTGTAGAGGAGCCATGGAGCCGACTGCGACCGTGCGTGCTCTGGGGCTGTGCTGTGCGCGTGCCACGTATCCCTTGTCCAAGACGTGGCTTCCTGAGCTGTCTGCGCGGGAATGCGTACGAAGGCCGCCTGGTGTGCCGGGAGCCTCACACGGTCGCTAGTGATGCCCCTCCTGCCCAGAACTTGGCTGGATAGCCATGAGGCACCTGCAGCGGAGGACGGGAGTGAGGTCACAGGTCACAGCCTCCAGGGCCCTCGGCTCTGGGCGGGGGGTCAGCTGATGTCACGTGGACGAGGCCCCAGCCCGCTGTGCACATGGTTCTTCCAGCAGGACCAGGACCCCCGTGAGACGCTTGTTAGCCGCTCTGAACAGCCAGGACAGTCCTGCCACTTGGGCAGTCTTGGGGGTTCAGGGCTCCCTCCCAGGACCGGGGCCTCAGCCACCATAGTGTCTGCTTCCTCCTTCGTCTTTGCCCCTCTGGACCCAACACTCTGGCCCCAGCAGGCTGACCGCCGGGTCTGCCACTCAGGTGCAGTGCCAGGGCTGGGGGACAGCCTTCCTTTCTTCTCCCTCCTCCTTCTCTCCGCCCCGCCCTCCCCATCCCTTTTTCCTCCCTCCATCCTACCCTTCCCCTTCTCATCTCTTCTTTTCTCCCCCATTCCTCCTCTCTGCCCCCTCCCTACTCCCCCATGTTGGTCTGCCTCTCCCACTGCTGCCCTGCCTTCCTGGGGTCACGGTGGTCTCTCTTTCTCTTCCCTCTTCTGTGTTGGGGTGGCTTCCAGACGTTGCTGCCCAGGGAGACCTCCCACCTATTGATTTCTGTGCCCTGCCCACGACTCTAAACAAATTCTCTCTTCAACTCTCTTCCAATTACCCAATTTAAGTGAGCCATCTGTTTCCAGCCAGGGCCGGGCAGACTCTGTCAAATTCCTTTTGTTCCTAAAAGACAGGGACCTCTCCTCCCTCCCCATTCCTTCCTACCTCCTCCCTTTGTCCATCCTTTCCTCTTCCTACTTCCTCCCTCCCTTCTTTTCTCCCTCCCTTCTTCCCTCCCCTCCGCTCCCCTCCCTCCCTTCATTAGATAAACATTATGTGTGCCAGTCTCTGTACCAGGTTCCAGGACCTTCTTGTCTCTTCCCTGCAGAGCTCGGGCTGAACCCAAATGGGCAGCAGCGAAGCAGGGATGGGTTGATTGGGTGTGATCCATATTCTGGGATCTTAGACCAAAACTCTTCTTACTAAAGTCATCCTGCATTTGTTTGTTTCTTAGTACACTTCACACCCAGGGTGGAGCCCAACATGGGGCTTGAACTCACGACTCTGAGATCAAGTAATCTTGCCTTGAAAAGTAACTTCTGGAACATTAGGACAGCGGGCGTGCAGTGCTCGAGTGCTCGGTGCCCTTGAGCACTGTGTGGCGGTGGCAGAGAGGCCAAAGCGGGAGCCCCATGTCACGACCTTTCATCCAGGAGGCCCTGGCCTCATGTTCCTGTGCTGTCTTTGCTTTTATGTTTATTTTAAAGCCTTTTGTATGGATTTAGAGGGAAGGGAGCATTTGGGGGAAACTTGCAGAAAAGCTGCAAGAACAGATTCCATGACAAGTTGTTTGTGGGGACCTACAGTGAACCCAGTAACGGGAAATAGCTGGTTTTCATCAGATGGGCCCATGTTAGCACCCGTGGCCGACTGTCACCCAGATGGATGACTGTTACTGACGACACTTACAATGTGGTGGTTTTGTGTGACTCCTTTGATGGTTATTTATTGACTTTCCTCCATAGGGAAAAGCTTTCCTCTCCCCTCCTCCCCCGTCTATATTTTTTTTATTTATTCATGTCAGTGCGGGTTAATGGGTCATTGCTTTGTTCAGTGGTTAGACCTATTATCATCGTGTATTTTAATGTGCAGGGTAATGAGCCCAGGGAGCTCCCTCCTGATTCCCGTGCTCTGTGTGGCCATCATTTCCTCCATAATACAATGCTCCCGGCTCAGCAGGCACTCTCCCTGCTCCAGTCCCAGAATTAGCCCTCTTGGAGGTCCTTTTCCAAGGACCCTGGTTTCTTTTGGTGGAGAACAATAGTTAGCAACCACGATCTGGGCACTGAGTGTGGGCACTGCAGCTGGGGCGTTCCCCAGACAGAGCTGGGCTGAGCATGTGCATCCAGGCCGTGATGCTCCTGCCTGATGCTCCCACTCAGTGCTCCTGTCTGCCTCCGTCCCTTCCCTCCTGCCTGAAGCCACGTGCTCACGCGCTCGCGGTGATGCTTCCAAGCTCAGTGGCCACTGGTGGGTGGCAGGTGCGGAACCATCCCAAGTAGGACCACTGGCCTCTCCCTGCACAGAGCCTCCCTGGGAAGGAACTGGCTTATTTTTTTCTCGTACAGCCCTCCCAGCCTGGCTTCCACTGGACTCAGGACCCTAGGCTGCAGTTACAGCGCTCGCCTATAAATATTTAAATGGTAGTTCAGCTTTCAGACAAAGCACATCAGTGGTAAAGATCAAGTTTTTTGACCTTTTGTCAATTTACTCAGTGAAATATGATCCTCCTGGTCTGTTTTTTCTAAAATGTTGTGGTCTCCTTTTCTCATCTTTGAAATGGCTGCATTTTCTCCAAATGCAGAACAGAGAAGATGCAAGTGTGCTGGGGTCTCTCATAAATATATAAATGCAAACAAGACAGTTCTCAGTGTCTGCAGAAGCCAGGCTCTGGCAGTGGCCTGGGGACGGGTGACAGGTGCTTCAGAACCGGAGGCATCTGGCTAGCAGCTGGTGCAGCCACAGAACGTGCTTGTGGATTTTGTTGAAGTGGGCTTGGTGCGTGGGTGGGGCCTTGAAGTCACAACACAAGCCCGTGCTCACCAGCCCACCCTGGCTCCTGGGTGTTGTGGCCCTCCCTGTCCTGTCCCAAAGCCCATCTCCTGACTCTGTGTTCATAGTGTGGTCTTTTCAAGTGCTCCATGGGGTTTGTGTTGTGGGGTGGTGGACGGGGAAATGAATCAAGCCTCTTGTGCTTCAGCCTCACATGGTAAAGCTCTCTGCTCCTAAATATACCCACATTTGAAATGTGGTCTGGCTCACGTCCCGCTATTCATTTTCTGATTTTGAATATTCTCAGCATGGGCATATTTAAAGCAAGATAAAATATACACTGAAAAGGAAATTTAAAAAGAAACACATTGGTAGCTCCTTCAAGGGAACATCAGAGATTGGAAACCACATGCTTTGTGAAAGACCATGAAAGAGGCACCCACGAGGGCAGGGACACCACAGTCTCTGCTCTCCTTGCTGCTGCCACACCCTCTTCTGTGGGCTCCTTATCTCTCTCCCCAGGGGTGGGGAGGGCAGTCGCAGGCCGATGCTGTGGATTTTCCTGAGGCGCTCCATCCAACCTAGGGCCTAACTTGGGTAGGGCACCTGCTTGTCATGCCCACCGCTCTTGGGTCTCTACAGGGAAAGACTCAGCTCAGGGCTCTTCTGTTCCCAGAGAACTCTGTGTCCCTGCATCCCCATGGCCACTGACACACCCATGTCCTGCACTTGCTCCAGCAATGTCTTCCTTTAGGCCTGCCTCTCTGAGTGCCTGAGATCCCCTCGGGCAGCTGGTGAGGCACATCCCTTCCCACTCCTGGCCAGGCATCGCTGCCTGGCATCCACTCAGAGTTACGTGGAAAAGCGTCGATCTTTGTGGCGCATGCGATGGCCACGAGTCCCTCCAAAAAGCACCACTGAACTGCCTCTCTGTGGAAGCTGTGACCCTCTTTTGAGAATCTCGAGCAGGAGCTGCTGTTCTGGCCTGGGTGGGGACCCCGCTCTGCTCTCAGACAAAGCCCAGCTCCGCCCGAGCCTTCCCAACCTGTGCTTAGCATCCTTCCTATGACATTTACAAAGCAGATTTTTTTTTTTTTTCCAAACACGGTTGTATAAATTTTTGTTCCAGAAAACACTGCTTGAAATCTCTTTGATATTTTCCTGCAAGGTCAGGAGGCTCGCATTTATTCATGGCATTTCCCTTTCAGGGCACAGACCTAAATGGTGAATTATAGAAGCACTTGCTTGTTTGGAAGGGGAATCTCTCTCCCTGTGACCCCTCTGCCCCTCCAGAAAGCAATGGCCAGTCAGGAAAATGAGCCCTTCCTTGGCCTCTGGGCTGGAGAGGAGGTGTCTTCACATAACTGGGTGAAACTGGGGCTCTCCTGGGCAAAGGTTGCCGCCAGCATGCGTGTTTGAAGGAGTGATGCTTCCCTGTAGACTTTCTATACCAAGATGGGGACTGCTTGGTGGGTACAAGGGCCTGGGTGTGCAGGTGTGAGTCCCCTCCAGGGGAGTCATTGTGGGAGGGTGAGCCCACGGATAAAGGAGATGAGGTGCTTTGGAGGCTCATGCTTACCAGGCGGTGGCGTCCAGGAGACAGAGCACAAATGCGGCGTGACAGGCAGCTCCACGTGGAACCCAGACAGGGAGTTGGCCATAGATGGCTGCAGGATGCTCCCCCATCCCCCAGGGCAAGAGGGGGCTTAGGAATGGAATCGCAACCGCTGGGGGCAGGGGGCGCTAGACGGCCCCCATAGAGCACACGGCACGTGCTGGGCAGACGCACACCCCAGGGACAGCTTGCCAGGAAACGCTCCTCGCCTTTGGTGCCAAAAGAGCAGATGCAGTTTTCTGCCTATCTCTCCTCCCAGCCCCCACCGGATCTCCCTGAGCCGGTGATCACACCATCGAGGGTTTGCCCACACTTGCCTGTGTGTCTTCACACCTCTTCTGCTCTGATTCCAGACTCTGTGCATCCCTGTCTCTGCTTCGGAAGGCTGCGTCTCACTCAACTTTGGATTCTCCTGAGCCTGTGGGCAGAAGCGGTGGGAGCTGGCTTGTGCACCTGCTCCCACGGCCCCTACTCCCCTTCTGTGGAGGGGAGCTGGGTCTCACCCTCTCCCTGTTGAGGTTGTTGTCTGGGTCATACTGCTCAGGAGGGGAAGACTGTCTACTCTCTCCATGTTCCCTGGATGGGAGGGACTCCCCGGGCTACACTGGGCAAGCCCAGCACAAGGCTGGAAGGGTGTCCACTAATGGGGGTCTCCTTTGCCACCCACACTATCTCCCTGTGGATGAAGAGCTAGCTGTTCACCCCAGATGTTTTCCCCAGCAGCAAGAAATGGAGGTGGGAAGCTACTTTTAAGCTAGGAGCACATTTCCTGGATGCCTGGGTCCGGGTGAGTTGTGGGAGGATGGAGGGGATGTGTAGACCTCCAGGCCCAGGTGATGGGGCCACTGAGGCCTGCAGGGTCCTGTGGGATGGGGCAGTCATAGATGGCAGGGGCCTGGGCCTCTGAGTTGGGGGGAATATGCTACCACCTGGGACCACCTGCATCGATAGATTTTGTAAGAAATAAATCTGCATTGCCTCAAACCCCACAGTCAGGGCCTAACATGGCTCAGAAGCCGGCATGATGCTGATACACATAGCATGATTCTGTTTTTTCTTACTCCCTTGTCCATCAGCCTCCTACACCCGACCCTCCAACGTGCTGCTGTTGTGTAGGCGGGAAGCCAGGAGGCCTGAGAATGGGGCCTCCATGTACACGTCCACTGAGAACCACAGGACCCACATTGCTGAACCATCGGGATGAAAGCTGGCGTGTAGGATCCTCACTGCTTGGCTGTTTTTGGAGCAAGAATTACTATGCATGTTCTGTGTCTTTTTATAATTACAGTGATTTCAGGTTGTTTTTACTTATTAGTAGAGTAACATACATTTATTGTAGAATTTTTTTTAAAGTGTAGAAAATCATTCAGAAAAAATTTAAATCACCCGTAGAGACATCTCACCAAAATCATCATGGGTAACATTCGAAGTTTACAGCTTGAATCTTATTTTGCTGAGATATTTGGGAAATGTCGTCTAAAGATTGAGTGTGTATTGAGGGGGTTCTATGGAGTGTCTGTTTTCCTATGAACAATGGTATGTTTACCATCCTAAAAGATATGCTGATTCCATCACATCCATCATCATCCTTCAGGATAAACTCACAGAAGTGGAATCTCTGCATCAGAAACCTGTTGTTGAGGTGTTGGTGGCAGTCAGGGTCAGGTCACCTGGCATAGAGTGGCACAGAGCTGCATCATTCTCTGTCCAGTTCACAGAGGGCACAGAATGTGCTTACCATCTTCTCTTGAGAGCCTGGAGGACACTTGTTTGATTTGTTATTTACTATAGAAAAGTGAGTAAATGAAGATGCATCAAGATTAAGAGATATTGAGCAGTGATGCATGCACTCCATGCTCAGCTGTGCTGGAACGTAGCTGGTGCCCTTCTATCCGGGAGTACATGGCACGTGGTGTGCACAGGTGTGAGTCCCGTGAGAGTCCCGTGGGCCAAGTTGGCCCCCAGACCTGGAGGTGGGAGTGGGTGCTGCCAGCAAACCCCGGTTTCCTTCCTTGGGGTATTGGAGTGCCCCGGCTGGCGTGCCTGGTGCTGTTGTGAGCCAGAGTCAGGAGATCCCAGACCTGGCTCTGTGAGCTTTAGCTAGGTGACTGTCAATGAATCATCCAGACCTGGAGCTTGTTTTTTTTCCCCGTCTTGTTCTTGAGTAGAACAAGGCTCTTCCCAGCTGTAGCTTTGTATAATTTTGTTTTGAACATAATTTTTTCATGACCCTACCTCTTGTTTAAAGCTCATTTAAGGCATCTTTTGGAAGGATGTCCCGAGGATGGGATGGGAACAGACAGTTATTAAGAGCAGCACAAGTTAATCACCTCTGCTGAGTGGATGTGCTTGGGTGTCCACAGATCCCAGTGCTCAGATGGGGTGTAAGTGCTGTTCACTGGGGGTACTGTTTGTTTTTTTTCCCTGTAAAACTTGGGAGAACAGCACAAGCTATTAAGTGATTTAGTTATTAGAAAGGGCTTTAATGAATCCCTTCCTTCTACAAGGGAGGGCCCAAATGTAAAGGCTTGGTTTTAGATTTCTATTGGTTGGAAATCTTTCCTTTCTTTTATTACTATTTTTAAAATTTTAATACATTTTTTTATGAAGTGATACAGGTGAGAAACAGTATCTACTTCCATTAAGTAAGCCTATTATCAAGGATATGTAACCAATTAAGATTGAAAAAAAGACAATAGGATGATTTCCTTGGTTGGAGTCTTTTTTCTACAGACATGAGCATCAGAGACATTAATACCTATACTAATGTCTTGATACGTGGAAGGTTCGGAGTCCAGCTCAGCTGGTCATACATTAATACTTTATTTTGAATCTTGGTTTCCTTTGGGTTCTCATTTTAAAAAATTTGCATAGCATAGTGGTTTAAGCATTAAAAGGGAGTGGGTGGATTCATAACTTGATAGCCTGGATAAGGAAACCGTTAGGCACAGTTTGACGTAAAGGCTCAATGTCACGAACTGGGACTTGTTTTTTTTTTTTTTTTTTCATCCTTATCTGTGCTGCTTTGGAGTTACAGCTGGGTCACCAAGTGGCTTCTCACATCACCAGACCATGTACATGCTCCCTGAATTCCCATAGGGAAGCCCATGACTCCCCCTAGTCTTGAAGATCACTCTGGACTGGGGTAGGTCTCAGGCTCACCCACATCATTGCTCTGGTCATGGAGATGGAGTGTGTGACATGTTTATAAGCCTGTCTGGGATGGAGAATCCCACAGATGGGAGACTTACAGGACAATGGACATTAGTATATCACAGTCCCGGGTATGGAAGCTGAGATGGGACACTGGTGAGGGCTAGTTCTGGTGAGACCCCTTCCTGGGTTGCAGATGGCTCATTTCCCACTGTGTCTTCACTTGGTGGGAGGAGGGAGCTCTCTGGGATATCTTTCATAAAAAACATAAATCCCGTTGATGAAGGACCCACCCTCATGTCCATCACCTCCCAAAGCCCTCACCTCCTGATGCCACCACTTTGGGGGTTAGGATTTCAACACTTAGATTTGGAGGGATGTGGACATTGGGCCCACAGTGCTGTGGCTGCACTGAGTGGTGCTGGAGGGAGGGAGCAGTGAGCTCCGGCCGTGCAGAGGTAGTGACTCTGTAACGTGTGCTGTACGATTGCTAATTCTTGTGTATTTTCTTGTCCATGTAAGAGAAGTGGCTTTAGGGGGCTGGTGTGCTTTCTGGTGAACTAGTTGGCTTAGAGTGGGGGGAGCACTGGTTTGTAGTCCTTGCCTAATTCCCTGGGGTGAATACTCCCACCAGGGCAGATGTCAGGCCCCCTCTGGTCCAGAGGCGGCTCACGAGTTCCTGCGTGTTTTGCAGCTAAGGTTGCAGGCTGGCTCCAGCAGCTTGCTCCCGGGGAGGATCTTCATAGAGTCAGCTGGCTCTGACTTGCTAACTTGCCATCCCAATGGGCTACAGCCGACCGTCAAGGGTTTGAATCAAGCCAGACTTGAAGGGAGCGTCCCCCAGCGCCTTGGTGGAAGTCTTCCTTGTGAAAGGGTTATTTCAGGATGAGCTGAAGCAGCGCAGTGATTGTGGTCACACATGCTCGGGTGTCCAGGGCCCATCCCTGTGCTGACCACACTGGCCCTAAAGTCCCTCCCGAGATTCCTGTGTATCACCCGCCGTTACAGGGTGTGGATGCAGATGTGGTGCCTTGCACGGATTAATGTTGCTCTTCATCTTCCCACTCTGTGTACACAGATTCTTTTTACTGGCTCATCTTCCTGGGCAGGATAATGGGTAAGGCCACTGGTAGAGGCTGGGTCTATATACAGTTGTATTTTAAATGCAGCCTGCATCTCAGGGCTGGGTTTTACTCCCTTTTTAACCAAGGTTACACACATGTCTGCTCTGATGGATTAAAGGCTGAGAACTGAAAGCTGATTTATCTAATACTGCAGTGGAGGGATGGAGATCTTCTTACCACCTTCTTGGGCTTTCCAAGGATTTACCTGAACAAATTAGAGACCTCTCTGCCTCTCCACTTCCTTCCCTTTGTCTCAAGGGAGGAAGCAACAGTCTCGCTTCTCTGGAAAGTGAGAGATGGAATCTTTAGTGAGAGATCCTGCCTCAGGGCCTTTGTATATGCTGTGCCCTCTGCCTGAGACACACTCTCTCTCCCTGTCTCAGCATGCCAACTGCTCCTCATCACTCCAATCTTTCCTTATGGGACACCTCCTCCAAGAAGCCTGTCTGCTCACCCCACCCCTTCCTTTCACACCTTCTTATTCTGTTTTCCTACCTGCACATGTGTGAGCTGACACGGTCTTGTTTGTTGAATGATTGTTGTCTCCATCACCCCCACCGGAGTGTGTGCTCCTTGGGGTGGGACGGTGTCTCTATCTTTCTCTTGTTCCTGATGTGTGTTCCATCAGTTTGGGAATAAGTCACTGACTATGACAGGTGACCTAGGCAGGCCCTCCTTCTTTCCACATTTAAGGGATTTGTTTTTTTCATCTGTGAGATGATTTCGGTAGAAACTTTTGGTCTTCCTCTTGGCTTGACAGTTGGCCTGCAAGCTTCCTCATTCTTCACTTGCTGCAGATTCTGTGACCATTCCCCATAGGCTCCATCTTCAGCCTGCCAGGGGCCTGGGCAACTTTCCTCCTCCTGAGGCTGACTGTGTGGATCCCACGGACATGAGGGAGGTGCCGCAATGGCCTGGTTGGCTGTGGCCAGGGTGAGCATGAGCACCTTGATGTCCTCTGCCAGCATGCGTCCTCATGCCTGGTGTGGTTGAGGACTCAGGCAGGAGCTCTGCCCTCCTCTCAGAACAGTGGGATGACACTAACAGCAGGCAGTCACTGGTGGGGGGCAGTTTCATCTTAGGGACTACTGGCTGGTCCACCAGTCAGGCCCTCATGGAGGGCAGCATCGGAAATGGAGAGTCACAGAGGTGTGGAGAATTGGGAATTTTAGGGTGGGTCTAGTCCAAGACTTGCACTCACAAACAAGGGTCGGGTGAGGGGTGTGGGTTTGTGCCATGGAGTGGGCTTGAGGGTTGGGTTCCTGCCAGTCTCTCACTCCCCGAGGGGGCCTGGGGTCCCAGTAGTCATAGCACCATTCCACTTCTAGGCATGCGGCCTCTTGTCCTCAGAGTGGCTTTGGTCATAGGCCTTTATTCATAAGGTTGTCGCTGCCGGAATTAACTGTGCTAATTTAGGCAAACAGTCCAAACAGTGCCTGGTGTGTAGAAGAGGTCCACTGATGCCAGCTCATGTCGGTTGTGAAAGTAAAAATGCTATGATGCGTTCTGGGAACGGAAGTCAGAAGTCTGACCTTGAGGACTCACCTCAGAGCTCCAGGAAGAGCAAGGGCCTCCTTGATGTTTGGGGCACCCCTGGGGCATCCTGGATAGAGGATCAGCTCCTCCCTTACAATCAGTCTGCATTTTAAATTTATCTAAAGTTTCTTTTGTGTGTGTGTGTGTGTGTGTGTGTGTGTGTGATGAGAACAGTGAACATGGGATCTACTGTCTTGACAAATTCACGTGCATAATCCAATACTTCTCACCAGGGACAGGGTAAGGTGTGCAGACCCCTGGAACTCACTCATCCTGCATGACTGAAACAAAACAGAGTCCATAAATAGAGCCACGTACACATGTCTGACTGGTTGCCGACCCAGGGGCCATGGCCATGGGATAGGGGAAGGGCAGCCCTTCCACAGTGGGGTTGGGAAACCAGATCCCACGTGAAGAGGAATGCAGCTAGAGCCTTACCTTACAGCAGGCATCAAGACCAGCTCACAATCGGTGAAAGACTTCAGTGCAAGGCCGGGAGCTGAAGAAGTCCTGGGAGAAGATAAGGAAAGGTCCGTGACATTGAGCGTGGCAGTGACCCCTGTCAGCCCTTACTTCACTGTTTCTTATGCCCTAAGCCAGGACTGTCTGTGCACTGGGGCAGCAGCTGTGGAGTGCAGTGGTTAGACACGGCATTGACTCTAGGTTCTGCTTGGTTCAAGAGCCCAGTTACTTCCACTTTGCCATCTGTGTGGTGGGCATAGGAACAGAAGAGCAATGCGGGTGGCGCCAGGGCCTGGCCTGATGGGATGCACCAGGGGATTGCTGGCTGCCAGCATGGAGGTTGGCCCGAGTAAGGTGCAGCCCTACTGAGCACCCCTCACCATGGGGACCAGGTAGCTATCAGGGACTGAGTGTCCTCATGTGAGACTCACTTTCCAGTGCTCCTCCAGCAGGATCACTCTCTTCTCTGTGACTCCAGCACTGACATAAACCCAGGTTGTTTTTCCGTTTTATGTTCCAATTAATTCCCAGGCCCATGAGCACCTCCCAGCCCATGAGGCTGATTAGGGAAAAGAACCGGGTGCAAAAATTACAATGCAGAGAAAGGAGAGGCGGCCAGAGTACAGGTCCAAACACAAGGTGGCATGAGGTGGGCTTAATGTCAAGTAAGTCATCTGTCAGGAGGCATCCTTCTACAGCTGCCGGGAGGCCAGTCCCCAAGGCACAGGCCGGGTGGCATGATCTGGCTAATTATTTAGTTTTCTCTCTTGGAGACGGCAAACAACAGCACGGGAATTAGGACTGTTTGACACTCCTGTGATCTTGTAACGATGATGTGGCATCTTTAAGTGGTTCAGAACAGACCATCAGGGACAGAGCTGCTGTTGGATAAAGCAGTGGGTCTTTCCACATTTATTTATTTATTTATTTTTAAAGTATTCTTTTTTTTTAATTTTTATTTATTTATGATAGTCACAGAGAGAGAGAGAGAGAGAGAGGCAGAGACACAGGCAGAGGGAGAAGCAGGCTCCATGCACCGGGAGCCCGACGTGGGATTCGATCCCGGGTCTCCAGGATCGCGCCCTGGGCCAAAGGCAGGCGCTAAACCGCTGCGCCACCCAGGGATCCCTCTTTCCACATTTATAATAACGGGTCTGAGGCGCAGGGGGTGCGGCTGTGGTAATGTTCTTGGTCTTCACCTGGGCGTCTCCCCAACTTTGCAGCAGTTTGCTAATATTACAGATTTCAAGGTAATGTTTCTGAAGGCTGGTGTTTGGTATTTCTTGTGTATCATAAAATAATTTTTTCCCCTGGCAGTGGAGACTAACACCCCTTTCTGTCCATCTCTCCTGACTGTCTGGTGTCCAGGGCTGCTCATTCCTGGGCAGTGGTGAGCCCTGAACCCCGACCCCTCACCTCCCGGGTAAGTGACTTCTCCAGGCTGTGCGTCCGACGTGTCGTGTGCATAGGCACCTGCCATGTGGGGGCTTCTGAGGGTTCAAGCAGACGCTCTGTGTAAGATGCTGACAAGAGGGCTTGGTGTAGAATGGGCACTCGAATGTGAGCTGCTGCTTTTAATACTAGTAATAGTTAACATTAAAACAGAATATCGATTTCCTGAAATAACTTTATTTTAGAAAGTAACACCATACTTTAAGCTTCAGTTTGGTAGTAAAGATGATGTTAGGCTGAAGAAAAGCTCCATCCATGGTGGAGGCTTCCACGCGTTGTGTCCTAGGGCCTTTAGTGAGAACAAAATCAATTTTCAGGGAAGATGATTAAGCCAATGAAATTGCTCGTGAGCAGTAAACGCATTTAATTAAGTGCAAGGCATTGCTCCTGGCCCTGAGCACAGTACACAGTGTCTCTGGGGGTGGCCCTACTTTATCACTCTCTCAGAGCCTTTCTTCTGGGTGAGGGTGAGTGTTCTTGGCGGCAGGTTCCTTCCCCCTCTTCCCTCACTAGAATCGGGGAGAGACCAGAGAAACCCCTCAGGAGGGTGGACAGCACAGGGGCACCTGCCTGGTGCTGTCCGTACAAACAGCATGTGGCTTCAAGGTAGGGTTCATTGTTCAGACCAAAGAGGATCGAGGCGTTGGTGAGTGGGGCACGCACAGGGTACACACAGGGCCACATACGTGGAGCGGACATGCGGGCCACAGAGGCTTCCTTGCATACCACTGATTTATAGAGCCATCCGTGATTCTTCTGCTCTCCAAAATTATTTTATTGACTTGTGTCTCTGGAGAATGTAGCAGTGTGACTACTCTTCCTGGGGGAGGTTTTTGATCTTGTTTTCAATTTTCACTTGTTAATATTCTCACTGTCATTCATGGCCAAGCGGAAACATAGAAAATGAAATCTTTTATTGCACAACTATTTACAAAGCCCTGTCTGTGAGCCAGGCGCCACTCTGAGGGCCAAGGACACGGCAGTCAGCACAACTGTCCTAAACCCTTGCACTCAGACAGCTGGAGTCCCACCCAGCATGTCCACACGAGCCCAGCGTGGTAAAGAGGAGGAAATCCACAAGACTCTGGCTGGTATAGATGCTTGTCAGTTAAGGTGGTGATGTGCTTTTTGGCTCAGTTTTGACAAAAATTAATAAACATTTTTAAAATGATGAGTTTTGGGTTTATAGACGGGTTGATCAGAAAGTGAGGTCCTCCTACACCCCCTGTCCTTCTAGCCCTGAATTTCCCCAGGGTTCACATCTGGTATAAATGCAGTGCGTTTGCTACAATGGATGAGCCAATGTTGATATGTTGTTACTAAACAGAGGCCATGGCTTCTCTTAGGACTCACTCTGTGTTGTCCTTTCTGTGGGTTTGGACAAATGTGTGATGACTTGTTTCATCCTTTATGGTTGAACATATGGCCTCCAAATCCTCAGTGTTCATCCCTCACTTCCCACCTCTCCTCCCCACCCCAGACAGGTAATTATCTTTTACTGTCTCCATAGCTGTGCCTTTTCCAGGACATTCTGTTGTTGCAATCATACAGTATTTACCCTTTTCAGACCATCTTCTCTCACTTAGTGATGTGCATTTAAGGTTTCATGTCTTGACAGCTCATTTCATCTTGGTGCTGAAATAACAATCCATTGTCTCCTGGACCACAGGCTGTTTATCCATCCACCTGCTGGAGGACACCTTGGTGGCCTAGGAAGGTGCTAGCCAGCAGATTCCAACCAGTGGGAAATTTCAAAATATCCCACTTTAATATGTATTGGTCCATGGAGACCCTGGAGAAATCAGAAGGGTGAAACATCGAGATCTCTTATACTAGGGAAGGCAAGGGTTGGGGTTAAGTTTCAGGGGTCGTTATAACCTGTAGTCATTTTGTTTACTGCAAAACCTGATTTTCTCAACCTATCTATCTAATGCTAACACATTCACTAAAATCACCAAATAATCAAAACACCTTAAAAAATATTAATAGGCGAAGTCAGTAGAGCTCACATGATACAGGGCACGGGTGATGTACACATTCTTTCTCCCCATTCTCATGAGTGGGTGTTTACACTGAGCTACCAAAGCCCTGACTCATTCTGTTATTCCTCAGGATTGGTTCTGATCAAATGTTATAAATACTTAATCCCAGCAAATTGTGCTGAGAACACTAGGACAATTCCTCCACCTTCACTAATTTCAGGATTCTTTATACATGCCCCAAAGCTTCTGTTGTTACTATGTTACACTTATTACATGATTCCAGAGCTACTTCACTTGAGTGGAACTGCTTCTTGAATTCATTAATTTTACAATTATTTACACCAAAATATTGTGGTTTCTCCAGTGTAATATGTTATTTTATTCATTCATCCTTTTTTATTTATTTATTTATTTATTTATTTATTTATTTATTTATTTATGAGAGACAGAGAGAGAGAGAGAGAGAGAGAGAGGCAGAGACATAGGCTGAGGGAGAAGCAGGCTCCATGCGGGAAGCCTGATGTGGGACTCGATCCCAGGGCCCTGGGATCACGCCCCAGGCCAAAGGCAGGCGCTAAACCGCTGAGCGACGCAGGGATCCCTAACACTAAGCATTTTAAAGTATGTGTGTAGGGGTGGCCTTTATCCAGCTGCTTCCTCAGGGGGGTGATGTCTGTGCCTGAACCTGAGGACAAGAAGGGGGGGCGGGGTGGGCAAAATGTGAAGATTTGCTCCACAGAATGTGCCAGTGCAGAATTCCGATGGCCATGTAGTCTAGAGGTTTTATTTATACCACTATAAACACTGTCCTCCTTTCTATTCCTAGCTCAGCAATCTGAGTCCCAGTATGAGGATGATGTGAGCAGAGCACCAGAGGATGCCCCACAGACACAGAGTGTGAGTGGGAAATACACCTCCACCATTTCAGGCCATGGACATTTGAGGTTGTTTGTTACCACAGCATAGCCTAGCCCGTCCTGACTCATGCATAGTCCAAGACATGCATATTGACATCAAAGGCCTCATTCATTTGCTATTTTTCTGCACATGCCTGAGCAGCTACTTTAGCTTGACATGGTGTAGGTGCTTAGAATATAGCACAGAACTAGGAGGCATGGCCCCCACCCTGTTGGAGCAGGTGGTCTGCAGGGGGGCAGCAGCAAGTCCAAGCCCTGCCTGCTTGAATTGTAGTTCCTGAGCAGCTGTGAAGGTGCTGCAGGGAAAGTGGACTCCTGGCCAACTTATAGATGCGGTTTGTTGGGGCTGCCAGAGCCAGAGAATGAGTGCATCTATCCCCTGGGGGAGGAGGAGTTCCCAGGGCAGGGTCCAAGCTGCAAGAGTGGAGGAGTGAAGAGAGGAAGGGGCTTGCAGTAGGGTGGATGGTTGGTAGCCAGACCTCTGTGGCCGAAACCAGGACGTCGGATGACATGCAGATTTTATAATCTTGAGAAAATGTTGCCAGGAGGCAGGAGCAGTAGCAGCAAGGGGAATGAAGAGAGGGGTTCCCCTAGTCAAGATGCTCTGGGAACCAGGGTGGTTAGAACCCCCTCCCGACTTGATTCTTCTTAGCTGTCACTGTGGGGCCATTCTTTGGACTCTATGACTTTTTTTTAAAAAAATATTTTATTTATTTATTCATGAAAGACACACACACACACACAGAGACAGAGACACAGGCAGAGGAAGAAGCAGGCTCCCTGTGGGAAGCCCCATGTAGGACTTAATCCCAGGACCCTGGGATCACAACCTGAGCCAAAGGCAGGCACTCAACCACTGAGCCACCCAGGTGCCCTGGACTCCACAACTTCTTGATGTCATGATTACTGGGTGCCAGAGCCCCCAGAGTTACTGTGATAGTGTACATAAAGCCCCAAACTATAATAGTAAACCCTCGGAATGGCTGGACGCTTTCCTCTGGCTTCATCGTTTCTTGATAATTCCTGCTGATTTCTGAACATTTCTACCTCTTGTCTCTCCAAATGTACACACTCCTGCCAAGGGAGCGGGCAGCTCACTCTGCAGCCGTGCTTTTTCTCCCCAGGATACAACCCCACAGGTAATTCCCTCCCTGTTGTGCATCTCACGGGGAATGTTTAGTGGGGGGAGATTCAGATGTCGAGGCAAAGAAGGTTGTGTCCTGTAACATCACCCATTGTCAAAACACAACTTCTACCAGTGGCTCTGAAAGCCGTGTTCTTTTTATCTGCGTGACTCATTATGACAGATATGCCCTGTGCTGAGCAGTTCCCATTTGGAGATTGAATTACCATTCTATTCAGCTGACACAAAGCAGTTCCCGGCTGGCTCGGGCAGCCCATGAATAAGTAAATAGTCTCCCAGTTTGATGCCCAGCCCAAGCCTCGGAGTCGCAGAGAGGCTGGCATCCAGAAGGTAGGAAGCTCGTGCTGTCTCGGTGGCCTTGGCTACTGCGTCTGACCCGCTAGTGCGTCGATCCCTGGCATTTTGTAAGTACCACCACTGGGTGTGGGGAAGCGTCCGACGGGTTCACGAGCTATGACTGGGACCCTGAGGCAGAGAGCCAGCCTCCTGGAGGCACCTGGCTGGAGAGCGGAGATCTGCCCTCGTGGGTTGAGGGATGGAGGGGGCGGCATTTGGCAACCTCACAGCTTGTGATAAGCCCTGGTCCTAAAGCTGCTGGGTCTTAACTGTGGCTCCGATGCCTGTGGTGGTTCGTTCGGAACCTGTCCCCAGGCTAATTTCACGTTAGGAAGGAGATTGCCCCAAGGGTCAGTAAACCGCGAACTCACAACTGGCTGTTGCTCTCAGCACGGAAGGCAGAGCAGTTTCACTTGTTGCAGGGGTGGGGCCCTGCTTGTCCACTCTCCTCACTCCCTCAGGAAATCTGTTCCCCTTGAAACGGAGTCGGAGTCGACGTTTGCTTGGTTAGCCATCCCGTAACTGACGCTAAAAACAGCACAATGCCAAAGTTCTGTTGCTTCCAGGGGAAATTTTCACTCTTGCTTTGTATTCAATTTTTGGAAAGTGTTTTCCAATTCTTTAAACCTGGCTAATGAGACCAGGTTGAGCGTCCTGAAGCCTTTAGATAATGAAGGTAATTAGATAATGAGCGTAACTGTGGCATTTTCAGTTTGTAGACATCAAATATTAGTTGAAATGAAAAATGTTAAAATGTCAGTAAGTTCATGCTGGTTGAAGGACTAGTGGATTCCTTTTCATCTTTTCTATGTAGAGAACCTTGTAGTAAATGGTTGAAGTGAACTGAATTTATTCCTTTTTTTAAATAATAAATTTATTTTTATTGGTGTTCAGTTTGCCAACATATAGAATGACACCCAGGGCTCATCCCATCAAGTGCCCCCCTCAGTGCCCGTCACCCACTCACCCCCACCCCCCGCCCTCCTCCCCTTCCACCACCCCTAGTTCGTTTCCCAGAGTTAGGAGTCTCTCATGTTCTGTCTCCCTTTCTGATATTTCCCACACATTTCTTCTCCCTTCCCTTATATTCCCTTTCACTATTATTTATATTCCCCAAATGAATGAGAACATATAATGTTTGTCCTTCTCCGATTGACTTATTTCACTCAGCATCATACCCTCCAGGTCCATCCATGTTGAAGCAAATGGTGGGTGTTTGTCGTTTCTAATAGCTGAGTAATATTCCATTGTATACATAAACCACATCTTCTTTATCCATCATCTTTCGATGGACACTGAGGCTCCTTCCACAGTGTGGCTATTGTGGCCATTGCTGCTATAAACATCGGGGTGCAGGTGTCCCTGCGTTTCATTGCATCTGTATCTTTGGGGTAAATCCCCAGCAGTGCAATTGCTGGGTCGTAGGGCAGGTCTATTTTTAACTCTTTGAGGAACCTCCACACAGTTTTCCAGAGTGGCTGCACCAGTTCACATTCCCACCAACAGTGCAGGAGGGTTACCCTTTCTCCGCATCCTCTCCAACATTTGTGGTTTCCTGCCTTGTTAATTTTCCCCATTCTCACTGGTGTGAGGTGGTATCTCATTGTGGTTTTGATTTGTATTTCCCTGATGGCAAGTGATGCAGAGCATTTTCTCATATGCATGGTGGCCATGTCTATGTCTTCCTCTGTGAGATTTCTCTTCATGTCTTTTGCCCATTTCATGATTGGATTGTTTGTTTCTTTGGTGTTGAGTTTAATAAGTTCTTTATAGATCTTGGAAACTAGCCCTTTATCTGATACGTCATTTGCAAATATCTTCTCCCATTCTGTAGGTTGTCTTTTGGTTTTGTTGACTATTTCTTTTGCTGTGCAAAGCTTTTTATCTTGGTGAAGTCGCAATAATTCATTTTTGCTTTTGTTTCCCTTGCCTTCATGGATGTATCTTGTAAGAAGTTACTGTGGCCGAGTTCAAAAAGGCTGTTGCCTTTGTTCTCCTCTAGGAGTTTGATGGAATCTTGTCTCACATTTAGATCTTTCATCCATTTTGAGTTTATCTTTGTGTATGGTGCAAGAGAGTGGTCTAGTTTCATTCTTCTGCATGTGGATGTCCAATTTTCCCAGCACCATTTATTGAAGAGACTGTCTTTCTTCCAATGGATAGTCTTTCCTCCTTTATCGAATATTAGTTGCCCATAAAGTTCAGGGTCCACTTCTGGATTCTCTATTCTGTTCCACTGATCTATGCGTCTGTTTTTGTGCCAGTACCACACTGTCTTGATGACCACAGCTTTGTAGTACAACCTGAAATCTGGCATTGTGATGCCCCCAGCTATGGTTTTCTTTTTTAAAATTCCCCTGGCTATTCGGGGTCTTTTCTGATGCCACACAAATCTTAAAATAATTTGTACTAACTCTCTGAAGAAAGTTCATGGTATTTTGATAGGGATTGCATTAAACGTGTACATTGCCCTGGGTAACATTGACATTTTCACAATATGAATTCTGCCAATCCATGAGCATGGAATATTTTTCCATCTCTTTGTGTCTTCCTCAATTTCTTTCAGAAGTGTTCTATAGTTTTTAGGATATAGATCCTTTACCTCTTTGGTTAGGTTTATTCCTAGGTATCTTATGCTTTTGGGTGCAATTGTAAATGGGATTGACTCCTTAATTTCTCTTTCTTCAGTCTCATTGTTAGTGTATAGAAATGCCACTGATATCTGGACATTGATTTTGTATCCTGCCACTTTGCCGAATTGCTGTATGAGTTCTAGCAATCTTGGGGTGGAGGCTTTTGGGTTTTCTATGTAGAGTATCATGTCATCTGCGAAGAGGGAGATTTTGACTTCTTCTTTGCCAATTTGAATGCCTTTAATGTCCTTTTGTTGTCTGATTGCTGAGGCTAGGACTTCCAGTACTATGTTGAATAGCAGTGGTGAGAGTGGACATCCCTGTCTTGTTCCTGATCTTAGGGGAAAGGCTTCCAGTGCTTCCCCATTGAGAATGATATTTGCTGTGGGCTTTTCGTAGATGGCTTTTAAGATGTTGAGGAATGTTCCCTCTATCCCTACACTCTGAAGAGTTTTGATCAGGAATGGATGCTGTATTTTGTCAAATGCTTTCTCTGCATCTAATGAGAGGATCATATGGTTCTTGGTTTTTCTTTCTCTTGCTGATATGGTGAATCACACTGATTGTTTTACGAGTGTTGAACCAGCCTTGTGTCCCGGGAATAAATCCTACTTGGTCATGGTGAATAATTTTCTTGATGTATTGTTGTATCCTATTGGCTAGTATCTTGTTGAGAATTTTTCTGAATTTATTCCTAATATTAAACAGCAAGAGCTGGACCTTCTTTCATGGTGGAAGGATTTATTTTGCACTCCATGATGAACATGTTTATGGGCAGAGCAGGTGGGCAGTGCTTTATGTTGTTTGGCATTTGAGGGAGCAGCAGTAAAAGGTGCATCAATAAATCATTGCTTTTCTTTCCCTATCTGCCCAAACAGCTCTGTTAATCAAAACTTTAAACAAAGTGATAGTTGAGCTCTCTATTCAATTTTGCTTCGAGTCGTTAAAGTTGGTTATACACAAACTCTCAAAGGCATTATCTTGCTGGACCAGTTTTGAATTAATAATAATCATACTGCATATGTAACCAGATAGGGTAGTTCTTCGTGCTTTATCATCATTAACACATTCTCCAGTCAGCCTAGTGGGATGGAGAGACAGTGGAGCCACTTTGATGAGGGGGTGGGAGAGGACCAGAGAGCAAAGGGTAAAGGGTATTTGAAGAAGTGGAGTCCCAGAGCCCAGAAAGACAAATGGAGGAAAAGAGGTGGATTTAGTACTTCTATGCTGAGAGCACCAACATTTGCTAAATGCTGAGAGGCTGGGTATAATTGTCCTACCTGATTTTTTTTCTTTTTTATAGAATTAGGAAATATTTTCATAACTTGCAAGTTATCATACTTCTCCATATTATTTTTTTATGTTAACCTTAACTATTCTCTGAGAGAATACAATTTATTAGAGGGACAAGACAGAGTGTAGGTTGGTGGCTGTAAGGCCTCAGGTGATTTGTTTCAAAATGAAGTAGTCATACATGTTCTTCTGCTGGGCAGGGCTCTCACTAGAGGTCTCTGTGCTTTGCTCCACTTTACATTTGGCCCATTTGATTGTGTGCCAAGACCTCCTCATGCTTTTCATTGCTTATTGCAGTCATTACCACAAGGTAGTAGGTGGACCAAAAATGTTACATTAGATGATTTTAGGAGACATGTAGATATTTTATAAAAAGACATTACTTGATAACTATTTGTTTCATGTAACTTAGAGAAAAGACGGAGCATATCAAGTGAGTTAATGTAATAATGTAAGATTTCTTTTGAAACAAGATTCATACATGAAGATTTCAGTGAGTTCCCAAAGTGGATGTAAGCATGCCTTTGTTTTTGGACCTCCAACTGCATGCTAAAATATAAAGTACATGCACACAATTTAAAAAGTTAATAATGGCTAAAGGTGTATAATACCAGCCATTTCCTACCCTGTCAACTTTTCACTAAAGAATTATCTAGCCCCAGATATCTGTAGTGCTGAGGTTCAAAAGTCCTGTGGTAGATGAAGTTTTAATTCTTTTAGACCCCACCCCAACCTACACATACAGTTAAGTTGCTACTTTAGTAAAGATAATAGTGAGTGTTTACATTGTTATTATGTATATATGATTAACTAGAAGCAATTAGTGATTGTAATTACATTTCTTTTTTTTTTTTAAGATTTTATTTATTTATTCATGAGAGACAGAGAATGGCAGAGACATAGGCAGAGGGAGAAGCAGGCTTCTCGAGGGGAGCCTGATGAGGGACTTGATCCCACCACCCCGGGATCACGCCCTGAGCTAAAGGCAGATGCTCAACCACTGAACCACCAAGGCTTCCTTGTGATTACATTTCTTTCCTTGCATGGCTTTTTACTTTTCCTGAAGTTATTAATTACCTTATTTTTTATAGTGTCATTTGCAATCCATATACTGAAAATTCTTTCCCATTTTGACATATCAAAAACTTTCTCTAGTCTCCTTCTCACATGATACTTCGCTTGTAAAACTCTCTGTCTTCTTGCTCCAAACTGGTTAGTCAAGATTTGGGGCTCAACTATCACCCTGGAGTTTCTCTTTGTCATTGTGTAGTAGGATCTACTGTTTCTCAGATTCTATGGCTTTTTCTTTTAGGGTTTTCCTGCTTATTTTACTGCAACATATCCTCCAGTAATTTCCTAAGGAAGAATACATTGGAAGCAAATTTTATGATCCTTTACATGTATGGCAATATCTTTCCCTTGTCTTCCCATTAGATCAACTGCTTTTTGAGTATAGAATCTTCAATTGGAAATAATGTTCAATCTGATTTTTAAAGGCATTCTGCTGGCTTCCAAGATTGCTGCTGAGAAGTTTGATGCCCTAACCTTTAATTCCTTTTAAAAATTTCACTTTTTCTTTTTTTTTTTTTTTTTTTTTTTTACTAAAAGTGTTCAAAATTTTCTCTTTATCATTTATCTTCTCAAATCTCATGATGCTCTTTGGTGTGGGTTTCTTTTCATCCATTTTGTAGCCTACTCATGAAATCCTTTAATATAGAAATTTTCATATTTCCTAAATTTCTGTACATTTTCTCTTTCTGGAAATCTTATTAGTAAAAGTTGAATGTCCTGGATTGACCTTTAAAATCTTTTTTCTTTTATGTTTTATATCATGTTGGGAGATTTCCTTAACCTCATCTTCTATATATGCCATTTAAGTCAAAATCCATTTAAGCAACTATCTTTTTCATATACAAGAATCCTTTTTGTCTCTCATTGCTCCTTTCATAGCATCTTGTTCTCTTTCTGTTTGTAAAGTTTTGCTTGGTTGCCTGCACTATCTCCTTCTTCTGCCTTTTATTTTTATGTACTTAGATTATAATCTTCCATATTGGAGGTTTTTTAATGTAGTGAGTAATCTTTGGTTGGTATTTGGTTTTGGACGAAGGTCTAGATGGCTTGGTAGATGCCAGTGTAGCTTGTTTGTGGGGGGCTCATTCCAGGGTAATTACAGGGAACTAAACATTTTGGGGTGGAGTTTCCTAATGTCAATATATGAATATATTGCTTATTATTATTATTTTCTACCAAAATGAAATTTCCAGGCTTCTGCCTAATTTGAGGGTCATGTGGGCAAATGCCCAACTATCTACATTATGCATGTGGTCTCGGGAGGAGTTGACACAGGCAGATGCTCATTATGGTGCCTCACTGCTCTGAGCTGTACTTGCTGCTCTGTGTCCTGACTCTCTCATTAAATGCCTCAGGAAATAAGACTCCAATCTCCTGTCTAGACATCTCCCCCTTGTATCTCGTCTGCACATCATTCTAAATCTTATTAAAGTCTAGCTTGAATAAAGTTATACATGCATGTTCTGGCCTCCCCTGTCAGACTGTGGGTCCTGGAAAGACTCAATCTTGTTTATGTTTGGGTCTAACAACTGCCAGGAACTTGGTAGGTACTCAGAAAATGCTTGCTATATTGAAATAAATTGGATTTTGCTCATACAGACTGTTTTTCAGTTCCGAATTTCAGGCTGAAGCCCAAATTGCTTCAAAGTGTTCTTCCCCTACCCACATAGTTACTGTGGACACTGGACACTTAAAAATTTTGGGATAAAGCCTAAGATAAGTCAACTTATTTTATTCTGTGATTCTACAAAGTTTAAAAACATTAACAAAATAAAAGTACAAGAACTAGGGGCACCCCGGGTGGCTCAGCGGTTTAGCGCCGACTTCAGCCCAGGGCCTGATCCTGGAGTCCCCGGATCGAGTCCCACATCGGGCTCCCTGCATGGAGCCTGCTTCTCCCTCTGCCTGTGTCTCTGCCTCTCTCTCTCTGTGTCTCTCATGAACAAATAAATAAAATCTTTTTTTTAAAAAAGTACAAGAACTTTTGATATTTTGATTATTTATGTTAGTTGAAGGTCTACTGAAATGTAGGAATTTCTAATTTTTAAATGTTTGGTGGCAAGATGGGAATTCCTTGAGAGTTTGCTGCAAGCAGCTCATTGTTTTTTATCTTGATTTTTATTCATTAATTTGACTTATGGTAACACTTCTTGTAATCCACGGGACATCAGTCATATTTATGTAATTAAGGATATGTATAGAGCAAGTCCACACAGTTTGTGGTCTCCATTCTATCCCTTGTTGCCATCAGCAGTGGCATGTCACCCTTAGAGAAGGAAGGATAATTAGCCTGACCCACAATTTCTCTTGGCACATTCAGGAGCATGGAATTTTACTCCAAGCAGGATGAAAGCTTTGTGTCAGGGTGTGTATGTATTTTTGCACTATTCCACACCAGGAAACTTGGTGGAAGGGAAAGAAAGGTGTCAGGCTGGGAAGGCCACGTGTGAAGTCTCAGCTCTGTCACTTAGCCCTCTCAGTGCTATGAACTGGAAAGTGATAGTGTCTTCCCTGACTTTCCCAGCATCTGAGCCATAGAGGAAGCTGAAAGAGGCAGAAAAGCCAACTTATAAGCCATTCTTTTGTGATGGAAGATCATACACTTTTTTTTTTTTTTTACAGTTTAAAATGACTCATCATACCTGAAGCCTGTTTGTCCAGAAGACACATTTGATCAGATCCAGTCTTTGGAAGACCCATTCTGAAATCTCCCACTTTGTGTCCTGAGACTAGGAACCCAGCGGTAGAACTTTGTGGTGAGTTGTCCTTTCTTCCTTCTGAGGTTCTATCTCCCTGTGCCAGTTGGGGGTTGTATCCATCACTTCCTTGTTTAATGGTCTATTCAAGACATGTTTATCAGTACCAGCTGTATGTCAGTTAGCTGAGAAGAGCTGAATGGTGAATAAAACAACTGTCTGTACTCTTGTGGAGATAGCAGTGTCATGAGTGAATGGCAGTGCAAAGGCCCAGGGGCAATAAAGGGCTGAATGCATGAAAAGTGGTTGTTTAGATGCAAATTGGGGAGAGGAGGCCAGGGCAGGCATTCACAACCTTATAGGCTATGGATATGGGTTTTAAATCTTATGAGCAGTGGCCAGATAGCAGTGGCATATTTTAAGTAAGAGAGTGACATGATCAAATTTGCCTTCTAAAATGATTATATTAAATTTTGCATGGGGATGAAGGGAGTGTAGTAGCAAGGAGCATTCGGAGGCCACCATGTAGTCTGGATGCATAGCCGTGGTGCCTCAGACCAGGGCATTAGCAGTGGAAGTGAAGGACACTGGAGAGCTTCTAGATGCATTGGGGCAGTAGGATTTGCCAGTTGCTGTGATGGGCTGGATGGGCAGTGGGGTGAGAAGGGGTGATAAACATGGCTTTCAGATTGCTGGCAGAGATGACATAATGGAGGGGAAAGCCCCACTTCCTCAGATGAGAAAGATCGAAAAAAAATCAGGTTTATGGGTAAGATTCAGATTCAGTTTTGGACCAAAGCTCAGTTTTGAGTTTGAGCTACACCTAAACATGAGGCAGAGTTCAGGAGAGAACTCAGGGCTGGCTTACTCATTCTTTTACTCACTATTTGGTTTGAGAGTTCTTGTGTTGAAGCATGATTTAAACACAAGGCAGTGATTTACACAATATGATCATGAGATGACTTTACGGGGTAAGAATAACAGTTGCTTCTTTCTGCAAAAGGCTTTTGTGTGGCAAGTGGCTGCCTAGGCAGTGGTTGCTATGGTTGTTAGTCAAGCATTTTGTGCATTTAGCAGAAGGTGAACCATGTGAACTTTTGATGCCCCTGCCTAGGTGTGGTATTGGGGTTGGTCCTGATAAAACAATGGATCGGAGTCTCATAAACAGGATGGTGGTGATGATGATGGTTATGGTAGTGATGGTGATGGTGGTAGAAATCATAGTGATTGTGGTAGGGCTGGTGATGATGTACCACTGGACTCAGCCAGTATGTGTTCAGTAGATTTAAGTTCACACCCAATCCCCTGATTTCTATTTTATGTGTTCATTTTTCTGGCAGGAGGCAGAAAGAGTCTGTGTGTGAAACTCAGCTGTTTCAGATATAGGATATGTTCTTGGTAACCATTTGTTCTCATTACTACGGAGCCAAAAACATTTCATCATTCACTTAGTAAATGTAGGGCCCTTGGAGGTGGGAATATGCCTAGAAAATATTTCAAAAACCCTTTCTCTTTCATCATTATCTATATAACAGTGTCTGTTTCTTCAGTGGATATCATTTATAATGAGAGATGTTTATCTGCATGCCTTCAACAGACAAATTGTGTCATTAAGAATACTTTCAAAGAGGATGTTCTGAACTGAGTGATGTAGGTTATTACTGGTGTAAAATTCTTTCAAATTCATTTATTTTACATGGCCTATGAGGCCCAGAAGTCACTCTGTTCTCTTAGGGGTAACAGGCAGATTATTTCAAGAGCTTAATACTTTTTTGAATTTTTTTAAAATTTTGGTTGTTCTGGGGTTGAAAGCTACAGAGAGGAGTGATATGCCTGTGTGTGAATCTTTCCTATATTTGGAATGGGCTGATCTTTTTAATTTTTTTCTGATAGATTGTTGGCTGCTTGGGATTGCAGATGCATCATTAAGTTATTGCATTTAAATTTAGCTCTTGTTCTCACTCTGGAAGGGAATGGAATGTTTGAATTATTTCACCACGAAGGGAGAGCAATTAGAACATAGATCCTCATGACTTTTTGAAACAGGAGGTCTGGTCAGTGAGCCTAAGTGAGGGCTGTGCATCTGACTCAGAGGAGGAGATTCGCTGAGAGTTTCTTCAGTCTGCAGGAGGTTAAAATGGCCTTAAACATACCTGAACCATTGCCAGGGTTTGGGCTCTCCGAGGGCAGCATTTTACATATAAATCTGTAGTGGTCTTTGCTCTCAATACTGGCAATTCCATCCTTCAAACAGGAGTTGGGGCTCCTCTGTGTGAATAAATCATTAAAATATTTATTCCCTGAGCTGGGGGGAAGTTATGTCACCAATGATACTTGCACAGAGGTTGAATTTGTGTCAGCATCTTAAAAATCATATTCCTTTGTCAGATGTTAAGGGCAGGAGGTGCTTGTTGGAGTCTCATGTCACGGGGTGTGGAAAGTGAAAAGCTGATACCGTGTAGGATGTTCCCATTCCTACCCCGTCAGCAATCGCTGTAAACAATCGGGTGTCCCCCTCTCTGGATTTGCAGACTTGCTCCAATGTGAACACAAATACACACATAGACGCAGTGTCTTGGTATATGGACAAATATGTACACACAGAGTGGGGTCTGTATGGATGTGTGTACACGCATTTATGCATATGTGTGTCCAACTACATACATACTCTGCCCTGAGATTTTTACAATCAACTTTTCATGACTCAAGCAGTAAATTGATACATTTGATTTGTAAAAACTCAAGTGTCTTTTTACTCTCTCCATTTTACTGAGTTAACCACTGTCAACAATTGGGTCCTCTGGACACTTTTCTACATATTTACATGTGTATGTGTTGTGCAGCCACAGAAAGTCTGTCATAATTTTGTATGTGCTTTAAAGAAAACCATATGGATTTTATGCAGATTAGCATTTTTCTGTTTTTAGAATATTTCACAGAGATCTTTCCATATTAGTATATTAGCATGCTACATCATTCTTTTAAAGTTTCTGCATATTATCTAGTGGTATCCCTATGCCATAGTGTCTTGGCTTAGTCCTTCCAGAGCAAACCTGGGATGGGGATTCAAGTCAAAGTGGCTTAGTTGCATCAGAAAGGATGAATACTTAACATTTACATCAACATGAATGCAATTGGAGGGTATTATGCTGAGTGAAGTAAGTCCATCAGAGAAAGACAGTTATATGGTTTCACTCATATGTAGAAAAGAAGAAATAGCACAAAGGATCTTGGGACAAGAGAGGGAAAACTGAATGGTAAGTCATGAGAGAGGGAGAAAAACCATAAGAGGCTCTAAACAAATAGGTTGCTGGAGGGGAGGGGTCTGGGGAAGTGGGATACCTGGGTGACGGGCACAAAGGAAGGCATGTGATGAGATGAGCACTGGGTGTTATACACAACTGATGAATTATTAAACAATACATCCTGAAACTAATGATGTACTATATGTTGGCTAATTGAATTTTAAAAAATAAAAGAGTTCACATAAAAGTCAGACAGGAGGGCCTAAGTAATATCAAGACCTATGAGGTTCCCATACAGGACCTCTTCAGATTATTCTAAGCCTCAGTACCATGTGCTGGTTCAGGCCAGATTCAGAGACAATAAAAATTATTGTTAAATAGAAAAAAACCCAAACCAAAAACCAATGTAGCTTAGTTGCAAGGTGATGTCTGGAAACTTTGGGAGGGCAGCAGCGTTGAGGGGGAGAAGCCAAGCAACGATGGGAGGAAGTCAGCGTAGGGCATGCCATCCAGCTGGTGTTCACTGTGGATAGTGGGGCTCTCCCGTCCTGTGGAGGGGCCCCTGGAGATAGCCAGGCACACCCTGGACTCACCCTAATTGAAGGATGAGGGTCTGGGGTGTTTATCCACTGCCAACACCCTGCTGCTATTGGTGAGGTGGACTTCCAGGTGCATAAACGTTCAGTTCTTGTTTGCCTGCAGGTGTTGGTGGTGTTACTATGCATGGAGTTAACAGTAAGGGACACTGTGTGGTCTGCCCCTGCTGCTGAGTGCCTGACATGCTAGCCTTTATTAACATGCATATAGTCAACTAACTGTGATCAGTTATCTAGCCACAACCCTAATCACGTGTAAGTATTACCAGCAGTGCTGCAGCAACATCTTCATCCACACTTACCTGTGTACATGTTATTCTAGGACATGTGCAAAGGTGCATATGTTTGTACATGCATTGAAATACATAGAAAAGTTGAAATTTAAAACGAGGAAAATGTGTGTATTTTCATCATAATCTGCTTTTTACTTTTTATTTATTTTTTAAGGATTTATTTATTTATTTATTTATTTATTTATTTATTTGAGAGAGAGGGGGTGGAGAGCAGATGGAGAGGGAGCGAATCCTCAAGCAGACTCTGTGCTGAGTGCAGAGCCCCACCTGGGGCTCAATCCCAAGACCTTGAGATCACAACCTGAGCCAAAATCAAGAGTCGGATGCTTAACTGACTGAGCCACCAGGTGCCCCATAATCTGCTTTTTAAATTCAGTCATGCATTACTAATCCACTCAGTTGCAGGGACTGCTCCATATTCATGCGTGCGTGTGGACTAACCTCCTGACTGTGTACATACATCATAGGTGTTCAGTCAATATTTGTTGAAGCCAGGAGTCATTGATGTGGGAAGGAAATGACCTATTTGTATCTTGGAAGATTGGCCTACACCATCTGTTCTTTAACTGCGTCTTGGATAAGTGGTATTGCTCCTTCCTCCTGGGGTTGCTCAGAGCTGGGAGCTCTTGCAACAGCCACTGGGGTTGGAGAGGGAGCAATTTTGTCTTCTCTGCCTCTGGGGAGCATTTTCTCTGGATGGGTCCTGGATGAGCTGCCAGGCCATGGCTGTCGGGTTGGTGATGGCAGTGCCTCAATCCAGCAGCCAACCCAGTATTTCCAGAATGTTCTACAGGTTACAGAATAGACAAAAACAGGCAATGGGACCCAAGTACAGTCCTGTATTTCCTGGGAAAAATATAATTATTTTTTAGAAAAAAAATGTAACTATCACGTAACCAATAGTTTCATGGTGGCAATATAAAGTTTCCTTTTTCAGTATCTTTATGTCCATAAAACATATATTCTTGTTTAAAGAAAAAGAATAAGTTAATAGTTGGTACACAGAAATGGAAAAACTTGTGATGTCTGGGTAAGTGCCTTGTGAGCTGCACGGCCCCCATGCCCCAGGACCACGCCAGACACATCCCTCAGACATTGCCGTCCACAAGGTTCCAGGCCTCGCTTATGGTCAGGGCTTCAGGACAGACTGTCTTGGCATAATGTTGTTTGTGTGGAAATGTCTAGGCAAAACGGCTCTTAATGTCATTATTCTTCATGACTAACACAATTATGTATCTTAAATTCCATTTCTTTCTTTCTTTCTTTCTTTCTTTCTTTCTTTCTTTCTTTCTTTCTTTCTTTCTTTCTTTCTTTCTTTCTTTTTTTTTAATAGACAACTCAAGATGGAATGGGCTCTGTTGATACCAAAATCTTAGTGCCAATTACAGTCAAACAATCACTGGTGCTGCTCTGGGCCTGTCAGGGCATGTATGTGATACTGGCGTACCTTCTGTGTGCTTGGCCCGTGCAGTAATGGTCCTCGGCTGGCCTGCAAGGGCAGTGAAGAACAAAAGGGAGTGCAAATATGTTTGGCAGGGTCTTCAGGAACTTCTATGAAGCTCACAATTTCAGCTCTGGCATATGGGTCTTGATAGCGTCTGTTTCACTCTGGTCTCTTGGCAAATCCAGACCCTGCAATGAAGATTACTTGGCTCCTTTTTTCCTACAGAGTAGAGAAAGGAGGCTGTGGATGTAGCTAAAAGGTCTTTGGGGGCACTCTGCCCTGTGCTATTGTATTTATCAGAGAGACTTAATGACTGGTAGAGTTGAAGAGAGAGTAGTGTTAACTTCAGGAATGGCTTGATCCAGGAGCTCAAACAATGTTTTGGGAATGAATGTCTGTTTCCTCTGTGTTGGCTTCAGTTTTCATAAGAGCCCCTCAATCAAGGACTTAGAGTTCACAGGCCTGGTGCTATTTCCCGACCATCTTGACACATCTACAGTTAGGCTCAAGAAAGGTAGGCAGAACTTTGTACCATCACAGTGTGGGCTTCCTACTTTGTGGTCATGAAGGAGATCCCCCCAAAGTCTATTACCTTAACACTCATCTTTAAGAAGTGCCATTTCCTGAATCCCTGTGATCAAGTTCAAGACTTTCCAAGTTCCTCTAAGGTTCTCTGTGGAAGAGGGATCATGCTCCCTCTTTATTGTCAGGCTACCTCTTCCTCCTGCATAGCCATTTTTGCTGCGGCACACCTCTCCAGCCAGCCAGCCTGCACTTGTAGGTCCCAGGGATCTGGGTTTGTAGGTTCCCATGTGCTCACTGGGCTGCCTTGGGTGGTCCATTCTGGATCCCATGGAGGTCTGCTATGGGCTGAACTGAATTCTCACAAAGATGTTGGAGTCCTAATGCCCAAGACTTCCAAGCGAGCACAGTGTATGACTATATTTAGGAGAGAGGATCTTTTTAGAGGTAATCAAGTTAAAAAGAGGTCATTTGTATAGAACCTAATCCAATCTCAAGGACTGGTATCCTTATGAAAGGGGAAGTTTGGCTACACAGACAGACATGTGCATGAGAACACCATAGGAACATGAAAGCAGAGACCATACTGATGTTGCCATGAGCCAAGGAACGCCAAGGACTGCTGGCCATGACTGGAATGCCGGGAGACGGGCCTGGACCAGACTCTGGTCCTCAGGCCTCCAGAACTGGGACATAACACATTTCTGTTTGTGGAGCTGTGTTACGGCAGCCCTTGCACATGAATGAGGCTCTGGTGCCAGCAGCATGATCTAATTCCATCTCAAGAAGAGGAAATTTCTAGCAGAAGCAATGGGAATTGAGGGGGCAGGTGTAAAGGGATGGTCCCTCTGTGTGGTCCTGCCCGGAGGAATCTGCTCAAACCACTGGTGTTGGTCTTTGGGTCCCTTGGCTCAAGACCTAAGTTCAAGGGGCTGGTGTTCAGTCAGCAGGATGTGGCTGGAGAAGCAAGGGTGAGGCACCTCCACTGCCATTCTCAGCAGAGCCTTTGAAGCACAACCATGGTGCGGGGCTAGAAGGAAGGTGAGTGGAGCCCCACAGTCCTGTACACCCTGTTGTCATGAGGACCCGGGAGCCTTTTTCTGTTTTCCTGCATTGAATCACCAGGGTCAGGGGGCAGATTGCAGAGAAATGCCATCATGTTGTGTGTGGCCGTGAGTGGGGCCCATGATACCTCCAAGAGCCGGGGTAAAGAGGGTTCCATCCCACAGTGTGCTACCCACAGGCCGCCTCCTTAGTGATGCTGTCTGGTCACCATGTCTAGCCCTCAGTAGTTTTGGATCTGCAGTCCATCCAGGGCTTTTCCCTGTCACCAATTAGTAACCAGGCAACAGCGCATTTGCTACCGCAGATGCCGTCAGCAGGGCCCAGCCAGCTGCCAAGTACCAACAGAGGGGCCTTGGGTTCTGAGAGGAGACTCATAAGGGAACATGACCACTGGTGGAGCTTAATGTTTAACCTGTGGCCGCGGCCTGCGTCTGGTTCCCATGACCACGCGGCGTTGTTAGATGGACTAACTATCCACTCCAGAAACAAGTGGCCATGCATCTCCCACCTCACATTAAAGCATCCCAGGTGCCTTGATCCAGGACGACAGCTTTCTAAAACCTTCCCTTCATCTCGTTCCGTATCGGGTCAGCATGGGTTGACTCCTGTGCATGAGCTCCACTCTGCAAATGAGAGGTTTAGGGTTCTTAGGATGATGTGGAGGATCCCATGGTAGGTAAAGGGCCCCATCAGCTTGGTTCTGGGAGAGACAGACGCACACAGGCTGCCCATCATGAACCACAGCGATTCGTTTTGTGCAGTGAGTAGCCCATTTCATGGCACTCTATGCTACCAGAAAGTATGTCTGTCCATCTGTCTGCCTGCGGTTTGTGTGACCTGCTGGGACATACACTCCATGAGGGCAGGGGTACTGTCTTGTTCCTCAGTATTTCCAGGAATGGGAATGTTGCTCTGACACATAGCGAGCACAGAAGCTTGTTGAGTAATTGGGTGACAGATTGAACATGTACGAACATACCGGAAGACGTACTTCTTTTTCCAGTTTTGTCAATTTGATGCCATGATCTGCAAGTAGCTTCCTGCTAGGTAATTATGTTTTCAAACATTGTAACTGTCTCAGCAACAAGCCTGTGAACTTGGGGCTTTTAGATAGAAACTCCTCTCTGGTGAATGTCTGAGGTGGAGGCTCAGACTCCCTGCCTCCGCACCTCTGCAGATGGGCTGTGTGTCACCCTGACACTGGGTGTGACTTGCGGGTCTCCTACACCCTGTTCATGTACAGCCTTCCACACAGCTCCTGTTGCTGGAATTCTCACTTTAAGGTCATTTACATTATGAAGTATAAAAAAATATTTCTATCTCCATGCTTTCGGAGAAAGCTTTATACTTTCAGTCCTTTGTGAAATCCCATCACCTTCAGGATGTTTTTTCAAACGTGTCCACCCCGGGGTAGGCAGAGAGCTGCAGCTCACGTTCCCTGGGATGAGGATCGCCTGCTGAACACACCCCACACTGGGGAAGTGTAGGACGGAAAAGCTAAGAGGAGAGGAGAGGGCAGGTGGGCGGGGAGTTCCAGTCACTACCCAGAAGCTGTCCTGCTCTGCAGAGACCATCCTACCCTCATGAGATCTGTGACTTGGGAAACTCTATGCCCATTTTACTTAGAGTGCTTCTTGCTAGGAATAATAGAAACTTCATTCAGCGTGGCTCAAACAGGGAAGAATACTTTGGGAGACACAGGGGAAGGAAGTCCAGGTTCGGCACAGGCCTCCAGTGAGATCCATTACATCACCTATTGGTTCCCCCTGTTTGTTGCTCTCCTTCCTGCCTTCCACAGGGCTTGCTCTATCCTGACATCTATGCTCCCAGGAACTGCAACGCGGTAGCTGTGATGGGCTGCCCTCTGCACATCCACCCCCCAGATAAAGGTATGTTCAAATCCTAAGCCCCAGCCCCGTGAATATACCTTATTCAGAAATAGAGTCCTTGCCAACATAATGAAGCTGTAACTTAAGATTGGGGCAGGCACCAAATCCAAGGACTCATATGTTCTTAAGGTCATGCAAAGACACAGAGACAGGGTATTTATCTCTGTTCAAGTGGATAAGTAGAGATGAGATGGAGTTTTGGGTTTCAATGGATGGCTAGCCACAACTTTTGTTTTCAGGTAAGGAACAGTCAACTCAGTCTGACTTAAGCAAAACAGGGTATTTATTGAAGGAATGATTTTAGGAAAGGTTGGATTCAGAGACTGAAGTGGCATCATCAGGATTTATAGTCTCTTTCCGTTTCCTGCCCCACCTTCCTTCTGTACCAGCTGCCTCTCAGCACACTGTTCCCATGTGGTGGCCACTAGCAGCTCTAGGCTGACCTCTTATCCTTGCAAACTTAAGTGGGAAGAAGAAGCTGTTTCTTACTGATGCTTCAACAGAAGTCCCAAGATCGTCCCTGATGGGACATGCTTGGCAATCAATCTGAGACATAGTCTGTTCCTTGAACAATTATTTGGCTGAGGACAGGTGGCACTTTGGCTAGGCTGGGGTCATGTCCCCACTGTGGATTGAATAGAAGAACAGAAAATTCCCAGAGGGAAATTGGGATATTAGAACCAGAAGGATTGGGAATGCATGCAGAGCAAACCAAGACAGATTCTTCATAGAAATAAATACACCGGGTTGGGTGACCAAGAAGGGCTTCCCGGAGGAGGACTAGAGGCCCAGGAGAAGAGGGAACAGTTCAGTTATCAGACATTACACAGCTCCTACTCTGTATACTGTGAAAGATTTAGGAAGGAGTAAGGCATATTCATTCATATCAGAATGAATCTGATATGGTAAGAAGGCCATATGGGTTCAGAAAAGTGGTAACCACTCATGCCACTGGCACAGGAAGAAGGTGGGTAGCCAGCATGATCGTTAGGGATGGTTAGAGCAGGGAGTTGGAAACCTAGGGGTTTGGAAGATAGATGATAATTTCATTTGTTTCACAAACGTCTATCTATGAGGATCACCACCTCCATGACCTTTTCCCTATCTGTTCAGCATCTTTCCTACCACTTACAATACAATTCTATGTTATTTACCATTAACGTGTTAAGTCTATTTGAGAAAGAAACTGTGTATCACCAGACTGAGTGGGACATCTTGCTAGAAATACAAGGTAAAAAAAAAATAGTTAAAATCAACACAAGGAAGCCAACATGGTTACTCAGATCCAGCTGGATTCTGGTTACTGAGATCCAGTGCACGGCTTCAACCCAGATGTTACAGAGTCAAATACGTTTCAGCTCCAACAGAGTCCTCCTCATTGAAAAAAATAAATAGTAGAGAGACTATAAAAATAAGCAGCACATGCTGTTTATCTGTAAATCAATGATTAATGAAGTGTGTACCTGAAAACACGTTGGGTACAGAGAAGGAGCCATCCCATCCCCGCCATATGCCTTTCCTTTGGTGAAGGGGGGTATGGCTCTCATTTCAGCTGAAGGTTCGGGAAAGTGGGCAAAGAGGGCTCTTGGCCATGTCAAGCATTTAGGTGAATATGTAGGTTCTGACATTCACAGCAGGTGCCTTCCATCCTCAAAAGTCTACAGATAGACCCAAGTCCTGAATTAATAGGATTTGCACAAATTCAATTATTTCTTCAGAGCACGCACAGCTTATGTTGTCTGGACAGCTCAGAGATATTGTCCAGGGGTTAGAAAAATGTGGACTTATTAACTGATCTGTAGATCTCTGAGTCTTTTTGGAACTTTAAGAAGCTCACAGATACCTAAAGCAATTTTGCAAATGAAGAATTAATGATGTTCGCGGGGCCCTTAGTTAGCAGTTTCTTTGCCCATCGCAGTATCAGCCATGGGGCTTAATCTATTGTCCAAATAATCATTCATGCCTCTTATAATCAGCACTCAGTGTTTCCTCTTAATTACATCCACTGCTTCTTTAGCCAGGTCAACACAAAAAGTCCGAGAAAATCAGGTTAAATGTTAGACTGTTAATTACCCTTTAAAAAAGAATGGATATGTCATTGGGAACATCTTTCACCCAGGGCTGGGCCCTGCTTGGGTGGGTAATATGAAGACCTACTCTTGTAGGGACATTAGGAGGTCCTTCCTGGCATTGGCCCCCTCTGTCGGCAGAGGTGCAGACCTGGGATAACAGAGGACAGACCAGAGAGGGCATCTCCTCGATTCGCCACCCCCACCCCCCCAGGGCAATGGGGGAGAGACGCACGGATGGCTTGCACCCACAGTTCTTCTGGGACAGATGAGCCTCCAGGGCAGTGGTGTCATATGCAGGGGGTGCTGAAAGTTTGCGAGGGCCGGCCCACAACTCTCTGAGTTTCTCGATTCATGAGACTCAAGGGAAGCAGACTCTACCCTGATGCTACAGACAGAATATGTGGCCTGGGCCAGCTGCCAGGTGCCTTCTGCCCCTCTAGATGCTGTCAGAGCCATATGTATGGCCTGGGTCAGTCCAGTCAGAGCAGCTTTGGGGATTGTTGCCACGCTGCCATAAAGGTATACTCCATCTCCTGCTGGATGTGGATGAGAAAGCTGAAAATGCCTGGATCTATCAGCAGCTAGCCTGGAATCATGTGGGGAGTGAGGTATGGAAGCCAGCTCTGAGGAAGGCAGCCTCGACCCATGGGAAGAAACTGAGCATTGTTATCCAAGCCACTTGATCTAGCCCTACCGGAAGCCCTTTGCGTTGCTCTTAGCAACTTAAGATGTCGTAACCAACACACACGAGACTGCCGACCTCTTGCCTATGGCACACATCTCTGATTCTCCACGTGCTCTTTCCTGCCAAGCCTGGTCTCAGCCCCTGAATCCTCAGTGCTGTGCTCTAGGCAGTCTGTAGCATTAAGTCAAGCTGACACAGGATGAGACCTGTCACTTCTGCCCACAGATGGAACTGGTACATCCTTAGAGCCAGCGTGACCGAGCTTGTATTGAACTCCTAGCTCATACCCCAGGGCAGTGTTTGCTAGGAAAAAACAGTGTAGTCTGGTGAAGGGAGACATGCTATCTGCACGTGGACAGACCTGGATTCAAATCCTGGTTGCATCTCTTACCAGCTACGGGATGAGGGCTTAGGCTTCAGTGTCCCTGAGTCTCATGTCCCTTCATGTTCACAGATGGGGTTTTGCTCTTCCTTTGGAGGAGTTCAGTGCAGCAGAGCCTGGAAAGGCCTCGAGGCCAGGCCTCCCTCCCAACTCCGCGAGTAGCAATGGGGTCCTAGCACCCCAGCCTTGGGCTGGCAGCTGACACCAGGTCTGGGGGACCAGAGTCCATAAGAGCTACAGTCCTTCCCTACTGGGCAGGGCTTTGTCAAGTTCTCTGTGGCCTCCATGCTGGAGAAGAGCTGCCCCTTCTTTGCTTCTGCTTCTTCTGGTTCTGTTTCCTGTCCAGCTCTTTGCCTGCTGCTTCCTGGAGATATAGAAAGAGTGTGACCTTGTCTTCCCACCTGAGCGTGCTCTGCCCTGCATGAACCAGGCAGGGCAGTTCCTAGGCCTCTGCCTATCTCATTCACTGCTGCCTGGAATAGCGCCTGGGTCATACAAGACATGTCCCAGGCCTTGACCGACTGGTGGATGGATTTACTGTGCCCGTTTCCTTAGATGTTAACACCTGAGGTTTAATGGATTTAACAATCTTGATGGGCACTGAGGGGGGCACTTGATGAGATGAGCACTGGTTGTTATACTATATGTTGGCAAATCGAACTCCAATAAAAAGATATACAAAAAAACAAGAGACACTAAAAAACAACAACAACAACAATCATGCTCATCATACAAGACTTGAGAACAAAAGGGTGATGCTCAGTAGATGCCGTTGTAGCTATTATTCTGGTAATTCTGCAACAGCATCAGCCACAAGCCCTACTGATGATGGTGAGAGCCAGAGATGGCAGTGAAGGGATGGAGATGGGGCAGCTGGTGAAAGGGACCGATGTGCACATGCACACGTGTATGCGTGTGTGTGCATGCATATGTGTGCATGTGTCTGGTCCTCTTCAGACATCTGGTATGGAAGAGGACACCCTGGACGACTGCCAACCTGTCCTATGGGACACGTGTAGGGTATCTGGTCTGTAATCGTAGACATCCTCTGCTCTTGGACATAGAGCACAGTCTGTAGGCCCCTTTAAAAATTCAACATATTTCTGCGTGTGTGCACCTGAGTGCTTCCCTCTCCCGACAGGTAGTAAGATTCACGCCTGCCAAAGGGGAGACATCAGATGCCTTTGTCCAGAGCCCAGGGTCGGGGACAGCTTCAGGGACGGGATGCTCACCTGTGGGGCCTCCCGGCCTCGCTGTTCTGGATGCGTCCACAGGGTCTTGCAGCCACGTGGGCAGAGGTTTGAAACCCATGCTCCTCCCCTCGGGGAGATGCCTATTGCTGGGCACGAAAAATGGTGTTCCCAGGATTTATTAGGCTTCTGTGTGCAGTTCCCCACCTAGACCCCTGTGTCGTGTTCCGTATGCTCAGGCAACACACGTGCCTCCCTGCACCCCTCTCTCCCCCTCCTGTAATGACACACAAGTCCCTGTACCTCCTGTTCATGCTCCCCCGGAGCGTGTTGCCTTGTGGATTGCAGCTAGGAGCTTGCTGTGTTGTCTCCTGGACACATGGTGGGGGAGGCACGGTGTTTTCGGAGGCCCCGCTGGCCCTGTCCCCACGCTGCCCCAACACTCTCCCGACGGATTCCTCCAGGTCAGCCCCGAGATGCAGCCTGTTTCCACCCAGGTGCCCACAGATATGGTCTTCTGAAGGACTGCCACTTGCCCCAGGCGGCTGGAAACATGGAAGCCCTGTCTGCCCGTGGGGAGCTGGTATGTTCATGCCAGAGGTGGGCGGGGGCCTTCTGTGAGCCCCTCGGGGTTCGCCAAGGCAGAGATCGGAGAGGGCTGGAGCAGGAGGCCCTTGTGGTCATCGGGGTCAGTGCTAGGTTCTGGAATGGTGGAGGGGAAAAGGGAGGACTCGGTGCCGTGGTGAGCGAGAAGGAGGCCGTCCCACCACGAGCCTGGCCCCGCCGGACAGCCCTCCTGCCCTTCATCTTACACAGCTTCCTCCAGGTCTTTCCAAACTGTCCGGGTTATGTTCTGTGGTGGAATGCACGGGTCTTGGACGGGTCTTGCACACCTGTGTGCGTGCAGATCACCTGTGCCATTGCAGTGGGGTGGGGTGGGGGGCGGTCAGAGGTGCTGCTACTGCAGGTGTAATCAGGGAAGAAGGCTCAGGAGATGGACTGGGAGATGTGGGACCCAAAGCAAACTGATGAGCATGTATTCTCCTCAGAGGCATTTGGTGTCTCGTTGCAGAAAACAAGGTGACAATCAGAGTCTAAAATAATCATGTGCTGTTTATTAGAAATGGCCAGGGCTGGTTGCCAAGGCGGCCAAGCCCATGATGCTCTCAGGCATCAGGACACCTCCCGGGAGGCTCTGCTTCCTCATGCAGCTTGCAGGCAGGCTTGGTGTGTAGGCGAAGCGGGGCAGGAAGTACGTGTCTCTCCTCTGGGAACCCTGGCTGGGGTGGGGAGGGGGGCTGTGCACAAAAGAGCTCTCTCCTCTAGGCCCACAGCTGCCATTCCTGCAGGCCCACTGGCGAGACCGGCTCCTGGCTGGTGATGGGAACTTGGATTTTGGGAAGGTCTTCACCATCCCCTAAATGAAAAGAGGGACTCATTGTGTCCAGACTGTACTTAGCATATGGTCCGTCCTGACCACCTGCTTTCCCTTGGGCAGTCTGGAATTTCAGATGTGCCAGGTAAGGGGTTCCAATGTGACCATCCCCCCCAAAGGTCCTGGGGCTGCATCTCTCGAGGTGCATCTTCCCTGCATCTTCCCTGGTGCAGCTCCTCACGTATTGTCACAGTTGAACATGACTCCATTGGGAGAAGATTCTGGAAGCTTTCTCTGACTTCCCTCACACTTGGCCCCATGCACCTTTGCCTGTTGCTGATTTTGCTCTGTGTCCCTTTGCTGTTAGAAGTCACAGCCATGAGCCCAACTGTATGCCGAGTTCGGTGAGTCTTGCTGGGGTTCTCTGTGCCCCAGGGTGGTCTCCACGACCCTGACACAGGGCTTCTTTTCATTTGTGGAGGAGCTGGCTCAAATCATTTCTGGTGGGGATTTGTACATGGCAGAGAATCTGGCCTACAGTGACCCGTGCCTTCTGGACCTGACGGTTAGCCCAAACCAAGCAGATAAGGGAGTGGGAGAAAAGGCGGCACCTTATAAAAAATCCAAAATGATTTTTTTAAAGTTATATAAGTGTAGGGCACCTGGGTGGCTCAGTTGGTGAAGCGTCTGCCTTCAGCTCAGGTCATGATCCCAGAGTCCTTGGATCGAGTCTTGCATGAGGCTCCCTGCTCAATGGGAGCCTGCTTCTCCCTCTCCCTCTGTCCCCATACCCCCACTCCTCTGGCCTCTCTCTCTCTCTCAAGTAAATAAATAAAATCTTTTTAAAAAGTTACTTAAATGTAGATGAAAAAAAAAATCCTCCCCTGGCCAACTGAAATACTCCTTGGGCCACACTTGAGCCTCTGATGACCTGAAGGTGAGGCCAATGGCACCTGCTCTCCAATTGGGACAGACTTACCAGTCATCCAAGGCAGGTGCTCTACTCACCTGTCTTCTCTGGTCAAGCGATGTGACCGTGCTCAATGGCCAGAGGTGCAGTGTGACCTGTCCTAGCCCCCGCCCTGTCGAGCTGTCTCTGGAAGACTCTGGTGAACACCTGATTACTGAGGGTCCCATAGCCTTTTTGGGAGGGATCTCCCAGGACTGTCCAGGAGAGGACTTCTCAGCGGACACACCAGACTGGCTTTGGGTACCAGATGGCATCCAAGGACAACCTTCCCCGACTTCCTTCTTCCTCTGGTTTGGAGTCATCCCTCAGAAGAGCCCTATATGTTGAAGAACTTCTCATCCAGAACATGTAAGGAGCTCATGGGTAGGCAATGGGCAGACACGCATCCTATGTCTGGTTTCCCAGGCACGAGCTCTTCATAAAGTGTGCAATTCATGGCATTTTGAGCAGGAATCCAAGACTTTCTATCGTGTGTGCCAGGGCTAGAATAGAGGTGTCTCAGGAAAGGTGGTCAGATGCAGTCCCAGGCCAAGGGCCTTCTAAATCATGACTGTGTAAACCTCCTGAACTTCCCATAGCACCCTCCCCCACCCCAGCAGTAAATCCTGCCTCTTAGGGGGTGGCTTTGCTGCCAGCACTGTTAATATCTATAATTTATAACTACGGTGAGGGCCTGGATCTGGCAGCCACATCTTTCAGCTGAGGACCAGAAGGCAGCATTGAGGATAAATAAAGCACTGGATGCTCAGTCTCCTGGTGGAGTCGAGGATGCAGGGACCAGGGAAACAGCCTGGGCTTTATGCATGTCACAGGCTGCAGCCAGAGAGACCAGGAGGAGAAGGCGGATGAGGGGAGGGGAGTGAGTTCTGGGAAGTCTCGCACTTCTGTGTCTCCCTGGGCCTGGGGCCCATCACTCCCGCACTGGCCCTTACTTACTGAGCGCTTGGATCAGATGATCCCCACTACCCTTTGGTTGAATCTTCTATGAGCCAGTCTTGCCAGAGATTTCTAACAAGTATGTGTTCCTACAGCATCACAGGCATCCTGGGAGGGCAGGTGGTTGATGCAATTTATAAGAGCATTTTGCTTGATTTCTTAAAAATAGAAAGAAGATTGATCTTCTATTGAGGTATAATTGACATATAACATTCTATTAGTTTCAGGTGTGCAATGTCGTAATTCGATATTTGTATATATTGAGAAATGATCCCCTGCAGCAAGCCTGGTGGACATCTGTCACCACATAGTTACAGAATTTTGTTTCCTTGTGTTGAGGACTCTTTCAGCTACTTTCAAACACACAGTACAGTATTACTAACTATAGTTAATAATGACATCATTTATCACTTATGGGTTCATGGGTCACAAAGTGTTCATCATTAATTTCATGTAGATTGCCAAGACATAAGATTTTGTTTTTACCCTTTTGTCTTGTCTTTCCTTATCAAAGAGGCAGAGGTTCACTGATTTAAAATATCTATTAAGTATCGACACACATAGTCAGGTTTTTTTTTTTTTTTGTTTTTTTAGAAATTATCCAACTGTGGCTCACGCAAGACATTGTAGACCCTCCCTGCTACAAACAAGTATGAACTTCAGAGATGAAGCCAGAGGCAAGCAGAGCAGACCTGAGAGGAGGAGAAAGGGGGGTGGTTAGGGCCCCAGGACTGGGGAAACAAAATATCAGCAGGACATTTTATGTTCCCCACCCAAAGGAAGGAGGGGACCCAGACCTGGTGTTTCCTGAGCTCTTATCTAGCATCTATTGCTAGATAAGTGCAGCCAGGGCAGCAGAAGGCAGCTACGCTTCTTCTGGATGGGATGGGGGTCCTTCTAATGGGACCAGGGAAGCCCTGCACCACAAGCCAGGGCCTAGACCAGTAGTCCTGCAGCAGTGAGTGTAGGGGGGCCAGCTCTCCATCCTGCATAGCCCGATTCCCCTTATCTCCCCTGGCCAGGGTCTTGACCGATCCAACAGTTACCTGGGTGCGGAGGAACCTCTTCAACCCTGTGGAGCTGGGACTGCCCTCTTCCACCCCAGACAGACCCAACCTCACCAGGTGGCCTGACCTGGAAAGTCCCTCTGACCCTGCAGGGTTCTTGAAACTTCCCTCAAATGCCCGGAAATGCCAGTGTTGCCAGGAGGCTATTTGCAATGGCTGGGTGGGCGCCGATTGCACAGGTCCAAGTAGAGCTGGCTTGTGTAGGATGATGTAAACAGGTCTATAGCTGGCAGCCCTGCTCGCGTCCAAGCCTCTCCTCCCATGTGTGCCTTGGTTCCATTGTAGCTTCCTGTCTATCCCTGTTGCCTGTAGTTTTTTTTAGTACTTTTTGAAAATTTTATTCACATTCAATTAATTAAATACAGTGTATTATAAGTTTCAGAGGTAGAGGTCAGTGATTGGTCAGTTGCATATAACTCATCACATTACTTACCCTCCTTCATGCCTATCATCCAGTTACGGTGTCCCCTACCTTCCTCCCCTCCAGGAACCCTGTTTGCTTCCCAAGTTAAGAGTCTCTCATGGTTTGTCTCCCTCTCTGATTTCACCTTGTTTTATTTTTCCCTCTCTTCCCTTATAATTCCGTTTTGTTTCTTAAATTCCTCAGATGAGTGACATCATGATAATTGTCTTTCTCTGACTTATTACACTAGTTCCATCCATAGCATTGCAAATGGCAAGATTTCATTTTTTATTTTTTTGATGGCTGAGTAGTATTCCATGTTGTGTGTAGTTTTGTTCAATTATTAGTCCAGGTACCTTGTCCACTCACTGGTGAAACCAAAGCATTTTCCATAGGCTCTTTCTGCCATAGCTTTTCCTCTTCCTACCCTGAGGCAAGGGAAGGTTGGGTATGTGAGCTTGGCCAGCTGGGAGTGCTCTAGAATCCTGTGTCTTTGTGGAGTGAAGCAAGGAGAACGTCAAGAGTTGGAGCATACCATCCTAGCAGCAAGTCCCTGTGTTAGGTGACAGGCACTTTCTGGTAGCTTCTTCCCTCCTATTGCTGGGCCAGCTTCTCTGCACCACCCCTTACCTGCTGCATGCTGCCGTGTTGATGGGGTTGGCTATGGTTCTCTCCTGCTGCTTGCTCCCAGCACAGTCCAGTATGTTGACCCTAGTCAGCTGGTTCTGTTGTGATCTGAGCTTGAGCAGTCATCTGGAGGGCCCCTACTCCCACCAGGGGCGGCAGTATCAGACACTCCATGAGAGTTTTTTGGATGCTCAGGTTCATGGGTGAATGCCATGTACATGCTTATCAGAGAATTTACCCCGAATCTACAAACAAAAATTAAGCTTTCAATGTCCTAGACTTCTGAGTCAGGACAAGCAGTGTTTATGCTTGGGAATGTCTGTTCTTTGTCATGGTTAGTTAGACTATTGCTTGTAGCCTTTCAACACTTCACTTTGTGTTTGACTTCACTTACACAAAAGCCATCCTCCAGCAGCAAGACCAAGATCTGCACAGGTTGTAATTTGAAAATGAGAAGAAAGTTCTAGGATACGGTTAAGTTCAGAGTCCATAGCATGCCTTGGAAATGTGCGTTTCACCAAGTGCAGACTTTCAGATGAGGTTTGGATGGGAGTGTGCTCAGCTTCTGCCTGTCTGTCCTTGAGGCCCAGCTTTAGCCTGTCCATCCACACAGCCTCCAGTCCCAGGGTCACTGCAGCCACTCCTTGATGCAGTAGGGAAGCCAAGCAGGTGAATGAATTCCTTCTTATGCACCATGCTTCTACATCTCTGGAAATCTGGGCTTCACGTCTACAACCTATTTTGGGCCTTTAGTGGTGGAAAAATAGTGAGGTGGTGGTCATCCCAGGAATAGGATGTTCTCAGTACTAATTTAAATTTTTGGAGATTTTCTTTTTTAAAAAAAATTATAGGGAAGGAAATAATACACATGCATTTCCCATCACACAGAATCATTGGGCCAATATTTTACTGTATTTGCTTCCAGTTATTTTGATTGTTTATACTTTCAAAAAGTTACACATTGCCCTTTACCTTTTAATTTTCTTATGAAAAATGCCAAACACATAGAGAAATGGAAACTATACTACAACAAACTTCACATACACAGCTCTCAGACTCATTTAAAAATTTATCTTATTTGCTAGTTTATTTATCACCTATTTTTTTTTTCTGAATGATTGCTTGGAAACACATTGTGCTACTTCATGGTTTCATCATGAATCATTTAAAAATGAGGTTATTTCCTACAGAAAGCACAGTATCATTATCATACCTAAAAATCCTTGTTAATTCCCCAATATCATCTAATATTCAACCCATAGTCAACACTTCCCAGTTGTCCCCAGGACATTTTGTGTCCTTTATTTTTATTGGACCAGGATCCAATCAAGCTTCATGTGTTATATCGGCTGCCACAATGTCCTTTTAGTCAGTTACTTGAAAACACCTTTTTCTTCACTTAACTGATTTATTGAAGACCAGATCAATTGTACACATTACTCTTTTTTTTTCATATTACTCTTTAAAATAAATCAGGCATATTACTCTTTAAAATAAATCAGGCATTATAAAAGAAGCTAAATTCCTCCTTAGTTTATAGAATCTATCCCAATACTCACCTCAAGCCCCAGAAACATCCATTGTATTGTTAGGATATTGTGTATCCTTCCAAGTTTTTAAATACACATTTACATATTATCTATAAACTTGTAAGCCTATGTCCATCTTTTCTTTTTTTTTTTTTTTTGGTTATTTATTTATTTATTTATTTATTTTTTTTTATTGGTGTTCAATTTACTAACATACAGAATAACACCCAGTGCCCGTCACCCATTCACTCCCACCCCCCGCCCTCCTCCCCTTCTACCACCCCTAGTTCGTTTCCCAGAGTTAGCAGTCTTTACGTTCTGTCTCCCTTTCTGATATTTCCCACCCATTTCTTCTCCCTTCCCTTATTTTCCCTTTCACTATTATTTATATTCCCCAAATGAATGAGAACATATAATGTTTGTCCTTCTCCGACTGACTTACTTCACTCAGCATAATACCCTCCAGTTCCATCCACGTTGAAGCAAATGGTGGGTATTTGTCATTTCTAATAGCTGAGTAATATTCCATTGTATACATAAACCACATCTTCTTTATCCATTCATCTTTCGATGGACACCGAGGCTCCTTCCACAGTTTGGCTATAGTGGCCATTGCTGCTATAAACATCGGGGTGCAGGTGTCCCGGCGTTTCATTGCATTTGTATCTTTGGGGTAAATCCCCAACAGTGCAATTGCTGGGTCGTAGGGCAGGTATATTTTTAACTGTTTGAGGAACCTCCACACAGTTTTCCAGAGTGGCTGCACCAGTTCACATTCCCACCAACAGTGTAAGAGGGTTCCCTTTTCTCCGCATCCTCTCCAACATTTGTTGTTTCCTGCCTTGTTCATTTTCCCCATTCTCACTGGTGTGAGGTAGTATCTCATTGTAGTTTTGATTTGTCCATCTCTTCTATCCTCTTAGAAATTATATAGTTTTTTAATGTAGATTTTTCATAAATATCACATACTGGGCACAGGATTCCATAGCTTGCTCTCCTCCCTCTCACTAGGTCTTGGAGATGTATTTGGGCTGATGAAGGGTCCATATCCACTGCCATACTGGGGAGTTTTCTATTTCTCCGTGATGGACACTGCTCACACCTGCCTCCCAGAGCACACATCTGTGTCAATCCAGCTGAAACTACTGGGGATAGTCATAGGGCATGCACACGTTTTCTTTTTTTTTTTTTTAATTTATTTTTTATTGGTGTTCAATTTACTAACATACAGAATAACACCCAGTGCCCGTCACCCATTCACTCCCACCCCCCGCCCTCCTCCCCTTCTACCACCCCTAGTTCGTTTCCCAGAGTTAGCAGTCTTTACGTTCTGTCTCCCTTTCTGATATTTCCCACACATTTCTTCCCCCTTCCCTTATATTCCCTTTCACTATTATTTATATTCCCCAAATGAATGAGAACATATAATGTTTGTCCTTCTCCGACTGACTTACTTCACTCAGCATAATACCCTCCAGTTCCATCCACGTTGAAGCAAATGGTGGGTATTTGTCATTTCTAATAGCTGAGTAATATTCCATTGTATACATAAACCACATCTTCTTTATCCATTCATCTTTCGTTGGACACCGAGGCTCCTTCCACAGTTTGGCTATCGTGGCCATTGCTGCTATAAACATCGGGGTGCAGGTGTCCCGGCGTTTCATTGCATTTGTATCTTTGGGGTAAATCCCCAACAGTGCAATTGCTGGGTCGTAGGGCAGGTATATTTTTAACTGTTTGAGGAACCTCCACACAGTTTTCCAGAGTGGCTGCACCAGTTCACATTCCCACCAACAGTGTAAGAGGGTTCCCTTTTCTCCACATCCTCTCCAACATTTGTTGTTTCCTGCCTTGTTAATTTTCCCCATTCTCACTGGTGTGAGGTGGTATCTCATTGTAGTTTTGATTTGTATTTCCCTGATGGCAAGTGATGCAGAACATTTTCTCATATGCATGTTGGCCATATCTATGTCTTCCTCTGTGAGATTTCTGTTCATGTCTTTTGCCCATTTCATGATTGGATTGTTTGTTTCTTTGGTGTTGAGTTTAATAAGTTCTTTATAGATCTTGGAAACTAGCCCTTTATCTGATATGTCATTTGCAAATATCTTCTCCCATTCTGTAGGTTGTCTTTGAGTTTTGTTGACTGTATCCTTATGCACACGTTTTCTTTAGCAGATCTTGCCCATCAGCCCTCTAGCAGGTACTGTGTAAGCGGACAAGCTCCCCACCTTGTCAGTACTCTATAGAGTCAGATTGGTATATTTTTGCACATCTGATGGAAAGTGAATTTGCATATCCTTGATTAGGAATGAGGTTGAACATTCTCATGCATTTATTAGCAATTTGAATTTGACTTGTGCCTGTTTATTTCCTTTTCTATATGTAATACTTTAAAATACATTCTGAATATGAAATATGGTGTCAATTTTGGCTTTAAAATAATGACAAGATGGGGTGCCTGGCTGGCTCAGTTGGAAGAGCATATGACTTTTGATCTTGAGGTTATCAGTTCAAACCCCACGTTGAATATAGAGATTACTAAAAAAGAAAAAACTTTAAAAGAAAGAATAGTCTCAAAAAATATAAAATAAAGACAAGATAGATAATTTGATATTGATCACTTTGCTGAATAATGACTCAGTTGAAAGCCTCAATGGTGTAAATGAGAACTATGTCTTTCTCCTTTTTAGGGAAGTAAATTGCTGCTGACCACTTTGAGGATGGATTCTCATATTCTCATAGATAAGAAATATAATTACAATATTTCAATTTTTGAGCTGCCAAAGTAATACTTCCTCATTTGTTCTAAAAGAACCAGATCCACCCAAAAAGGAAGGAGAAGTCAGTGGTCATCCTGCCAGTGGTCCATGAGAAGGGGCACAGCACCCCGAGAGCGGGCCCTGGGGAAGCACACACTCCACCCGGACATGCACAGGGGTGACCTGGCCTCTGGCCACATGCACACCATCCACACCAGCCCCAGGAAATGCAAGGAAACTTCTCAGAATGGAAGGGAGGCATTACGGGACACTCCTCATGACCCGAAAGGTGTGTCTGAGTCACGACCAGCCCAAATCACAATGCAGAGTGCACCTTTGCAACATCGGGGCTGAAATGATTAAGGTAGATTAAGTTGTGGAGAGAGATGGGCAAGATGATCCCTATTTCATCACGTGCAAAATGGAAACAATATGACACCGATTTTCGGATTGCTGTGAGGGTAACAGGGGTTAATATTTGGGATGTGGCTGTCAGCACTATACAAAACATGCCATAAATAAAGAAAGAAATCTCTGGAGACCTCTCTTTGCCAGAGGCTACTGGGGAGTATAAGGAGCAGCCTCTCTAACCCATCCATCAATGTACTACTTAGCTTGAAGGATCGTTGCTAGTTCTGCAGGGATGATGTCATACTCATTTACCCAATTAACATACAGTAGCTGCTCAGTAAAATGTTTAATTTAATTACGGTATATTTCCAAAGACTGGCTTTCCCACAATAGGACCAAGTTCTCTGTCTCTTTGGAGGCTCATGTCAATTGAGCATGTCTTTGAAGAAGTAGATCAATAACTGTATTCTAGTTACATATTCATGAGAACTCAGGGTGAATTCAGAGTGACTTTGGAGATAAGCATTCTGTGCGTGCCGGAGGATAATCACATTACGGAGCTCATAAACCTTTCCCCAAATGCCGGGCCCTCTAGACTGGACTAAAGCTTTGCCTCGGAGCTCAGCTCCGCTGTCATAACAAAATTCGATTAAGGCATAAAGCTGGAAGCCAGGTTGGACAGTAAATTAATTTTTGACCCATAGACATAGCTTGCTTTTCAGCCTGATGGATGCACCACAACCCAGTGGCTGCCAATCCAACAAGAAATAAAAGAATCGCATGTGCCGGTGAGTTTGCTTCCTTTCCCTTGCCTGCCCCCCAGCAGCTGATAGGGTTTGTCTGGTCTTGACTGGAGGTCAAGCATTCTGGCAACTTGGACTGACTCTGTTTAGCTAGTGACTCTAATGTTGCTGGTGGCTCTTCCAGTTAGTTGAATCCGTGGTGAATTAGCCTTGACAGGGAGGGCTAACCAAACCGAATCCCTAGACTTGCTTGCCCCACCAGCCGGCGCCTCGAGCTCCTCCCACAAGTTGAGTTTGGCAATTGCAGAGAATGTTTGGGTCAGGGTCCTGGCAAGAGACCATGGGCACTCTCAGCTGGGATGCCCAAGAAGACAAAGGGACTGTGTACAGATGTGTGGGAGAACCAGTAGTGGGTGGTGGTGCCACCAGGGTCTGGCAGCTAGAGGCTGTCACCATCCCTAAAGTGGAAGGGGAGGCAGGGGTGACATGGCAGCTTGGCTGCAGAAGCCAGAAGCCCTCATCAGGACTGTGCTATGGTGAGGGGGGCTCAGGGAGTGGTGCCGTACCCTGTCTCTGTTCTCCTTCTGATCTGCTGGAGACTGAGGCTGGATCCAGTTGGAGGTGAGGAAGGCCTCCTACGTGTAGGTGGCTGCTATAGAACCATGGCTGTGAACATGAGTCTTAGAGCCTGAAGCCTGGGTTTGCATCCCTGTCTTGCATCTGTGTGATGTTGGGCAGGGTTCCCTTGCCTCTGAAGTAGGGACTGAATAGGCCTCTCCTGGGTTTGGTGAGTATTAGTTGAGGCAATGCATGTGGTACCCCAGGCATGACGACCAGTTCACAGTAAGTGCTCAATAAATGTGCTTGTTGGCATCAATGTCCTTGGCTTCTTTATGAACAGATTCCCATGTACCTGTCTGGGGCTTCCTGCTTGCCTGCCTGAGTCAGCTATGAATTGGAGACACAATCAGCAGACTAGTTACACCTGTGTGTAAATGAGGAGTCAGTGGGTCCTGAGTGAGGCTCTGAAATGGTTTTCAGGAAAGCCAACCGCTTGAAGTGGGGACATGGTTTTGCAACGTCTGCTTTGGTGACTCAGAGGCCTTTGCAGCCTACTCCTTGGCCAGACTGCTGTGTGCGGGATGGGAAAGGTACCTCTGAGGCAGGTTTTCAGAAAGAGGTGGTGTGATGGCATAAATGTCAGGCTTCTGTCTGGATGGGAAAATGCCATCTGTTTCCATACCTGCATGTCAGTCCTTCTGTTGGATCCTCTAATGCACATTATTTCCAGCCTTCGAGCCTCTCGGTGCTCAGCTGGCTGCGAGGGTGTCCGTCCTCCTCCATACCAGGCACTGTGCACTGGGGCCAGAATCTTGAGGGTGGCATTTTCATTTTCTTCCTTTGGTGTGTGAACATGCACACCTGTCTCTAACACAAGGCTCTTGGGTAATCCTGGAGCTAGTGCAGCCGTTAACTATTTAAGGCAATTGGAAATATTGGTTAAAAGATGGAATTCAAATGGGCTCAGTTGAGCTGAAGGATGCACATGAGAAGCCATGTGTGGTGCTTGTGAGGTCGAGCTCTGCAGTTGGGCTTCCTGGGGTCAAGTCCGGGCTCTGACCCCACAAGGCGTTGGGTGCCTTATTGAGCTGGTTTGTGTTTGCAGTGGTTCACAGGTGATACCTTATGGGCCAGTTACAGGTGTGAAGCCCCAGTAACTCAGGTGAAGCATTGCAGTAGCGCCTGCAGCATGTGGCAGTTAGTAGCTGTGGGCTGCTGTCATTGTTATGGGCACTGGTGCTGTGCACTAGAGTCCTGTTACTCCTGGGGAATCATAGCTTCCTTGGGACATTATGTTCCCACCCAAATGGGAGGGAAGATGATTTCTAGTTAAAAGTGAATCCAAACTATTTCTGGGGACTTGTAACTTTAGAACAGGCATGTTTTGGACATTTTTTTACCTTGAACTGTGGAAGAAATGTACAAGGAGATATGGTATTCGCAGGTTCACGCACATGCCATGGAAGACAGATTCCATATCTGACTCTCTAGATGCAGTCCGGTCCGGGGCCTTCTATTCCATTCTGTCCTGTTTTTATTCTTTTCTCATTTTTTTGCAAAATACTGGGCACAACCCCTTCAACTGATGTAGAGACCTGGTAAGCCACGAGCCACATTTTGCAGGACACTTCTCGAGGAAGTGCCTGCCCGTGATATCGGTCACATGGTGAGAAATTAGGATTGAGGGTCAGGCTGCTCAGTCACAGCCTGAGACTGATGCTCAGTCTGTCTTGGTGAGGAAAGAGAAGCAGACCATGCATAGCTGAGTGTCTCAAACGGACAGCCCTGTTATATTAGATGTGGTTGGCTCTGTGATGCAGGAGTGAGGCAGGCTGCCCTGGGGGACTGAGAGAAAAGAGGTCTCTTTCACTGGGGAAACCCCTCCTCCTTGGGGAGCATAGATCTTAAGTGGTTTCACTACACACATGAGAGAGGTAGCTCTGTGGGGTGGTGCCTATGCTTGTTAGCCTGGTCCTGGTGACCAGTCCATAGTGTATACGTGACAAAACATCATGCCGTACACCTTTAAATGTGTACATTTATTTGTCAGCTATATCCCAATACACAAACCAGCCCTCCCTAGGGGATTCCCCTTGAGCCTGCATGTTGGCCACGACACCGTTCTCTGAGTGCTCTCTGTGGTGGCCAGAGCTTGCACACACTGTGGACATGGGGGCAGGTGGGCAGGAGGAAGCCTGCTGTGGCCCAGCTGTACAGGGGGACCCTGCTAGCCTGTAGGTCACTAGCATACCTGGTGCTGCTCCCTCCTCCGTGAAGCAGTCATGTGAACACTACATGTCTCACATCCTGCTGCAGGAGACGCGGTTGACCACTGCCCCACAGCCTTGATCCAGAGGTGAGTTCCTGTACATGTTGCCAGCCACCCCAAAAGCACAGCCTCTTCCTTGCTTCTCTGCCTATAGGCCCCTGGGAGCCCGCTCAGCAGATGCACTGCTAAGAAATGCTGAGACTCAACACCTCCGTGGGGCTGCCAGATAAACCACAGGATGCCAGGTTAAATTTGCATTTCAGAACAACAAATACTTTTTAAGATATCTGCAGGGGATTGAACGGTGGCTTCCCAAAATATAGGTCCATGCCCAAATCTCCAGAATGAGTGAACTGACCTTATTTGGTAAAAGGGTCTTTGCAGATTAATAATTAAGTTATGGATCTCTAGATAAGATCACCCCTGAACATTGGGATGGGCCCTGGATCCAATCATAGGTGTCCTTATAGGAGATGAAGGGAAGGCTGTGTGATGTCAGGATTGGAGCACCGGTGGCCAGCAGCAGTAGGAAGAGGCAGAGAGGATTCTCCCCTGAGCCTCTGGAAGGAGCACAGCCCTGCCCCACCTGGCTCTCCGACTTCTGGCCTCCCGAACTGTGCAATAGATCCCTGAAGGTTTTTTTTGCTACCATGTTAGTGGCAAAAGTTGGTTATGGCAGCCCTACACCTTCACAGAGAGTCGGGTTAGTACAGGATTTTTATTCTCAGATGTCTTCAAAAATACTTTAGTTGTGGGAGCTCTGATGTTCTCTTCACTTTTCAGTGCTTCAGAAGAGTGGGCAAACTGTGGCCCGAATCCAGCCTGCTACCTGCGTGAATAACGTTTTCTTGAAACAGCCACACACACAGCAGCATTTGCTCTGCAGTGGCAGTGTGGCGTGGCGACATAGATAGTATAACTTGCAAGATCTGAAGATATGTGTACTTCCTAGCCCTTTACAGGGAAGTTTGCCGACCCTGCTCCATGTGGGGAATGCATGGTCTCTGATTCCAGCTAATGCGTGCTCTGTCTATGTGAAGGCTAGCAAGAGTCTATCAGAGGATTACAGTGTTTTTTCTATTAACCTCCTCATTTTTAAAGTGAGTGTCTGGTACTTTACTCAAGACCTTGGAGAATCAGACTTAATCCATCTCTTTAGCAGCAAGAGCGAGCTGACTGGGTGAATGGGGCCTGAGGGTCCATACCCCAAGGAGAAAACAAGCCCTTCCCTTGATGAGATGGAGACATGTTGGTGTGGCCTGTTTTTTTTTTTTTTTTCCATTTGTTTTTATTGAAGTTCGATCTGCCAACATATAGCATAACACCCAGTGCTCATCCCGTCAAGTGCCCCCCTCAGTGCCCATCACCCAGTTATCACATCCCCCCACCCGTCTCCCCTTCCACTACCCATTGTTCCTTTCCCAGAGTTAGGAGTCTCTTATGGTTTGTCTCCTTCCATAATTTTTCCCACTCACTTCCTCTCCTTTCCCTTATAATCCCTTTCACTATTTCTTATATTCCTCGTATGAGTGAAACCATATAATGTTTGTCCTTCTCCGACTGACTTACTTCACTCAGCATAATACTCTTCAGTTCCACCCACGTTGAAGCAAATGGTGGGTGTTCGTCCTTTCTGATGGCTAATATTCCAGTGTATACATAGACCACAGCTTCTTTATCCATTCATTTTTCGATGGACACTGAGGCTCCTTCCACAGTTTAGCTATTGTGGACATTGCTGCTATGAACATCGGGGCGCAGGTGTCCCAGCTTTTCACTGAATCTGTATCTTTGGGGCAAATCCCCAGCAGTGCAATTGCTGGGTCGCAGGGCAGGTCTATTTTTAACTCTTTGAGGAACCTCCACACAGTTTTCCAGAGTGGCTGCACCAGTTCACATTCCCACCAACAGTGCAAGAGGGTTCCCCCTTTCTCCACATCCTCTCCAACTTTTGTGGTTTCCTGTCTTGTTAACTTTCACCATTCTCACTGGTGTGAGGTGGTATCTCATTTTGATTTTGATTTGTATTTTCCTGATGGCAAGTGATACGGAGCATTTTCTCATGTGCTTGTTGGCCATGTCTATGTCTTCTTTGGTGAAATTTCTGTTCATGTTTTTTGCCCATTTCATGATTGGATTGTTTGTTTCTTGGGTGTTGAGTTTAATAAGTTCCTTATAGATCTTGGATACTAGCCCTTTATCTGATATGTCATTTGCAAATATCTTCTCCCATTCTGTAAGTTGTCTTTTGGTTTTGTTGATTGTTTTTTTTTTTTTTTTTTTGCTGTGCAGAAGCTTTTTATCTTGATTAAGTCCCAGTAGTTCATTTTTTGCTTTTGTTTCCTTTGCCTTCATAGATGTATCTTGCAAGAAGTTGCTGTGGCCAAGTTCAAAAAGGGTATTGCCTGTGTTCTCCTCTAGGATTTTGATGGTCTTGTTGCGGTGGCCTGTTAATGCCCAGTGCCAGGGTCAGCATCCCGCTGCCAGTTCAGCATCGCTCTGTGTGAGAATCTGCTCCCTGCGTGGGCATCTCATGCACCACATGCCCCATGATACACCTCTTCGGGGTGGGGAGTATGTTGCTTGTAAAATGGAAGGTGGAGCCTTTGCAAATGCAACCTTTTCTGGATGATGTCCTGGAACTGCATTGCTTACAAAAAGTATCAGAGATAAACTGGAAAGTGAAATTTCGTGGCTGTTCCCAGCAAGAGGCTGTCTCCACCAGGATCACAGACCAGTTTTGTGTTCGGGAGAAACGTGAGCACCTCCATTTGTAAATTTTGTGCAGATGAGAACTTTTTATTTTTCTAACATCACCTGTAATCCTTTAGTGGCAAGATTTTCAGCTCTGGCTCTAACCAAAAGATGCATTTTTTCCCTTGACGAGCAAGGGCTGCGGGAGGCCCTGAAGTAGACTGGAGGTCTTAATGGTGCTTCGTGGGGGTGATTTTTCCGGCAGGGGCTCTGACGGTGAAGGAGAGAGTGAGGCTGTGAGTGCACACTTGTTGCTCTGGGGCTGTCTGGTTTCTGTGCTTCTGCACCAGGGAGTCTATCCTCTGGTCTCTAGGGAAGATGGTGGCTGCTGATTAGGAGTAATTAGGTGTGTTGTCCATCAGTGACAGACTTTGCTCCAGCGGGGGGTTGTCGAGATGCTGCTCGAGAGCGGGTTCCTGTCTCCTGGGTGCTCAGTGTCACACTGAGAGGGCTTATTACAGAGACAGGTTTGGTAAACTTCTTCTTTTTTTTTTTTTTGGTGGGGATTGTCATTCTGGCATAGATGCTTCTGCATGGAAGATCTTTTTGTGAGTGTCTGGTAAAGATGTAAGGGATGCTCAGTGGGCCGTGTCACGGTGTCAGAGCCTGGAACCTTCCCAGAAACTGATTTGGGAAGAGTGTTCCTGAGCATGTCTGCCCCTCCGCTGAAGCCTGGCTGAGCTGGTCCGTGGTGAGGCCTGCGTCCCCTGTGATTCCAATGTGCAGATAAGTCTGGGATTTTCATAGGGGGTACCTTTCTTCATGGGGACCCATGAAGCCTTGTGGGGCTCAGATCAGACTCACCCTCCGTTTGGAGCACCAATCGGCCCCTGTCCTAGCTTCTCTCTGAGAACTTTCCCTGACCCCCACCCCTCCCAGAGGGTCTGGTAGCTGGAGTGCATGGGCCAGGTGGGCTGCTTGCCTGAACTCCCCGTTTGTCCAGTTTTCTCCTCTGAAAAGAGGAACAAGGACTGGGCTTGCCTGGGAGGCCATCTCAAGGAGTAGGTGAGGCAGCCCACGGAAGCTGCTCCACACACATGGTGGTCTCTTAGCCAGCGTGAGCTGTTTTTATTGCTATTATTTTATAATTATTAGTTATTATTATTATGATTACCAGCCTCTCAGCTTTGCTTGTCATCAGGTGCAGGAAATAATGGCATTAGGAATCCTTGTGAGGTGGAGGGCTGGGCTACTAGATATTCAGAGATTTTAAAGCATCAGTGAACACAAAGGTGGGGCATCCCAGTGAAAGAAAACACAGCCCTTGATTGCTCTGCTCAGAAAACCTGGAGACGAGCATGCCTTCCTGAGGCACGCTGCATGTGGCAGTTACCCACGTGGATCCTGGAATAGGACTGCTTGGGTCAGGGTCTGCTCCTCTACCTACCCACTGTGTGGCACTTGGCAAATTCCCACCCCAGTGGCTCTCAGGCTTGGGGTGGGGGTTCACGATCACCTGGAGGGCATTCTGCCCCAGGCCGCTGGGCCCCACATGCTCTGCCTCCACAGGTCTAGGGTGGGGCCGAGAATTTGCATTTCTGACAAGTTCCCAGTGATGCTACTGCCTTGGTCTGGGGGCTTCCAGTTTGAGAACTGCTGCTGTATACTGTGTATGCTTTAGTGTCCTGCTGATAAGATGGGGTGAAAGATGGGGTGAAGGATATCAGACTTGTCCAAAGTGCCCAGCACGGTGCTTGGCAGATTGTATGTGTTTAGTAAAGGTTTGTTATTATTATCATTAACGCACAGAAGAATTTGGTTTCTTTTTTTTTATAATAAATTTATTTTTTATTGGTGTTCAATTTACCAACATACAGAATAACACCCAGTGCTCATCCCATCAAGTGCCCCCCTCAGTGCCCGTCACCCATTCACCCCCACCCCCCGCCCTCCTCCCCTTCCACCACCCCTAGTTCGTTTCCCAGAGTTAGGAGTCTTTATGTTCTGTCTCCTTTTCTGATATTTCCCACACATTTCTTCTCCCTTCCCTTCTATTCCCTTTCACTATTATTTATATTCCCCAAATGAATGAGAACATATAATGTTTGTCCTTCTCCGACTGACTTACTTCACTCAGCATAATACCCTCCAGTTCCATCCAGGTTTCTGAAAGTGTTTTCAGTTCAAATTGGTGGGCAGGCAGGATGGTTCCATAAGCAGAGAAGCTTGAGCACCTGTCTAAGTGATCTGAATAACACATGCTGTCAGATTCCTTCTCCAGACCTCATGCTGCAACCAGTTCCAGATGGGCTAAGGTCTGATGGTACAAAATAAACTCCTAAACCTATAAAAATGCTGCAAGAGTTTGCAGGGACTTTTTTTCAGAGAGGAAAGTGGGTGTTGCTGGCATGTTTTGTACCAGGAGGAAGGTTGCTGGGGGGCTCAGCACCCCTCATGAACCCTCTACTGCATGCAGGCAGGACTGAGAACACACAGGTCTGACTTCGCAAAGCCCCTGGGAGTGGGGCTGCAGAACCATGGAAGCATAGGCTGCAGGTCCTGGCAGGACAGGGCATGCCTGCAGAGGATCCATAGGAGGGCCAGGTTGTGGCCTGGGGGCTTTCAGGGGTGTTGGTGAGGTTCCAGTGGATGCAGAGGAGTACACAGGGTATTCAGGGGGAAGCAGCTCCTGCAGAGGCAGGAATACCAAGGCTGTACCTATGGGTGCCCAGATTGCCCCAGGTTGCCTGGGACTTGGCTAGCTTTAGTTCTGCAAGCTTCCCATTGGGGAAGGCCCGTCTCAGTCCCAGCATACCAGGGCAGGTGGTCACCCTAGTTCCTGGGCAGGAGCTGGCTGGAATGCGTGCTGGTTGTCGGTGAGCTGAGCGGTTAATGCACGCTCAGTCAGGTCCTTGGTCATGGGGATTTACTGGCCTGTGTTCCAGGAGCAGAAAGACACAGGCTCCCCTGGCCTTGAGGCTGATGGTGTCTTCCAGCTAAGAGGTCAGAGGACCCTAGCTGGGGAAGTGAGGAACTTCTTTGCAGAAAGAAAAGGGATTCCTTGGGTGCACAATGAGTGCTGTTCCCTGAGAGCTTTTTAAAGCCTGAGTCTTTGTACTCATTGCAGCAGAAAGCAACACAGAATGGAACAATGAAGGGTATATATGCTTGTGGACGCATGTGTGAATCCTCCGGTGCAGGACATCATGCTGTACATTGGCCCTGATGGGATGGGCAGCCTCGGCCAGGCTCTTCCCAATGAGCACCCTGTTTCATGCCTTCTGTCGCTGACCGTAGCTGTCTGGGAAGGTCCAGGTGCAGGAGGGGAGAGCATGGCCTTTCCCATTACTGGTCAGCACGTCTGAACTCTGTACAGTCACCAACTTTCTCAGGGAGGGAGGGCTTAGGACTAAGACTAGTCTCCAAATTGTTTAACTCAGGATGCTCTGCACAAAAGTTGGATGGGATTCGTTTCAGAAGGAATCCCTGATTCTATCGTTGCAAATTTCTCCCCGGGGACTTGTAGGTACCAGGGCAGAATTTTAGTCATTTTTGGGACACCGTGGTGAGTACCATCTGAGAGTGCATCTGTGTGGTGGCCTTGGTGGACACCGAGGGGAGGCCATAGGAAACGGTGTATACCAGGTGAAGAAATGAGCATGTTGTGCAGAGGTGGTCCGCGGATGCTCTAGGTGGCACTTGGTCACATGGTGTTTGGACGGTTGTCTTCCTGGTATCCTGCAATCTTTCTGATTCTGGCAATGGGAACCTCTTGGGTGGGTGCTGCTGCATCTGTGCCTCCTCAGCAACAGGGTCCCGTCTCTCTCCTGCTCTAGTACAAAGGCCGGGTCTTGGGTGCAGGGACCAGGGAGGCGGTGGGTTTAGCCGAGACTTAGCAGTAGCGGTTTTCCTTGTGTTTCAGTTTAGGGCAACTGATGCTAGTTCTCCATTTCAGAGAAGTGAAAGCAAGTGTCCTTAGAGGTGGGCTTCTTTGTGAAAGCATTAAAGAAAAGTGAATTGATTTGAATAAAACCCTTTTTACTCTGAACAGAATGATAGTATGTAGCTAAGGCACAGGTAGTGAAGAACCCACTTGCTGTGGGCTGGGCAGATGGTTGCAGAGCTCAGAGAAGGGGCTAGAGGCTGGAGCCAGGAAAGGAAGGCTTCCTGGAGGAGGTGGGGCTTGTGCTGGGTTTTGAAGATTGGAGAGGAATTGGAATGGTGGGCAAGAATGGAGAAGACGCACATCGGACAGGGGATGGGGGCGGAGCAGGTGCAAAGGCTGAGGAGTGGGGCTGGCCGGCTTGCTCGGAGGGCTGAGGAGGCGGCACTGCTGACTAGGAGGCCCTGGTGGGCTGTGCGGGATCACGTGTGCCCCCAGGGGCTGAGAGGACACCCTGGGCCGCTGCCTCCCAGCTGTGTGTGAGACACAGCACAGGGTATCACTCCCCAAGCCCCTTTCCCCACTCTTGCTCATCTTAATTTACAAATTCCCCTCAGGGCCAGACAAAGCTATGAAATATAATGATTTTGTAAGAGAAAGTCTAATTGCATATACCCTGGCTGATCCCTGAAAGTGCTTGTGGTCATTTTAATAACTACTTTCAAAATACTTTTCAGCTACTAAAATGGATTTCAGAAAGATTGAAGAAATCAGTAATAGAAAAACAATTAGCTGCACTAACACTTTTTCCTTTGGTCCATTTGCTCTAGGTCTTTTTTATTGACATTTTTTTCCCCTTGGCTCAGAGAGCGCGAGCTCACAGGCCGGCGGGGGCCAGGTCCTAATGAGTGAACCAGGCAAGGCATCCATCAGAGATCAGTGCTTAGGGGACCCATGGGGAGCAGTGGGGACCCTGGCTGCCACAGCCCCTTCCCTGTGGGACTTGCTGGGCTTGGTGTTATTGTATCTCTCTGAACCCAAGCCTGCGGCCCAGGCTCAGGGCAACAGAGACAGGATGGGTGGGTCTCCTGGGTCTCCTAAGTCCAGACTGGGTGGACCCAGAGAGGCCAAAGAAATGCAGGGCTGCAGCCAGCCAGCAAGTGCCCTTCAGCTTTTCATGCAATCATATAATAAGATGCTGGGTCAGCCTTCGCTTCCTTCTGTGTTCATCTTTATCCAAATGGTCCTATTTTGCCCAGCCAGCCCCAGCCATGTTTTCAGGCTTTTTTTTTTTTTTGGATATGAAGCTCTTTGCTTCCAGGCATTGCACCTTCTCTGAATGCAATGGAAACACACCATTTTGCAATCTCTTTCCTGGTGTGACTCATTTAGGACTTGGGACTTCCAGTTACGGCATGTGGTGCGTGCATATGCCTCTTGGCTCCTGGGCAGGGCTCCTCCGGGCTGTTCAGGATGTGTGGTTCCTGCCCTGCCAGCTCTGTCTTAATCCCCAGTATGCTCTGCTTTCCAGGCCCAGTGAGATGAAGGTTTGCCCACCACTTGGCAAAGAAGAAAGAACAGTTTGGTCTGATTCTCTTTTTTGGGTGATTGCTTTGGTCCTGGGTATGAGCAAGCGCAGGCACGTGCACACACAGGGACCCATCTGCTTCTCCCTGGAGGATTCCTCTCCCCAGCTTGCTGCTCAGGACTGAGACGCCTCCAGCTGAGCCACACTCAGGGGCAGGCTGCTAGAAGCTCTGGGGAACCAGCCTGCTGAACCCTCCAACGCATGGGGACGGGAGCAGCACTTCCCCGCCTCTCAAATAGTATGGAGCCAGGGAGAACACCCAGGTCCCTGGACATGCAACTATGCGTTTTCTCCCATTTTCTCACCTTGCCTTTCTTTTCTTCTCATTGTTTGCCTCCTGACTGTTGCAGGCATCTGACTGAAGGCATTCAGGGGAAGGTAAATAAATATAAATACATATACTGTTGCATTGTTTGTAACAGTAAGAAAGAAACAATCAAACCTAGAAATATCTTGCATTTTTATTGCTAGAGGATTTGGCTGTACCTTGATTGAAATTTCACACACGTGTTGTTTTGAGTCTTGGAGAGCTGCAGTCTATTCCTGTATCAATCTGGAAAGTTTAGATCGTGCCACAGGAACAAACATTCCCCAGTCTCAGCCACTTATTTCTTATTCAAGCTGTGTACCTCTGCTCACTGTTTTATGTCAGGGACCCAGGCAGGTGTGGCAGCTACCATCTGAAACATCGCTGGCTGCCCTGCCAGGGGAATGTGCGTTTGGAGCATTTGGCACCAGCCACTGAGTCCTCAGGCCCAGAAGGTGGCCCCTGCTGGCTCTGCTCACGGCATATTGGTTAGAGCTGAGTGCACGATCCCACCCGATGCAGGGGCCTGGGGAGTTCAGTCTTCCCTGTGAGTGGAGGGAGCAGAGAGCCAGCCCCTGTGCGAGACGTGGCTGAGAGAAGAGAGTGTGTGTGTGCCCGGGAGGTGCCATCAGAGTAGTGCAGGAGGCCAGGGGTGTTGGGTGCAGAGGCTACGGCTGTCCACTTTAGCATCCAGCAGGAAAGCCGCAGACTGCTGGTCCACAGCTTCCTTGTGCCCAGGCGTTGCAGTCCCCATACGCCTTGGATGGTGCAGCGCACAAACCTCACTGAACTCCAGACATGCAGAGAGGCCTGTGGAGGCAGCTCAGAGACCCTCAGTCTGGCCTCTGTGGGATGCACCTGCCAGGCATGTTCCAAGTGGAGCTGCAGGGACGTGCCTCATGCACACACCCTCGGAATCATATCTACATAAACAAAATACAATGATAGCAATAGCAGAAATTCTTTAAAGGAAATAATTTGTTCCAGAATTCCCATATCTCTTTGGGAACAAAGCAGGATAAGCACTAGACTCGCTTGTGTGAGGATTTTCTGATGTTGGCTGGGGACAAGGATGTCTTCCCTCCCTGTCTGTGTTTCTGGGAGTTGGTGGCTCATCCACTTGGCATGTTCCCTGGGGTGATAAGGGTCAGTCAGAGAAATGTGTGGCGGTCGCACCCCAGGGGAGCTATTCTTGTTCCTTGAAGTGCTGGACTTTGCACTTACTTACATCTGACCTGAAATAATATGGTGTTTTGATGGGATTTTATGTCCAGTCTTTTGATAGATTTTTTTCTTTAACTTCATTTTGGTGATTTCCTTGTTTGCTACTTATGTTTAACTAGAAATCCTTTGAAGGGAGACAAATGAAAGCTTGACTGTATTACACGGCATCACCTCAGGGCAAGGATAATCCATGTAAAATAAAATTCATAGGGAGGCAGCAGCCCCGGCCGCTTAGATCTTGGCTTGCCGTTTTAATTCCCTTCAGAAACAGCAAGCCTTTTTTCCTCTGTAACTCCTGAATTCCGTCCCGTGCCTGCAGAGGCGTGGGCATGGCTGGAAAGAGAGTTGAGAGGGAGGTGTGTATGGGGGCGGCTTGAGAAGAGGGAGCAGTTGGCTCAGAGTCCTGGAATGGCCCCGGGAGCTCTCAGAACTACCCATGTGTCAGCGTTTGGCAGCTGCCCAGGGCCGCCTGGACAGCACTGCTCATCTTCCTGCTTTCACTCCTCCCCATCACTAGGGGGCCCTGGCTGCGGCACACGCTGTCCCCCCCCCCCCCCCCCCGCGTGCCCTGCAGCCAGGGCCCCCAGGAGCCGAGAGGGTGTCTGTGTGAGGTCTGGGTACTGGGGGTCATGCCCTGGTCTGCAACTCGCGCTCTGTGCCCACATAGGGCTCCTGTAGACATCACATGTGTACTCACCCACCTCTGGAATGATTGTGCCGACGGTCAAGACATTTGTAGGGCTGCCTGGGTGGCTCAGTCATTTAGCATCCGACTCCTGATCTCAGCATGGGTCTTGATCTCAGAGTGGTGAGTCCAAGCTCTGCATCAGGTTTCATGCTGGAGTGTGGAGACTACTTAAAAAAAAGAAAAAAAAGAGAACATTTTTAAAGATTTTATTTATTTATTTGAGAGAGAGACAGAGCAAGTGAGCAAGCAAGCAGAGTAGGGAGGGGCAGAGGGAGAGGGAGAAGCAGACCCGCCCTGCCCCGACGTGGCAGTCCTGGGATCAGGACCTGAGCTGAAGGCAGATGCTTCACCGACTGAGCCACCCAGGCACCCAAAAAGAATATTTCTAAATAAAGGGGAGTAACTGCCTTTGACCCCAATCAACAACCAATCCTGCTTTGTCATTTTCTCTGATGGCTGTTTTTTTCATTTTATATGTATATGTATATTTAAATGTATATATACATTTATAGATCATAAATCTAAAAGAAAAGATATAGTTACATATATATCTATATAGTTTTTTAAAAAAATTTATCTTCCTGACAAAGCCATGGCTGGAGCACTGGGTGCATCCACGAGGGCTGTCTAGGAGGCATGGACTGGGCTGTGGGAGCCCCTGTGGACGGGCCATGCTGTGTAGTGGAGTCTGGAAGCATCTGGCTCCTGTCTCCCTCCTGGTTATTCTGGGTCCATGACCTGTGGAAAGGAGCACTGTTAATTTTTACTCCAAATGGCGTTTTTATTTCAATCTCTGCTATGTCTTCAACTGTAGGCTCCATGAAGGCCAGGCTTTGGCTGATTCCCCCCTATTTGGGGTCCTGGTGTGAAGGACAGTGTCTAACGTACAGTAGGCGCTCAACACGTGTTTGCTGAATCAACGATCCGTTGTTCCACTGCCTTAAACTCCAGCTGCTATTAACCATGACGGTGCCTGCATAACTGCTGTGGCTGTTCTCACATGGCTGTTGTTGCTGGTCCGTGGCGGGCACCGTCCCCATGAGAGTGTACCCGGCATCCTCAGGGGCCAGCTGTCCCACCATGTGCCATCCGTCACCTCGTGGGGTCTCACGATCCAAGTGATGGGCACCATTGGGACAGAACGGTGGGTGGCAGTCTGAGGCCACTCTCAGGACAACCCTGGGAGCTGGCACTTCACACCCTCTGGGGTCCTGCCTCTTACTCACCCTGGGACGCGGCTTCCTGGCCTGGGTGCTCTCCTTCAGCAGTGGATGCACCAAGCCTGCACTCCTTCACGTTCATCTCAGTGGGAGGGTTAAAGCTTCAGGCTTGGTGGGTCATGCAGTGGGATGGACAAGAGGGTGCCCCTCTGTGGGGGCAAACCCAGGCCTCCCCTCTCACTGCATCCGAGAGATATCGTGCTGTTCTCTTCCTGGCAAAACTGGTGTCTGATGAGGTCATTATGCCCATGCTTCTGTTGATGTCTTTTGAATGCCGAGATCTTTGTGCAAAAGGGGAGCAGGCCCTGTAGGTTCTGGGGCTGAGACCCAGGCTTGTGCAAGAGAGTGAACGGAGCACAGTGAGCTATGTGGAGAACAAGCACTGAAGAGCACCAGAGTCCTGTGAGGGACAGAGCGAGTGCCTTCTCTGTAAGATAACAGGTGTCTACTCCCCTCTGGGGGGCTCCTTCTGGTGGCCTCGGTGGTGTCAGACCCCTGCCCTGTAGGTGGTGATCACAGTCCTTCTGCCTCCCTGGAGGCAGAGGAAGAGCCAGACGGGGCTGGGCCAGGTGTCCAGAGGCTTGGCATGTTGCCTGCCTGTCGCTGTTCCCAGAGCGTCTCTGTTTTCACCAATGGATTAAGATTTTATACCTGGAACCCAGGACAACCGTGAGATACCCAGGCACACCTGCCTGAGCTTCTTGGTGGGGGCTGCCAAATAGCAGATGACAGACAGGTGTTCTCATCATTAATAAATGGATCAGATGTTCGGGCTGGCAATGCAAGCAGCATATGTGCACTTCAGAAACCTACCCTGGGAGTTTCTATGTTTTTTTCTCATTGGTTAACACCCTCTTGTCCGGAAGTAGTTTTTATACCTTTGTAAATGCCTGTTTGATATCCAGGACATTCTGTCCACATCATAGAGTCTGGAAGAAAGAGCTTGCAAAAATGGTTTGTATCAAATCATTTATCTGAGATTTGACTATGGGGTTGGTGGACAGGAAGTGTTTCCAACCGATGTTTCAAGGCAAACGTTTCACTGTAAGCACCTGGGGAGCACAAGAATGGCAGCCCTCTGGAAGGCTCTCAAATGCCTTTGCTGAGTCTCCTGAGACGTCCGGGTTTCCCTTCTTGCCTGGTTGTGGCCGGGGAGCCCCCAGCAGGCTGCCAGTAGAGTTGTCTTCCAGCATAACATAGCCCAGGGCTATTTCTGTTGCTTACAACCTGAGAACCTTGCCTAACACACCAGGGAGGAAGAGCGTGATGCTCGATTTCAGATCACTGGAAAATCTGCGGGGAACATGACACGTGATGGCTCTGTGACAGCTGTCCTTGTGTTTTCTCCTTGACGTGTAGTGGATGAGCTTGACAAGATGGCTCCGAGGCACAGGTAGGAGTCTGAGGCTTGTTTGAGAGACACAGATGCATCCCTGGGGTCGAATCAGGAGACAGAGACCACACCAATCCTTTCGGCAGAAAATTTCACTCATGTGCAGACATGCTAATCACACAGCAGAGGGGTTGCTGAGTGGCTCACACCCCGAAGGCTGGGGTAAGAATGGCCAGAGACATGGGGGATGGGGCCCTGAGTGGGGTGTGGCTGGCTGCCATTGGCATAATGAGGGGGAGCGCAGGTAAGAGCCAGCTGTTGGTATTGGACTGTCTGGCCTGTAGGGAGCAGGTGAGAGGAAATCTCAGGTGCAGCCCCTCCCTCCATCCTTCCTTTGCTTCTAGTGCCCCACTGGCAGCATCGGATGGGGGCTGGGACAGACGGGCGATGTTTTCCCCACAGAGGACATCAGAAGACAAATGAGGGGCAGTCATGATACAGTGACATTTAGAACCCAATTTATAAGAAATAAGTTAATAAATGTCAGCCCATGTAATCAGTGGTTACAGAATTGTGGGGACGGTGACCCTTCTTGTCACATTGCCCTTGTGTTTGAGAGCCCCCTGCTGAAGACTGCACATCTGAAACCTGTTCCTGTGTTTTTAAATCACTACTTTTTAAAAAAAATTTATTTACTTATGATAGTCATACAGAGAGAGAGAGAGAGGCAGAGACATAGGCAGAGGGAGAAGCAGGCTCCATGCACCAGGAGCCCGATGTGGGATTTGATCCCGGGTCTCGAGGATTGCGCCCTGGGCCAAAGGCAGGCGCCAAACCGCTGCGCCACCCAGGGATCCCTAAATCACTACTTTTTAAAAATCAATCTTCAGAGAATAATTATACAAATACATTTTTTTTAGATTAACTTACTTATTTGAGAGAGAGTGTGAGTTTGGGGAGGGGCACAGGGAGAGGGAGAGAATCCCAAGCAGAATCCCTGCTGAGTGCAGAGCTGGATGGGAGGGCTCAATCCCATGACCCCAAGATCATGACCTGAGCTGAACTCAAGAGCCAGATGCTTAACCAACTGAGCCACCCAGGCCCCTATTCAAATATATTCATTATGAAATTTTCCACAGTTTAGATATTTCAAACGTTCCCTTTGTTATAGAGAATTTTAGTGTTCCTAGACTCTGTGTTGTGTTTCAGACTTCCCCAGAGAGAATCGCTGTTTGCATAAGCAACTTAATCGCATCCACGGTCTACACTGGCTCTCTCACCTCTTCTGGTGTCTCTACATACCCCCCACTCTCTGCCTCTATTTATTTTTTTAAGATTTTTATTTATTTATTCACGAGACACACACACACACACACACACACACACACACACAGAGGCAGAGACGCAGGCAGAGAGAGACGCAGGCTCCATGTAGGGAGCCCAACATGGGACTCCATCCCCGGTCTCCAGGATCAGGCCCTGGGCTGAAGGCGGCGCTACACCACTGAGCCACCTGGGCTGCGCACACTCTCTGCCTCTAAAGAGACTTTCTATTCTCTCCTATCCTGTACTCTTAACCTGCTCCAACTACCTGCCTCGTAGATGTGGCTGCAGATCGAGCCATCCACACATTTAACCTTTTTATTGATGACAAATTCCATCATGTAGCTCTCACTGCATGCAGATACTTCACAAGACTGCTGGGCAGAAAGTGCATGGTCTCCAACATGGATTTTCAGATTTTTATCCTTCCTTGTTCACAGTAAAAGCAATATCATGTAAAAGGTAATCGAATATCCCCACTTTTCCAGCAAAATTGGGAAGTTGTGTGGCCCTTGAAATGGTTTGGATTTATTGACTGTAATTTGTGCAGTAGCTTTTGTGCAGCTGTGCAAACGAGTGTGGCTCCCTTGCATCGAAAGATCTCCAAAGTTAGGCTCTGTACATGTTTCGGAGCCAAAAATATTCAGGGAGAGAAGAAAATGAGTGTGTCCAGTGGCTGGGACAGAGCAGAAATCACTGCGTTAAAGGAACTTCTGATTATCATACAGGTTTCAGGACAAAGGGGGACGCTGTGACACTTTTCTAAGAGTGACACACCATCCACACGGTTCCCTTCATAATTCACAAGTGAGCATGGAGCTCTCTTCTGGGCGCTGCTGGAGGGGCTGGGATCCTGCAGAAAGCCAGACAGACTCACGCACACCCCTCAGAATGCATGTTCCAATGGGCAGAGACACATAATCACATGTAATCAAGAAGCAAGCCCATGCAGTCTCTGGGTCTTAGGATGGTTCTGCATTTCTCAACCTGAGCCCCCACAGTATTTCTGGGCGAGGGTTACAGTTTCTTCATGTCCTCGACACACTTGTCCTTTCTTGTTGTTATAACTGTTCCCGTGCATGCAATGCGCTGTCTCGTTGAGGCTTTGAGTTGCATTTGACTAATGACTCAGGATGTCGAGCATCTTCTCATATTTTTGTTGGCCACTTGTTTACTGCATGCTGCTGAAACAAGCACTTTGGAGTGATTACTTTTATTTTATGTGACTCTCATCTCAATTTTTATTTTTTTATTTTATTTTTAAAATATTTATTTGTTTATTCTTTTTAAAGTAGGCTCCACACCCAACATAGAGTGCGAACTCACAACTCTGAGATAAAGAGTCACCTGCTGTACCAACTGAACCAGCCAGGCACCCACCTCCTCTCAATTATTTATTTATTTTATTTTTTATTTTTTATTTTTTATTTTTTTTTATTTATGATAGTCATACAGAGAGAGAGAGAGAGGCAGAGACATAGGCAGAGGGAGAAGCAGGCTCCATGCACCGGGAGCCCGACGTGGGATTCGATCCCGGGTCTCCAGGATCGCGCCCTGGGCCAAAGGCAGGCGCCAAACCGCTGCGCCACCCAGGGATCCCCTCCTCCTCTCAATTATTAAAAAATGTTTAAAAAGTAGATGTGGCATATTTTAATGGGAAATGTTTTTGGGGAAAATATAGTGTTAAAGAGACCAGGTATATGAGATGGGGAGAGCGTGGCTGGGAGGAAGGTCAAAATTTTGTAAAAGGAGGTCTGGATGGCTTCAGTGAAGAGATGAAATGGGAGCAAAGTCTTGAAGGGTGAGAGAGGTCACCAAGTAGGCATCTGGGAAAAAAGCTTCCTAGGTGGATCAGACAACCAGTGCAAAGGCCTTGAGGTAGGGACTACTGGCTCACTTGGAGAGCAGTGGAAGGCCAGTGTGGCTGAGGCCAGTGAGCAAGAGCAAGTAGCAGGGAATGAGGAGTCATCACAAAGTGCTGTGGAGGCCTAGGGAGGACCTTGGCTTTTTTGTAGACTTGTGATGAAAAGTCATTGGAGGGTTATAAATGGAAGAAGGATGTAAGCTGATTTCCATCTTACAAGGTCCCTCTGGTGAGTGAACTGTGGAGGGAGAGCTGGTGGTGCATAGGCTGGGCAACTGGTCAGCTAACCAAGGATTAGCATCCTACTAATGTTTGATCTGGAAATTCAACCTCACTGACATTCAGACACACATTTGATCTTGTCTTCCATTTTGTATTTGAACCAATTTAGCTTCGTCGTGTTCAAGCTAATTACTGGACTCTGAGCCGGAGATGCCACCTGAGCCTCCTGCAGAGGAAGAAAGGCTCTGCAGGACACAGGAAAGTGTTTCAAGTGTCTGGTGATTCATTTATTTGCAGGAGAAACATGTAGACCAGTTTAAAGGATGAGGAGAGTAGGAATTTGATGGGATGGGTCCTTTAGCTTCACTTGCACTGAAGACTTTTAAGTGGTTTCTGAAAAGTCCTTTTTGATTTGGAACCAGATACAGAATGACAATTTCTCAACAGATACACCCATTCTTTGCAGCATGTGTGGGCTTCCAGCGTCTGGTCCGGTCCTCAGCCAGAAAGATTAGATCCGTCAAGTTAAGAGCTGTCTCCGGTGGCCATCAGTCACCTGTCAGAGATTTCTGATGAGATTTTATTAAATGCACAGTGAGTTACTCCTGCTCAGTGATATTCCTCTGGCTTTCATAGCCCTTTCACTCTCAAAGGTGCCCAGTGGAATCCTGACAGGCTGTCAGACACAGACAAGTCCTACAGAATTGAGAGGATACTTGGTTGCCTATTAACATCCATCTTTCCCTACTCCTGCCAAACACAAGCCCAGTGTTTCTTCAAGTATCCACCACTTTCCCCGGTGGCCCATGTGCATCCAGGTCAGGAGCGAGGGTGCAGCTCCATCAGTCTCAGAGATGCCCGCCTCCCTTGGAGTGGTTGGTCCTGGACAGTGGATGGGATGTCACTGAGGCTGGTAAGAGGTGAGGAAAGACCTGCAGGTGGCATCTAGAAAAGATTTTCCTTTCTCTGGAGTGAGCTTCCAGAGTTACTGCCTCTCTGGCTTCACTTGGATCCAGTCAGGCAAAGTGGACTAGACTGCACCTATCTCGATTCCAGCTCAGGGTGGGTTTGGGATGCAGGAGAACAGAGATAAAGCAAGGCCTTCATGGGGTCTGGCCCTGGATCAAGTCTTCCCTGAAGGCTGATCCACCTCGGCCTGCCTGTTAGGTGAGCTCATGATTTTCTTTTCATGAAGCTAGTGTATTTATTTTTTATTTTTAAAAAAGACTTTATTTATTTATTCATGAGAGACACACAGATAGAGGTAGAGACAGAGGCAGAGGGAGAAGCAGGCTCCTTGTGGGGAGCCTGATGTGGGACTGACTTGATCCCAGGGTTCTGGGATCAAGTCCCAGGACCCTGGGATCATGCCCTGAGCCAAAGGCAGATGCTCAACCACTGAGCTATCCAGGCGCCCTGATGAAGCTGGTTATTTATTTATTTATTTATTTATTTATTTAAAGATTTTATTTATTCATGAGAAACAGAGAGAGAGAGGTAGAGACAGGCAGAGGGAGAAGCAGGCTCCCTGCAGGGAGCCCGACCTGGGACTCAATCCCGGGTCTCCAGGATCATGCCCTGGGCTGAAGGTGGCGCTAAACCACTGAGGCACCCAGACTGCCCTGATGAAGTTGGTTTAAATGGGTTTTCTGTTTCTCGTGGACATGACCTCGCTCTCTCAAGAATTTGGAGAATTATTATTCCTTGTGTATAAAGACCTTCATGTTTCCTGGAGGTGGCTTTAAAGCAATTTGATAAAATGTGATGTTAGGTCAGACATGAATGCTCCATTTATTGAGTGTCAGTGAGGGTCTGCGCTCAAAGGGCAGGCACGTGACATTGAATGAGGCTTAGCACTGATGACTCATGTGCCGTGTGTTCTTTCATGCTTCATTTTGCAGCATGAAAGGAAAAAGAAACCAAAAACCACAGAACCAGGTGGTTTTCAGTTATCTTTTGCTCTTTTCTTTGTGTAAAAACTTTTCTACATTGAATATATATTACAATATCAGTCCGGAAATGTTAGTAATAGATAAATTCAGATGCATTTAAGATGCTTCCTAAACTGGGAAGAATGGAAGGTTGTGTTTCATAGTCTGTTTAACAGACAAGTAGGTGAAGGGATGGTGTGGGTACATTTTAGGTATGAAATTAAAATGCGATCAAAACCTTACTAGTATGGATGGCTTCAGCGGCCTTGTGAAACTGCTAATTTTTATTCATTTGGGGAATGTTCACCCCTTAACTGAAAAATGAGATCTGAGATGTGTTTCAGAGCTATCCACTTTCCACATATTTTTAATGGTCAGGTGGGAATTGTAAAAAAAAAAAAAATCTGTTTTCTGCATTCAGTTTGCTAGAGAAATTACAGCTGAGAAGGACCAGCCCTGAATTCTGTGAATCAAGGGCAAAGGCTTAAAATGCCTGCACTTCAGAAAATTGTGATGATTAGGTCTGGGGCACCTCACCCTGTTGTACGAGTTCCCAAAGAGCTCGTTCATTTCACACTGCTCTCTGACCACCCTGGTGTAGGCCTGGCTTGTCTCCCTAAATATGCCCAGGGGAGCTCTGGTTGGAGGCAGGAAAGGAATCAAAGCCCTACAATATGTCAGGCTCCCGGGAAAGAAGTGCCTTAGTGCCTCCATTTCCCAGAGCTGCCAGAGCACAATGTTCTGTAAGCCGCATGGGTTCAGTAACAGCAGATCTTCTCTCACCGTTCTGGAGGCCAGAGGGTTAGATTGGGCTCCTTCTGAGGCTGTGAAGGAGAATCCATCCCTCACTTCCTGACCAGTGTCTGCGGGCCTGCCGCCTGCCCTTATGTTCCATGTCCTGTAGGAGCAGCATCCCGAAGTCGGCCTCGTCTCCACCCAGCGCTCTCCCCACGTGTGTCTGCGTCCACATTTCCCCTTTTATGAGACACCAGTCACACTGGATTAGGGCTCACCCTATGCCAGTGGGACCTCATTATAACCATTACCTCTGCCATCGCCCTTATTTCCAAATAAGGTCCCATTCTGAGGCTCTGGCCGGCTAGTAGTCCCCATCAAAGGGCAGGTGGCCTCTTTAAGAAGGGCTTGACTGGAGCCTTCCAGGATTCAACAGGCCCTTGAATCTCTTTGTGAAAAGAAAGCATCTGGGCATTTCGATGCTGGGCATTTCAATGCTGGGCATTTTGGGGGGACGCCATTGGTTCCAAGCAAGTTTCCTCTTAAGCACAGGGTGGGAAGTGATGAGGCATTTCTGGACTGCCTAAAAGACGTGCTTCTTGTGGACATAGGCTTACACTTGGTTTAGATGAACGTGATTTATGGGTTACTCTTATAACCCATTAGAAAGGATCACAGTAAAGAGAAGTCTGGTTATGGAAGGAGTGACCGTGGCTGTAGATTAGTGGGGGCAGGGGCTGATTCTGATTCAGGGGACAATTGGTGATGTCTAGAGACAGTTTAGTTGTCACTGCCAGATGGGGAAGGGGGTGCTATGCACTGAGTGGATGAAGGCCACGGAAAGTGTGGAAGGTCCTGCTGTGTACCCCATAGCTGCTTACAGCAAAGACTCGTTCAGCCCAAATATCAATAATTCGAGGCCAAGAAGGCCAGGATTAGATGCTCGCCTTAAAAACATGAAATCTGCAATGAAATTAGAGAGCGGGATGACGTTTAAGTGGGTGGGGTGAAGAGGGGGTGGTTTGCTAAGGATGGTACAGCCTGGAATCTGGACCATATGAGTTTTTATTTGTGAGCTGAACAGAGTAATGGAAAGTAGAAATTCTACCTGCAACAGCACTTTGCACCCTTCTAGCTCCAACTACGAGAGGTGTAATTCCCACAGCTCGTACTAAACAAGACCCCAGGCTTTGGCATTATGTCGTATTTGAACCCCACCCCTGCTGTGTACCAGCTGTTTGCTCTTCTGCGAATTATTTCCCTCCCCGTGTCAACTCCCTCTGCATACAGTGGCTGCAGTGCTAGTCAGGAGCAAGCATTTCATGCATACTCACAGTGTTCTAAGTGCCCTAAGTGCATGGACAAGCTATACATAGATGGTCTGTAAACAACCCCTTCAGGTAGGTATTATTATCCTTCACTTTACAGTTAGAGAACCTGAGGTGTGGAGCAGTTATCAAGGTTATCTAGTTAGAAAGCAGCAGAGCTGGTGAGCAGCCATCCAGAGATGAATGGATAGAGATGCAGGGGATGTATGTGATGACATACTGTCCAGCCATGAGAAGGAAGGACATCCTGACATTTGCAACAACATAGACAAGACTTGAGGACATTACCCTCAGTGAGATAAGTCAGAGAGAGAGAAAGACACATACCCAGGATCTCACTTATACAGGTGTGAGATCTGAAAAAGTAGGACTCCTAGAAACAGAGAGAAAAAATTGGGGGGGGGGGCAGGGGCTGGAAAGGGAGTTGTTGGTCCAAGGGCACAAGTATTAGCTATAAGATGAGTGAGTTCTAGGATCTAATGCTCAGCCTGGTGACCATAGGTAACAATAGTGTGCAAGTTGCTGAAAGAGTGATTGTAAATGTGGATTGTAAATGTTCTCATCACCAAAAAATGGCAACTATGTGACATGACGAAGGGGTTGCTAACTTCATCCTAGTAACCATATTGCAATATTTACATGAATTGAATTATCACACTGCACACCTCAAACTGACACAGTGTCTCCTGTTAACTATATCTCAAGAAAGCTTCTGGGAAAGAAAGCATTTAAATTCTTGCTGAGTCCAGGGCACTGTGGCTTCCAAGCCAGAATCCTAGGTCTCCATGACATGCAGTCTGGCAGCTGTGAGGTCCCGATCTGCCCTCCACGAATGGGAGGTGCAGTTAAGGGAATCCCTGGTTATGGTTCCCTAGACAATTTTTGGTTTCATGACCAGGTAAATACATTATTTGAAAAAACACTGTTTTCACAGTAAAATACAATTTCACATCATTTTGGCAAGGAAAAGCATTCACCCGGAAGCTTGCTGGAGGTGCAGAATCACAGGCTCCTTGTAAGACCTGATTGAGGAGAACATTTATTTTCACAAAGAGATTCAAGGACCTGTTGAATCCTGGAAGGCTCCAGTCAAGCCCTCCTGAAAGAGGCCACCTGCCCTTTGATGGGGAACCCTGTGCAGTGGGTGAACCACTCTGACCTCCATAGCCCCCTCTGTGGCCCCCTCACACTCTCCTTGCTGTCGTGGCACCTGCGTTTAGTCCTGGCTCTGAGCCAGGTCGTCGCACATGTGCTCATGAATGAGGCCCACCTTGGTGGAAGGGGCCAGTGGCCGATGTCTCTGCTGCTGACTCTGGGAGGAGAACCGTGCATCTTATCTCAGGAAGTGGGAAAGCACGGCTCCACCCTGGCAGCTGTGTTTGTTTTCAAGGAGAGGTGTGTTTGTTGGTGATCACAAAATATTATGATCTCATATGTCCAAACTGATCAAAACTGCAGAAACATTTATTTTCAGATTTATCTGTGGTGCTAATGGCTCCCGTGTCATTAGAGAGCTGTTTCCTGAGACATTGAGAGCGCTTTTTGGATGGGCATGGCCAGCTGTGAGCCCCCAGGAGCATCTGGGCACCTTGGGCTGTCCTTGTGACGTTTCGTTTCTTTTACCTGGCTGGTCGACAGAATCGAATACTCATAACTGTGGCAGTGGTAACAGGGGTGATTGAGCCAGGTGAGTGAGCTGGGGGTGACCTCCTGACCCTCCATGGCCAGCTGAATGTGCTGGTGATCTCCTGACCCACCCACAGCAGGTCTTTTACTCCAGGCCATTTATCACAGCAACCCAATGAGATAGATGCTGTCATCACCCTCACTTTACAGAGGAGAAAACTGAGTCATGGGGCAAAAAGCTTGCTTGAGTGGGCAGAGGTGGAATGAGGGGGAACAGTTTGACTCCAATGTCCATGACCTTTTGTTCCCAAATGAAGACGGGTGTTAACTCCTAGCTCCAGGGTCAAAACATGACTGAAATCTGGTTTTTGTAAATCTCCCGAGGTAGCTGTATTAGTCACCTGTTCCCTAAAATCAACACACATTTACTGTCTCATAGTGTCTGAGGGTCAGGCATCCAGGCACAATGTAGCTGGGTCCTCTGGCTTAGAATCTCCCATGAGTTTGTAGTCAGGGTGTCCATTGGGACTGCAGCACCTAGGGCCGTCTGCTTCCCAGCTCGCTAACCTGCTGTGGAGGGTCAGGAAGTCACCCCCAGCTTGGTTATCTGGCTGTTGTCAGGTCAGGAGGTCACCCCCAGCTAGCTCACTTGCTGTAGAGGGTTAGGAGGTCACCCCCCCGGTCACTCACCTGGCCATGGGTGCTTCCAGAAATCTTGAGTCTTTGCAGGGGAGGCAGCTTCTTGGTGTTCCCTAGGAAGCTAAGGCTGTGGAGTTATGTCTCACCTATAATCTGCTAGAGTGTGGTGTTGGGTAAGGCTTCTCTCTGTTCTGAGGTTTCTCTGTTGATATTTGGATAATGATAATGCTCTCCTTGTTGTGTTTTGTAGATTAAAATAGATTTGAATAAAAGCCGAGAACAGTACCTACTTACAGATTCAGTACTGGTCAGTTGTTATCCCATTCCTCTTGGGGGACAGAGGCAGACAGGAGAGGGTGTAAATGGACTTGCCATCTCTTCTGCTGTTAGAAGGGGACTGCTGAGAATATTCTCTGTGTCATTTGAGGCAGGAGGAGGATTTTATGTCATGGAAGTAGGCGTTTTAGTGTTTTGAGGAGATCTAAGTACCTTCCACGTCATGTCTCTAAATCAGATGTTCTTCCAGTTGGTATGGCTTTGCTTGCAGGGCTCGAAAATGCAGCTTGTGTCCCCAGGTGCTTCATATTAGTCACTCAAAGAGCAGGAACACCTTCTAAGCCTGTCTCTCAAGTCCTCTACAGGCACATGGCGCTCTGGCCTCCCACCCCTGCCCTCCACTCTGTACCCTTCTCCGTTCCCCCCATGTCCCTGGGGGGCTGAACCCATTTGCCCATCGCCTCACTGGCACCTTCCTACCAGGCTTTACTGCTGGGAGAGGCTGGGTTCTTCCACTCTTTCCTTCCTGGAGGCAGGTGTTCCCGGCAGTCACATCCCTGCCCTCATCCCCGTGGCTCCACCTTGTCCCCTGTCTCACCAGGCGGGCTCCCCACATGCCCAGGCTGCACCCAGCTCACCCTCTTCTAAACACTTCCCTTCCTAACTGTTTTGACTCCAAGCTGGAGGAGCCATCTGCTTCTAGACAGCACCCGGATTGATGCTGCTCCCTCAGCTCCAGTCATTTGTCTTAGACAAAGGGTAAGAGAAAACAATGCAGAGAGCTGGAATAGACTCAGGTCTCCGATAGCTTCTTAGAAGGCACCTTAACTGATTAGCAATGAATTCATCCCGTACAAGCAAAGTAAAGGCGAGGCTTTCATTCCCCTTTGCTTCTTATTCCTTAGCCTATTCATGAAGCTCCAGGGACAGAGTGTGCATCTGTGCCACCAGGGTGGTCCTGCTATGGTGTGATAAAAACACACACACCAGAAACCCTTACTTTTTAAAAATGGAATCTCTCAAGGCCAGGAACTAAAGTACACCAGGCCTTGAACCCTTTTCAGAATCAAGCACAATGATGTTGATTTTGTTCATTTTTCCCCATCTTTTCCAAAGTACAAGGGGGCAGAGAAACTCACCTGCAGTGCCATGTGGTTGCCATGACAACCACCAATGTTCCTGTTGGTGCTGCTTCCTTTTTGTATGTGGCAACGAGTCTGGCTCCTTGAAATGTATTTCTGTGAGCCGTCCTGCACAGTTGCCTTTTATGATTATTGCTTAAAATGGAACCAGATGATTATTAAGTTTTGCCAGACATGGAACATTATTTTCAAAGTCTCAAGCAACATCCATCCTTGGATTAAAGTGACAGGCTTAGAAAGTGATCTTTTTTAAAAAAGATTTTATTTATTTATTCATGAGATACACACAGAGAGGCAGAGACACAGAGAGAGGCAGAGAAAGAAGCAGGCTCCCTGTGGGAGCCCCATGCAGAACTTGATCCCAGGATGCTGGGATCATGACCAGACCCACCCACAAGACCCTGTGTGACTGGCTTTTTTTTGCTCGAGCAGCTTCATGTCTTTGCTGTTTTATATAGAAATACTTCCAAGGTCAAAGTCATAAAAACATCATAAGAATGCCTCTCGTGAATCTGTGGTGAGTCTACTGGTTGGGTAGCTCTCTCCTCACCCTCTTTAATAGTTCCCTAGTTAAATTTTAAGATATTAAATTATTTTTCCTGGGAAATAGATATATTTATACTTTCATTAATTTCATGTATTTTTCAGTAATATACTCATCCCTCTGAGCCTGCTCAGAGCTGCATTTATGATCCTGAAGAGTTAAACTTCAGAGGCTGAAATAGAAATACTGAAGGTCATTCATGTCCAAGACAGCGAGTGGTACATGATATGAAACCCATGACGTCCCTTATTTCAGCTAACAGCTCCATAACCAGAAGCTGGGATGGGCCTTTGGAAATATATATATATATTTTCCTGCTAACCCTTTATGTGGAATTTGTGTTCAACAGAACTGCATCCTGATTTATCTCAACAGAGACAGGTGTTGGCAGAAGGCAGCTGGCACAGGGTAGTGGTTAAGAGCCCACACTCTGCAGCCAGGCTGCCCCTATTCAAGTCCGAGTTCAAGTGGATTCAGGCAACCTACTTACCCTGTCTTGTCTCATTTTTCTCTCTATAAAATGGAGCTAATGATTACCTACTTAACAGTCATGTGATCCTTGAATATACCAATGTTTGTCAAATGCCTTATTCTTGAGTCTGAGTAACTGTTATTGAACCATGAGAAGCGTCTGAATATGGTTATGTTAGGAGGACTATATACCGTATCCATTTTCCACAAATATCATCTACAAACATGAGATTTCACATCTAGTTTATATCCTTTCTCTACTTTTCTTTTGACCTCAGGAGAGTCACTAATGATACATAAATGAAGGCATAGAATGGTAATAACTTGTAGTATTTTTCTGAGCACTTGGTATGTGCTAGGCATTGTAGCAAATATTTGATCAAATTAGGTTATTGGGGCTCCAGAAAATGCCCATGAGATGGATAAGAATTGAGAGAACTAAAGCTCACAGGGAATGTGGCTGATCCAGGGTTGCCCAGCTAGTAAGTGGTACAATGAGGATGTGAAATCGGGATTACTGTATCTGCTCCCAGAGTCCCTGTTCTTTATTATTACATATATTTCTCTGTTTTGGGGTCAACTCTCTGCTGCCCTAAATCAGTGGATTAACCAACTGCCACCTGTTTACACTTAGAACACAGCTAGCCCACAGTAAGTGCTGGATGTATGGATCATTATTGATCCCTTTCCTTCTGGAAACTTTTACTCAAAAATCTGGGGTCCTTAAATCTCATATCTTGTCATATTCTTAGGTCCACCACCAACCAAGTGAATTTAAGACTAGTTTTCTCACAGGTTCCCATCCTGGTGTTTGGGGGGAGAGAGATTTTAATTGAGGTCCCAGAACTACCACTTGGTAGCCCCATGACCTTAGCCAAGTTATTTAACCCCTAGTGCTCAAGTTCTGAATATGAAAATTAGGATAATGATATTAACTGTATTATAAGATTGTTGTAAATGTTAAAGAGAAAATGTAGGTAAAGAGTTCGACAAGGCAGCTGGTATACAGAGGCATTTAGCAAGTGTTAATTTTTATTCTATTAACATTAGTTGGTTTTTATCAAAAGCCTCTTTGGTGTGGAGCCAGCTAAGTATATGTTGCCCCCTATTTATCTCTGTGTTTCCTATGAATCTGAGATGATCTGTATTATTTACCTTGAGAGCAGTGGTCTTAGTGATCCTCTGATCAGCACCTTGGACAGTGTGCAAGGCTCCATCCTGCCTGTGGGGCACAATCTCACATTCAGACAAAATTAATGTGATACTTTTGGATAAAAATCAGTCGGCAAATCAGTAAATAAAAAGTATCACGTTAATTTTGTTAGGCAAAAATCACTGATTTGCCGACTGATTTTTATCTTAAACTGGTAGAGTCCACAAGTTGATCTGTTATGAAAACATGACCTTCCCCTATTCATTCTAGTGTCAGGATTAATGATGCCCACTTCAATATCAACTCCCCAACAGCCTTCAAGATGTCATATTTTAGCAGAGTACCATTTTAGAAAAGAACATACCCATTATCATTCTAGTCATTATCTTCACTGACATTATTATTCCCATTACATTTTAGACACAAATTTTGTCCTAACTTACTGCAGTTGTGTAGTTGTCTTGGAAAATATATTAATATGCTAGTTTTAATTCATGAGTTTATTACTGATCAAGTTACTTTTGGAAAGAAGAGAGAAATTGTGTCAAAGGTAGCTATTTGTGTAATTGCTACATCAAAGAAAAAAATTATTTTCTTTTTTTAAAAAAATAGCCTGTGTAGACTGCCCATCCCCCACCCCTAACTAGCCAAAATTATTCCAGAGAATGTGGATTTCATGAGTTCTCCACTAAACACATGAATCAGTTGTTATTCCTTCATTCATTAGAAGCTCTCATATTGATTGTTCCTTTACTGCCATGCCAGTGAACACATCTTATAGGTGTCGAAGCAATTAATAGCACAAGCAACCCATTACCCAGTCTAATCTGTGTTTGGAACCTACTTTAATGACAGCTTAATGATTCATGTATTAATGTGAAATATGAAATGACTGGATGCCCTTCTATGAGTTGGAACCTTTTTTAAAAAGACTTTATTTATTTGACAGAGAGAGAAAGCCAGGTAGCACAAGTGAAAGGGGTCTGTGTGCGGGGAACAGTAGAAGGAGGGGGAGAGGCAAGCTCCCCTCTAAACAGGGAGCCTGGTGTGGGGCTCAATCCCAGAACCCCGAGATTATGTCCTGAGCCAAAGGCAGACACTTAACCAACTGAGTCACCCAGGTGCCCTGGAACATTTTCTTTTAAGCTTGTAATTCATACTTAATTCTAACATTAAGTGAAACTGCCAGACTGGTATTAATGTTTGAATAAAATGCTGTAGATTAACTGGAATATCCCTTTGTGGAAAACAATTGACTTTACTGGAAATCTCAGTTGAAGCATGCTCTGCATCTTTGTAACACTGGAGAGACCCACTGGAATGTTTATGTATTGAGTCCCTGCTCTGTTTTCTCTGGTTCCCATCTCCCCTTATTGTATGCATGAACTTCCTTCTGTCAAAAATACATACTTCTATGAATTGGGCAGTGATGACTCATCACTAGCCTATCATCCTTATGACTCACTATTTCACTAGCAACCCTTGCCAAAGCAATATGAGAAGAAAAGCAATTAAGAAATACAAAAATAGATAAGAACAATTATCATTATTTGCATTCTACTATTGTTTTTAAATAACAAGCTCAGCAAAAATTATTTATTTTCAAAATTCACATTTCTTATTCATGCAACATTTGAGTGCCTATGGGCATGAACACATGAACACAGGAGAGAAGTGAGAAATATTTCATATGAATTAAACCATGGGAAACATCTTGTGGGGCTCTGAGGAGAAGGCACAATTATATAAATTTTCTTCCTGGCATCAGGCTCCTCTCTGCTCTGATCCCAGCCTATTGCCCCTCACCTCTGCCAATGTGACTGGGCAGACACACTGGCAGAGCCTCTATTTCCTGATAGAGTGGCTTGAGTTTCCACACCTGGAGCTGCCACTCAGGTCACACCTTTTTATAATTCCCACTCCACTCAATTCCATGCAAACCTTGAAGACTTAGATGAAGTTGCATCTTCATTAATTCATATTCAGTCACTCACTTAATGAAAGTGGACTCAATGATTTTTGGCACCAGGCAAGGTGAGAATCAGAAATGAATAGCACCTCTGGGAGGTCACTTCAGTGAGCCATCCTTTTTAGTTTGTGCACACATACTTTCTTTCCATTGAACATGTTGTGTCCAGTTGTCACCTCAGTAAGGCCTTACTCACGTGAGGCCTTGTGATATCACTTATGTTCCACATGTTTCATTTAAACGTTACCTATATCTGTGGATATCTGTGGATATCACTTATGTTCCATATGTTTCATTTAAAACATGTATCTGTGGACTCTGTTATTCCAAGTAGACCATAAACTCCTTGAGGACACAGGCTACCTCTCACGTCTTTTAGAATCTCCCATAGAACTTAATATCTTACCTTTGGAGCAATAAGAGAATCATGTTTATTTGTTAAATCCTGGACCAAATTGGCAGAAAACAGCCCATGCTCTGTCTAGCCTTTTATGGTTTAGTTTTTAAAGGCTTATTTTGGAATAAGTTTAGACTCACATAGGCATTACAAAAATAGTAGAGAGTTCCTGTGTTCTCTACTTACCAAGCTTACCCCAATGACTACACCATTCATAACTATGGTACACTTATCAAAATCAGGAAGTTGATATTGGTACAATACAATCAGCTAGAGCACAGATGTTACCCAAAATTATTTTAATCTGAGTTTTAAATTTTCAGCCTATCTTCATCTTTTCTGTGGGGTCATTTTTACCATTATCCATATACAAATGTTCCTGGGCTTTTGTTTTGTTTTGAGAAGGAAAGCCTCTAAACACCTTTGCTCTCTGCGTGTCTTTCACACTGAAACTTTCCAGTAGAGTGATTTGGAGGTCCTTAGGAGTTGGAGTCAGAGAAGCAGAGCATACAAGGGAGTTGTGCAAAAGTGGCAGTTGAGGCACCAACGTTCCATCCCAACCTGGGATAAATATGCTTACTTATCTTCTTTCTCTTACTTTTGTCCAAACATAAATTATAGGTACACTTTGTCTTAAGAAGTACTTGAATTACTTTGCTGTCATTGTATGCTGTATTATCTCTTCATTGTAGCTGTAGATCAATATTAAGTCCAAGTTTTCACATTAATTTGGAAACTATAGTCACATCAGCCCCCAGGATGGGCATAGGGGCCAGGTTAGTCTGCACATTAGAGTGAATATTTATTGGATTTGAGAATGTTTACTACTGGTTCAGCTTTATAGAAAATGACAAAATATCCAGCACTCTAGGGTTACATGTTTGAATTGGCTTGTCTTCCTCCAAATGGAGATGATACTGAATAAAATATACTCTACTAGCTTTCTTACATGTTTCCTAGACTATTTAATGAGGGAAAAAATGAAATTATTGGCACAGATGTGCAAGTTATCTTAGAGATACTTTTGCAGAACCATTGGTACACACACAATTTTGCTAGTGTTCTATGAGAAATAGCCCACCACAAAGCTGCCAACTGATAGTTGATATCCCAAAAGGGGTCTTATCTGATTAGAACAAAGTCCAAGAGGTAAGATGGGTGAGAGCAGCATCCATCCCAAGAAAGGTCAGAATTGGAATCATAGGGGCAGTTTCAATGGGAGTGATAGAAACCTCGTTTGAAAACATTCTGTAGTCTAATCGACAGACCAAACTCTTAGCTTGACTATGGAATTGCAATAAAAGGCATTGAAATAAGATGTGTAACTTTAAACCAGCCACCATATTTTGCTCAAAAGACAGGACTTGGAGATATGCCCTGAAGTGGCTGGCATAGGTGGAAGACAAGAAAATGCCAAGATCAGGAAGATACTTCAGCACTCTGCCTCAATTTACTTTCTACTTTCTTCATGTGTCAAAGCTATGACTTGTGTCAAAATTCTTAATGTCATGATGCAGTGAAACATGTCATAGGTTTCTTATTTTCTGTTACTTGCTTCAGATGAGAGTGGTTTTCAGCCTGATGGTGATGAATGTTGACCAATCAATGGACTTTGACCAGGACAAGTTATTCTGTCAACAGTGGCTACTACCTAAGGCATAATTATCTTTAGCCTCATTACAGGAAGACCTATACAACATCAACAACAGAATAAAGTCCTTCAGTAGGACAAAGAAGATATAAGGGAGAGATTAGGTCTATCCCAGTAGACACCTCCTGCTTAGCAACCCAAATGGTTATTTCTTAAAGATAATGAGTTTCTCTCATCCCTCTTCATTGAGAAGAAGAACAAAACAAATGCTTGGGACTGGGAAGCAGCTTGGGCTGTTTTCTGTGATCATGCTTTTCTCAAAGATCCTCCTGGCATCAGGATAGAGTTACTGAGAGCCAGGTGGGAACAGCTAATGATGCAGTCATGTCTGGAATCCTCCCTGTTTCAGGGTTGACATGAGAGAGTAAATCAGGCATTTCATTTCCTTGTTGCAGTGGGGAGCAGTGTAATCTCCCACACCTTGTTGCCAGCTGAGGATTGCTTCTGTTGGGTTTTATTATGTCCCAAGGCCTCCAAATGGAAATTGCTAGAAAGCAATTTCAGTAGCCGGCGTTAGCATGAAATGTAGACCTTCAATTAATATTATACTAAGTCTGCTAGCAGAGTTATAAACTGGGATGCTGAGGAAGCAGCCTGCCTTTGGTCTCTATGTTACAACTGAAGTTTGTACCAATAGCTCCTGTGCAGGTGTTTCTAAACAATCCACGCAATTGGAGTCAAAATATTTTTCCCCCCATAATTTGGCCAGGAAACCAATTCTACTAAGTAATATTAAAGAAGCTCAGGGCTTAGAGAATCCTTTACATATGAATACACACAGGGTTAAAAATTATTTTTATTATCTTCAATGTAAAAAACCTAACCATCCCGAGTTTTACCGTATGAGAGGAAATCTGACAGAGTATAATCTAGAGTACGCAGATGCAAGAACAGATTTCCTGGTCTGCACTTCCTGTTCACAAGCTCTGAGGAAGGATGGTTATAGAAGAATGTGCTCATCACATAAGAAACACAACAGCATGGTGTGGTGAGTAGCAGCATTGTCAGTGTTGGGAGCACAACAGGCAGTTGTGGTAGATCCAAGGTGGGGGGGTCCCATGCTGCAGCCTGGGTCCAGCAGGTGTGATTCATGGGGGGATCTGACCGCAGTTGCCAGCTCTTTCAGTGTTTTGGGAGAAGTCAGAAACTCAGATTTTTAAAAATGTGAACTCTTTTGATTTTGGAATATTGGCGGGTAACTCTAATTAAAAAATGAACAACCAGTAAAAAGAAAAACCACAGTATGGACTCATATATCCACAGGCTACATTCAGCTGGTGGGTTGTGTCTTCCATCCATGTGGTAGACATAGCCAAATTAGTTTTGCCCAAAAAGGAAGTTGCCTCAGGGTAGAACAAAAAAAATGATCATGTTTTCTTAATCTTCGGCTGAAGAAAGAGAGTTGACAGGAAGAAACAAGGGGTGATTGGTCTGAGTGCTTGGCGCTTCCCTGGAAGGGGACAAGCCTATTCCAGGAGGAAAGTGTGTCATCAAAGCCTTATTGCTTAGGTGCTTCTTATTTATTTCTTTGCACAAGTTGTGTTCATTTTTTTTCCCTACTAGATGCTGTTCTGAAGAATGGAACTAAATCCTTTTTGGTGAACCCTGAATCCCACTGCATTTCATTTTTTTCACAATATCATAAACTAAAGAAGAATGATGATGGCACAGTGTATTTTTAAAATCTGTGTAAAGGGACGCCTGAGTGGCTCAGTGGTTGAGTGTCTGCGTTTGGCTCAGGGTGTCATGGGATCCAGGATTGAGTCCCACATTGGCCTTCCCTGCAGGGAGCTTGCTTCTTCCTTTGCCTGTGTCTTTGCCTCTCTCTGTGTGTCTCTCATGAATAAATAAAGAAATCTTAAAAAAATCTGGGTAAAAAAATTAAGACATCATGTCCTAGCCCACCTATGCTGGTGATAAGGTGATATCAACCACTGATATGAGATGGAGGGGGGCACTTATCTTAGAATCAGGCGCTTTCACAGGGGCTGTGAAGTGATTCTTTCCTTTCCTCCCATTGATGTGATATTTTATGGTTGTTCTGAATCAGGTATGTTCTCCTGTCATGTCTTCTCAGGCAGGGTCTGGATGAGTGCTGTCTGATAGAAATAGCAAGAGCCTCAAATGTGAGCCATAAATATAACTTTAAATTTTCTAGTAGCCACATTACAGAATGTAAGGACAAATAGGTGAAATTAATTTGAAGAATATATTTTTATTGAACCGATCCAAACTTAAGTATTTTCACTTCACTATGAAGTCAATATAAAATAGTCAATACTTTATCCACCCCCCCCCCCATTTTTTTGTTTTGCAGTAAGTCTTGAAAATCTGGTGTGTCCTTGACACCTAGAACACGTTTCGCTCAGGACTGGCCACAGTGTTAGTGTTTGGTAGGGACAGGTCCCTGGCAGCCACCACGGTAGACAGCAGAGATTCACGCGGGATTCATGCTGCACTGGACTGAGCTCCACATTGTGCTGGGTCCTAGGAAGTCTGTATGCAAATGTTTTGCCATTAAGGACTTTGTAGTTGAGGGCACCTGGGTGGCTCAGTCAGTGAAGTGTCTGCCTTCAGCTCAGGTCAGGGGATCAAGTCCCCTTTGGGCTCCCTGCTCAGTGAGAAGTCTCCTTCTCCCACTCCCTCCCCGATGCCCTTCCCCTATCTCATGCGCATACTCTCTCAAGTAAATAAATAAAACCTTAAAAAGAAAAGGACATTGTAGTCATGTGGGATTTGTTTTTGTTTTAATTACAAATGAAACAGTTGGAAATAATGCTAAATAGATACAACTTAGTCCCAAGAATCCCTTCCTGCCAAACCCGCTTCTCCCACTTGCTCATGAGACAAATGCACACACAGGAGCCGGAACACATGCCCTGGAGGGCAGGGTGGTCACAGCCCTGAGGTCAGGCCCGCCCGGTGACAGGCCATCACTCTCTCTGCCACCACCATGTGTACTGAGGACGCAGCAAGCAGAGCGAGCCTGGCACAGGCCGCAGATCACACAGATTTATTCTAGGAGACTAGTTTATGACTGAGGGAAATGCTCCCAGTGTTTTAAGTTTTCAAACAGTGGATACAATATGACCTTAATTTTTATGAAAAGGCGTACTAATATGTAGGTATCTGGAGACACACAACTGGTATTAAGTACAATTTAATATTAAGAATGATGTCGGGATCCCTGGGTGGCGCAGCGGTTTGGCGCCTGCCTTTGGCCCAGGGCGCGATCCTGGAGACCCGGGATCGAATCCCACGTCGGGCTCCCTGCATGGAGCCTGCTTCTCCCTCTGCCTGTGTCTCTGCCTCTCTCTCTCTCTTTCTCTCTCTCTCTGTGACTATCATAAATAAATAAAAAAAATTAAAAAAAAAAAGAATGATGTCACCAAGTGGGGGGGAAATACAGCTTACCTTTTTTTCCTATTATTTTTCTAGATTTCATTTTTGTTTATAATGAAATTTATCATTTTATTTTTTAAAGATTTTATTTATTTATTCATGAGAGGTACAGAGAGAGGCAGAGACAGAAGAGGCAGTACAGAGGGAGAAGCAGGCTCCCTGCGAAGAGCCTGATGTGGGTCTCGATCTCAGGACCTTGGGATCATGACCTGCTCCAAAGGCAGGTGCTCAACCACAGAGCTACCCAGGCACCCTGAAATTTATCATTTTCAAAAGAAAACTTGTTATATATGCTTTAGTGCCCTTGTTCTAGCTTACTATCTACAGGTAGGTCTTCAAAGAAAAACAAGTTATTTCTTCATTTTTCAAGCATATGGAACATCTCCAATTCGAACAGTGATACCCCTTAGTGTGTGTATCAGATTTTAGAATTTTCAGAATGGCTTCACATATCTTGTCTCATTCAGGGCCCGAGACCACGAAGGATTTCGAACATAGAGAATGGACTTGGCGAGCGGTCACTCTGTGGGTCTAGTGCATCAGTCCCGGCCTTCTGCTAGGGGCCCATTCCAAGGACAGCTGTGTTTATCAGAACCTTTGCGGTGCCCCTGTAGTCTGAGTGGTTTGTCTGATGCCCCTGGGCAGTGCTCTTGGCACCCCTGTGGAGTGGAAGGCCCTTCTCTGGCAGGGCTGCCTGGCGTGTCAAGGCTGGGTGTGCTGGCTTGAACGGTCTCCTCCAAAAACTCAGGTTCACCAGAACCTATGAATGGGAACTTATCTGGAAATGGGGTCTTTGCAGGTACAATGAGTTAAGACGGAATTGTACTGAAGTGGGGTTGGCCCTGAATCCCCCTGACACCGAAATCCCTGAGGTCCCTATGAGGAGAGATACAGAGACACGCAAGGGAGGATGCCTGGTGAGGGTGCAGACAGGGGTCCGAGCGAATCAGCTGCAAGGACTGCAGAGAGCCAGCAGGATGGGGCAAGCAGAGGGTAGGGAGCAGGACCCTGGCAGACCTTGTCTTGGACTTCGGCCTCCAGAACTGACTGCATAGACTTCTGTGGAGGCCGCCCAGTTGGTGGTACTCTGTTCCAGTTGTGGTGCTAATGTACGGAGAAGCAATGCCTCCTGAGCTGGGCTGAGTGCCTGGTTCCCTCTGCTGGCACTGCCAGGTGCCTCTGGGGGAGGGGAGCCCAGGAGATTTAAGGATATCTACGATATGGTGTGGCAAAGCTAGAAGAACTGAAATGGAGAGTTGAGGTACCCCATCCATTAGAGACCGCAGGACACAGCTGCCACCCTGGGAGCAGAGGACAAAGGGAAGCATCACCAGAATCTGGAGGATGGGCCGTCTCAGCATCTGGCCCCCTAGAAAATGAGGGGCACTGAGTGGGGGCCTCCAGGCCAGTCGTATGGAGCCAGTGCACAGATTTTCCAGGGAGTGTCGCACCACCAGGGAGGCCCATGGCTACCTGAGCTGGAGCTGCTGTGGCAGGAAGGAACCTGGGCAGTGGGAGCTCCACCTGCTGCCTCCTGCCATTGCCCCGGCAGCCAGGGGTCTGGAAAATGTAGTTCCCCATCTTCCAGCCCGAGCCCTGCAGCCCAAGCTGGAGCAGAGCATCAGAGAATCAGTGTGGGGTGCAGAGACCAGAGGTGGACAACCCGCACAAAGGTTCTCATGTCTCCACCCAAATCCTGAGGGATGGAGAGGTGAATGTGTCGGCTCCACTCTGTATCTGAAGGAAGTGTGCACCTCCGAGAGCCCTCTCTGCACATCTGTCACGGATCAAGGTTAGAAGATCAAATGCTGGATTCATAGCAATGTTGCGTTAGTGGATTAATGAAGAATAATGACAATGCAGAGTGTGATTTTCCATGTATATGTGAAGCATCCTTATAAATCAGGTTTGCTCCTACTTAAAACAGAAAGGCTGTCTTCTTTTGGAATAAAAAAAAATCCCCTTGGAAACCTGGGGTCTCCTTGGATGAGATTCACTGTCTCTGACATTAAAGAGCATTCAAACCAGCTCATGTCTGGAGCCCCGGGGAAGCGAGTGGAGGAGCATCTTGTGCAGGCTGTGACTTGTGATGCTCACCTCTGGCTATGGGTGTTGGGATATGATTGTCCTGCAGGGGAAGTCCTTTTTGATAAGAGTGGGATCATTCCTTCCATAATTCTTTGAAACTGTGTAGTTCAGGGACTCCTCCTTAGCCTCCACACTCTTTTCTCAAATTCAATTTGCTAGTTTCTTTTTTCCACAACAGGATTATGTGCGTTTTCAAAAGCAAGGGATTAAGCAGATACTCTGATAAAAATGCACAGTTGAGGGAGTCAGTTGGGAGTTTAAGTGGGGTGCCTGAGGTGGGAGACCTGCTCTGGGGAGCGTGTGCACACGATGGGGGCTCTGCCCAGCTCCAGGCCCCCATCTCCTCCTCCCTCCCGTCCCCTAATCCCTGTGGGGCTGCCCACACCTCCCTGGTCTCCCATAGCCCATTCCCCCCTTGCCCTCCTCATCTTAGGGTCATTTGTTAGGCCCTGCTACCTCCTGATCTTAACCCCTCACTGCTTTCCATCAACCTTTGAATAAAACCCAAACTCCCACCAGAGCCCGTACATGCCACCTTACCTGGTGCGTGTTCTTTGCTTTTTCTATCCTGGTGTGCTCCGTCTTCGGCCCTAGAATGCCTTCCATGAGACATCTACATGGTTTGCTCCTTCTTCTCATTAGGTCTCTGCTTAGATGTCACCTGAAACCTTCTCTAACCTCATTTTCTAGAAATCTCGGTTTCCTGCTTTTTTTCTCTACATATACAATGCTATGTAGAAAAATAAAGAAACAAATAATATACAAACTATATATATCCAGAATATAATAGAATATATAGTACTCCAAGAAGCTCTGTAATTATTGGGATTTTTATGAATGAATTAGCATGGCTGTGTTCCAATAAAACTTTATCCCTGAAAAACAGGAGGCAGGCTGGATGTGGCATGCAGGCCATACTTTGCTGACGCCTGCTGCAGAAGGCCACCGATTGTTGACACCCATCCCCAGAGGGTCTGCAGAGCCTCAGGCACGTCCTAGGTTTACCCTCAGTCTCTACCTGCCCAGATCCCTGCCACCTACTTCCTTCCACATCCCCCGCCACTGCAGCTACACAGCAGTGGCCACCACCACCCCCATCCCCTGTCAATATACATAAGAAGGATGAGAGGGAGAAGTCAAGTCTGAGAGCCTAGCCAGTACAGTATGTGGAGCCGTGGGAAACAGATCTTTCTGGGTGCTCAGCTACTTAGGCCTGCAGCAGATCTGCAATGCTTGTGACTCACTGTATCAATGCAAATCCTGCAAAATCTGTTTTGCCACTTTAGAAAACATGCTTGCTTATTATAGCTCAGACATTCAAGAACTACAGGGTGGAGACTCTGGTGAGCAGGGTGTCTCAGAGGAATGCTGTGTACAACACGGTACTGATGCAGGGGCAGGGGCAGCCGGGGCTGAGGGTGGCAGGGTATAGGAGGGAGAGCACTGAATGCATGGGTGGAGGTCTGGGTTCGGAAGAGGGTCAACCATATGTTTACTTCTCCAGAAATGAGGAAGGGCAGTCCTGATCAAAGACAAAATCGTACATGTTTATGGCTAATTGTGACCATTTGAAAACACAGACCTGGGGCTGTCAAATTTTTAGTTTTTTTTTTTTTTTTTTTCACCAGAAAGTGTAAGTCATCGTTTTTATGTAAAATTTCCTATTTTTAGGGGCATTTAGTTGGCTCAGTTGGTTAAGCATCTGACTGTCAATCTCAGTGGTGAGTTCAAACCCCACATTGGGCTTCATGCTGGGCATGGAGCCTACTTTAAAAAATAAAAATAAAAAAATGTAAAATTTCCTATTTTTAATTTTTTTAAATTTATTTATGATAGTCACACACACACACACAGAGAGAGAGAGAGAGAGAGAGAGAGAGAGAGGCAGAGACATAGGCAGAGGGAGAAGCAGGCTCCATGCACTGGGAACCCGATGTGGGATTCGATCCTGGGTCTCCAGGATCGCGCCCTGGGCCAAAGGCAGGCGCTAAACCGCTGCACCACCCAGGGATCCCCAATTTCCTATTTTTAAATGTTGATAACTACTTAGATATCTTGGGGCCACATAAAACATTGTGGATCAAATCCAGTCACATGCCGCCATTCCGTGTAATTTCCCTCATCCAGCCCCATGAAATATAGAAAAAAAACTCATTTTTTTTCACATTGAGGGATTCTACAGACATGCACTTTGCTTTTGTCAGCTTTTGGGGGTGCAGAAATCCTGCATGAATGAAAACAGAAGTAGCAAATTTGTTGACAGTTCCACCTGGAGAGACAGAGCAAGAGCAAGAGCGAGCATGCTTTTAACTGGCAAGGGGCCCACTCCAAGCAAAAGGAGCAATTTTTAAAAATGACCTTGGTTTAGTTCTAGGCACTGATGTAGCCCTTAATGACTTCTGCATGCTAGACAGAGAGGCAATCTCATTTCCTCCCATCAGAAGAAATCAGATGCTTGCTCTGGTCCCTGAGGCTGATAAATTTATTGATAGGGAAAGATTTCCTTTTGTGGCTTGAGATGCTGCATATGTCCAGACTGGTTAGAGAATTCTACATGGGGAGATCGGAGACTTCCATTTATTTTCTTTCTAATATGTGCCAGGATCTTTCATGTGGGCTGGTTATTTCAATCTTCCCAACAACCCTGCAAGGGTATGGGTCATAGTGCTCATTTCTACAGGTGAGATTAAATAATTTGCTGATAGCACACAGCTAGCCAATGGGAGAGCTGGGGGTTTCCACAGCTGAGTCTCAACTGGTCTTTTCTAGAGCTTTGCTGACCTTGTACTTTAACCTGATACAATCGCCTTCTTCCCAGCACTGAACCTCATGTCCTGCACTGCCAGTGACAAAATGGGATTCATGCAATGTAAGTTCCACTTGGAATGTCAGCTACAGAGGCAGGAAGTAAAGCTTTTGGGGGCAAAGCCCATAAGATACATCATGGCCTCGTAGCTGCTCAGAGAGTATTCCACTGGGCGAATCCCAGAGTTTGCAGATATCAAGCCCCAGTTCACATTGTGTGAAGCTATAGCTGGGAATTGAATGCCTGGTGGCACCATTGTCTGGTCCCAGGATCCCATCCAGTACACCACACTGCCCTGTCGTCCTGCCTGCTGGTTGACCTGCATTTGCCAGACTCTCTCAGTCTCCTTGTTTCTTGTATCCTTGACACTTCTGAATAGTGTTGGCCAAAACTCTGATGGCATTCCCCCCAATCTGATGGCCCCTGTCTATAGATTCTGGGGAAAAAATGCCACAGGAAAAAAAGTACCATGTCTCATTGGTGATGTTGGTCTTACTGTCTCGGTCAAGGTGGTGTCTGCCAGGTTTCTCCACTACAGATGCTCTTCTTCTCCCCCCATATTCTAGTCTTGGAAAGCAGGTCACAGAGTCTAGCCCACATGCAAGAGGAGTGGAATTATGGTCTATGTACTGGAATTTTATTTGATTTAACTTGAATTTAAAATGAAACTGCCAGTTTGACATCTACCATATTGTACTATGCAGACTTAGAGAAGCTTGTGAGCTAGGGCTCTAGTACCGGGGCTTGCTGGAGGGTAATGATTGAACAGCTCAGTCAATCCATAAATGCCTCAAAGAAATAAAGTCCAGATGCTATCATATAATTGAGGTATGATGGTGAATGGTTTTGTTTTGTTTGTTTGGTTTGGTTTGGTTTGATGCTAAACTAGGACCCCTAAGCCCTTCTGGAAACTGTCCCCAGAGGATTCATAAAATCAGACGAAAGTATGGTCTTCCTTCCTGAGCTTCTATTTTGGGATAGATTGAGCCAATTGTTGTAATATATAGGGATTGAAAATGCCAGCCTATTCTGGATTCATATGCATTTCAGAAGGCAATAACCACAGGATGATGGGTTTTTTTTCACCCGAAATAATATGAAAGCGGGTGACAGTGTCCCCCTCTAATCTCCACAATCCAGTCTGTCTTAGTCTGTCTCATTCTCATACCTACCCCTGGTTCTGTCTTATAATTGCCCTGTGCCTCAATTTTCCCATCTACAAAATGGGGACAAAAATAGTGACCCACTTCAGGGCTTGCTTCAAGCAATCAGTGGGTTAGTCTATATGATAGTTGCTGGATCAGCACCTGGTGCCACATTAGTCACTATTCCTGTGGTCCTAGCGTCACCGTTTATACCACTCCACTGGACCATTGCCATTGGCCTCACCAAGACACACTATTGATTAATATGTTCAAGGCATTTCATTCCACTAAATGTAATTTTAAAAGGATCTTTTTATCACTATTATGAAATGAAAGCCCATATTGCTTATCATGTATTTAATCTGACTGGAGAGGTATAAAATAAAAAGAAGACAATTTTTGAAGTTGTGTATGCCCATGGCTCAGAGCCTATGGCCCACTTTCTATTTGTAGATGAGATGAGCCAGGAGCTAAGCACCTACTGAGACTCCTTGCAGGAGAATTTCAAGAGCTGGAGGACAGTAGTAACTTTGTAGGGATATGAGTCAGTTGTTTAAAATGCCAGGTCCATGCACCACCTAAAATTGTCAAAGAAACATGCTTGGTTTGGGAAAAGGTTTGCTAAGTGACTGCGGGTGGATTTGCCAACTCACTCCCAGCCTTTACCTGAGTCAGAGCCTGTGGAAAGCAGCAGCCCTGCAGATACTGCCAAGCTTGTATCCAGACGGAGCAAAGACGACCAGGGCTGCTGTCTGGACTCCAGGCTTTGCTTCGATGCTCCCAAGCCCCTGGATTGTGTTGAGTTATAGCTGTCTTTGCATATCCACGGTGGGCATACTTGCTTGCAATTGAGGATACAGGCAGATCCTTGCAAGAGCAGGATGTGGTTCACTTAAGATGAGAAGCAGGGCTTCATCTTACTCTCTTTCTTTCTCTTTTAATTAATTTATTTGAGAGAGAGAGAGAGAGAGAGAAAGAGAATGCACACAAGCAGGGGGGAGGGGGATAGGAAGAAGCAGATTCCTTGCTAAGCAGGGAGCTCGATGCGGGGCTCAATCCCAAGACCCTGAGATCATGACCTGAGTCAAAGGGAGATGATGCTTCACTGACTGAGCCACCCAGATGCCCCCACCTTACTCATTTTAAAATAAGCTTTGAGTTAAAGCAATTTGGATATTTGAGTTCAGAGAATCAAAACAAGTAGCATCTAATCTTTGATTCAGACACCACTCTGCCCGCAGATGAGACAGTCCCATTTAAGAGCTGGGCATTGGCTGTTCATGAGGAGGGGACTGGGAAGCTCAGAGTCTCCTGTGGAAGGGAGCCTGCCTGAGGTCCCGTCAATGGAGAGGTGAGGATAGATTGGTGCACAAACTGTTGAGCAGAGCTGGCAAAGTACAGCCTATGACCCTCCAACAGGTCTCTTAGTTGCCAACTTTTTAAAAGCTGGGTAAGTTTCACATCAAACTATTGGTTTCTGGGGATGCCTGGGTGGCTCAGTGGTTGAGCATCTGACTTTGGCTCAGGTTGGGATCCTGAGGTCCTGGGATTGAGTCTTACATCAGGCTCCCCACAGGGGTCCTGCTTCTCCCTCTGCCTATGTCTCTGCCCCTCTCTGTGTAAATAAATAAATAAATAAATCTTAAAAAAAAACTATTGGTTTCTAATTTCTCTTCAAAAAAAGATGTGGCGATGCTTGCCCATGTTTACTGTTGGCAAGGGTCAGCTGGGGCTGGGTAATGGGGCCTTTCTTTAGAGGGCAGACCCCCTTCTCTCTGCCCCAATTCCAACCACCACCACTAGTCTTCAGCTTTGGGCTGCTTCATGTGCTCATGTAGCTTCTAGGCTTCTAGAGGCATCTGGTTTGAAGTCTTCCCTGTAAGGTCATGTCTGCCAGAACCTCTGAAGCCATTGCCCCTTGACTTCTAGAAGAGGGGAGCTATGACTTTAGTGAGCTTTGCTGTCTTCATACAAATGAAAGATGCCACTATGCCCCACTGGCATGGCCTGTGTGAGGGAGAATGGTGGGTGTCACATGTTAGTGAGAGTGTGGGGATACAGGACTCCCAATAATCCTTGCTGTCCCAAACTGTGGCAGTTTGTACAAAACCTAAGTGCATGCAGAGGCCATGGTCCAGTGGCTCCATCCCTAGACAAGTACTGTTCAGGAGATTTACACATCCACAAAAAGACATGTTCCAAGAATGTTCTTTGTAGCATTATTTTCAAAGGCTCCAGATTGGAGTCAACTTCAGTGTTCAACAATAGTTGGATACGAATAAACAAATTTTGGAATATTTATGTTACAGATGAAGTGATGAAGTAGTGCAAGCTGCTATTTCACACTCATGGATTACTGTTGGACAAAATATTGACAAAAATTTCCAGACACCAAGAAGATGTTTCTATTCCATTCCCATAGAGCTAATGAAGAGGAATAATGAATTTGTGGAACTAGAAGTCACATCACTGGTTACTTTTCGGAGGGTCTTGACAGGGAGGAGGCAGGAGAGAAATTCAGGGTTGTTGGAAATGTTCTATTTCTTGATCTGGGTTATGATCATGCTGATGTGCACACTTCATAAAAATGAGCAGAGTTGCATGCCTATGATTTGTGCACTTTTGTGTATGTGCTCTGTTTTAATCTAAAAGGTTAACTTGAGAGGCACCTGGGTGGCTCAGTTGTTGAGCATTTGCCTTTGGCTTGGGTCATGATCCCGGGGTCCTGGGATCAAGTCCCACATCAGGCTCCCCACAGGGAGCCTGCTTCTCCCTCTGCCTGTGTCTCTGCCTCTGTCTCTCTCAGTGTCTCAAATAAATAAATAAATAAATAAATAAATAAATAAATAAATAAATAAATAAGTTAATTTAAAGATACCTGAAAACTGTGGAAAATGAATTGGATCTGTTTCCTGTGTTTTCATATGGTCTGTTTTCAGATATACCACATTATGAATGGAAAATAGGTGTGAATCTAAAGCTAAGGACATATTTTCCCTCCCCCCTGGAGGGCCCTGAGTCATAAGGCAGAGTCTGTAGATATTAATTGAAGTAATCTGTCCTTGGGGAGAGAAAAGTCTGTCTTACTGAGTCAATGGCAGGATAATATGGAGAGTTCCTTAATTCATCTGAATTTGCAGCCTAACCCTGCCTCATTGGGCCAAATTGTAGAAGCACCATTTTCATTTGTTTATGTAACTCAAGTTTGCTGTGATTGAGAATTTGAGATTTTGATGGAGGAAGGCCCCTGGGTGGAGGGAGAGAACAGAGCCCTGAAGCTCTCAAGGCAGGAGCGCCATGTTGTAACAATACTGATAAATCATCTCTTGAAAAAGCAAATGCTCTTTTTAAAAGGCACTTAAATATTTTATGTTGCTGTGTTATTTGTAGAAGGATCCTAGGAGGCTCATCCTTTACATTAACAGAGTTCTAATTGATACGTTTTCTTTCTCACATTAGCAGCTGGCAAGCTCGTACTTAAATGTGATAGTCAGCCAATGGGTACAAATCTTCTTTATGTGATTTCCTTGGCATACATTTTTCTATATATTGTTCTTTTTAAAAATCATTATTCTTGGGAAACCCCGGGTGGCGCAGCGGTTTAGCGCCTGCCTTTCTCCAGGGCGCGATCCTGGAGACCCGGGATTGAATCCCACGTCGGGCTCCCGGTGCATGGAGGCTGCTTCTCCCTCTGCCTATATTTCTGCCTCTCTCTCTCTCTCTCTCTGTGACTATCATAATTAAATAAAAATTAAAAAAAAATTAGTGTTTAAAAAAAAATCATTATTCTTAACTGCCTTATTGCATAAATATTTTTATTACAGGCATCATTGAATCCTTTTTTTGGGAGTAGATGGAATGCGGTTTATAAATTAATATGCATTGCATATGCTGAACGACTATATAGGAGAGACTCAGTCTATGCAGGGATTCAGTTCTGAAATCAGCAGGTTATGCTGAAATCACATATAGGGAAAAGTGACCCCGGAAGTCCCCTTGGTAGGAGCCGTATTGGAGATAGACCTAACAAGAGTCAGCCTTTCCCGCCAGCATTGGACAAGACTGCTGTTTATTGGTTGAGGACTAGATGTGGTGGTGGTTTGCATCTGGAGATCGTTTGTCCCAAGGGGCACTTAGGGAAGAAGCAGTTTGTGGACACATGGATGGTGACATGTTTGCCTCACTTCAGGCTCTATCCCAGGAGGCATGGGTGGCACCCTTTGTAACATAAAATTCACCATTTTACAATGAACAATCCAGTGGTGTTTAACACATTTACAATGCTGTGTAACCAACTACTATCTCGTTTAAAAACACCCTCATTACCCCAAAGCGGGCCCCATGACCATAATAGGCAATGTTTATTCTCTCCCCACTCCCAGCCCTGGCTGCCATCAGTGTACTTTCTGTCTCATTTACCTGCTTTTGACATTTCATATCAAATATATATGATATGGGGCACTCAGCATCTTCGAGGTTCATCTGTGTTGTACCAGGTATCTGTACTTCATTCCTTTCTATGGCTGAGTAGCATCTCATTGAATGGATAGACAACATTTTGCTTATCTGTTCATCAGATAATGGATATCTGGGTTGTTTGCACCTTTTGGCTATTGGGAATAGTGCTGCTCTGAACATTCATATACAAGTATTTGTTTGAACAACGATTTTCAGTTCTTTGGGGTGTATACTAAGAGTAGGATGACTGTAGTAATTCTGAGGGATGATGAAACTGTTTTCCACAACAGGTGCACCATTTTGCATCTCTACCAGCAGTGGATGAGAGTTCCAGCTTTTCTGCATCCCCAGACAGGTGGCATGTTAGCTGTTCACTCTCCCTCTCCCCTTGCTTCCCAACCTTAAGAATCCTACATGGAAGAATTTTCATGGCGTTGACCCCATGAAAATGGGGTCATTTCTCTGGTAGAGAAAAGCTGTCTTGGGGGCAGCCTGTGTTCTGCGGAGAGTGACCAATGGGAACCAAGCAAATTTTTGACTGTGCTTATTTTCTATTAGTAATTCAGAGCATATGTTGCAAGTACATGTAAGTTGATGGAATACGTTTATGGGGAGAAGCTTTATTTAAAATGTAAATGTTTCTATGGTTCATGAGCTTGCATTTGAATCTGATTAGCATGTTATATTTTTCTACTTGGTCTTGTCTCCAACCTGTGTTAGAAAAATAGCTTTTAAATAGCACAGTGTGCTCCGTAATTGCATTATTGGCATAAGTAGTATGCCTGAACGTCAAATAGGTCCGGAAGAGTGTGTGTCTGTCATAGTTAAAGCAAGTGCAGATTTATAGATTTTCCTGAATATGGAAAGGAACTTAGAGGCTTGTCTCTCCCCTCCCCAGACCTGAGCATTACAGGAAACCAGATATAGTTGTTTCAGTAACAGTCTGTTTATTGGCATAACAATCTCTCACATTCAAATGGTCCCTTCCCAGTTTGCAAAGTGCATGTCTATGCATTCTCTTATTTAAATTGGCACTTTGTAAGTGTTAGACTTAGACCTCAAACCCAGGTCCTCCAGGTCCCAAAGATTTCTCCATATCACGTGATGACTTAGCTAATAGTCCTGGCCTTGAGGGTAAGGGATAGGAGCTGGGTCAGGACCGTGGACAGCACCCAGACAAGCGCTAAGGCCACTCCATTTTTCCTTTGCTTCAAACGCCGTCACTTCAAGGACCCCCTTACACACAGGCAACACACACATTCCCTTCTCCTTTCTTTCCCCCATCCTCCCGGGTGTGCCTCTAGGTGAGAACCACTCATGAAGCCTTTTCAGAAAGAAAACATTATCAAGTACATCCCAGTGTTGACTTATTTTTATTAGATATTACTATAATTGATAATAATTACAATCTGATTTTACTAGACTTGCATATTATAAGTACATAGTCTATGTTATACTCGAACATTATATGATTATATATTTATTATTTATAACATAATTGCACTTGCCCAGTGATAAAACTGGATTATAAAATTTTTACAGCTTTCCTAAACCATAAAACCAAAATGAATGAACATATTTGAGAGAAACAAATGTGCGAGGCCAATAAAGTCCAAACTCTAACTTGCTATAATTTAATATGTCAGATATTATTTTGCTTAAATTTTCCTTTATGGTAAAGATAGCACCATTTGACAGTTGGCTGAATGTTGATTCACCATTCCTCCCACTCTTTTGAATTCCTGCAGTCTTTGATTCTTTTTTTCCCAAAGATTCACTTATTTATTAGAGAGAGAGAGTGAGTGAAGGGGAAGAGGCAGAGGGAAAGAGAGAAGCAGACTTTCTGCTGAACGGGGAGCACAATGTGGGGTTCAATCCCACAACCCTGAGATCACAACCTGAGCTGAAAGCAGATGCTTGATCCACTGAGCCACCCAGGAGACCCTTGATTTGTAAGCATATATGAAATCATTTGCCTCCAACTATGTGACCTTCATTGACTTTTCATTATCTCAGGGTGGTCAGGTTGGCAGTTTTGTTTCTCTGCCATGGCAACCTGCATTTCTGCTATCATAGCACACGGGATCCTGCACCACGGGGGCCCCTGGGTCCCCATCGGCCACACTTGTGAGGAGGAGCTATTTCTCACTTGAGATTTCCAGGGTGTCCAGTGAGCCCTGTACCACACACACACACACACACACACACACACACACACACACATACACACATTCAAGGATGTTATTGAAATGAGTAGAACTGACAAGTCATGAGAGGGCTTTCGTTTTCTCACATCACAGTTTACCTCTGGAAAAATGGGCATCTTACCATAGAAATGTGTATTCAATTACAGTTCATGGTGTAGGTGAGGTGGGGCTTCTGAAGACCCAGACCTAGCCCTGGAGCTGCTCCTGGGAACTTTGGGGGAATTCTGGCTGCATCTCAATGTTCTAGGCTGGGGCTGTCTGTGTCTTAGCTTGGGAAGCCAGTAGCGAAATACCACAGACTGCGCAGCAGAAGCTTTATTTTCTCACGGTTCTGGAGGTTGGTGCTGGTGAAAGCTCTGCTCCTAGTTTGTAGGTGGCCCCCTTCTACCTGTGTCCTCATGTGATCTTTCCTCAGGGCACGTGCAGAGAGCTCTCTGCTGCCTCCTCTTACCAGAAGGACACAAGTTCTACTGGATTAAAGCCCCACCCTGTGAATTTTAATTACTTCCCTAAAGGCTCTATCTCTAAATACAGTCATAATAGGAGATTAGGGCTTCAACATATGGATTTGGGGGGACACAGTTCAGTCCATAGTGAATAGCCAAGGGTATATAAGGGGTAGGCACAAGTGGACAGACTTATCTTTGGTGACCCTATATCTTCTTTCTGTCCCTGTGCAGAAGGAATGCACCCCCACCCCAACCTTCCCCGCACCCTACACTCCCCCCCATCCTGCCTCACTCCACCAATCCTTTATTCTAATCAGGTCTGACTTCTTTTACAAAGTGCACCATTTTTAAGCTAATTCAATCTGTAGACATGTCTATTATTGAAAGGAGTACAATGTATGTTTTTATCTGATTTAAGAGCCAACATTTTAAAACAGGGATGTTTCAGATCGAAACCCAGACAGACCTCCAGCTCCTAAAAACCTTGGAACAGCTGGGTTCCCTTTCCTACTTGCCACCAACAGGCTGGAGCCAGGTTGCCACGGACCTCTTTAGATGGAACATGAGCATTTCCAATCTCTGCATTCCTTATCACTCTAGAATATTCTTTTTTTTCCCCTGGCCCAATCTACTCTGCTTATGCCTTGGGGTGTTTGAATTTGTAACTCTTGCTTGAGTCCTTCTCTTTTGCCCTTATCCCTATCAGAATTTATTCTTGTCCCCTATAGTTTTGCTAAATAGGAGATAAAAAAAATCAAATAAGGCTATTCTAGTTTAATGCATTACTGGATGTTAAAGGGTAAAAAACCTCCTGAACTGGCACTTCCTGCAGTTGCCCTTTAAGGGAGTTCTCTAGGGATACATGGTCCCAGTGGTCCTCAAATCAGATCCCAGAAATCCGGTCGGCCTGCCTGGAGCTTGTCCTACTTCTGTGTATTCATCCAGGAAGTGGACATAAGGCCTGTGCACCTTCCCTTGCATGCTTGCAGACAGTCAAATTCAACAAGCTATTTGTGCATCTTGGCTCCTACAGGGCAGGCCCTGTCTCTATGGATCCACCGTACAGTAAATCTTAAACCCTTCTACTCTGTTTGGCTTTACACTTAAAGAGTTTAAGTTTCAAACTGTTCCAGTTGCAATGTTCAAGACCTCCCATGGAAAGCAAATCTGTGAAATTTCTGCAGAAGCGAACAGATACACAGAGGCTGGTTATTCTCTCTTCATGCCGCTATTTCAGGTCAGAAGCACTGAGCTAGAGGGTGATTTCATGCAGTGGTGTTTGGAAAGTTCTTCATTATCTCAGTCCTGGTGATGCGTGAGTCACCAGATCCCCATCTTCAGGCCGTGGGTGTGTGTCGTCAAACTCAGTTCCTGGCTCTCAGATGTGGTCCAGAGTCAACAGTGTCAAACTTGCAGAACAGGGGATGACAGTGGGGGCACAGTGTACACCGTAGCATGGAACCAGGCAGGTGCACCTAGCGTCTGGGGCACCACTGTGGCTGGCCGCTTACCCCAGGCTGTGGAAAGCTTTGCTACTCAGACAAGAGTGTCAGATTATATTAAATATACTCTGTCCTCCTCCTCCTCCCTCTCCCGAGAATTGTCATAGCTGTGCCACCCGCGCCTGTTGGGAGACTCTCATTTTGTCGTGTTGCGACCACAAGCCCACATCTTTTGGGGGCCTTCTGGTCTCAAGCATGCGACCAATACACAAGGTGATCTGTATTTTGCTTGGCGGCATTTCTTTGGTGGTGCTGATTAATTCAGAAAGGAGCCCTTTAATTGGAGCGGGGACAGCATCCCTGGGTGGGCAGCTCTGGTCCTGCACAGTGTCAATGATGAGAGCTTCCAGGGTAAGTCTTCTCACTTTTTAGCATCTTAATAGGATCAGAAGCATGAACAGCAGGCATTTTCTGAATCTTCCCCTAAGTAATACAAATACATGCATGTCAGAGCAGCATTGTGCCCTGTTATGACAGGGGGTGAAGTCTGCAGTAACTGTAGTAGGCAGGACAAGACTACAAAGTCCCCCCATCCCTGCAACCAGCCCCATAACTCCCTGCCCCCAGCCACCTCTAGGTTTTCCTAGGGGGTAAACAGCACATATGGATAAAGTGAGATACCCATGATGTGGATAATAAATCAGTCTTTTCAGGCTCAAACTGGTATCTTCTCTCTCTTCTTTGGGCCTTTGCTAGATGTCTTTGTCAATGGATGGGCTTCTTTCGGCAACAATGTGCAAAGTGCTTTGGCACCCTGCTCAGGTAATTTGTGATGATTTAAGTATAGGGTGGGGGATTGTTTGGGGATGATTTTGTTTTCAGTAGTTCTTTCTGCGGTTGGCTTCTTGTGGAGGATGTGTGTGGGGGGTACCAGTATACTAAGTGGTACCTGGAGTGCCAATTCATGCTTGGACTGATTTGGAGAAATGGCATCTGCAAGAGATGGTGATGATTCTTTATGTTTGCCTGGTGACACTGTTCTTCCTTGACAGGATTTAGATCCTGAGCTTTTTTTCTTGGGAAAATTGATTTCATCAGGTTAAGCCTTGAATCACTGAGAAGGAATAAAAACAAAACAAGTGGATGTGACATTTCTACAGCCTCCAGAAAATTGGCTGAAAGAGCCAGCCCTGTTTCCTTTCCTGATGTTCCTTACCTGCAGTCAAGTCTTCTAAGTGAGGTACAAAGAAAGGTGATGTTAATGAAAGCATCACTTGGTGGTAGAATGTGGAAGATGGGAAGATGTAGACAAATGTGGTGGTGCCTGCAGTAGGGAAGAGGCCACCTGATTGAGCCAGGTCATGTCCTCAGTTTTGTATGAGAATTACTGCACTTAATCTCCACACCATCTGACGTTTACATCCTTAGACCTTGGAGAGTGTGGAGGTGCCAGATAGCCTGCTTGAGACCATGCAGCTTGCAAGAGGAAGAGCTAGAGGTTGTAGTTAGGCAGTTTGACCTCAAATTCCATACTCCAACCCCTGTAACCCCTACATTTCTCCTATAATCCTCTGAGATATGGCTGTCTTTCATCTACTGCCAAGCATCTGAGGTCTCCAAGGTCAGGACTCTGGTGTATTAATGAGTATACTCATCCCCTTTATATCACCAACATTATGGGGGGATATCTCTGAGGAGGCAATGTGATCGCCACATTGTCAATCAAGCTCATTCCCATAAGTCGAGGAATCACGGTTCCCAAAACAAAACACCACTAGTACGGTGTGGGGGTAAGGAGGTTGCTTCCTTGCATTTTATCACCATGGAAATGAGGTGGGTGCCAAAGAGTGGAGATACTCCTGAGGATGGTGGTGGAGAGGAAAGGATATTGACCAAAATATGGGACCTGGAAATAGCCAGCCTCCTTCCTGTGGGAAGTGTCTGAAACCATAGGAATTTCTTCCCATTTCCTGTTGAGAGGGTGAATGGAGCCTAAAACCAGAGCAGGCAAGGTATGATAGAGGAGACTAAGCAGATCAGTTAGAGATGTGGGTGGCTTCTGAATATTAACTCACTGGGGGAGCAACGGGAAGTCAAACCTGAAGGACCAGGCAAACAAGGAAACTGCAGACCTGACTGCTGGAGCCTGATGAGTTGCCAGTCGCCTCCCACTGGGGCCACTAATTGTCGCTATTAACCTCTTTCTTGTTCTTTCTGATGGATGTCCTCCCTTCCTTCCCCTTTGTGAGAACCCTCAATGTACTTGTTGAAGTCATTTTCAGATTGCTTTATTATTTTTATTTCCTCTGGAGTAAATGTATGCTGATTATTGATTTTGTTGGATCTGTTTAGAAATGTGAGTTGTTGTTTCCTCTGTTTTGGAATTTCTATTTTCAGACTTTTAAAAAAGATTTTATTTATTAAAGAGACACACAGAGAGAGGCAGAGACACAGGCAGAGGGAGAAGCAGGCTCCATGCAGGGAGCCCCATGAGGGACCAGAAACATGCCCTAAGCCAAAGGCAGACGCTCAACCATGAAGCACCCAGGCGTCCCTAGACTTTTCTTTAATGGGGAATCTTACCCCCAATTTCTCTCTCTTTCTGTGCTCACCCCCACCCTATGTCTGACCTCTTTGTAATTACTACACCGCACCTTAGAATGCCCCTAGTCTTGGATTAGGTTTTATTACAGGTAGTTCACTGTTCCTGTACTAGGTGATGTAACTGCACACACTGAGCAGTGGGCCTGCTCCCTCTGCTCCCCCAGGTGTGTTGCCTCACGTAAGCTAGAACTCTGGGCAGACGTCACTTATTTTCAGCTTCTGGGGGCTGGAGGCTGGACTAGCTTCAGGTCAGGCAGTGAGCTTTGCTCAAGTCTCTTGCCTCATGCAGGAGATTTGAGTCCCAAATATTCTGAAAAGCTAAACCAAACCTGGACTCCCAATTTTGTGCCTATGTCTGGGCAGAGAATCTGGAAGGTCCTAGCACCACAGGTGCTGCAGCCAATCATAGTCCTCAAGGACTTTTACCTCATTTTTGAGCAGGACAAACCGTTTAAAATGTTCTCTAGTGTTTAATATGGCAATGTGTTTGGAGCAGTGCTTGTGAGCAAAGGGTCAGGTCAAAGCTTGACTTAATAACTACATTGCCTCTGGATACAAACATATAATGCAGGTAAGTACGCCACCTGTAGGGGATGATTTTTCTGCTGGGAATCTCACTATGTGCTTAATACATATTTCATTATATTCTTATAATATCATCATGGAGCATTACTGCTCCCATTTTATAGAGTAGGATACTCATGGATCAGAAGAAAAAAAGAAGCTGGTCCCACATTACACAACTTATGGATTGCAGAATCACTCCCAACCCTGGGCCTCACATCGAAATCCGATCCCTTAGCGACCCTGCTCTGCCTCATCCCTGAAGTTGAGGAGTCATCTCATGAAACTCTTTCCTTCTGTCCTAGGAAAACCAACTGAAGGCTGCCACCCATGGGGAACACGGCTTGAGACCACACTATGCAGGCCTTCCTGCAAGAGCCTGGCAGCCTGACAAGGTAACCAACCAGAGATGGGGGCTGGGGCGGGGCAGGGAGGGGATTCAAGGAGGAAGGGGGTGCAGGGAGAGACACAATCACACAAGTCCACCCAATGCATGGGTGGCCAGTTTCTGTGTCACGCCTCTTCTGTTCCTTCTTGTAACACCTACACAAAGCACCCAGTGGTGTCTCATTCAGCGTCCACTGGTTATCTCCTCTTGGAAGTCTGTGGGATCGTATCCTTAACAACAAGGCCAGAGCAAACCCTTTGGGGTCCCTCAAACCCTCCCATACCAGTCCTCCCCCCAGCTTTTATCTGTCCTGTCCATGGCACTGCCATCCACCCACTGCACAAGGCAAGGTGCTAGGAGACTTCTGGATTATTCCCTGACCTCACACCTATATCTGGCTCACCAACAAGCCATGTCAGAGCATCCCTCCCCGTTTTCATCTTAGTCATAGCCTCTGAGGCTGAAAACATCCTCTAATTGGCCCACTTCCCTTCATGTCACCTTAGGTCATTTTCTGGTAGCAGCCAGAGTGCTCTAGTGATGTGACCAGGTGACGTTGCTCCTTTGAGAAATCTTCCAATGCTTCCCCAAGAGGAAAATGACTTCTCCCCCCTGGCACCATCTTGTTCAGCTTTACCAGCCCCTTCACCTTTGACTCATGAAGTTCTGGCCACTTTGATCTTTTTGTTCCTCAGTCCATCAAGCTTGTCTCCTCTATCAATAACTTTCTCTGCTTAGAATCCTATCCTCTCATCTTCAAAGACCTACCAGATTCTTCATTATTCTGAAGAGTTACCTTGTCAGCAAGACTTTCCATGGCTTCACATTCTGTGTCTGACCCTCACTCCTCCTTTGGTCTTTGTAACCTCACTGGTTTTGTTTTCTTGTATCTCTTATCACTTGGTCTATCCCGTGTCTTCATTTATGTGTTTGTCTGTCTCCCCGCTATAAGAATGCTAGCTCCAAGGGAGCAGAGACCTTTGTATTCATCGGTATACCCCTGCACCCACAACAGCATGTGAGGTAGGTGCTCAAAGAGTAGTTAGTAGTTGATGTTTGACTGTTGGTTGCAGTTGCTAATTTCACAGCTGCACTAAGAATATTTCTAAGAATAACTGAGCTCTAACAATTCACCCCAAAATTGGAACTTTCTTGATTTGACACTGATTTTTCTGCCTTCCAGTTGGCCAATTTTTTTTTAAGATGTGCTTTTCAGAAAATAACAAGTATTAGCAAGGATGTGGAGAAATTGGAACCCTCATGCGCCATGGATGAGAATGGAAGATGGTGCAGCTGCCATGGAAAACAGGATAGTGGCTCCTTAAACAATTAAAAATAGAGTGACTATATGATCCTGTACTTCTATTTCTGGGTATATCTACAAAAGAATCGAAAGCAGGGTCTTGAAGAGATATTTGTACACCACTTCTCATAGCAGCCCTATTCACGCTAGCCAAAGTGGGGAAGCAGTCCAAGGGTCCATTGGCAGCTAAATGGAGAAACAAAATGTGGTCTGTATTTCCAATGCAATAGTATTCAGCCTTAAAAAGGATGTTCTGACGCCTGCTACTACATGGATGAACCTTGAGGACATGATGCTCAGTGACATAAGCCAGCCACAAAAGACAGTTACTGTAGGATTCCACATAGGTCTCTAGATATTCAGGGGTCTGAATCCTCAGAGTCGGGTAGAAAGGTGAGAGCTGAGAGCTGGGAAGGAAGGGCTAGTGTTCAGTGGGGCAGAGTCTCAGTTTTGAGAGGACGAATAGAGTTCTGGAGATGGATGGAGGTGATCGTTGCCCAACAATGCAACGTGTCACTGAACTGTACATTTTAAAAATGGTTAAGATGGTTAAATATTATGTGACGTATATTTTATTTATGCTATTTTCTGAAGAGATGTGTGCCCACTGCCTCCCAGGAGTTCACAGAGCGCCTTCCATCCTATCCTGCCAACCCCCACTCTCTGTGTTCCTTCTTTCCAAATCTGCTCTGAGAGAAGGCTCTGGTAAACTCACTCTCACCGAGGCATGGATGCATAATGAGGCTTAATGACTCCCTCTGCCCAGGACTATTTTTATTAAACAAGAACAGGAATGTAAAATAATGGTGGTGTTTCTTGCACCAGATGCAGGCTGACAATAGGGCTGGTGGGAGCTGGCCACGGGGCTGCTGAACCTGGGAGATCTCCTCTCTCCTACTCACTCCCCACGCACTTGTGTTCGCTCCTGTGCCAGGAATGCCAACGGCAGCTTTGTGAGGGCACAGAGAGATGGAGCAGAAGCGGGGGCGATGGTACCACCTGGAGGCATCAAGCCTGGCCAGTGCTGTCAGCAGTGGGTTAGAGCCATAGCTCTTGGGCATCACTGCCCTGGCAAGGTCTCCTTTCTTGGCCCTGCCTGTGTAGCTGTGCTAACAGGCAACCCTGCTCCCATAGGATCGCCACAAAATACAATGTTTTTCCAATTAAGGTTTGAAACTTCTTCTTATGCTGCCTCTCCACCGTGGCCTTTTAAACAAGGCTGTGAGGCACCGACATGAGCTCGTGTTCCTTTCAGCTTTGCAGGGGCATGTGAGGGCACCCATCGACTTACCAGCAGAGACGGGAATAGCAGACCTTTCAGAGAGAAGGCAGGGAGACTGGCAGGGCCCTCAGCTCTGTCCTGGCCCTCTGCTCATTTTGCAAGCTCAGTGTTTCTTCAATGTGCCTGGGCTGGCTGTCTGAGAGACAGAGATGGGCACAGGGATGGGATGGGGGTGGGGTGGAATGGGGTGGAATGGGAATGAGGATGGAGGTGATAAAGATGCGGATGGGATTGGATTGGGGATGGGGTTAGATTTGGAGAGAGAGAGGGACCAAGGGAGAGGGAAGGCATGAGGAAAAAGCAGTTCTCACAAGATTGTCCTTTGGGCTGGTGTGTGTGTGTCCCAGGGTAACTAGGGGAGGTGAAGGGGCCAGGTTGGTTAGTGATGCTGAAAAGTATTGAACCATAGCACCAGATTCATGGGGTGAGGGAGCTGTCCCCACGACTCTGCAGAAACATAAGGAACCCTCCTGCTTCTCAGGATGGCGTCTGGAAGTTCCCAACGCCCCCATCTGAGTGTGGCTTGGGGTTGCAATCTGCTTCTCGGGAGCCCTGATTAAGAAAGTAGTATTCATGACCCAGGCCCCTAATTATGGAAGCAGAAAGACGAGTCGTCAGTGTCCTCCCTGAAGCCTGCCCCAAGATGGTAGCTGCTTAGATGCAAAATCTGAGGCAGGCTTTCTTGGACTATCGGGTAGAGCTCCCTGGGGCAGGCATCCCTGTGCAAGGAAACAAGTGAGTGGGTGACCCAGGACAAGTGAATGTGTTCAATGCCCTTCAGACTGGAAAATCCAACTTTTTACTGATTTCAAAAAAATCATTAAGATTTCCCATTTGCCTAGGTCCAAAGGGGCCTATAACTGCCCCCAATCTGGATAGCTGTCCCTGTGGCCAATGGCAGGTCCAGGGCATCTTCTCAGGAGTAACACCTGCCAGACCTCTCAGGCTGTTCTGTGGCTGCCGCCAACATCTGTGTTTGGAAATGGAAATGAGTTGAGTGGCTTGAAGCCCAGGCATTAACATGCTGCTGTGCCTGTGGGTGGTGATAGGGTCCCAGGCCACGTGCCGGTGGTGTCCCATATCCTGCAGCCAGTCTCTGTGTAAGGGGTTAAGTCCATGACTTGGGACCCCATAACCTGTGAACTCCACTTATCTGCTGGCCAGAAATCCACAGGTGGTAGGAACCCTGGGTCCAGTTATGCATCACTGTTATGAATCATGATCATCCGACTCACCTCTGTTCTCCCTCTTCAACTAATGAAAGAAGATGACAGGCATTTATAAAGACAACACCTGTACAGACACCTGGGGTTTGTGGGGCTAAGTATCCTGGCTGAAAGGAGGGGCCCTGGCCCAGAGGTCACGCCTGAATGTCATGTAGTTTTCCTCAAAACAAGATCTCCTGTGAGTGAGCCTCGCTTTCCAGGTGAGCAGAGCAAAGAAAGAATTGTCTGGACTGCTGGCTCTGAACATCTAGAAACTTTTCCTATCTCATATCTTTGTTCTTCATGGGGTCACGGTTTATACGTCTTGATGAAAACCTTTTTATGTCCATTTGGCTCTTCCGAGACTTCTTGCTCCATAACTGGCTCGGTTCCCAGGAGGATGTTCTGGTCCAAGTGCAGGTGTGGCAAGGGTGTGGGTTGGCTCCCCAGGAGTGCTCTCTGTTCGTGAAAGGGCCCAGCTTTGAGCTCTGATGGCAGGCAGCAGGGACCAGGGAGCAGGTAAGCCAGCAGGCCTCTGTACTGAGGCTCCTGGCACAGTCGGGGCTTCGGAAGGCCACCTAGCAGGGAGCAAGGCCTGAGGCACCAGCCTGGCAAGCGACCCTGCTGAGCTGACATTTGCAGTGCTTTTTATTTGGAAGCATCTGTTTCCAGGTGGAATCAGCTGCTACCAAACCAGAAAGAATGCCTTCTCTGGGTTTGTCTGCTGGGATTCTTTCCAGCTGCCGTGTAGCAGGGCCCCGAGCCTGGTGGCATGAATAGCCGGCGGCATCATTGTTCTCATGCAACAGGATGTCCAGAGCCCAGGAGGAGGACATCGGCTCCTGCCTTCCTTCAGTGCCACCCTTCGTGGGCTGTGACTTTTCTGGGTTGTTTTGTTTTGTTTTTCTCAAATATTTTATTTTATTTATTTGAAAGAGAGAAAGCATGAGAGGGAGAGGGAGAAGCAGACTCCCCGCTGAGCAGGGAGCCCAATGCGGAACTTGACCCCAGGATCCTGGGATCACGACCAGCGCCGAAGGCAGATGCTCTACTGGTTGGGCCACCCCAGTGCCCTGGGCCATGACGTCTGTGATCTCTAGGACAGAGTGGCTGTCCCACCCCAGAGCATCACATCCTCACTGTAACTACAAGAAGAATAGACAAATCTTTCCTAGGAAAATGTTGTGTTCACAAAGGGCTGTTGCCTCCTAGAGATTTCTGCTGTTGTCACATGGAGTCTCTAGTTGGGTCACAGGCTGCCCTGGGGTCAGAAGTCCCCAAACAAAGGTTGGGTGGGCTGCATCCCTTCTGGAAGCTCTGGGAGATAAGCCAGCTGCTCACCTTTTCCAGCGTCTGGAGACGCTGACATGCCATGGCTCGTGAGCACTTCCTCCACCCACGGCCAGCAGAACCAGATCTTCAGAATCTGCTTTTCTGGCCTTGACGTTCCTGTCTCCCTCCTGTAAGGACCCACGTAGGCCGTCTAGGATGAGGCCTGTGACTCAGTCGCCTCTGCAAAGTGCCTTTGCCTTGTAAGGGAGCTCAGCCCCGGGTTCCCAGGTCACGGGTGTGGATGTCTCTACAGGGTCATTATCCAGTGTTCCCATGGGTCCCGTGCCTGCCGGAAGGTTCCAGATCCACAGTTGCCGGTTGGGAACTGTCCATCCTGGATGGCATCCTTGTGCAACGCCCCTTGGGGCGTGATTCCTGTCTGTCCTGTGCTTGTATAGGGGACTGGTCAATCCAGGAATGCTTGTGTCAAGCTGCACAGGGAACCTAAGCCCCGTGGGCACCCCGACAAAGTGAGAGTTGGAATCTGTTTCTCAGAAACATTTTACTTAGGTGGACTTTGAACTGTTCCTTTTGCTTCTCTGCTGCTGAAGAACTGTTTTCTTTGTAGATTTAATCCACCAGAGTCCCAGTAGGAAATAGTTGGCTCCTGCAAGCAGGTGGTGGAAGTGAGGAAGTACTCAGGAGGGTGTGTGGACATCCTGGAAGCAGGCGGAGTGCTGGGAGGCGGCAGTGGCGGGTGGGACAGAGAGCCCTCCAGCCCCCCAGGGCGCCAGGCACAGAGTGCCAGGGAGAGACTTTGCAAGTGGAGCTGCGGCTATTGGGAGGGGCGCCGTGTCGGGGTCCCCAGGACCCCCCAGACACTGTGATTCACTAGGAAGACTTGTCGGGCTCGGTACACAGGCACCTTCATGGCTGTGATTCATCCCGGCAAAGGGATATGAAGTACAGTCTGCGGGGGGAAGGCTCAGGGCAGGATCCAGGGGCAGGATCCGGGGGCAGCCAGGCTCCAGCCTCCAGAGCCTCCATGGGGGTCACGCAGGATGCACTCAGTCCCAGTAGCACCAGGTGTCATAGCACGCGTGAAGGGTTGTCCCAGGAAGCCCACTAGAGCCAGGCACCCGGGGTGGTTACGGGGTGTTGTTCTCTCCCCGGCAAACTCCAAATCCCCGCCTCCCTGAAGGAGAGCAAGTAGTCTGCAGAAACCACGGGGTTTGCATGGAGTCTGGATGCAGGGAGGTCCTCCCATCACTTAGGGAATGGTGGGGTTCCTCCTGAAAATCCCAGTTCCTAGCCGCCAGCAGGCGGTTCCAGGGACGGTGGCTTCGGACCTGCTGAGAGAGCTCTTTTGTGCACAGGCCCCCTGCGGGTTGCTGGCAAGGGAGTGAACACCAGCCTGTCTGCCCTCTAGCCCCTGCTGTCCTGCTGGGGTCTCCCACTGGCCAAACCCCATCAGGAGCTAGATAGTCTGGGAGGCTGGCCTCCTGATGCCTGGAACATGATGGGCATGGGTGGACCAGCAAAATCCCTCTGTCCAGGAACACAGTCTTCCCCGGTGCCTTTCCACTCCTGGAGCACTGAGTGCACCAGGCACTCCTCCAGGCTCTGATGACAGAAAATTAGGTCACAGGGACAAGTCCTGTCCAACTGGGACTTGGATTCTAATGAGGAGCAACCACAGGGAAATGTAAACAGCTACACAGATAGTGAGATATTCCAGATAGTGAGAAATGCTTGAGGGAAATAAGGCATGGCAAAGCAGCGAGGGTGCTGGGGGCAGCCAAGTGGGGAGGGTTTCATCACCTAGAGCACAGTGGGAGGACCTCTTTGAGGAGGTGGCATAAATGATGAGAAGGAGCCAGACTTGCCGGGATCAAGAGAAGAGGGAGTAGTGGATAGGTACTTGCTGTGGTGCAGACAGCATGTGCAAAAGCCCTGCGGTAAGAGTTTGGCTTGTTTACAGGATAAAGGGAGGGCCAGGGCAGCCAGAGCATGTGAGTGGTGGTCCTGGGGCAGAGCATCAGATCGGACAGCTGGCGAAGCAGAGGCTGCAGAAGCATGCAGGTGGGGCCGGAAGTCTGGACACAGTTCTAATTTCTGTGGCAGCCACAGGAGGGTCCGGTCCGAGGGAGGCAAACCCTGATTTACATCGGGGTGTATGTGTGCTGGCTGCTACAGGAGGCTGGCCATGGAGTGCTGGACGTTGCTCTTGGCAGAGTTAGAACGTGGGAAGTGGTGGCTCTGGGAAGCCGTGCCCTAGCATTGGGGTTCAGGTGTGAGTTCCATTCAGTTCAGATAGGTCACGACATTTTCACCAGGAGCATTTGAATGTTTTCCCAAGCTCGCTGCCTGATGTCTCCTGCTGGAGCAGAGCGACTTTAACACGCTCTCGTGTATCAGACCTCTCTCTGACCTCGTAATAACAGCCTCCCCATAACCCTGTGCCATTCGGCGGTGCCACGTGGGGCCTTCCTTTCTTCTAATGACAGAAATTGTTTCGTGGAACTTGTACTCTGTACATAGAGTGCTTGAAACAGAAAGGGAGCTGACAAACAGGACTTCGTGGCAGACTCTTATTGAAGCCATAGTGCAGGTTGTAACATATGGGAAGGAGGGGAAGAAATTCAAAGACTGTGGTTGGTTCAAATATGCCGCACAGCGAAAACTGATGGGAAATGAACCAAGGTACCTATCTGCCTCATTGCCACATCCTGACTGTTTTCAGAGAAGCCATAGGAAAGATGGAGGGTTAGTGGGGCCTCCCACATAAGTTCAAAACTTGGCCCTGGGAGCTGTGGTCTTAGAGTGCACGTAGTTTCTGAGATCATTAGCACATCCATCACCCTAAAGCACAGGGAGCCTTATGGCCATTTTTATCTGCTTTTAAGACAAACATGAAATTTTTAGACAAAACAATTAATATCCTGGACAATTTGGGTAATACTCTTATCTGTTATGGTTCTCCATTCAAAGGGACAAAAAATGATTCAGATTAGTGTAAGCAAACAAAGGGAATTTATTAGCTGCATGACTGGAAAGGAATATACTAGCTTCAGGCACAGTTTGATCTAGGTGCTCAAATTATATCATCAGGATCCTGCTTTTCCTTCTGCTTCTCTTGGTTCTATGTCCATCTTGTTCTCAGATGGATTATCCCCTCATGGTGGCTCCAGCTCTAACCATGTGTCCTCAACTTTCCAAGTCCAGTGGACAAAAGATGGAGTCTCTTCCCAGGCTTCCCTGGCAGTCCAATATCTCATTCTGCATGGATGCACCTGGACCTTGTGTTCCCCCCGACCAGGCACTATATCCAGGGGATGGGATTGCCCTGGTTGGGCAGGCCTGGGTCACAGTACCATTCCTGAGCCAGTGCCTGTCGTTGTGACAGGGGAGGCGGGAGGAAGAGGGATGTTGTGCGCTAACTGCTCAGCCCTGGCCACATGCATTCACCCCAGCAGGACTGGCCTGGCATGAAGTCCACGGTCCAGGCTGGGGGAGGAGGAAGCGGTAGATGCCAGCTGGGGAGAGACGCCTGCGCAGCTCTTGCACATGCTGTAACCGGCCCCCTTCTCTCTCTCCTTGCTCCTTGTAGGTGAAAGCAGAGCATGCTTGGCTCTACCACGTGCTTGCCATAGTGACCAGAGAACGCGATTTGGCCGTGAAGGAGAATCTTCGGCTCCAAGCCAAGCTGGAGAACCTAGAACAGGTCCTAAAGGTAGGACAGTGATGCCTCTACTGCCCCGGGGCCAGCATGTGGGGCTCAGACTGCAGGGCTACACAGTGGCCAGTGGTGGAGACTGTTTGATACCACCATCCAGAGTCAGGGCTCTCGGGCTGTTTTCATGCCTTTTGTGGTATCAAAAGCATTAAATAACACAATTCAAATATTTCTGGAAGTGGTCCCAGTGAAATCAGTTATGCATTCCCATTTCTTAGGATGCTGACCATAATCCCTTCTGGGAAAACTGTTGGCTCCTGGAGGGAAGCAGATCCGTGGCTGGCAGGGACTGGGGTGAGGTGGGGATGGGGAGCGGCTACTTTTCTTTTGGGGTGATGGATGTTCTGGAATCTGTGTGATGATCAACAGATATACCAAAGCTCCTGCTCTGTATATGCTTGCCTCGACTTCCCTGAAGGCAGGGCCCAGGCTGGCTGTGACTGCTCTGTGGCCACCATTTGCTCTGCATTCAGAGCAGCACCCCTATGGAAATGAGCTCCTACCATGCAATCATGCATTTCCACAGCGTGCAGATGACCGCCTGAGTTCTCTGAAGGCATGAAGCACGGCCGTTCAGCCCTGCCTTCGGTGGTCGGGATGGCGTGGGTGTCAGGTGAACCCGGCAGCAGCTAGGCTGGGAATCCCTGGCTGTGCCCAGGGCAGGCTCTGCCAACGGATGCTGGATTCACGTCATTGGGAGGGATGGTGCAGAGCATAGAGGTTCTCAGAGGGGCCGTCTGGCAGCCCGAGGGCATTTGTGATTGGCATGACCGGGGAGGGGGCTTATTGGTGTCTGGATGGCAGGGACCCCTCCAGGGCATGCTCCAAGACAGGGAATCAAGTGGCCCTGAGGCTGGGAAACTATGCGGATTAGTTTCCTGTTGCTGCTGTAACAAATGGCTGCAGCCTGAAACAGCACGAATGTGTCCTGCTATAGTGGGGGGGACCAAGCATCCAGGATCAAGGCGTGAGCAGGGTGCGCCATCTGAAGGCTGTGCACAGACTCCGTTGCGTGTCTTTTCAACCTTCTCGTGGCCATGTGCGGCCGCTGCCTCCACCTGCAAAGCCAGTGATGTGGCATCTTCCCTCGTCTCTGCCTCCTGCATAAAGTAAACTGTGGTGATGCTGAGTCTCAGCGTCGGACAGTCTCCCATCAACGCCCTTCCCTAACCACACCTACAGAGTGAAGTGACATGTGAACAGGCCGCAGGGATCAGGAGGTGGGCATCTCTGGGGGCTGGAATCCAGCCTGCCTCAGCAGCAATAATGCTGATCCTATCTGTGGGCAGAGGAGGCCTCATTTATAGGTTCAGGAGTGTGAAAGCTTATGTGTGCAAACCTCTGTATCCCTGCCTGCCTGGGTGCTTGGGGCTAGTCTTTCCTCCTACCTGGAGGGCACTGAGCGCGTGTATCATGACCAGCCTTGTGGAGCCCCCTGCCCTGACCCGATCTGACCCCGGGTGTGGATGTCAGGGTCCTGCACCCATGTAGACGTCCCAGGTTCCAGGCTCAGGTTCTGTACCCCATGCCTGCCAACATCTCTCTCTCTGGCTGCCCTCCTTTGTAAGGGTGGACACTCCAGAGGTGTCATCCGTCCTTGGGGGGTAGGCTAGAGAGGTGACCTATGCAGGACCAGGGGGGAAACCTGAGGACCCTGTGACAGAGAACTCCAGGGTCGAGAGGCTACGGTATGGTCTGGGGATGGAGTGTGGGATCCGGGTGGGCTTGTCCCCGGGAAGCCAGGAAATAGGGGCCCTGTGTCTAAGGGTGGCACTGGGTGGTAGCTGGGTGGGCAGCCTATAAGCAGCTGTCAGGGGCGCTGCTATCTCTGTCAGTAGAGGTCAGTGCCCATGAAGCCCCGTGGGGACATGTGACAGCCTGTGAGGCCCCATGGGGATCTGTGACAGCCATGAGGCCCCGTGGGGGTATGTGATAGCCATGAGGCTCTGTGGGAACATGTCACAGCCCTCTGGGGACATGTCATAGCCATGGGGGCCCCATGGGGACTTGTGACAGCCATGAGGCCCCATGGGGACCTGTGACAGCCATGAGGCCCTGTGGGGACACATGATAGCCGTGAGGTCCTGGGCTCTGGTATTTCCCTCCCCTGGTCTCTCTGGGCCCCCCTTTGCTGTTGTCACCTGCCCGTCACATGGGACTTGACAGCCAGAGTGGCACCACTTAAACAGAGATCGGATCCCAATGCTGCCCCAGCTGTCCCCATGACCAGTCACTCACACCAGGAGCCTCACCCCTGGGCAGGCCTCTCTGGGCTCATACCCTCTGCCCAACGCTCCCATGGCTCTGGTCATCCCCTGGGTCCAGAGCACAGCCAGGTGCTTAATACCCACTGCACAAAATTCCTCTCCGTTCACCATTTTTTTTAAGGTTTTATTTATTTGATAGCGCATGAACAGGGGGACAGGCAGAGGGAGATGGAGAAGCAGACTCCACACTGAGCAGGGAGCCCAACGTGGGGCTTGATCCCAGGGCCCTGAGATCATGACCTGAGCCAAAGGCAGACACTTCCCTGCCTGAGCCCCCAGGTGCCCTTCTGTGGGGCTCTAAGGAATGAATGAACTATAGCAGTCAAGGACGATGCCCCCAGGAGGGCACCGCTGCTCCCCCGCAGGGACCAGGGAAGAGCATGAGGTGGCGGGTTCTGGGTGAGATTCCGAGGTAGAAAAACAGAATTTGCTGAGGGCCTGGACATGGGGTGTGGCAGACAGGGAGTGACACGGACCACGCCAGGGGTCAGGCTGTAAGTTTTTGCTGTGACTTAGAACATGGGTGATGGGGACTCGGGTGTCAGGATCACCTTGTGCTGGAGATGGGGTGCACTGTGACCAGGGGATCCTTTGTCCTGCTAATCATCATGAAGGTGGCTCCATTCAGTTACCAGAAGACATGTGAGGTGGAAGCGATTCATTTGGGTTCTAGTGTGATGCTCGGATGGCAATCACAGCACCTTGTCATTTGATCGTCTGGTGGTCACAGTTGACGAAATTGTCCCACCTCGTACCTGATGCTGTCTTCTAAGCCCTCGGAGGGATGGGGGGCAGAGGGGACACAATGCTCAGTACATGAAGCATGCCTGCTTTGTGCTAACGTGCATGACTACAGCCCTGGCATCACGCCAGCGTGTGTTCCGTGTCTGTCTGAACGGATAATTAGTCCATTGGTCACGTTCAGATGTTGGTTTTTTTGTTTCCAAATATTGCTGATGTGCTGCTTGTCTCCATCCTGGGAATTCAGTCTAGCTAAAGATCCCATGCAGCATGTCTCTGATGGCCTATAATTGGTCATGTAAATCAGGAGTCCAGCAACACGCAGTGCTTCCAGAGGCCTTTCCGCTGGATCAGGGGCTGCCAGGTAACTCGGCACTTGAATAGCCAGAAGCGTGTGACCCAAATGCTGATTCGAAGAGGACACGAGTTTGCCTCCGACACTCCCCAGGGCTGCTGTGACTGGCCTGGTGAGAGACCCACGGAAACCCACACTTAAGGACATGCTTGATCATTCGACAATATTTTGTGAGCACCTGATATGTGCCAAACACTCCAGGTGCTGGACCAAAGTGACCTAAGTTCACACCCTTGATTCACATGAAGTTATTTGTTTTATTTTTATTTTTTTTAAAGATTTTATTTATTTATTCATGAGAGACACACAGAGAGAGGCAGAGACACAGGCAGAGGGAGAAGCAGGCTCCCTGTGGGGAGTACGATGTGGGACTTGATCCTGGATCCTGGGATCACACCCTGAGCCAAAGGTAGATGCTCAACCGCTGAGCCACCCAGGCGTCCCTTATACCAAGTTCATAAGCAAATAAGTGTCAGGTGGCGACAAGTACAAAAGACAAAGATGGCTTTGTATGCAGCACTTGGGGAAGACCTCATTGATGGTGTGACCTTTGTGGGGGTAACTGGGTGGAGGGAGGGAGGGAGTGTGCAGAGCAAGCAGAGGCTGAGGCAGGGGTGAGTCCCTGAGTCTCCCTGAGGAACAGGGAGAGGTCTAGGAAGCAGATGAGGTCAGGAAGATGGGGGGGAGTCAGGAAAGTTCAGGTCTTGAAGGCTGAACCACACTGGCCTCCCTCTACTGCCTCCCGCAGGCATGCTCCATCCACCCCAGGGCCTTTGCACGTGCCATGCCTGTTGTCTGATTGCTTTTGTCCCAGTCACCCTCCAGGAGACAGTAAGTGCCACGTGGACAGGTCCTATATTTTTTCTGCTTATCAATATATGTGCCACACAGGCATAGAAAAACCACATAATAAATGTGGGCTGAGTGGCAGACAGGCACAGAATATTCTTAAGTCTGCCCAGTGGAACCAGTCTCTTCCGAGCAACCTGCTCACAATAGCTGCTCAGCTTTCCGGAGACCTTCAGATGTGACCTACCTGAATTATCCCCTAGAGCCCATTTTCCATACTGCAGCCGCAGCCACATTGGTAAAATAAAACAAAATTGCTGCTTACACCTAGCAATTGCTTCTTATTGCAGAGAGATTAAAATCTGAACTCTTAGCACAGGACCCCACACTGTGTCCCCCACCTTTACCCCCACTTCACCCTGAGCCCTGTCACCCAGTGCCCAGCCACAGTGGCTTTCTCTTTCTGGAACATGCAGCACCTGTTTCTACTGCAAGGCCTTTGCACTTATGGTTTGGAATGCTGTTTTCCTCAGCAGCAGTTTGTCCCTGTCTTGGTTGCATGTCACTTCCTTGGCAATACCTCTTCCGACCCTCTATCTCTCTCTCTTTAAAGATTTTATTTATTTATTCATGAGAGACACACAGAGAGAGGCAGAGACATAGTCAGAGGGAGAAGCAGACTCCACGCAGGGACCCTGATGAGGGACTAGATCCCAGGACCTGAGCCAAAGGCAGATGCGCTTTACCACTGAGCCACCCAAGCGCCCCTCTTCCGACCTGCTCATCCACAGGAGCCACTGTCCTGCCTGTCATCACCACAGTGTCTGATTCCATTCTCTTCAAAGATGCCCATTTTATCTGTTTTTTTTTTTTTTCACTTGTATATTGTTTGTTTTCCCTACAAAATGTAAGATCCCCGGTGCCTAGGACAGAAGGTGGCATACGGTGGGCACTCAGTAAATACCCACCGACCGGAGTAGATTAGGAACTGAGCAGATCATGCAGGGTGAGCAGTGAGAGGCCGGGGACTGCCGCTGTGGCCACCATTGCCCACGCTCTCTGCGGGGAATGACCACTCAGGTGAAGGTCTGCGGCTGAGGTTGCTCACTGGGGTTTGCACATGCTCTGCACACACCCAGCTCAAATCAGAAGCCGCCTCCTCCTAGCACAGAGTGTATCCCTGAGGACAAAGTGCTGGAGTGTTCACGGTTCCTGGCGTGTACATGGCCCGGCTAGGGGGCCCCATGCCGACTTCCAGGCCTCCAAACTCAGCGGTCCAGGCACATGTGTCTGACCTGGTGACAAGATGGAGCAAGCGGAACAGACTTTCTCTCCAACGTCTCAGACTCAAAAATTCTGCGGGATGGCCTGAGTGTTTTTCATGTGGACCTCCTGTTGCCAGGAACACAGGCGTCCTAGGTCCTGGGCATCATACCAGATCCCGTGGAGAGGAAAAGTCACTCAGGACTTCTCAGTCACTGTGTCCTCCTTCTGCTCTGTTTCCTTGCTCAGGATCAGGAAGGCAGTGCTGCTTGTAAGACAGAACAGGTGGCTATCTGTGGTTTAGGACAGGATGAGAGCCCTGGCCAGGGACAGTGGCCTGCCCAAAACACTCCACCTGGACATCGCTGATGAAGCAGACAGGAGCCGATGGGTGCAGCCACCGTCCCCTGGTGGCCCAAGGACAGCTCCTGGTGACAAGGCCATAGTCCTGGAGGAGAGTGGGGTGTGATGGGGTGACCATGTCCCCCACATTCACATCTGCTCAGAGCCTGAGTGTGACCTTGCCTGGAAAGAAGGCCTGCAGGTAGGATGGAGTGAGACCAGGCCCCACGAGAGGGGGCATGGCTTGGTCTGGAGACTTGGAGACTCAGGCACCAGACCATGGGGGCAGAGATGGGAAGTTATGCAGCCGGAGATTGACAAGGGGTGCTAGGGACCAGCAGGCAGAGGGACCCTGCCCTCAGCCCCAGAGGGAGCCCAGCCCACCCACAACATCTGACCACAGGCCTTGCCAGCAAGACTGCGGAGGGAGGCTGGGTGTTACCTGGCCTTTTTGGGACCGTCTTGTCATTGAGACTGAGTGCCCCCGGTTCTGCATGCACCATGCCAGCGACCCTGTGCCAGCCTGCCTCCCAGCACCCTGTACCTGTGCCAGGCTTGGAAGTTCACTCAGGTACATTTTGACGGCCTTGATTAAGCACACTTGGTGCATTATATTTTGTGATTCAAAGGGAAAGGGAAAAAAACCCTTCAGGACCAGGTTCTATTCTCATAATTCAACAGATCGGTCCATTTAAATGCAGACAATCTAAGGCTAATTTTGTTAATGAACAACTGATTATCTGGGAACAACTGATTATCTGGGTTTAATAAGTGACTCTCACGGTAACAATTAATCTCCCTTTATCTGCGGGGCCTTCCCTGTGCCTGCCCTCTCCTCATACCTTTGCACAGAAATATAGCCCTGTGCTGCCAAGTGCAGATCTGCCTGCTGCCAGTCTCGGTGGTAACTAATGTTTGTGGCTCATTTTCTCTGTTCTGGACTCAGGCTCCGGTAACACCCTCTGGGGCTTTCTGCACCATGAAAGTCATGTTGAGGGCTCCGTCTCCAGCCAAACCCTTGATGGGCCTGATCCAAGCCACGATAGTGTCGTCTCAATGTTCAGATCTGAGCCAGACGCAGGAAATTTGCTGCTCTGGAAGCTGCCCTGGCTGCCCCCACCTCTTCAGGGAGAGGCTTTGCATGAGGCTGCATGCAGGCTGGTTGCCGGCTGGTGCCGTGGGACCCACACGCATCCTGCTCTGCACCCGGCAGAAGGACGGCACCGGGTCTCGTCCTGAGACTCGGACCCTCACCCCCTCCACCGTGGAGTTGACAGTTTTCTCTCCAGGGCAGGGCTGTTGAGTCCCTCGTTCTCTGCTGGGTCCTGAGCCAGCTCATCCAAAATCCAAGCTGCTGAACATGCTGGGTGTTCCACTTTGTGGTCATCAGGAGCATGTGAGTGAAAACAGCAGCGGGATGTGGGGCCCCTCCGTCAGATTGAGACGCATTTGGGAGGGGCAGCAGGGAACAGGTGCACCGGACGGCCCTTCTGGGTCCTGGTCCTGCCCATTCCCGTGTGGCGCGTGTGCAGCCTCCGTCCGGGAGCCTACCCAGACACGCGATGCCCCCAGTACGCACTCTCCACGGGTTGGGCCGCAGCCTCCGCACTGGCAGACTCAGGCGCAGCACTCGCCAGACGCGGGGTGAGTGTGCTTCGGATCAGCCTGCAATCATCACTAGTGGCCAAAGTGTGTACCCAAGTGAGGGCTTCAGCGTGTCATCCCGGGGGTGCAACGGACCATGGAGAGGGATTGGACCTGCCCCTTTCCCGTACCTCTTCCCACCCACTCCCACGCACCCCTGCACCACAGACACACACACCACGCCGGCCCCTGCCTCCCTGAGCTTCCCCCAACCTTTACTTGGCGGGCTCCTTGTCATCATGTGGGTCTCGGCCAAATGTCATGTCCCTCACCAGCTTGAGTAAAGTGTCCACTACATCCTTCCCCACCTCGTGTATCCCCCTGCCTCGCCATCATGCTGTTGGTCCCTGAAACTTGCGTTCGTTTGCTAGATAGCCTGTTTATTTCCTGCCTCCCCCCCTCCGCAGGATGTAAGCTTCACCAGAATGAAATTAATCTTTCACTTGTTCATTATTCTGTTGCAAGCATCCAAGCATCTGGCACAGAATAAGTGTTCTGTAGTGGTGTTTGGATACATGACAGCACGTGTCCAGAATGTAAACTGCATTTCAGCCCAAGCCTGTAGTTCCTAAGATAAGACACCAAGGCTTATTGCTTCCCCATTTCCCTGTCACCCGGCTGCTGCATCCAGAGGCGTGTGATCACTCCTCCATTGTCCTGGCCATCCCATCCACGGCCCCATTCACACAAGCCTTCCTCCATCCTGGCACTTGCTTCAGTCCTTGCTCCCACAGGACCTTTGCACATACCATCCCCTCTGCCTAGAATGCCCTGCCCATCCTGCTTCTAACCAACTCCTGCTCATTCCCAAAACTTCCACTCACTGGTCACCTCCCCAGGACTCATCTATTCATGAATCACAACTCTCATCACTGAGAGCTTCTCCATGATTTTTATGGCATATATAGATGTAATTGTACCCACGACAACCACTACATAAATAGGGGAAGTAAAGATACGGCACTGTGGTCGTGTTTCTGTGTTCCACGTAGAGAGGCAAGTTACAATTCTGAGTAGATTATTTAAATTTAAACATGTATATTGAGATCCCTGAGGCAACCACTAAAAATTGGGTACAAATTTATAGCCCAACACTCAGTAGATACACTAAAATAAAATGCTAAAAACTGGGCACCTGGGGGGTTCAGTCGGTGAAGCGTCTGCCTTCAGCTTAGGTCATGATCCTGGGGTCCTGGGATCGAGTCCCGAGTCAGGGTTCCTGCTCAATAGGGGTGGAGTGGGGATCTGCTTCTTCCTCTGTCCATCCCCCATGCTCATGCCCTCTCTCTCTCAAATAAATAAATTTAAAAAATCTTATATAAAAAAAGTAGTGCTAAAAACCATTCAGACAATCCCAAAAAAAGGCAGGAAAGGGAAATTGGAACAGGAAAGGGACAGAAAAAAACAAAACCCCAAAAACAGAAAACAGATAATAAGACGGCGTACTTAGGACTCACCGATAATTGCATTAAGCAATTCTGGGCAGGTCACTTTGAAAATCATATCCTGCTTGGTCCTTGCAATGACCTTGGGAAGGCAAGCTCCTCTCTCTGTTTGGCAGATGAGCACACTGCCCAGGGAGGGCAGGAAGGCCTGTGAGCACCTTCTGACGGTCTGTGCCCTCGGCCCTGGCCGCCGCAGGGGCCGCCGGGCTCCAGGAGGAGGGGTCTGAAGGACGGCATAGCCTGAGCACCCTGTCCTGTGTCTCTGCCTTCGCTGGGGAGTCCACGGGAGGAAGGACAGATTGGGAGTCAGGGAGGCTCTCAGATGTCATCCCACGGGCTCCCAGCGTCCTAATTCTCTTCAGTGTGAGAAATCAGACGCTCTGGCCAAGATATGTCTCTGCTTCCAGAATGCACGTGGCCCTGTTTTCATGCTAATTCTCGTTATGAATGAATCTGACTTGCATGGATGGGGCGAGAAGTCACGGACGCGGAGGACAGACCAACCCCTCGCAACGCCTCCTCTTCCCCGTGTCTGAGGACATGAGCTTGGTCGGCGCTGGGATTCTTGCCACCAGATGTGGCGTGTAAGGAAATTGTGTGCAGAGATGCTTTGCTATTGCCACCGTGCATACCGGAGCCCATGAATGTGCCACTAACCGCGTCGCCAGTAACTCCTAATGAGAGAAATTATTTTTTCCTTCATTTCTTTGCTCAGGCAGGGCCGGATCCAAAGCAGAAGACAAATCCTCCTTTGATCCACCTGTGAGGAGATAATGCAATTTGCTCCATGCGTGAGCTTTCCCGGGGAAGCGGCATCTTGACATTTGCAGGCCACTTAAGAGCTGGTGCTGTGGCTGACATCAGATATAAATATCGCCGGTTTAAAAATAAATCCCGCCACAGGCAGAGCATTTTAGACAGGAGTTCTTGCCGCGGTGCCTGATCCTTAGTGCTTTTCAGATGTGAAATGTTCCTGCGGAATGGGGCCTGTGCCCTTGGCATTGGGAAGCTATCTGTAAAAGGAGGTAAAGCCAAACATTAGGAATTTGGTGGGATTTTGTCTTTGGGTGAAAGCCAAGGGTCTCCAAGCTCTCTGTGAGAACATGTGGGTCCCCGGTGCTCCCAGGGACAGCCTGAATCACAAAGACTTGAGAAATGATAAGAATGACGATGTAAATCGCCTCCCAAGATAATGCAGGCTGCCCTTTATTGCCCTGGCCGCATGGCACGCACTCCACATCGTGGCCAAGGATGGAGGGTATCTAGCGGCCCGTGAGCTTCAGAGACACCACACGACAGGGTCTCGCATGGAGAGACCTTGTCGTGCAGGAAGCCTGCGTATAGGTGCATCCCACATGTATGAGAAGCCTCCTGCAGGGCAGGGAGATGACAGAGTGAAGGGCTGTGAGCACAGGTCAGGGAGCTGGGCTCCCTGGGTTCAAGTCCTTGCTGCATCACTTCCTGGCTGGGCAACCTTGGGCAGTTTATGTAACTTCCTTGGTTGCCTTCTCTATAGACGGGAGTAAAAATGTGCCTGCCCCCAAGGTTGTTGTAAAGATTCAGTGAGTCATGTGTATGAAATACTTAGCACAACAGTCCTTCTACAACTTGTGTTTAGGTGAGATTGAGGATGCTGGTGTCTGGGGCTGGGAAGACCTTGCCAGCAACCTGCGTACAGGACAAGATTATAGGGCTATCACCTACAATGAGCACATCTACAATGTGCTGTGGCCCCACATGCGGCATCAGGTGCTCCCACACAGATTTGAGGTTTCCCAGTCACCCCCCTCCTTCCACTTGACCCTGAGCTCATCCCCTTGCTCCTTCCTGGGCTGGAAGGTCCCAGTGAGGTTAAAGTGTGGCCTCCGTGTACGTCCTCTGGACTGGCCATCAGCCTGGAGTTTCAGGCTGGTTGCTGGTTCTGTTGGACTCCTGGGTCTCCAGCTCCACACATCATGGTCACCCTGTGAGGAAGTTAATCTCTTGCCAGTGACTTTGAGCTTGGGACTTGTTTGCCTGAGCAATGGAGAGACATGGCACCTGGTATCTACCAGGTAGATACCAGCCTGACATGACTCTTGTGGTAAACCAAGCACCCTGACCCCATCCACCCCTGCCTCCCTGATCAGTTTATGCTCTTTCTGCTGCTAAGAAGATGTCAATAATTTCTGCAAAGCTCCTTTGACTCTCTTACCCCAAACAGGGCATTGAAACAGCCCCAAAGCTGTCGTGATCCACTAGCTGTCTCTTTATTTTGAGAAGCAAGATGAAAAAATTGTGAACTTTCAGTGCATGATGTAAGACATGGAATAAATTGTGTGGCAGCCATAAATGGTGTTGAAAAATATTTTAGTTTGAACAAGTTGGGTTAAAGTTCATAGAAACCTATGTCAAATAGTTTGAAGAAAAAAAAGAAAGTCATTGGTTGATAAAGTGGGATAGATGAGAACTAGGTTGGGCTTCAGGCATGGCTGAATCAAGGTGCTCAGATGATGTCATCAAGAATAGTCTCTCTTCAGGCACCTGGGTGGCTCAGTTTGTTAAGTGTCCGACTCTTGATCTCAGCTCAGGTCTTGATCTGCCATCCACAATTCAGTCTGAGTCTGGAGGCCTGAGATTTGGGGGCTGATTTTAAGTCCTGGCCTGAGTCTGAAAGCCTGAGAACAAGGAAACAGGTGTCCAAGGGCAGGAGAGGATGGATGTGTCTCAGTTCAGGCCCAGAGGGTGTGCCTTTTGCCACCTCTTTGTCCTTCAAGTCCTAGTGGAGTGGATGGGGGCCACCCACATGGGGGATAACTACTCCTTTCTCCTTCCACCCACTCAAATGCCATTGTCTTCTGTAAACCCCTCCCAGATGCACCCAGAAATACCACTTCCCTAGCTCCCTGGGGACCCCTACTCTATCAGGTAGACATATAAAGGCATGTGGGTGACTTCCACCCTGGAGCGTGAGCCTGGCCATTTCTGGGGGCAGGGGGTCCTGTTGGGGGCAGGGAGACCACCTGTGTCACCTGGCGGTGGCAGATACAGAAGACTGTGTTGCACTTGGAAGCACCTTGCAAAGCTCTGGATGTTGAGCGAGAAAGGACATGGGGACTGAGGAAGACAGCTAGCTCCTTGGCTGGAGGAATTGTGTAGATGTTTGGTGCCCATGCTGAGATGGGCAGGCTGGGGAGGAAGAGGTTTGGGAGAGAAAATCCAGACCTCAATTTTGGACAGGCTAAATTTGAGATTCCTCCTACCATACGTGGAGAGGGTGAGTGGGCAGGTGGCTATGAACAAAGAGATAAGGATTCAATTTGGAAGCATGAGTGTATAAATGGCAGTTATAGCTGTGATGTGGGATATCAGCCTGGGAAAGACTACAGCAGAGCAAGAGACCCCTGTGTCGTGTCAAGAGACCACGCAGGTAGGGAGCCGGGCAGGACCCGGGCTTCTGGGCAGGCACGGGGTGTGCCTGTGCAGGAATGGCTGTAGGTGGAGAGGTGCCAAAGGATGAGTCCCTGGAGCACGAGGTGGCCATGGCTGGATGGCCCCTAGCTTCCCTGTCACCCAGGGGGATGTCAGGCAGGGGGTGTCAGCTGAGTGCTGGGAGAAGCCAAATAGCAGAGTGGGCAGTGAGGATGTGGATGTGGCCAGTGGAGACGCCTCCGGGCCATGTGACTGGGAAGGACATCAAGTGCAGGGACAGCAGCAGGCTTGGGGCAGGGGGCGGTTTGAAGGGACAGGTGGGGTGTGAGCTCCCGAGAATCTGTCCTCCCTGCTACGGCATCACAGCCTTGAGCAGCAAACCCCACTAGGGCCGCGTACTTGTACACACATGTGCGTTTCTGACAACCAGTCCATAGGACTGTTTCCTCAGCCCCCAAAATTCTGGATCCAGTGGTTTTCATCCATCTGGGCTGTAAGTCCAGGTGAGGAACCCATGGAGGGTCTGCTACCCTGCGACAGCCCTGCAGCCCCGAAGCCTGTGGCGGCACGCTTGGGCCATCTCCCTGTCCAGTCAGTGTTTCTAATAAATCCTTGTAAGGAAAATAGTTTCCTCCTTCCCTAATAGCTTCCTTCCTGAAGCTAAATAAAGAGTACACAGGCTGTATTCAGCAGTGCCCACTTCCAAAATAAACAGAAGCACAGGAATTAGCCGGAACAATAGTGTAATTAGACAGCTGCATAATTGTTCATGCAAACCAGGTTGCCTCTCAGAGCCTGAAAGCGCAGATCTGCCTGCAGCGGATTTTCACGGTGGAGAAGGCGGTTGGCAGGAGGCCTCAGGCAGCAAAGGTCAGCAAGCAAGCAGACCCTGACTTTGACGCTTGCCGCTCTGGGAAAGGCTTCTGTGCTAGGTGGCCTCATTCGGCTTCTCTGGGTCTGTTGCCCATGGCCAGCGGTGACCGCAGCGCCGGGCTGCCGGCGTCAGATGAGGCAGTGCACACACTGGTGGGTGCTTGGCGCGCAATGAGTGCTCCGTAAACAGGAGCATGGCCTCTTCCTCGCATCTTACCGGTGCTGTGGTCCAAGCCACTGGGCTCGCTCTGCAGGCTCCTCTACCCCTGTGCATGCGGAGCCGCACTGGAGTGGGATTAGGGTGCTGTGCTGTGCAACATGCTCCAGGCCTCTGTGGCCACTCGGGTCTCATGCTCAGGGTGAGACGTGACACAGCACTTCATAGAACCTGGGCACCACTCCAACTTGTGAGACATTCAGAACACCTGCACGAAGCAAGTGCCGATTCATAATTAACAATCAACAACAGTTATTTGGCATATTGGGAGCGTGGCTAATAATACCAATAAATAATTCATCCAGGGGGAGAAAGTGAAGCATGGAGAGGTTAACTCACCAACTGGTCCAAGGTCAGCATTGGGATTAGAACCCAGGGAGGTGTGGCTCTGCCCTGTACTGCCCCAAAATGCCAGAGGTGCGTCTCCACTGTCACTGTGGTATCTGTGCCATACCCACAAGCACCTGCCGGGAATCCTTACAAAGGCCAGCTACTGGAAAGAGGCCAGTGTGGTTGGAGCAGAGTGCCAGCAGACAGCACCAAAGCCTGAGATTCAGAGGCTTCATCGAGCCTGACTCGAATCTGGGTCAGCCACTTGCCAGCTGAGTGATGAGCCAGGAGAACCTCCCTGTGCCTCAGTTTCCCTATTATAGTGCCTGCCTCCTGGGTGAATGGGAGGATTGCAGAACTTAAATCACCCTAAAAGGCTTGGAACAATACCCACTACAGAGGTAAGGATCCATAACCTGTGACTGTCACTTGCTCAAGGCTGGGGGAACTGACGGGAGAGAGAGTTCTCCTTGCACAAGGGCCTCTGGTTCTGCTCAAATGCTCAGGGTGTTTGAGATACCAGAGGTGGAAGGCTTGTTGGCATCAGGACTCTGGGAGGCAGGGGAGAGAGGGTGATGAGAGCCAGAGCATCCTGCAGGGCCCCCCCCACAGGACTCCCGGGTCTCCCCTGACCTCGCCCTGTCCTCCCAGCATATGCGAGAGGCTGCAGAGCGGCGGCAGCAGCTGGAACTGGAGCATGAGCAAGCCCTGGCTGTCCTCCACGCCAAACAGCAGGAGATCGAGCTTCTGCAGAAGGTGAGCGGTGGGCACGCGGGGGGGTAGGGGTGTGGAGGGAGGAGGTGGTGGGGGCTGCGCACCCAGCTCCCCTGAATAACCCACGTCCCTGGGCTCAATGGCAAACACTTGGAGGCTCCAGCACACGGTGCTGGTGGGCTTGTAGGGAGAGCACACTCCTGTGGCCACGGCGGGGTGTCAGCCACTTCAGCCTTGGAGGCAAGCAACCTGCCAGCATTGATGAAAATTTAAACGCGCATGTATCTTGATTTGCAACCTTCCATTCTGGAAAAATTGCCCTGCAAGAACCTCAGGAGCCGGTTCAAAATGACTTGAGTTTTGTTTTCTTTGTTCTTTAGGGGTTTTGGGGGGTTGTTTATTCAGTGCTGGTGTGTGGGTTGGGGGTGGGGATTGGGGTTAAGTTGGATGCCCACCCAAGGTGGGGGTATAAATTGGGGTGCATCTGTATGAGACCAGGACAGCATCATCAAAAGGAGTAATTTTGGTTTATGTCTGCTGTACTGGGGAGATTTTCATGATGTAGTGTTACGTGAGCAAAGCACCTCTCAGGGCAATATTTGCAGCATGATGTCGTGGGCGAGGGAAGCCAGGGAAAGAGAAGAAAGAGGAAAGAGAAGCAGAGATTTAGAAACAAGGACTGAGCAGCTCAGGGGACATATCCCCGTGGCACCCATGGTGGTGGTGGTGCTGGGGTCTGAGAACATTGCCCCCAGCCGCAATTTGTCAACAGCCCTGGTCCTCTCCTGTCTCTCTTCACCTGGGATTTGGGTCCAGATGTGGTTCTCATTTCCTTCCTGAGTCCTACCTGGGGGCCACTCCTCCCCAGAAGGCAGCCGGCGCCTCCAGCCAGAGCCTTCCTGGTCTGGGTGACAGGTGCATGGCAGCCTGAGGGGGGCACTCCTGAGATAGGCTGGCTGACTGGCAGCGCAGGCAGCTCCTCCCGCATCTGGGTGGCCCTCCACCCAGCCCACCTCTTCTCCAGGCCTCTCATCCTGAAACAAAGAGCTGGGGCCATGTGCCCACCTGGCTGGGGATGGGTGTCTGCTGGCACGGCCCCTTCCCCTGTGGAGTTTGGGAACAGCTTTGCACCCGGTGGAGAATTTCCTGGTCTGCTTCTCTACTGGTTTATTGAGACCATGCGTCAAGGATAGATGTCATTAAGCCCGTGCTGATGGGGACTGTCCGGCCTTGTTACCTGCCAGGATGCGCTGACTGGCACAGCGAGAAGCGATGTTTCATTGGATGTTATCCAGAAAGGATATTGCTTGCTGGAGTCCAGACAGAGACACTGCTCGTGTCTCAGCCACCGTGTGGAAGGGGCTTGCGGTGCCCGGACACGGCCGCTGGACACCTGCGCCCGCTCCCTGCAGCCCGGAGCCCGCCTCCTTGGCCCTGCACCTCCCAGGCAGAGAGGAAGCCTGGCGAAATACGAATTCCGTGCGGAAGGGGTGGCAGGTCGATGTTTCTCAGCAGAGCATTCTCCAGGAGCCTGGAGTTTTATTTACAAAGCATCTGATGCCAGGAAGGTGCACCAGAGCCAATTCTGTCATTCAGCCTTTTCTGTGCTTCATCCAATTTCTCTCTCCCTTCCCTGCATTCATCATGGTCTCTATTTTGGACAAACTGATGCTTAATCAGAGGCAGGAGCAGAGGGAGAGAAACTAGTGCAAAACCAGTGTGCCAATGTTGTAACTGCTTAGAGCTCTGATTTTTTAACAAAGTACTCGAAGAGGAATATTGAACTTTGACAGAATGAGACTGGCGATTCTTTAGAGCTCATATTTCCATTTGATTTTCACCATGGAGGGCCAGCATGCTACACTTGCTGATTTGATCATTCATTCATTCATTCATTCATTCATTCAACAAATGTTGGCTGTGTGCTACCTGTGTGTCAGCCACTCAGGATTGTTCCAGAAGGGGGGCCCAGTGGTGGGGAGATGGCCTGTGCCCACGTGGAGAGTAAGCTCCCCCCTACCCTCACAGAGGGAGGGTGAACTGAGTTCAGATCATGCAGGTGCCATGAGGGGGTGGGACAGAATGAAGTGATAGGTTCATGAGGGCAGGAATCCAGACCCGGCAAGCTTAAGGGAGTGGCAGGCATGGGTAATGCAAGTGCTCTGGTCCCTGGCACCCTGGGAAGGAGGCCCTTAGAGGGATGCAGACTGTGCTGGCAGGCAGGAGATGCGTCCCAGGGAGATGGCGCCCAGCCCTCTGCAGGCTGTGGGAAGGAGCGTGATCTCGTTCCCAGGGAACAGGAAGCCACTGGGAGGCTGAAACGGGTTTAACAAGGTGTGATGATCATTCTTCGCGCATCATGCTGGGGATTGATCTGCAGAGGGGCAGGGAGGCCTGGGGTCTTGGCCTAGGGCAACGGCTGCAGTGGGGAGAAGTAAGTAGATGCATCCCAGGACAGATCAGGAGGCTGAGCTGTCTGCTCGGGGGCTGTGGTGGAAGGAGCAGGGGTGGGGCATGCCGGGAGGGGAAGTCCAGGCTGACCCTGGGCCTCCCAGCCCTTGAGCATCGAGCATCAGTGTGGACCTGGAGGATGGGAACATCGCTGCAGCTGGCATGGTCCTGGATTGGCTGACTTCCACATAGGTGCATGGGAGGGAGGGAAGCCTCCAAGCCACAAGTGGAGGGACATCAGTTGGCTCTCAGGAGACCTACTGTCCCATGTTTTCACTTTTTGGAGAAAAGACAGTGGACAGGGGCATTTTCTTTCCACATAAACACTGCAGAGCAGCACAGACCTGTGGACGGGCTGGGGCAGTATGGGGTGGGGGGCATTAGGGCTGGGAGCTCGCTGGGTAATGCGTGCCAGGAAGGGCTGAGGAAACAAATGGCATCTTTATCCTAAAAGAAGCCAGGTACTTACTGGGCTCTGGGGACGATTTTTAATGGAACCTTCTCACTTCAAGCCTGTTATGAGCCTAGAGTAGGTACTGTCATCATCCATTTCCGAATCAAGGACGCTAAACCCCGGAGTCATTAAGTAACTTGCCAAATGCCACTCGGCTGGCGAGCAGCACAAAGTGAATTTGCACTGAACCTGTGAGGCCAGGATGCTCCAGTATTAAGGCTCGGGGCTGACCAGAATCTGGCCCTCGCCCCCCTACCACAATAAAAGTTCCAGAACTCTCTGAGGTCCAAAGCGGAGTCTCACGGCACAGCAGAGGGCTTATCTCTGAGAGCTACATGTTCTCTCTGGCTACAGCTCTCAGGCTCCTTGCTTGCACTCCAGTGGGACCCCTGTCCTCTTCTTGCCCATGTAGTGGCTCTTATTACCACCCAGGTGTGGACATCATGCCAAGGGCTGGTCCCTGTCCTCATCCTCTCTAACTCACACAGTTTGGGTGGTAGAGCTCCAGGACGCCACCCTTTCCAGTACCTTTCCTTCCACGCAGATTCCGCATAAGCATCACAGGTGTTCCCCAGGACTCGGTCCATGAGCCACATCTCTCCGTCGACACTGGCTCCTGTGGCGACCTCATCTGGCCCTGTGGGTCTAAATACCATCTGGATACCTGCCACACCTCTAGCTCTCCATGCTGGATTGTGAACCCACTTCTTTCATCCAGCCTTCCACTTGACATCTCGATACCAGCTCCAAGTTGAAGGGTGTCCTCAGCCACATCCGTGCATCACCTGTCCCTGGAGTTCTTGGGACCCACCTCCTGGGAGCTCCCTTTATACCTGTCTGTACTTCGTTGGATTGTCTGTGTCCTGGAGCCTGCAGTGTCCCTGTCTTGATGTACAGCAGGTGTTAGGGAAGGAGGGGTATACTTTCCCTCTAAATGACAGGCAGTGCTTGCAGGTGCTTCCATGCTTCAGCCTCCTGTTGGGCTGCCCTGAGGAAGTGAGGGCATCCGCTGCCAGGGTCCCGGGCCCCAAGTTTTCCCTGGGGTGCCTCTCTCTCCCCAGAAGATCACTCCTCTGCCCAATATGGTGCTTGAGAGAAGCAAATGGAAACATTTGTTGAATTAAGGAAAGAAAGATCAAAATTCCCAAGGCTGTTCTAACGGAAATCAGGGTAAAATGAGGCTGTCCAGCTAGCCGGTAGCTCTGGTAGCTGGGTGGTTGCAGCATCTAAAGATACAGAAGGGACACCTGGGTGGCTCAGTGGTTGAGCATCTGCCTTTGGCTCAGGGCGTGATCCTGGAGTCCCAGGGTTGAGTCCCCGCATCAGGCTTCCTGCATGGAGCCTGCTTCTCCTTCTGTGTTTCTGCCTCTCTCTCTCATTAATAAATGGGTTAAATCTTTAAAAAATAAAGATACAGAAGACAGCCAAGCAGGGCGCAGGGCTATCTGTGGGCCACCAGGGCCATCGGTGGTCCCATGGGACCTGCCTTGTGAAAATCAGGGAACCAAGAGCTCTGTCCAGAATCCTTGTCTTCATTCATTCAACAAACAAGTCAACAGTTATGGAGCACTTTGTGTTGGTCACATTCTGGGGGCTGGTGGCATGGTGCCGAGTGAGGCCCTGGACAGTAACAATCAGGCAGCGACCCTGTGAACGTTTGTTCTATGTGTGGAAAGCCCAGGGCCTGGTGCCCGGGATGCTTGCTCACGGACTCTCAGCTCCAGCCTCCCTGCCTCCTCCTCTCCTGCCACCCTGGCCTCCGTGCCTGGACCACACCAAATCTTCCCGCTCTTGGATCTTTGCCCAGGATGCCTGGTCCCCCAGTAATGGCAGGGCTGGCCTACTTTGTCACTAAGGTCCCTGGTGTGCCACCCTTCCTGGGAGGGGCTCCACTCCCTGCTCCGCATCCTCTAGCACACCACCCTGCGGATGGTGCTGTTTGCTCATCGATTTGCCTGCGATCTGTCCCCAGAGAACAGTGTCTACACACGGAGACACGGCCCCCTACTCAGCAGGTGCTTGGCAAACACTAACGAAGAGGCATCGAGAGCCTGGGACAAGGAAAGGGGTGTGGCAAGCAGCCATCAATAGACTTGGTGGTGGTCTCAACCGGTGATGAATTCTAGGCAGTATTCCGTGAACGGCTGTCGCAGGAGTCACTAAGACACAGCTCCGCCCTCCCCACGGCCTGTGGGCGCCAGTCCCCTGCAGGTCAGGCTCCCACACCCTGGTGCCTCCTCTCTGAACGACCAGTGGCCAGAGCCTGGCTGCTCCGCAGCTCCAGACTTCCAGCTCCATGTGCCAGCTGCATCCTTGCCTGGTGACAGTAGCTGTGATAAGCTAAGGGTGTTTCCAAATTTAAAATTTGTCTGCAGTCCTGACTGATTTTACTGTGGCTCAGAGTTCCTCCCATGGGTGAAGTGACTGCTTTCAGGGTTAGGGCTGCCACGGAGCCCGAGCCACCATGCACATCATGATCGCTGCTCTGCCTCCATTTCAAATCCTTCTTGTGGATGTTGTGTGCAGATAGTAGGAGATTGCGGACTGACCTCGTGTTCATTCAGTGGAGAATCTGCCCTAGTTCCGTGTGCTTCTACCACGCATGCCTGGGGTACCGGGTGTCCAGTCGGTGGCTCCCTCAGCTCTGACATGAGGCTCCTTGCAGCCCCCACAATGCTTTTGCCCTGCTGCATCTTCACCAGCACCCACAAGCCCCAACCAGTCGCCAAAGACACTGAGCACTAGGTGCAGGGCCCGTCGCAGCCAGGTTTCCGGACCTTGGCACCAAGTCTGCCAGCATGTCTGCACCCCTGTGCCCTGCTGGAAACTGCCACGTGAGCAGCCCTGGTGACCGACCGCCCTGGATGCTCCATCTCCCAGATGACAGCCCCCTCCCCTGACGGTGGGACTCTGTGCCCCTGACAGCCATGGGCCCTCTCAAGCATCACCGTGTGCTCTGTGTGGGAAATCGTGCCTGCATGAAGGTCACAGCTTCCCCCGCAAGTTGGCCACGGCCCCCAAATGAGCTTCACGTAAGCTGTTGCTTAGACGTTGCAAGAATTCAGCGCTGACAATTCTGTTAATTTTAACAATCTATTCTGATTGCCCAAATGGCCCAGCTTGCAAGTAGCCTGTGAAAACCAGCTCCTGCTTTTCTCCTGAAGCCAGAAACCGAGTTATTACCACAAACTTGGCCGAGTTTTCATGGCTCGCTTTGGGTTTTTTTTGTTGTTGTTTTTCATCCTGCCAGTTGGAAACTATCTTTGACTCAAGTGGCTCAATGGTGGTGTTATTTATATAATCCCCGTACGTCCTCTGGATGGCTGTCTTTTCTTCCCCTGGTTCTGTTATTTATTGTCGGTCTCATTTCTGCTTTGAAAGGAACGATTTTAAGCACTTAAAGATTCCACTGAATTCAAGAGTGGTGTAATGAATCTGGCATTCTGTCTGCTTCCCTCTGGAAGCTCTGGAGCCCCTCGGAGAGATGCGCCCGCAGGACGTGTGGGGATGAACTCTGCAGGGACCCCAGGCTCCCCATGCGTGGGCCAAGCCGGGTGAGCAGAGCTCCCGCCTCCTCCCGAGGGGCTGCAGTGTTGGGCAGCCCATCCCTACCTGTTCTCTTGGCGCTGAGAGACTGTGCTCCTCCAGAACCGAGAATTCTAGATGTAGATCTCAGCCCAACACATGGATTCTTCATGAGTGCTTGAAATTCCAAGAGGCAGGTGCCCTGCAGTCAGGAGATAAACCTCTCCAAAACCTGCTTCTCAGGGTCTCTGGGAACATCTGTGAAGCCACTGAAACCAGTGCAAGGGGGTGTCTGTCCACATGGCCACACAGGGCAAGCTTTCCTTCTCGGCTTGGGACTCAGCCTCAGGCTCTCACGGAACTTCAGTGCCTCCAGCTTTAAAACAGGAAATGGTGTGTTCTCCAAGAGCTGATGCTTGTGTTCAGTAGGACTCTTGGTTTCAAGGGACAGAAAATAGAAGGAGGGAATTTTGTGCACACAGCTGAAATGGGCTTCAGGTGTGGCTAGATCCAGCACGCTCCTGCCTTTGCTCCCTGGTGTATTGGCTGCACTTTTGACGGTCAGGTGGAGGCAGCTCCAGCCTCATCCCTCATGGTGGCAGGATGGCTGCGGCACTCCAAACTGTCCTCCACTCAGGCTTGGGTCCCAAAGGCAGGGATTGTCTGTCCCCTCTCCCCTAGTACTCCTGGCAAAGCTGTAGCCAGGCTTCAAGCCCACCTGTAAACCAACCACTGAGAGTTTGGAGCTGGTCTCATGCATCAGGATGAGGCTAGGTCTCCAGAGCCCTTGGGGCTCTTCCCAGGAGAGGAGGCCACAGAGGCCAGGTGGGCCAGGTCACAGTGCCAGCCCTCGGGTTGGGGAGACCAAGGGATGATAATGTTGCATTTCCGTTTTGTGTGAACTCACCATGTGCTCGAACAACAGCCATCCTGAGAGGCTGGTTTGATGAAACTTGGAATATTTCTTATTCTATAGAGCAGGTGGCTTTGCTTCAAGTAATTTGAAGAGGGTTGCCCCTCTCACCCCCCACCCCTGCCACAGGCTGAGCAGCTGAGCACCTGTCAGATGCTTGGGGCTCCCATCTTGGGCTCTCCTTGGGGCCCTGGGCGATCGCAGCTGACCTTCAGCTACTTGGTGGTTGAGTGCATGGCGGCGTCTTGTTTCCCAAGCAGCTAAGGGTAGCTGGGGAGAGGATCAGTGATCCCTCCACCGCCTCAGGTTTCCGGGAGCTTTGTCAAGCTCTTCTCCAAGCCTCCTTGTGCGTGTGACTGCCTCTCTCCCGAGGATCAGGTTCTCTGCATCATGCTCTGGTCGCATTCCCACCCCTGTCTATCCCATTGCTGCCAAGTCAGGGCATGATTTCCCATTTTACAGAGTGTCCCAGCCGGCCAGTATTCATTTCTTGTTTGCCCAAAGGGGAGAGAAATGAGAACTGATCTAGATCCTCAGAATGGGGTGCTTCCTAGGGGGGGTAAACATCAGAGACCCATGCCCCGACTTGATCTGATTCTTTTCTCCATCCCTTGCTTCAAATGTTTACTCTTCTCTCTTTTTATCATAAAAAAGGCTCAGGTTGAAGCTAAGAAGGAACATGAAGGCGCTGTCCAGCTGCTAGAGGTAAGTGCTGGAGCTCCACCCACTGGCTGTTGGGGCAGTGAGGTCAGTGCTGCCTTCGTGCCTCATGCGAGTGGGCAACACTCGTGAGCGCCCAATGGGCACTGGCCACGAACACTACTCGCCCATGCAACCGCACAGAGGCCAAGGCATGTCCCCAGGCTACACAGTCCGCCCTGAGGCCCGGGACCTCACATGGGACCCGCTCTACACTGAGGGCTCCTCTTGGATGGCAAGCAAGGAGGATGAGGCCACTGCCTTGCACAGGAATGAGGAGAAAGCGTGGGTGTATGTGTGTGGGGGGGCGATCCTGTGGGCACCCCGCCAGCAGAGGAACCCTGCAGGGTGCATTTTCAGAGACAGCACTGATGTTGGGGAAACATTTGGCAGGTGGCATCTGGGGAGTCGTTTGCAGAATTAGAGGGGGGCTGACATAGGGAACTGGAGTGGTGACTGCTGTTCTAGGCACTGCCACAGCACCGCCCCCAGTGAGCACAGCCACTCGGGGTGGTGAGGGGGGCCCGGTCTACCCCTGGTGACTGAGGAAGGGGCTCCTCAGGGAAGCGGCACCAGTCTCACCAGCTTAGGGTCCTTGGAGGCGTGACCACACCTCTGTCCCTGCACTCGCAGCCTCATGCCTCCTCGTGAGTGGACGGACTAGCAGGTCTTCATGGAGCTCACAGGCTCACCCCCAGGCCCTGGCCACCTGCACGGTTCGCGCATAATAAACGGCCATAATGAGCACCCAGGGCTTCTCCCCATCCACAGACAGACACCAGGCAGTTACCACCCCTTCCTTACAGACACAGGTGGGGGCAGCCCTGCATGGCCTCCACTCAGGCCTGCCATCCACAGATATGGGGTGTAGTTGCCCCTTCATGGCCCCGTCCTTTGTCCCTAGGGGCATAGCAGCCATGGAAACAGAGTGTGTGCCTCTCTTAATTCTCTTATGTTGCCTTTTAACATCTATTCCTCCCGCAGGGAAAGGTTCCACCATTATCATCATATATATTAGAATTGATTTTTTGAGAGCATCCATTAGCTAATGAATATCTGGAGGGGTGAGTGTGATGAATGGCAGGGGGGACATCTACCACCTGAGGGAATGGCAACAGAGCCCCAGAAGTCCATGCTTCTCCCTGAAAAATAACCCCCCGCCCGCCTGAACTGCCCTCACCCCCATTCGGACATCTGCTGGCTGCAAGCGCATTTCCTTTCTCCATCACCTGAAGCCTGTTGCTGTGATGTGTCTTGTTCTAATCCACCTCCCGAGCCACCGCTGGGGTCCCATGACCCCAATGCTGGGGGTGTTGGTGCATGCATTGGCAGGTGGTTGCATCGAGATGTGCTTTGGGTTGAACAAGCGGAGAAGGCAGTGCTGACGTGCTGAGAATCCTGTGTCTTCTCTTATTTACATCTTCCTGTGGTTGTGTCTTGCTTTGCGCTTCACCCAGAACACCTTGGACGGCATGCAGGTACTTCGGGCTCACGCCTCCCCACACCAGTGTGCCGGGCGGTGCCTTCCCTTGTGCATGGGGCAGCCACAAGGGACCACCCAGGGTCCCTGGGCCCGCTCAACCCACCTCTTGTCCCGAAGCCGGCAGCCCGAGGTGCTTCCTTGACATATTGGGGGTGGGGACTCCCGGGAGCATGCAGGAGCTCCCTGGCAGGAGGTGCTGCTCTCTGGCGCCAGCACACAAGCTCTGTTCTCGCAAGTGTTGAGCAGGTCCAGCGAACCCGGTCTCCTGTTTCCTGCCATGGCCCTAAGGGTTGGGTGGGTGGACCGCCCCGAACCCTGATGACCGCTGGGGGCGGGGGGCGATGTGAGAATTGGTGGGACTGATTCTGTCCTCATGCCAGCCATGTGCCCACGGGCCTGGAGACCAGGATACAGCCAGTCTATCGGTCATCGGGATTTGACCCTGGCCCCGAATGTTCCAGCTTTGTGTTTGTGTCTGCTGTGTGTGCTGCTGGGGCCCCTCCCGCAGGGGAGGGCGGCGGCCTTCCTCCCTGTTGACAGGCCACTGCCCTTCTCACTAACCCCGTGGGGCAAGAGGAACAGCATTGTACCTCTGAGCAGGGTTTTGAGTGTTTTCCAAAACTCTGAGTTTGATAGAGTATTCACAGAAGGGATGATTTTCCCACTTTGGGGATGAGTGGTTCTCAAAGTGGAGTTCCCAGATCAGTAGTGTCAGTATCACCCAGGAGCTTGCTAGACATGCAGGTCCTTGGGTCCTGCCCAACCTGTGGAGTGGGAAGGTCTGGGGGAGGGACCCAGAAGCCAGAGAAGACCCAGCCACCCAAACCTGGGGGGCTGTTGTGATGCAGCTGCTGTCTGGGAAGCATTGTTCAGTATCCGTGAGGCTAGTCTGGGGAAGGAGGGCATATGGACAAGCCAGCCCCCTGGAGTCGTGGCCAACCCATGGCTCAGCATCCTAGTGAGCTGAGCCTCCCCTTTCCACCCTCACTTGCATTGGAAGTGCCAGCGAGGAGCATCAGCAGCTGCCATGCACTTTTGGGAATGTGTTTGTGTTCTGGAGGGTGCTGTGCACCCTGGTGTGCACATGGCACACTGGTGACTCCCCTTAGTCAGGTGCTTTCCTGAGTGGAAGAGCCTCCACCTGCCCATCAAGACTAGCATGGGATGCCTCAGCAATCATGTGACACCAAACCCTCTCCAAATAGCCTTACACACAGAGCCTGTTCTGTGGGGGTCCCTAGGCACTGATTTCTGGGGAGTGAATGGCCAGGATGTTTGAGGGATAAGAGGAGGGGAGTGGTCTCCATTCCAGGTCAGGACACATGCAGAGTCTTAGCACCCATGGAATGATCTGGGCTAGCTTTGGGGCATCAGGAATGAGCTGAAGATGAACAGAGCTTTTCCAGAATCAAGACAGAGTACTCTCTGGTCAGTAAACCGAAGAGCAGGTACTTTCAGGTAAACTGCTTCCCTGGCACTTTACAAGGGAGCAATTTCAAGACCAAGAAGCAAGAGAACATTTTTAAATTAATAATAGTAATGACAATCCAATGACAGTAACAGTAGGGTTCCTTGAACACCCACTTTGTGCCAGCCGCTGTCCTAAGGGTGCATCTAGGGATGTTTAGGACACAGTGCACATATGTCATTTAATCTTCACAGTGGCCCAGAGGAAACTGAAGCACGGGTTAACTGACTCTCCCAAAGCAAGCTGGTAAAAGTCAAAGTCTGTACTCAAACCCCAGGAGTTTGGTGCCAGAGGCCAAACCTTCAGCTGCTGCTTTGTAGCCAGCTTTCCTTGACTTCAGCATTCTGTCCCCCCAGGAGGTGGGGTCAGCTCTCCTGCTGACAAAACCACAGCAAGAGTTGAATTGTGAATGAGTTCACATGGTGGCAAGACTCAGAAGTGCAGCACTCCCACTTGATGGCTCACACCTCGTGGTCGCTGTCCACCAGGCACTGGACACGTGTGTCGGATTTAATCCATAGAACCATCCCAGGAGGTTGCTACCATCATCATCCTCTTCATGGATTGGAAGTCAAGCACAGAGACTTGAGTCACTTGCCTGGGGATACACAGCTCACTAGAGTAGAGCCAGGCCCCAAGGGCAGGAGGGCCACGGGGTAGTGCTGTCTGAGGCCGCTGAGGAAAGATGCAGGGCAGCAATGCCTGCATGTGGGGTCAAGAGGTGGCCAGCTCTGGGGTTGGTTGCGGGGGAGAGCCCCGTGACATGCTTGCTCAACCCACTGTCAGTGCCGTGTGCTTTGCGTGTGTTTTGGCTGCTTTGTGTCTTGTTCTTCAGGCACATTCCCGGCACCTTGTCCCATTGCCCCCAGCTTGCTGGCCGTCCACTCCAGGACGCTCGTCACAGCCAGGAAGGAACCCTCGCAGGCTCCTTTCATCCCTGGGTCTCATTTGGCGAGACTTGCAAGAGCAGGCAGCATACCCCTGACCTAGACAGGTACAGGGTCATCTTGAGGTGGGCCTGGTGTCCACACTGCATTGTGACTGACCTGCGTTGAGTCCCATCCCTTCCTCCATAAAAGTACTAAAAATTATATTTTACATATACCCGCCTGGATGTAAAGAGGAATATAGTTCACGCTGGGTTTTTTATTATTATATCTTTTTCGTTTCTGATTTTAAAGGAAACTAAAATGAAAGCATTTGCATGGGTCCCTAGACGTACCGGCTGCGTGTTGCTGGGCCTAAGAGGGGAGTTGCCCTGCTGGGCTGGAGTTAGGGTACAGGACACCACGTGGCAAACAAGTGTGCATGGGTGTGAGTGAGCGCATGAAGGGGGAGGACACGTGCTTGGTCCCATCAGGAAGATGAACCTGTTTCTCAGGTCCGTTCGTAAGGTGAGGCTCAGATCACAACCTCACCCCGAACATAGAAAGGTCGTTTCTCGTTAGTGATGTCTGCTGCAGATCTGGGACATCCTCCGAGAATGCCCTCCAGGATGACATGCGATCCAGGCTCCCTGCGTCTGGTGACCGTGGTGTCTGGTGCACGGGGCTTCCCAGTGACTGCAGCAGGGGCAGCGCCATCCTGCTCTGCTGTGTCACCTGTGCCCTGGCCGGAGCTGAGCGCTTCACTGCAGGAAGAGCTGGAAAGTGTGGTCTCCCTGGGCCCAGGGGATGAAACCCAATGTGGTTGGCCCAAGGCATCATCCCCACCCATCTGAATTCTAGAATCCTTACAGGACAACATGATTTTGATACTGAAGTGTGGCTGAGTAGCAGCCAAGTTGAGAGCCTGAGAAGTAGACCCATAAAGATGTATAATTAATGTTTTACATCCCACGTGTCTTAAGAAGCCTCTTTAGACCCTTGGGGAATTGTGGGGGCCATGGGGGTCTCTGCCCCTCCTCCTTGGGAATAGCCCTAGCTTCCCCATCCCCCTGAGGCTTTGCTGGGAGATGAGGTGATTGGGGACAGGGAAGCCATGCATGCCTCCAAACATTAGGCTGCCCTAGGACTGACCCCCACTCCAGCTCTGTGTTCCAGAGGCTGTCTGCCCCCTGGCTGTTGGCGCCCCAAAGGCGATACAGGATTTCTGAGGTCCCACCCATGGCAGGTGCTTATCTGCACACGTCACACTGATGTGACAAGGGCACATCTGTCCAGAAGCAGGGAAACTCTGACGACCCAGACTCACAAGCTTAGAATTCATGGTTGTTTAAGTTGGGCAGTTGGATAAACATTAAATCATATGAACAAAGCAAACATTTAAAACACTCATGCTTTAATGGTGCTGGATCCATACATGTGATTGAATGAAAATGTCAACTACACTTTCCAGATTCTCCCCTTGGCTACAGTATTGTTCCATTTCATTCTCAAGGCCACATTGTCCTGGAAAGATTCTGGAGTTCACAGCAATTATGTATAAAGATCCTGGAGCTCAGCCTGTTGGTATGAATTTACATGGATTTTCTTGGGTGCTGTCTAGTTGCCGGTAGGATCCAGCACCGATAGGAGTATTAAGCTGGCAGTGGAGGGCATTCCTTAGCTGGGGGTCACCATGAAAAGGACACTGAGTGTCCCTGTTAATGACGAAATGTAGGGAGTCCTGATGCACTTGCATGAGCTCAAAGGTGCTCTCACAGTTTGCTGAAAACAGATGTCCGGTCATCGGAGGGGGGGCATGCAGGAACTTGGGTGTCTGAGTCACTAGGATGGCACCCCTCGCCCTCCCCAGCAGTGTCTGTGCTGCAGCTTTGCCCACAGAGAGTGGAAGACTGTCACTCCTGCTAGTGGAGCCCCTCGCATATGCTGTCCCCCACTTCACCCCAGGGTCTGACTTTGCAATTCCCCATTGGGTTCTAGAAGACATGTTTCACCTTGTGCTTTGGTGAAGACAGTGAGGCCCACTGAGGCAGCAGGACTTGCCTCCAGGTCCCCAGTTAGTGAGTAGGGGACCCGGGATCTAGAGCCAGCTCAGAGCCTGGAGTCAGAGAGGCCTGGGTTTGTCTGGCCCCTACCTGGGTATGTGCATCTTGGCTGCACTCTGTCATGAGTTCATCCCACCTTACCCTGTGGGCTCCCTGAGCATCAGTGATGGTGCATAGAGATCCCCCCTGCCCCAAGAGTGCCCAGCACACAGCAGGTGGACAGCCCAGGGTACGCAGAATCCCAGTCCTTGCTTGTACATCAGGACGCAGCATGGAATGTTACTCCCAGGCGCTCCTACGTGGGTGGCCCAGCCTACCCGGGCCCTGGTTCTTCCTGCTGCACTCATTACTCACAGCGGCTCCACGGTCTCAGCCTGATCTGCTGGACACCGATAACAGGGCATAGCACTCCATACCACGGCGGCTCTCCTTTACGAAGCCCGAAAGTCAGATGTGGAATACTGGGTGACGGAGCCTGAACTGCTGGCAGTCACTCCTAGGATGTGTTTTCCTTCGTCTCTATAAACACCCATGACCAAATTTGCAAGTGTCCGTGTTTCTTCCAGGGATGGTTTACTTGCCAGATGACTGTGCCATCTGTTCCTGCCACGGTCAGAGCACAGCTGCTCTGCACGCCCCCCACCACCGATGACTGCAGGTGGCTAGCTCCCTGGGGGGCCACCTAGCTGGGAGGTGACAGTGCTCCAGATCCTGAAATAAATGCTGATGTTCAAATAAGCCAGCCAGGAAGATCGGCGGGTCGCTGGACACCATTCCCCCTGCTGGTGACTTGGGGACCACCAGAGCCAGCACCCGGCTACCGGGCCCACATCAGCCACCCCGGCCTCAACCCCTGCAGCCAGACCAGGAGACCACACTGCTGGAGGAGAGCCTGCCTCTCTTTCACAAGGCCGAAAGCCTGTGAGGTTTCCTTTTGTCCCTAGCTCTCATCAACTTCTTGCTCCCCCACCGTTTGCTCCCCAGGCCACTGAGACCAGGCGCCTGAAGCCTGCAGACTCCAAGGCTGGGCCTCCTGCTGCCGCACAGCCAAGCAGTGGGGGAGGAGAGGTCAGTTAGGCGTAGCCTGCACGACCCCTCCTTCTCTCTGGTTAGCAGCTGGAGTGGGAGAGGCCTGGCCACCCCCCTCCAACTCAGCTCCAGGTTACGGTGAGAGCGAGGCTCAACCAAACCACCCCATGTGTATGGATGCGGAGTAAGCAAATGCTCTGACAGGTGAGCAGAAAACAGGCCATCTGTGTTTATTCTGTAGCTCGGCCACATCCTGTCACCAGCTCCCGTGGAAGGCGCACTGGAGGGAAGCACGTCAGCCCAACGGAGCCTGGCCCGGGCGGCCTCGGCCACCAGAAACCCTCTGTTCAGAAATCACCCAGATCGGTGTCTGGACACAGGAGCACTTGGGGCTTCTCTTCTAGTCCTGCACCTTGTCTACTCATGGGTGGGATGGCACTGCGATGTTTGAGCCAACTGACATCCTGAATACCTTTCATGTCACCAACAAATGCCCAGTTCTCCCACTCTTTGTGTTTAGGTAAAAGCTGATAATTTCATCAGAGTGGGGTTTTTCCTCCTGCTATTGGCCACACTAATGAGTGAGGTAAAGGCACCAAATAGACACAGGCGGCAGAGGTCTTGGGGGCACCTGTGTTCCTAACGTTTGCATTGCCCACCCCTGGGATGGGATTCTTGGCGGTGCCAGCGATTGCCCTGGAGTGTAAGTCCAGCTCCAGGGATATGAGCTCTTCACCCAGAAAGACTAGAAATGATCCACCTGAGGTCCCTGAGCCCCAAACCCTGTGGGGGATCATCCTATATGTCCAGGGCTCAATGGGCACAGCTGGAAGCCATCCAGACCAGCCCGACCCGGTGCCAGCTGGGCACAGAGCCACCAAGTGGTAGCACTGCCTCCAGACAGGCCTTGACAGCCCGGGCTGTTGTGTATGGGTCTCTGATACACTTCAGCATTTAAAGTTTGAGGGATTTTTACATTAAAATAAAGACTCAGCTCCTTTTGGAAGAGTAGAAGTCTTGTCCACAGTGGCTCTGGACAAATGCTGAGAAGATGCCCCCTGGACCAAGCATACATGTCCCATTCACTCTATTGCCCCTACATCCTCTGACTTGTCTGTGCTCCCTGTCTCCACCGGCCTCCATGGATGTCCAGAGACACTGATGGTCTGAAGCCTGCTCCACATCTACCTACTTCCTGGACTCCCTCACCAGCACATCACCAGCCACTCCTGAGAGGTCCACGTCCTATGCCAGGTGCAGGGGAAAGGCATGTCCCAGTCCCCGTTGGTGAAGGGGACCACTGAACAAAGAAACATGCCCTGGTTGGAGAGGCTCGCCGAGGACAGTTCTCAGGGAGCTCGGGCACCAGGCTGGCCAGCATGGGTGCCAAGGCCACTGCGTCTGTAGGCTCATATGATAGGTGCTGCAGGCAAGTGCCTGCATGTGATCGGGCCCCACCACCCCAGGCATGCCTGAGTACTGTGGGGCCTGGCCAGGAGCGCACGTCGTCCCCTCCACCTTCTCCCAGAGCACCACGACTGAGGCCCCAGTGGCTGGCCACCTGTGCCAGTTGTGCCTAGGATGCCAGCTTCCAGCGGAGGTCCGTGAGGCCCTGGCTGCATGACTTTCCCCACACAGGCAGGCCACCTATAGCATAAGCTCATATTTTTGTTAAATCTGTTCACTTTTTAAAACTTTTCATCTTAAAAAAAAAAAACAACTTTTCATCTTGAAGTACTTTAAGACTCACAAGGAGTTCCATAAGGAGCTGCAGTTCTTCCCATGTTCTCTTCACTCGGCTGCCGGGACAGCATCTCCCTGGTGGGCGTCCTGATGCTGTCCCGCGTCCCTGCCCATGCCTAGAAGTGCAGACTTCACTCCTCCGCCTCGGTGGAGGCAGCTGTCACAGACAAGCTCATTCAGCTTTTTAAAAGAAGAATCCTGCTGATTTTTTTTTAATGAATTGAAGAAATTAACTATAGGCTTGGGATTTGTTAGGTTTATTTTTAGAAATCCCTGATCTCAGACATAAATAGCACTTCATTCTATACCAAGGAGCTGGAAAACTTAATGCTGGGGGGGAGGGGAAGGAAGAGAGGAAGCTGAAGAAAAGGAGGAAGTAGAGGAAGAGAGGGGGATGGGGAGGAAGAGTGGGGGGAGGAGGAAGAGGAGGATGAAGAAGGGGAGGAAGGAGGAGGGAGAGGAGGATGGAAAGAAAGGAGGATGAACAGGAGGAGGGAGAGAAAGAGGAGGAGGAGTATGGGGAGAAGGACAGGGAGATGGGGAGGAGGGGGGAAGAGGGTGGGAAGAAGGAGGAGGAGGAAGGTGAGAGGGAGGAGGAGAGGAAGGAGGGGAGGAGGAGGAAGAGAAGGGGAGGAGGATAAGGAGAAGGAAAGGAGAAGCGTGTCTCCTGCTGGGGCTCCGCATGCAGGGTGAGGCTGGTCCCGGCCATCCCTGCATTCCTGCACGCAACCCAACATCTGTTGCACGCTGACCTGGTACCAAGCTCATTCCCAGTGCTGGGGATGTAGCAGGAAAGAAGCAGACAAAAATTCCTGCCCTTGTGGAGCTGACATTTTAGTGGGGGAACCAGGCAATTAATTCCACGTGGAATTAATAATATAGTAGATGGGATTTTCCGTTTATCACAGAATAAGGAATGGAAGTGAGACAGGACCCCACGCCGGCGGGATAAGCCAGTGCTCAGATCTGCAGTTCCCTCTTCTCACTGATTCAGCAAATGCTTACTGAGCACCTGCTCTGGGCCCGATTCTGTGAAAAACACGGAGGATGTATTGGGGAGAGAAGCAGAAAGAGCAAAGGCTCAGAGCTTCCCCTCCAGTCGTGGAGACAGAGGAGACGGGACCAGGGAGCTCATGTAACATGGGCAGCGGTAGCACCAGACAGTGCCCCCCACACATCCCTCGTTGGCCTGTGCACCCAGCTGCATACGGTGTAGGATACTCTGGTTGCTCAGACGCCAGGATAGGAAGTGTGGTCCACAGGCATCCGGGGAGTGGGTGTCAAGCTGCCCAACCTGAGAGCCGGCAGGGCAGGGGCCAACAGAGGCAGGAAGGAGCTGCCCTGGGCTGCCCCTCCCCTGACATGTGTCCGAGGGAGAACCCCCCCTCCCCAGGGCTCCCAGGGCATCTCTGGATGCCTGCAGATGGCAGCTATGTTGCTAACCACAACCAGCAGAAAGAAATTCCTTTGATAGTGAAAGCAGAGTTCCTTGGGGTTCTGCAGTCTAGGGACATGCACCCCCATGAGAAAAATGCATCAGCAGATTGGCAACCAAGCTGCCCCCAAGTCTGGGCTGTGTCACTGCCTCACGCTCCACATTTCCAATGGCTATGGTGAGGTGAGCCAAGCACAAGTGCCCAGGCTGCACACACAGCCCGGGATGATCCATGGTTGGCTGGGATTCGAGTGTTTGTAGGGATTCTCGGCACGTGTGGTTTCCCATGTCTGTCCTGTGCAGGTAGCAGGCCGCTCCCCACCATGCATGCATGTGCACGTGCAGCACATAGCCATGTGCACACACATGCAGGCACATCCCCTCACCGCACACCCCTGACCACGTGTCCGTGCCTCTGCCATGCAGAGCAAGGTACGGGAGCTGGAAGAGAAATGCCGGACGCAGAGTGAGCAGTTCAGCTTGCTGTCCCAGGACCTGGAGAAGCTCCGGCAGCACGCCGGCAAGATCGATCTGTTGGGTGGCAGCGCAGGGGCCTCCTTGGACGTGCTGGCGTCCGGCAAGCCTTTCTCCCAGTTCATGAACGGACTTGCCCCCTCCATTGGCAAAGGTGAGTGCCTGCTCCTGCCCTGTGTCTCGTGGTGGAGAAGTGGTGGCCGGAGACCCCGCACATGAGCACACACAGTGCGTCTACCTGACCCGCCCGTGTGGGACACCCAGCATAGTGGGGCTCCAGGTGACGGCAGGCCAGCAGCAGCCTCTGAGCACACATGGGGTGCCAGCCCCTGTTCTAAGCCCTCGATGGGTATCAATACATGCTGTTGGCACGGCCGCGTGTGGCAGGTGCTGCCCTGGTCCCGCTCTACAGAGGGGAAGACCGAGGCCCTCGTGTGGGTCACACAGCCACTGGCAGCGAGCTGGGGCGCTCCGGCACCAGGTCCAACAGGTGCATGGCGAGGCTGTGGCTGCCTCCCGGCCTTCATGCCTCCGCGGTGGGGGGTGTGTGTGAATTCCTGATCCCATAAAGGCCGCGATGGTCACAGTAGTGATGTCACACTTGTACTCAGGACACAGGGTGGGGAGCCATTTAAACTTGTGTGTCTTTATTTTGGCAGAAAGACTATAGAGGTCTGTAGGAGAGCCTCATGCAGGGCTCCACCGAGGCGCACAGGGCTGCCATGGTGCATCAGGGAGCATTCCCCGCTGGAGGGCAGCCCACAGGGGCACCCCGGTTATGAGAATGCCCACTTGTTTAAAAGGTGTTTTTAATTTAGGGAGATGAATGTCAGAATCCCCTTTTGGAATTCCATAAAAGAGAGAATTTCCAGATTTCTCCCAGTTGTCAAAATATATGATGAGGGTTTTTCTGATGTTTTATAATACTACAACAAAGTGAAGCTGCTCGTATCTCGATAAAGAACGCCTCCTTGTGTGTCTACTGTCCTGCTAGCTGTTAGCTGGCATGCCACAGCAGGGCGGAGGGGAGGCGGGTCGCATGTCCCCCCATGGCGTCCCGGGGGCATGGTGCACCCAGGCCCCATATGGAGCATCCTCTCGGTGGCTGGACACACACAGGAAGCAAGGGAGTCAGGCAGATGTGCGAGGACATGGGGACAAGGTAGGGAGTGACCCTAGGTTAGATCAGGCAGCCGAAGGAGCCCGCCTCCAGGACGTGCGGTTTGGGCTGTGTTGTCCACTGGATAAGAAGGGCAGGGCAGCTTCAGGTCTTACCAAACATTCTTGGGTTGGCTGGCCATATAAGGCTGGCTGGTGCATGCTCTGCAAGACCCCAGCATATTTGGTGACTCCCAGGACTTAGAGTCATTCTTGCTTAGAGCTGCTGTGGTGACCTGTGGTGGGGACACAACAGAGGCTATGGGCAGAGCAGGGTGCCTGCATGCAGTGAAAAGTGCAGCCCCAGGTGTACAGAGTTTCTGTCCAGGGAAGCCATGAGAGATGTGGTGCCCAGGGTGTAAGGGGGCTGGTCATGTGGCATCCCTGTCTGGCACACATCAGAGCCACAGACTGCCGGGGAAGGCAGGTGCTGGGCACAGACCTCATGGACCTGTGGTCCGGTCACGGTGAAGCACCCTACCCGTGCCGCCGCCTGCCTGCCCTCGGCCAAACCACACGTGGCAAGCACGCCCTTCTCACCGTGGCATCTTGCTGCTGCTGTGTGAGCTCCTCTGTGCATCGTGTGAATGTGAGTCCAGGGGGAGTGGCTCGGCATGGAGACCGCTCCGGAAAACGGGATCTGGTTCGTGATGGTGGGCGCCAGCGCTCAGTGGAAGCAAAGCTAACAGGTGCACGGCAGTATCAAGCTGATAGCTGGGCCCCTGGTGGATGAGTTACCATCTGAAGAGCCACCGTCCTGATAAATACAGCCCATGCCACGATCGGTGACCTGGCCCCACGAGGGGCCCCCGTTGGAGGGCCCACGCAATTGGCGTCACCCTCGTCTTGTGGGCATCGCTCATCCAGCCGTGGGAGGAAAGCTGAAGCCCCGCGACCCCCCGAGGGTCCATCCTCACAAGGACATTCTCTGACTGCAGAGGGCAGAGGCCCTCGCTGGGGGATACGGGGGTGCCCAGGGGGACTCAGCTGCTGGGCCCTGATCTCTTCTCCGGGTCTGACAGGAGCTGGGAGCGCTGAAACGAGGCAGAGAGGGGCCGTGGGCAGATGTGTGCCCATCGTCTTCTGCATCCTCCTGCCTGAGGCTGGCCTGGCCCCGGAGGTGGGGGAGACATAACAGGTTGACTGGGAGCCACTGAGGGACCTGCGGTCTGCACAGTGGGTCACATCTGACAGGAGGGCAGCCTTCCAGTCAGTTCCAGGGAGAAATGGCACGTGGACAAAGGTCTCCAGATGTGCAGGGAGGTCCCCACGCCGCCAGCCTCCGTCCGGCTGTGAGCCGCTGTCGGGGGAGTGGCCATCCTTCCCAGAAAACACATATCTTGAGGCATTGGAATTTCGCAAGACTGTAGCACCCGCACAGCGCGAGGGACGCGTGGGAGCCAGCGCGGTGGAGCACGGTGGTGCCGCCTCGCTCAGAGTCCGACGGCAGGTGATACCCGCCTCTCCAGGACCGGGTGGTGGAGGCCAAATGTGAGCACCAGGAGACTCCACGAGTTCATTTTGCGCATGCTGGCAGGGTGCCATGCTGCTGACCGCAGCGGTGCATGGGTGAGGACAGGCAGGGTGCCTGGGTGCTATGACCCCAGCGTAGGGGACTGGCTGTGCTATCCTCACTCAGGAATGCTGGAAGGCACAGCCTCTCTCTCTGGAATGTTCCATCAAACGGAACAGAAACAGTGAATCACACACCTGCTCAAGAAGCTCCTGCCTGAAAGGGGGACTGGTCACCTCCATCCACAGGGCACTGTCCAGGCCAGCATGCCTCGGGGATCACACCCCCTCACTCCCCAGGGTGAGGAGGGGCATTGAGTGCCAGTGCCAGCCCTTCACAGCTGGTGCGCTGAGGCCTCGGGGCTCCCACACACGCAGCATCGCTTTGTGCCTGCTGCATGCCTAGCATGGCCCTGTGCTGTGGGGACAGATGGGAACAGCCCAGCAATGCCCTGCTCTCTGGGATCTGACGCCCCAGCTGGCCCGTATCTGTTCTGGCACTGGGTCTGTTTTGGGGCGCTCTTGCGCCATTCCTGTGATCAGGCCAAACCCTGGGGCCCCTGGTGAGGAGAGTGGCGGCAGCCTCTGTTGGGACTCTTCCCACCTTACGCTGAGTCACATGGGATTTTCCGGCGGGGACTCAGTAGTCACATCTTCAGGGAGGTGATGCCGTGGAGTGACCACTACAGAGGCTGGATGGAGAGGTTGGGGGGGGATCGCCACTCCTGTGTTTCCTGCAGAAACCCTAAAACTGCCTGGCCCTTGGGCCACTTTGTGTGTTTGATATGACCCTTTCAGTCACAAGTGGCAGCAAAGTCAACCTAGACTGGGGAGCAGATGACAAGCCAGTAGGTCCCACTCTAGGTGCAGCTGGGCTTGGGCGCTCCAACCGCATATCCCAGAGGTGGTTCCTTCCCACCTGGAGGTTCCTTTTCTGTGAGCGCCACACTGGGAGCAACTTTCCTCCTCCCGGTGGCCATGCGGCTGCAGCGTCACCAAGCCTCACAGCCTCCCTCCCCCGTGGTAGCCAGGGAAAGGGAGAGGTTCTTTCTCCATGACCTCCTTCAATTCCCTGTGATGGGACCTTCCCCCTGCATTTGACACCATCCTTACAGCCAGGAGTAGACTCCACTGAGGATGTCCAGCGGGGGTCAGGTCAGGCTGGCTGGTGGGGATTGAGGGCAGACCCCAAAATGAGAGCCTGAGGCTGATGGCAATGAGGGGGACAGGAAGGCTGGAGGGTCAAAGGAATCCAAGCTTGCTAGTTCATTCGTGCCCTTGTTCAAACCATCTCCTTGTCGTTGCCAGGTCAGGAGAGCACCTTGGGCAGCCACACCGTGATCGGGGACTACCTCCGTCCCCTTCCACTCCCCAGTGACAAGCCCGAGCCTCTGTCCAACAAGCCTGCATTTCTGTTGAGACCCGCCAGCCCAAGATGCAGATTTGAATCAGACGTGAGTGCTGGCCCACGTGCACGCGTGCCTGCGGTTGGTGGGAACACGAAGGTCCTCCCTGCCTTTCTTCCTCACCCCTCCTCCTCCTCCTCCCTACTGGCTTCTTCCCTCCTTCCCACAAATTCCCAATTCCCATATCCAGTCTTCACTGACCCCCATGTCACTGTCTCCATGCAGTCTTCCCGGAATGTCTCAGGTGAGAGCCCCAGCCACCGTCTGATATGCAAGGGCAGGGGGCCATGTCTGTCTCCTTCCTGGAGCTGAGCCCCTGTGAACAGAGGACACAGGTCACTGTCCATCTTTGTGCCTTCACTGATGCACGGCAGGGCCTGGCACACTCATGGGTTCTCCCAGCAAGTCCCGCCCTATGTCCATCAACTCCTGGTGTGGGGAGTGGTTCTTTATGAATGTACTTCTGTGTGACCAGGGGACCCACACCCAGGGAGCCGCTTGGTCTCTGGGCTGGTGCCCGAGGTAGAGGTTTTCATCTAGCAGTGTCTCACGGGAGCTCCACCATCTGGGACAGAAAGGAGGGACTGAAGGGGTTTCCCATGTGCTCCCAGCAGGAAGTGTAACCTAAACATCGTCTGTGTCTTTAATAGATGGATAATGAACGGAATTCCAGTACCTCCAAGCAGAGATACTCGGGGAAGGTCCACTTGTGCGTCGCCCGCTACAGGTAAGCGTGAAGCTCCTCTCTGCACCCCTGAGCGTCCGCGGGCGCGGGTGCCTGGGGGCCGATGAGGTCATGGGTCTGGGAGTGCTTCCTCACGGGCTGTCCCCAGAGGGAATCAGCTCAGCCAGAGTTGGGAGGATGAGGAGGGTCTATTGTCCATTCTGATGGAGAGAGTGTGGATAGTGGATGTTTCCCAGGACGGCCACAATGGATTATCACAAAGTGGGTGGCTTCAAACAGCACACGCATGTCCTCTTCCGGCTCTGGAGGCAGAAAGTGCGAAATCAGGGCATAAGTGAGGCCATGCTTGCTGGTGGCTCCCTGCGGTCTCTACCTGTCTTCACGTGGCCTGCTGACTCCGTCTCCACAAGGACGCCAGTCACTGGAGGGCGCCCACCTGGCCCCAGTGCAATCCCATCTTAACATGATCACATCTGTACAGATGTTGTTTCCAGATAAGGTCATGTTCCCGGTACTGGGGGCTGGGACTTGAACATAGCTTTTGGGATGACAGTTTAGCCCAAAGTAGGTGGCAAGCTGAAACTGAGAGGGGACGCTGTTGTGCAGAGCTCCTGGTTACTGGCTCCCTGAGGTGCTCACGTCTGCGTGGTACCTGGGCTCCAGGGTGCCCTGGTTCCGGATCTTTGCTCATCTCCACTGGGGCCTACAGTGTCCACGCTTGGTGACGACGAACAAGCCATTGGGTCCGCATGGGTCACGGATGGGTGCACAGTAGCTGCCTCCCTGCCACATTGCTACTTGCCTCAAACGAACGCACGCCTGACACCAGCCTCTGATGTAGGAGCAGATATAAATTAAGAGTGTTCCAAACCAGCAGCCATGAAACAGTTAATCACCTGTTGTTCATACTCAGCAAGGACCCAGCCTCTCGTCCTGGATACTCCGAGTCTGCGTGTGGTGGACCCTCAAACTTCCTGCAGGAGGGAGCAGCCTGAGTCTTAGCCAAGCTGCATACCCTCCACACCTGTGTTCCCGCCAATGAGAGGCATTTGTAATAGCTGTTATACCGATTAGCAGATTATTTTCTGGTTAGCAATCCATTCATTTTGCCAATGAAAACCTACTGCCACTGCTCAGCTCAGATAACAGAAGCGTTTGGAGTAGCTGCCCCCCAGCCTCAGGCTTCTCAATTAGGAGGCTAGCCGAGTCCGGGGGTGGGTGCCCCTGCTCTGACCATCCAGCACACTGTCCGTGAGGGATGCTGCCCCAGTGCTGGGAGGAGCCACGGGGCCGCAGGTCAGGTCAGGGGACCTAGGGGGTGGTGCCCAGCCTGATCCACGTCAGGAGAAGTTCCTTCTGAGTGCAGAGCAAGGCTAGGCCCCAAGAATAGCCAAAGCACAGGACACCCCCCTTGTTCCATTCATGCTGATGCTATTGACGTTGCCCTGGTGATGCTTCTATGTCTGTTTTATTAACCATCCTTCCCAGAAAGCCCAAACCACATCAATTATGGAATAGCACAGAATACCAGACCCTGAGAGGATGTTGCAGATCTGAGTCCTCTAGAGGTCCTCAGGATCCCCGGATGGTATGGTTCTGAGGGTAAAGCCAGGAGACTGGGGGTTTCCCTGGGGGCCAAACATGGATTATTCAACCTGCTGCTGGGACGTTTCCCCAGACATAAAACAGGAACAGCCCTGCTCTTCCCTTGGTGGTTGCATTGCTCCCCTCCCGTGGTTGGCCGCCCACTACTCAGCCTTCCCCCAGGACCCCCATCCCTCTGTGCAGATAGCTTTGTGGAGATGTAACTTGCTCATGTGGGACACAAGTCACTGTTTAAAGTGTGCCGTGTTCCAGATACTTGCCACTATCACAGGCGCCTCACACTGACCCCATGCCCCCCGTGCCCTGAAGGCTGCTATGCTCCAGCAGGTTTCCTGCTGCGGATGGGCATCCCTGGGGGTCCCTGCCCTCAGCACAATGCCACCTGCACGTGCACACTGTGGCAGCCCTGGGCCTTCCCTCCTGTCTGCAAACCAGGGTGCATGGTGTGGTTTATCTGTGTGGCCTCTGTACCCCCTTCCCCTTCATACCGCTGAGGCTCCTCTTCCTGAGCCCCTAACCTGGGGCCCTTCTTCTACTGGGGTGGGCCCTCCATCTGCACATGACTGCCACCACCCCAACTAACCACCCCCCAGGCCCGTGAATTCAATGTGTGACAACATAAGACACCTCAAACTAACTCTTACCCCCCACCCCATGCCAGCCCATGGACCCAATTCAATACACGTGTCCAACTCCACTCCTCTTGACCCACAAAGTGTTCAGCCCTTTGGCTCCTCATTTGTTATGCCCAGGCAGAGCCCAGTTTCTTCACTGCCTCTGCCAGCCTCCATCCACAGGGTGCCCCACGGGTCTCTACAAAATGCAGGTGTGATTAAGTCACTCCCTACCTTAAAACTCCTGATAACCTCTCAGCTCTGGAGAGCAAATCCAGAGGGTCAGGGACCCTGGCAATTCTCATCCCTCATCCTGCATTCACCTCCAGCTAGGCTGGATCTCAGCTCCCCAGAGGGATCCCGCCCCCTGCCCCTGGGCCTTTACACACACCATCCCTTCTGCCAGAACTGTTCCCCCACTTCCTCCACTCACTGGGCTTTCTCAGTAAACATGCGTCTGTGTCTGCTCCTGGTGCAGATGGTCGCTGACCATTACTGACTTCAGAAAACCATCAGACTGTTGGATAACATTCCTAGGCCCTGGGATTTGGAGAGTGAGCAGCAGAGCAACATGGTGCTATGAAATCTGCATTGGACGGGGATCAGGAGGCCCTGATTCTGGCTCCATCCCCATTACTTAGTGAGCTTATGACTTTGGGTGGGCGCCTCTTACCTCATCTTGTGATTAAAATTGGGACAAGTGATACATTCTCTGCTCTCCTCACTGATGTGGGATGGAGAGCACATAAAACACATCCCTGAATGTGTTCCTGAGCTTCCCAGTCCTGTTGGCCTGTGAACCATCACGGCGTCATTATTGTATGTTTACAGCGTGTGACTGTCATCTTTGACCACCAGGAATGCTGTTTTAATTTTCTCAGTGGGGCCTTTTCTATTATTTTAAATTAATTACAAAATCCAAATTAGAAAATTGGATTTAATTGAAAATTGATGAATTCATCCATATATTTTATTTGAAAATTGAGCATGACTGTAAAAAATATTAATCCTGATATTTTGAGGTCTTGTTGGTGTGGGCACTTTTCATACCTTGAGGGGCAGGGGGAGACAAAATTTATAGGACATTTTAGCAGTACAAACCCCGGATGTTAAAAATATCCATGCCTTTGAGCAAACAAATACACTTCCTAGGGATTTATCTTTAGGAAGAAAGTGTGGAAGTGTGCAAAGTTATGTTTATAGGGATATTTGATGCAACGCTCATCATATTAACCAAAGATTAGAAGCAACATCAATGTTCAACATTAGGACATTGGTTATGTGGAGTGTGTCAATCTATTCAGTGATTTATTCCACATCCATTAATGAGGACGCGATAGAATATTTCATGAGATGGAGGGAGGATCATACTCTATTGGAAATTGTAAAAAAAAGAAGCAGATTACTAAAAGGTATATGTAATAGGATTCTACCTCTGCTAAATAATATATATACGGAAAGATTACAGGGTGAATTATCTTCTTCATTGCTTACTAACTTGAAAACCTATAGTTATGGGAGAAGTGACAGGTGGGACAGAAATACCAGAAGCTTCCACATGTCATCCCACACAGAGACCCCAAACACGTTCCATATCTTCTTGTTTCACATCCCTATGAGCGAGCGAGTGAGGTGGGCATGCACACAGCTCACCGGCACTGAAGCGGGTGTGCAGGTGCCCGGCTGCAGGAGAGGGCACCGTGTCTGCCTCCATGTAGAGCATCTACTCAGGAATGTCCTTCCTTCTTCCAGTTACAACCCGTTTGATGGGCCAAATGAGAATCCCGAAGCCGAGCTGCCCCTCACGGCGGGGAAGTACCTCTACGTCTACGGGGACATGGATGAGGATGGCTTCTATGAAGGTCTGTCTGGGTGTGTGCGGACAGGGCCCGTCTGCCTGCCTGACTAGCTTTCCCAGGACCCTGACGGTTGGGCAGACTCCCAGATACTCCTGACCACTCAGGCCTCTACCCTGACCCCAAGTTCTCCAGTTGTCAGGCCCTCCCCTCGGGGGACCGAGGGATTTCCTGTCCCCAGCAGACCTCGGACACTCATGGAGGGTCTGTAGGGTCTACAGGGCAGCTCTTGCACACACATCGGGCTGAGGACCTTCCTGCTCCCTGAGCACATCTCCTGCCTCTTCCATCTCACTGCCCCAGCACCCCCGGGTTCTCCCAGTTGACTTTCTCTCCTGCAGAACAGGCAGCCTTGCCTGGCTCAGGGAGATCCCACTGACCTCTGGGCTCTGTTGTTGTCTGGTCCACATCCCACTGGGTCCCTCCATGGTCACCTTCCCCAGTTTGAAGTCTGAAAATGTGAGCTCCTCCCTCCAGGATGCCTCACCTCTGTCCTCTTGTTAGCCTGAGGACAAGCGAGGGGGCAGCACTAGCAGCCTCACAAGCTTAGTCCCCATCTTGTCAGGTGCCCCATATGAATGGAACGGTCTTGGCCTCTTCCTGTGTTGTCACCCTTGAGCAGAAGGATGAGTTCTTGTGAAATCAACAGGCTTCTCTTTCTTGGATCATGGAGCTTTCCCAGGGCTGACAGGAGCTGTCGGCTTTCATGCTGGTGTTTGCTGGACATGAGGTCAGGTTGCTTCTGCTGACCTTAATGAACGGCAGCCCCGCCCATGGGCTGGGTCACTCACCAGTAGTTGCCAGTTGGTAGTGAAACCGTGGGCAGCCCACTCAAGAAATCCTCCATGACTGGTGATGACATGGCTTGAACTTAATTAACATAGATTCACACCACAGTCACTGGTTTTCACACCAGTGTAAGAACATGTGCCGAAGGCAGGCACCAGAAGGCCCTTGTTGGAAAGCTCCAGGATATTTACACCAGGCATCATGCCCATATAAGCTTTCCAGAGGCCTGACTCAGACTGGCTGCAGAGTTCAGGGTCCACTGTCCATGTGGCAGTGGGAACCTTCCCTTTGAGTAGAATGGAGAGAGCAAGTCCCCAGCTCCGGGCCACCTAGGATACACGAGGCATGGGGTTGTTGGTTGGAATGAGGCCCAGTGCATGGTAAGCCTTGGTCATCACCATCAGCATCATCCCCACCCCTCCTCATGTGAGAGTGCCCTGGAGGCAAGGGTGGTCTATCTCAAGACCCACACCCTACATAGGACCAGGAACAGAGGCAGATCGCCATTTGTCCTGGGAGAATCCAGGGCTCATTAAATGTCACATGCCCTTCTCAGGGTCCATTACATGTCCCCTGAGGTGGGGGTCCCCAGCATCAGCACCCCAGCCTCCCGGGTGCAGGACCCCCAACAACACCTGCCAGGTGCTGGGGGTGGGAATGGCCCCGTCCCCCTGGTGCTGGAAGATTGTCCTGACTCTGGCATCCTTGAGGCTCCTCAAAACACTCCTCAGCTTTTCAGACCTCTGCTGCTCGCAGGCTTTGAGCCCAACTGAGAAACATTTCACAATCTGAGAAGGGGTTCCCTCTGTGGCCGTCCGGAGCCATGAGAGCTAGTTTGATGACATATTTTGCCACTCAGCCTGCAGGTGGGCTGGCACCACATGGATAGTTTCTGTGGCACAGCAAATGGTACATGGGGACTTATTATGACACACGTAGTGCTTTTTGTAAGGGGGGAAAGGTCACCTTTTAATTCCTATTCATATGACCACTCCAGCAAAGATAATAGTAAGATGGTTCTTTCTTTCTCTTTCTTTTTCTTTCTTTCTTTCTTTCTTTCTTTCTTTCTTTCTTTCTTTCTTTCTTTCTTTCTTTCTTTCTTTCTTCTTTCTTTTTTCTTTCTTTCTTTCTTTCTTTCTTTCTTTCTTTCTTTCTTTCTTTCTTTCTTTCTTCCTTCCTTCCTTCCTTCCTTCCTTCCTTCCTTCCTTCCTTCCTTCCTTTCTTTCTTTCTTTCTTTCTTTCTTTCTTTCTTTCTTTCTTTCTTTCTTTCTTCTTTCTTTTTCTTTCTTTCCTCTTTCCTTTTCTTTTACCTCCGACCCCCTCACATCATGCAGATTTGTGGGCCTAACAGACACTTACTGGGCACCTACTGTGTGCCAGGTATCCGAGGACAGCTCAGTGTGATGAACAGAGAGAGGTTCCTGCTCTCTGGGGTGTTAACCCAGTTGGGAGGCTTGATTATGTCTGTCCACATGCAGGTAGCTGAATGAGGTGATGTCAGGTCACATTAGGGAGGAGGCTACCCTGCAGGTTGGATTCGGGGGTAGCAGATGGCAAGTGGTGGGAGTGAGTCCTGTGGAGGGGACATTTGATCAGACTCCTGTAAACACCTGTAGAATCTGCTGTGGTCCTGTTGCTCGGCTGAACGGCCCTCCTGGGGAGCCACACAGAGGATATGGCGGGACCTCAGGGGCCCCACCATCAGGTCAGGTGATCTTGCTGCCCTTGTGCCAACAGGTGAGCTCCTGGATGGGCAGAGGGGTTTGGTACCCTCCAACTTTGTGGATTTTGTCCAGGACAGTGAGTCACGACTGGCAAGTACACTGGGGAGTGAACAGGACCAGAATCTCATCAATCATTCCAGCATCGGCTTGGAGGGGGAGAACATTCTGGACCTCCATGCCTCCACTCACATAGACACTGGCCTCACGGACGACGGTGCAGGGACGCTGGGTGTGAACGTCGATGAAATCGGAGAAGACATCGTGCCTTACCCTAGAAAAATCACCCTCATCAAACAACTCGCCAGAAGTGTCATTGTGGCCTGGGATCCCCCGGCTGTGCCGCCGGGCTGGGGGACAGTGAGCTGCTACAATGTGCTGGTGGACCAGGAGACGCGTGTGAGCCTCACGCTGGGGAGCAGAACCAAGGCCCTCATCGAGAAGCTCAACACAGCAGCCTGCACATACCGCATCTCTGTGCAATGCATTACCAGCAGGGGCAGCTCGGACGAGCTGCAGTGCACGCTGCTGGTGGGCAAGGATGTGGTGGTGGCCCCTTCCCACCTGCGTGTGGACAACATTACACAGATCTCTGCCCAGCTCTCCTGGCTGCCCACCAACAGCAACTATAGCCATGTCATCTTCCTCAATGAGGAGGAGCTTGATGTGGTCAAGGCTGCGAGGTACAAGTACCAGTTCTTCAACCTCAGACCCAACATGGCCTACAAGGTGAAGGTCCTGGCCAAGCCCCACCAGATGCCGTGGCAGCTGCCCCTGGAGCAGCGGGAGAAGAAGGAGGCCTTCGTGGAGTTCTCCACATTGCCTGCAGGTGAGCCCTGTCCTTCCGTGGGGCCCCCGAGGGAGGGAGGAGGGCTGGCAGGAGGGGGCGGGCGTGAAGAGCACACATAGCTACCACATTTGGCAGGATGTGCAGAGTGTGTGCATTTGCACCAGAGGGGCGGGGGAGGATGTGCGGATTTTGTTTAGGCACCATGATTTTGAAGATATTTCTTCTCATACTGGCATCTGCAAGAAGCACCCCGCCCCCCAGAAAAGAGAGGAGGAAGTAAGGCCACATCTGGGGACAGGAAAGGACATCTCCCCCATGGCGTCCCTCCCATCTGCGTGCTCGTTGACTGGAATGGTGAACAAAGTGCCTATGCTCCTTCAAAACTGTTCTTTCCCTCTCATTGTAAATCACACGTGTGGATGAATTTGTATAGAAGGTGTGAGGTTCTGTTGAGGACGCTCTTCGGGGTCCCGGGCGCATCTGATGTGTCATGACAGCAGGTCTCCTGTCGGCCTCTGCTGCACTAGAAGTGACGCACTCCCCTTCCTCCCCACACACACCCTGAGAAGTCGTAAGAAAGGGATTGGGTGCATGAGCCTGCGGGGCTGCCCATCTCAGATCCACTGGGCCCTGGAGCTGCTGGCACACCTGCACACATTCCTATGCTGGTCTTCGCCATCCATGCTGCACCTTCCAAGCCAGCCAGCTGTGCCCAGTGTGGGGAGCCTGAGACCCTGGTGGGAGGGCAACCTTCTTGGAGCAAAGAAGGTTATTTTTGCAAGAATATTTGAGGGCAGAATCTGTTTCCCCTAGAGCCTCTCTCGGGCCTGTGTTACACATGAGATTCCTCGGAAACACCCAGCTCAGCAGTCTCTTTATTGGACTTCTCTCTGTGATTAATTAATCCAGCCCTGCTCAACCTCATTCATCAGAAGCTTTTACAAAAAATTCATTTCTTCTCCAGGATCATTTTTACCAGCTGCCTCAAGTCTTCCATCTAACGCAAGATTGGCTTTTCAATTTGTGATGGATTCACTTCTGTTTCATTGTATTTTCCCAGCATTTGCAAAACCCACAATGAACTAGCGTCTGACCTACAAAGCAGCAATGTCATGGGCGGGTGGAGCAGATGCTACCTTAAGGAGGGACGGATGCCTTAGTAGGAACTGATTTGTAAGAGGCCATCACATTTGTGTTCCATTGATGACTTGGTTTTCTGATCAAATACTGGGATAATGAGGACCCCTCTGTTCCCCAATGCCTAATACAAAGTCATGTGGTAGTGCTAGGGGGGCCATCAAGAAATGAGAAACACCAGGCACAGGGCGGGGTGGGGGTGCTTAGGAGAGATGAGGAGCACACACGTTGGGACCATCAGGACGGGCTGCTAGACAAGCTCCTGGTGAAATGGAGAGCCTGAGATCCAGGAGTGAGCTCAGGGCACGTCCTAAAGGTTAGCCCCCCATCACTGATGTCCAGTCTGTGCATACTGCCAGAGCATAGCAGCAGTCACTCCTCACAGCTCTGGGGGCTGGAAGTCTGAGACTGATTTGGGGTCTGGTGAAGACCCACATCCTGGTTCACAGGTGGCATCTCCTCCCTGGGGGTTAGGATTTCAGCATGAATTCTGGGGACACTGCATTTGGTCCAGAGCTGATAAAAGTGTCAGAGCTGGGTAATCAAGAGAACACTGGTGACCCTGAGAGAATTCAGGTTTCCAAACACTTAGATTAGCTCCAGGATGCAATGCAAGCCCTCAGAAAACTCTGGTCTGGATAGAGTGACCCACTCAGCAGAAAGCTGGCGCATCCTGAACTCCAGAGTCCCCCCCCCCTTAATGAGAAGCCACTCACCCCCCAAGGAGACAGATCTGTCATATTTTCAGCAAGCCGATACTAGAAACAGGACATCACAGGTGGGCTCACAGGTTTGCAGAGCTGCATGTCCCAAGAACAGCTATCAGCACAAGGATGGGTAATGTGTGCTTTAGGATGGCACCAGCTGTATGAATTGTTTGGAGCAGGAAGTGTAGTATTTTCATTAGTAGCCGTTGTGGTACCTAAATTCTAGGTGTGGAATTTCTAGCTGGGGTTCAGAGTAGATTTCAGATCAGAATTTAAGATAATTTTTAGGGTTTGCAACACTACATACAGCATCTTCTGAAAAGGACTTCTCAAAAGGGCCTAGACAAACAAGGCACATCATTCCCAGCTGGCAGCACCAGGGTCCTGTGGTCCCTGCAGAGGCCACGCCTGCCCCCCCAGAGGTGGCCAGCCTTCCTCCCTCCAGCCTGGGCCAAGCATTGCCCTGTGCATCTCTCAGCCTCCCAGTGCCAGGTGAACTGGCTACTTGAGTGAAGAGAGAGGGGCTGGAATTCCTCCTGAGCTGAGGTGTCGCCCTGCCTTCTGTGGCTGGCTTAGTATTTGCAGCCCTAAAGATTCAAGGCAGATCATGCCCAGAAGCCTGTGTGCAGAGTGCCCAGTGGCTGCAGGAAGGGCAAGCCGCTTCCCAGATGGGACACAGGAGACCTATTCATAGAACTCTTCAAATCTGTATATCCTTCCTGGCTTTTGTCTGCTCAGTCTCTCTAATTATTGAGATTATTATCTGTGTGTCTATTTTCTTCTTCAGTTTTCTCATTTTTTTGTTTTATATATTGTAAAGCTCCGTTGTTAGGTGCATACACATTTAAATTGTTAGTTCTTCTTGAGGAATTGACTCCTTTCTCTCTTTTATAAAAAAGATTTTATTTATGAGAGAGAGAGAGAGAGGCAGAGACACAGGCAGAGGGAGAAGCAGGCTCCATGCAGGGAGCCTGACGTGGGACTCAAACCCAGGACCCCAGGATCACGCCCTGGGCTGAAGGCGGCGCTAAACCACTGAGCCACCCGGGCTGCCCTTGACTCCTTTCTCATTAATGAACTGCCCCTCTTAGTCTCTGGTATTACTTCTTATCTTGAAGTCTGTTTTGTCTGATACTCATATGACCACCAGCTTTTTCATGCTGAGAGCTTATATGTTATATCTTTTTCTAACCTTTGAAATCCCTTGTGTCTCTATTTTCAGTATGTCTCTTGTGAATAGTCTATAGTTGGGTCTTGGTGTTATAACAATCTGACACTCTTCCTTTTAACTAAAATCTTTAGTTCCTTTACTTTTAGTACAATTACTGATATGACTTTGTTTAAGTCTGCCATAAGCTCTTTGTTTTTCATTTGTCCTGTTTTTTGTTTGTTTATCTTTCCCTGCCTTTTTGAGGGGAAAGGGAAGAGAGGGGTCAACTAATGGTATTTTTGTATTCCATTTCTTCCTCTCTGAACTGTTTTTTTCTTTTTTTTTTCTTTACCATAACTCTTTGTATTCTTGTTTTAGAGATTGCTGCAGGGAGTGACACATGCATATTAAGCTCATTAAAAATGAGATTACATTAATAACATAATTCATTTATAAGGGAAGAATAGTACCAGGGTATAATTCCCCTTATGCTCCTTTATTTTTACTCTTGTTTTTATATATTTTATTTCTATATATATTGTAAACCCCTCAATCCATTATTGTTATTATTTTTGCTTTAATCAATTGCTTTTGAAGAATCTGACAAAAACAGTCTATTTCCTGATATACCGACAATTTCCACCAGTTTTTATCCCTACTTCTACTTGGTATGATTTCCTTTTAGCTCTGAAGAATTTCCTTTAGCATCTCTTTCAGCATTATTTTAGTTTTCTAAAAAACAAAAACAAAAACAAAAAAAAACTCTCATTATTTCACTTTTATTTAAAAGTATTTTTTCTCTGGGGGCACTCGGCTGGCTCAGTTGGAGGAGTGTGCAACTCTTGATCTTGAGGTCATGAATTTGAGTCCCATGTTGAGTGTAGGGATTACTTAAATAGATAAAACTTAATTTTTTTCTTTGGATATAGAAATCTCGACTATTTTTTTTTAAATTACAGGACTTTGCAAATATTGTAGCTTTTCTCTTGGCCTTCTCTATTTGTATAAGGAGTCAGCTCTCTTTCCTATTGTCATTCTCTGACTCCTTTCAAAATTTTTCTCTTTGTTTTTGATGGTTAGTAATTTGACTCTAATGTGCCTATGCTTATTTTACTTACATTTTTTTTTAATTTACCGATACTCCTGGAGCTAAGAGTGGTAGTAGAGGTAGTTTTTCTTCAAGTTTCAAACTTTATAACTCCACAGACTTTTTTCTACTTTATTCTACCTTTATGTTCTGAGAACTTAGTTATACATAAGTGAGATTGCTTGCTGTTGGCATACAGATTTATGAACTCCCCTTTATTTTATTCATTGTGTTTCAGTTATGATAATTTCTATTACTCTGTCTTTAAGTCTATTACTCTGTCTTTAAGTCTTCTTTTGCAATGTCCAATCTGTTTCAAAGAGTATTAAATAAAATTTTTATTTTAGCCATTGTAGTTTTCAATTCTAGGATTTTCCTTTGGTTCTTTTAAACATTTTCTTATCACTCCTGGAATTTCCATTTCTTCACCTACCACATATATCTTTACCTATACATTCTTTAACTGATTTGTAACAATTATTTTAATATTTTTTTTAAATTTTTTTATTTATTTATGATAGTCACAGAGGGAGAGAGAGAGAGAGAGAAAGAGGCAGAGACATAGGCAGAGGGAGAAGCAGGCTCCATGCACCGGGAGCCCAATGTGGGATTCGATCCCGGGTCTCCAGGATCACGCTCTGGGCCAAAGGCAGGCGCTAAACCGCTGTGCCACCCAGGGATCCCTGTAACAATTATTTTAAAGTCTTTGTTAATGCCAACATCTGGGTCATCTATGGGCCTGCTTCTACTGACTATTTTCTCTCTTGATTATATATCACATTTTCTCATTTCTTTCTATATCTACTGACTTTCACTGTGTATCAGACATTATAGATTATGCCCTGGGGAGACTCTGGATTCTGTTACCTTCCTCAGTAACAGCTGTAACCATACCTCTGCAGTGTTGAGGTTTATTCTTGCAGACTGTTACATTACTTTGACATATCTAGATTGTGTAGATGCTTGTTTTAGCTTTATTTGGGTGAATATATTTCATTTTTGCCTTTAGAATGTGGCCTGTAGTCCTTTTTTTTTAATTTATTTTTTATTGGTGTTCAATTTACTAACATACAGAATAACACCCAGTGCCCGTCACCCATTCACTCCCACCCCCCACCCTCCTCCCCTTCTACCACCCCTAGTTCGTTTCCCAGAGTTAGCAGTCTTTACGTTCTGTCTCCCTTTCTGATATTTCCCACACATTTCTTCTCCCTTCCCTTATTTTCCCTTTCACTATTATTTATATTCCCCAAATGAATGAGAACATATAATGTTTGACCTTCTCCGACTGACTTACTTCACTCAGCATAATACCCTCCAGTTCCATCCACGTTGAAGCAAATGGTGGGTATTTGTCATTTCTAATAGCTGAGTAATATTCCATTGTATACATAAACCACATCTTCTTTATCCATTCATCTTTCGTTGGACACCGAGGCTCCTTCCACAGTTTGGCTATCGTGGCCATTGCTGCCATAAACATCGGGGTGCAGGTGTCCCGGCGTTTCATTGCATCTGTATCTTTGGGGTAAATCCCCAACAGTGCAATTGCTGGGTCGTAGGGCAGGTCTATTTTTAACTGTTTGAGGAACCTCCACACAGTTTTCCAGAGTGGCTGCACCAGTTCACATTCCCACCAACAGTGTAAGAGGGTTCCCTTTTCTCCGCATCCTCTCCAACATTTGTGGTTTCCTGCCTTGTTAATTTTCCCCATTCTCACTGGTGTGAGGTGGTATCTCATTGTAGTTTTGATTTGTATTTCCCTGATGGCAAGTGATGCAGAGCATTTTCTCATATGCATGTTGGCCATGTCTATGTCTTCCTCTGTGAGATTTCTGTTCATGTCTTTTGCCCATTTCATGATTGGATTGTTTGTTTCTTTGGTGTTGAGTTTAATAAGTTCTTTATAGATCTTGGAAACTAGCCCTTTATCTGATATGTCATTTGCAAATATCTTCTCCCATTCTGTAGGTTGTCTTTGAGTTTTGTTGACTGTATCCTTTGCTGTGCAAAAGCTTCTTATCTTGATGAAGTCCCAATAGTTCATTTTTGCTTTTGTTTCTTTTGCCTTCGTGGATGTATCTTGCAAGAAGTTACTATGGCCGAGTTCAAAAAGGGTGTTGCCTGTGTTCTCCTCTAGGAGTTTGATGGAATCTTGTCTCACATTTAGATCTTTCATCCATTTTGAGATTATCTTTGTGTATGGTGAAAGAGAGTGGTCTAGTTTCATTCTTCTGCATGTGGATGTCCAATTTTCCCAGCACCATTTATTGAAGAGACTGTCTTTCTTCCAATGGATAGTCTTTCCTCCTTTATCGAATATTAGTTGACCATAAAGTTCAGGGTCCACTTCTGGATTCTCTATTCTGTTCCACTGATCTATGTGTCTGTTTTTGTGCCAGTACCACACTGTCTTGATGACCACAGCTTTGTAGTACAACCTGAAATCTGGCATTGTGATGCCCCCAGATATGGTTTTCTTTTTTAAAATTCCCCTGGCTATTCGGGGTCTTTTCTGATTCCACACAAATCTTAAAATAATTTGTTCTAACTCTCTGAAGAAAGTCCATGGTATTTTGATAGGGATTGCATTAAACGTGTATATTGCCCTGGGTAACATTGACATTTTCACAATATTAATTCTGCCAATCCATGAGCATGGAATATTTTTCCATCTCTTTGTGTCTTCCTCAATTTCTTTCAGAAGTGTTCTATAGTTTTGAGGGTATAGATCCTTTACATCTTTGGTGAGGTTTATTCCTAGGTATCTTATGCTTTTGGGTGCAATTGTAAATGGGATTGACTCCTTAATTTCTCTTTCTTCAGTCTCATTGTTAGTGTATAGAAATGCCACTGACTTCTGGGCATTGATTTTGTATCCTGCCACGCTACCGAATTGCTGTATGAGTTCTAGCAATCTTGGGGTGGAGACTTTTGGGTTTTCTAGGTAGAGTATCATGTCATCGGCGAAGAGGGAGAGTTTGACTTCTTCTTTGCCAATTTGAATGCCTTTAATGTCTTTTTGTTGTCTGATTGCTGAGGCTAGGACTTCCAGTACTATGTTGAATAGCAGTGGTGAGAGTGGACATCCCTGTCTTGTTCCTGATCTTAGGGGAAAGGCTCCCAGTGCTTCCCCATTGAGAATGATATTTGCTGTGGGCTTTTCATAGATGGCTTTTAAGATGCTGAGGAATGTTCCCTCTATCCCTACACTCTGAAGAGTTTTGATCAGGAATGGATGCTGTATTTTGTCAAATGCTTTCTCTGCATCCAATGAGAGGATCATATGGTTCTTGGTTTTTCTCTTGCTGATATGATGAATCACATTGATTGTTTTACGGGTGTTGAACCAGCCTTGTGTCCCAGGGATAAATCCTACTTGGTCATGGTGAATAATTTTCTTAATGTACTGTTGGATTCTATTGGCCAGTATCTTGTTGAGAATTTTTGCATCCATGTTCATCAGGGATATTGGTCTGTAATTCTCCTTTTTGGTGGGGTCTTTGTCTGGCTTTGGAATTAAGGTGATGCTGGCTTCATAGAACAAATTTGGAAGTACTCCATCTCTTTCTATCTTTCCAAACAGCTTTAGGAGAATAGGTATGGTTTCTTCTTTAAACGTTTGATAAAATTCCCCTGGGAAGCCATCTGGCCCTGGACTCTTGTGTCTTGGGAGGTTTTTGATGACTGCTTCAATTTCCTCCCTGGTTATTGGCCTGTTCAGGTTTTCTATTTCTTCCTGTTCCAGTTTTGGTAGTTTGTGGCTTTCCAGGAATGCGTCCTTTTTTTCTAGGTTGCCTAATTTATTGGCGTATAGCTGTTCATAATATGTTTTTAAAATCGTTTGTATTTCCTTGGTGTTGGTAGTGATCTCTCCTTTCTCATTCATGATTTTATTAATTTGAGTCTTCTCTCTCTTCTTTTTAATAAGGCTGGCTAATGGTTTATCTATCTTATTAATTCTTTCAAAGAACCAACTCCTGGTTCTGTTGATCTGTTCCACAGTTCTTCTGGTCTCGATTTCGTTGAGTTCTGCTCGAATCTTTATTAACTCCCTTCTTCTCTTGGGTGTAGGATCTATTTGCTGTTTTTTCTCTAGCTCCTTTATGTGTAAGGTTAGCTTTTGTATTTGAGTTCTTTCCAGTTTTTGAATGGATGCTTGTATTGCGATGTATTTCCCCCTTAGGACTGCTTTTGCTGCATCCCAAAGATTTTGAACGGCTGTATCTTCATTCTCATTAGTTTCCATGAATCTTTTTAATTCTTAATTTCCTGGTTGACCCTTTTATCTTTTAGCAGGATGGTCCTTAACCTCCACGTGTTTGAGGTCCTTCCAAACTTCTTGTTGTGATTTAGTTCTAATTTCAAGGCATTATGGTCCGAGAATATGCAGGGGACAATCCCAATCTTTTGGTATCGGTTCAGACCCGATTTGTGACCCAATATGTGGTCTATTCTGGAGAAAGTTCCATGTGTGCTTGAGAAGAATGTGTATTCAGTTGAGTTTGGATGTAAAGTTCTGTAGATATCTGTGAAATCCATCTGGTCCAGTGTATCATTTAAAGCTCTCGTTTCTTTGGAGATGTTGTGCTTAGAAGACCTATCGAGTATAGAAAGAGCTAGATTGAAGTCACCAAGTATAAGTGTATTATTATCTAAGTATTTCTTCACTTTGGTTAATAATTGATTTATATATTTGGCAGCTCCCACATTCGGAGCATATATATTGAGGATTGTTAAGTCCTCTTGTTGAATAGATCCTTTAAGTATAATATAGTGTCCCTCTTCATCTCTCACTACAGTCTTTGGGGTAAATTTTAGTTTATCTGATATAAGGATGGCTACCCCTGCTTTCTTTTGAGGACCATTCGAATGGTAAATGGTTCTCCAACCTTTTATTTTCAGGCTGTAGGTGTCCTTCTGTCTAAAATGAGTCTCTTGTAGACAGCAAATAGATGGGTCCTGCTTTTTTATCCAGTCTGAAACCCTGCGCCTTTTGATGGGGTCATTAAGCCCGTTCACATTCAGAGTTACTATTGAGAGATAGGAGTTTAGTGTCATCATGATATCTATTCAGTCTTTGTTTTTGTGGACTGTTCCACTGAACTTCTTCTTAAAGGGGAATTTTAAGAGTCCCCCTTAAAATTTCTTGCAGAGCTGGTTTGGAGGTCACATATTCTTTTAGTTGCTGCCTGTCTTGGAAGCTCTTTATCTCTCCTTCCATTTTGAATGAGAGCCTTGCTGGATAAAGTATTCTTGGTTGCATGTTCTTCTCATTTAGGACCCTGAATATATCCTGCCAGCCCTTTCTGGCCTGCCAGGTCTCTGTGGAGAGGTCTGCTGTTACCCTAATACTCCTCCCCATAAAAGTCAGGGATTTCTTGTCTCTTGCTGCTTTAAGGATCTTCTCCTTATCTTTGGAATTTGCAAGCTTCACAATTAAATGTCGAGGTGTTGAACGGTTTTTATTGATTTTAGGGGGGGATCTCTCTATTTCCTGGATCTGAATGCCTGTTTCCCTTCCCAGATTAGGAAAGTTTTCAGCTAGAATTTGTTCAAATACATATGTGGCCTGTAGTCCTGATGTATGATCCCAACTTCTATGATATGGACCTTCTCTCTCTGTAATGGAAAGCTCAAGTTTCTCTAACTTAGCAGGACTTAACTCCAAATTCTTCCTCTTAGCCTAGGGCAGCTATCAGAATCATTGCTGAACTCTATAGTCTAGCCATTTTCTTTCCTTTATGTTGTTGGCATTCTTGCCTGCCCTGCCCAGGAATGATTTAGGAGTCACTGAATAGTTTGAGGGGAATGGGCACACAGAGGTTAGGGATCCTCTTGCATTGGATCTTCACTCTTTGGGATTTCTCTCAATTTCTATCATCTCTGCCATCACTGAATGCTGACTTTTAATTCCACAATCCAGCAAGACCACCACTTTCTGCTTGGACTATATCTCTCATAGAAGTGAGCTGGGCAGTGTTGTAGAGAGAATAAAAAGGAATCTGGTTAAGTGTGGGTTTTGCTATGTGTTTCCCTTCTTTCTAGGCACTGATCACATGGTGTCCACATCCTCTCTACCCACTACTGTAGGATGAATCACACTGGACATGTTCATGGGAGGCTTTTTGAAATAGTTCTAGGTGCTTCTTTCCACCACAAGGTGTGGCTGCTTTTCTCATTGCTGGGTATTCTTCCTAAGCCAAGGAGAAAGACCTGGCTTTGACAAGAACCACTGATCACTTTCATCTTCTGAATGCTACCAGGTCATGAGGATGGTGGTGAGGCAATTAGGGGAAGTGGTACCCCACAGTGTCTCCAAGAGCCCTGGCAGGAATTCAGCTTTGAGTGGATGAGTGCCTCCGTGATCAATCCCATATTTGGCAGACTGAATCCATCACAATGACCAGTCACAGGGAAGGAGACAGACAGCCCTCAAGGTTGATGAAGTCAGCAGTGCTTAGGAAGGAACAGTCACCCTCAGAGACAGAAAACAGACTCATCATCACTAAATCCTGAGTCTGGTCAGACATATCCAACTATCAACAGCCTCCAAAACAAGTGATCCCCACCAAAAGGATTGTTCCCTTTAGAAAGGTCTTCCACTTCTGATATAGAGGCTGGAGATGTCAAGATCTTGTATGGGAGGGTGTCCAGTGCCTTTGGAGTCAAGTTGAAACAAATAATAACAATAGTTAGCATAGAAAGGCCACTTACTCTGAGCCTGTCCACTGCTATAAGCACTTCACCTACACATCAATTCATTTATCTCACAGCTTGTTGGCATTGGCTGTATGGATGATTGGATGTATGTTCAAAACCATGATTTCTCAGGAGCTTGTTCATGATTCAATCTGATGCAGATATTGCTGATGGGCAGCCCTCTTCTGATGGTGATTTGGGGACCCAGGCATGCCGGTATCATGTTTTCACCATTTCCAGTATGTGACTCGTGAGGCTATCCACAGGGGCATCTCCTTCCCAGACAACCAGAGGGGGAAGGACCATATAAGTTCACCTGGGGAGACTTTGGTGGGCTAGCCTGGACATGGCACCCACCACTTCTGCCCACGTTCCTTCATAAGTCAGCCACAGGGCCATGTCTTACCAAAAGGGAAGTTTGGAAACTGAGCACAGCTGTCTGAGCAGGAGTAAAATAATAATATGATGACGATGTGTGACTGAGTAAATAGCAGTTGTTGCCACCAGGCGCTATATTATCTATTTCATAGATAAGGTAACTAAATAAAAGACAGTCATCCAAGGTCCTATGTCAGTAATTGGCAGATCTGAGACCTGAACCTGGGCAGGCAGGCTCCAGTGTCTACTTTCCTATCTATGTTCCGTCCTGCCTCCGACTTTTTCACATTTCTTGGATGACACAACTGGCTGTCTTGGTTCTAAGGCAAAGGCCTTGTATCTAGTAGTAGCCAAGTCTGTGCTGAGTGGGTGAGTGGATGGGGGAATTGTGAATGAAAGGACATCTGCTCTTTGAGTCAAGATTCTAAACATGCCTTTCTTTGGCAATATGTCACGTTTAAATTAACCATCCAGGTAGAATTTCACTTCTGAACCAGGTTGTGAAGGAATTTTGAAGAACTTTATTACAGCGTGTTATTAAGAGTGGAGTCGTATCTGCCTTTGCAAATGGGCTGCAGGGATGCGTGGGTGTGAATCCTGCTTCCAACACTGAATAGCTGAGTGACTTCCCTTGAACCTGAATTTCCTCACGTGCAAAGTGGGGGTGCACTGGAATCACAGGTGTGGTGAGCATCATGCGGTGTGAAGGACACAGGAAGAGAGGAATGTGTGGCATGGAGTGAGTCTTCAGTACACGGCTGGCATCCTCCTACCCAGAAGTGCACACCTTGGGAGAACTGTAGCAAGGTCTTGGAGTACGCAGGGCCCAGAGCTTTCCTCCTGGGCGTTATGCATCCATTCCCTTCCAAATGAAATGCCATGTACATTTGAACAGGAAGATGTGGGAGGTTTGCACCAGACTTTGAGGGAAGGAAGCCACACAGGGCGACAGGCAGCATGACCGGGGCCTTGGCCACTGGCTCCCTGCTGCTTGAACATGCTGCTCAGCACCTAGTCAGCACACTGGGTGTGGCCACTGCACAGCAGGAAGCATTAGCTGGGGTGACTGGAAAGTCTGTGTGGAGCTGGATTCTCAGGCTCAGATGCTGTTCTCACACCCATCTCTTGCTCCTCAGCTCTGTCCCCTCCCACAGAGTGGGAAGATGGGTGATATGTGGCCCACGCCTACCTTCTCTCAAGTCCACAAACAGAGAGAGGAAGGAAGAGAGGAGGCAGCAAGGAGGGGAGAAGGGAGGGAGGGATCTCTGTCCTCTGCCAAATGCTGGGCTCTCTTGGTGCAGCTGAGCCAATCCCGTGGCCTGGCTAAGTATGTCCATGCCAGGAACAGGGCGCAGGTGGTCGCAGAGGGCAGACGGAGGCCCAGGTGAGCAGCAGTGCCTCGGGACATGCCAGGGGCTGTTGCCCTGCTGCCACTCTGCCCACCCACCCCGTGCTCTCCTCTCCTGCCCTGGCCACAGGACTCAGAGTGCTCCTTCCAGGTGAGAGCCCTGAGCATCGCACCACCAACTGCTCACTGGCTAGAGGGCTGGGCCCTGAAAGCTCTGCCTTCTGTGCCCCCAGGCCCTCCGGCGCCCCCACAGGACGTCACCGTCCACCCTGGGGCCACCCCAGCCACCATCCAGGTCTCCTGGAAGCCGCCGGCCCTGACGACTGCCGGGCTGTCCAACGGGGCCAATGTGTCTGGCTATGGCGTGTATGCAAAAGGGCAGAGGGTGAGTTCTGGTTGGGGGGTTGCACGGGGACCGCCGGAACCTGGAGCGGTGAACACAGGGGAGGGGCATGCCCCCAAGATCAACCAGCCCTTCCTGAAGAGCACCTGCAGCTTCTCCCAGGCCCTCCTCCCTCCCAGAACACTGACAGCCCCCTTCTCCCCTGTGGCTCCTTCTTTCCAAGAATTCTCTCTGCCAACCTCCCACGCCCTGGGCGGTTCCTGTTCTTCTCCCCTTGGTACTGAAAACTCACCTCTTGACCCCACCAAATCAGGGCCCCCTCAATGGATGATGGGCTCATAAACTCCACCAACTGTTGTTGAAAAGATGGCACCTCAGCCAAAGTGGAGGGGGACACATGCGCATCAACACACAGCTGGCCCGGCTCCCAGAAGCAGTGTGTCCTTAATTCCGCTGTAGGGACCCCATATCAGCCCAACCTCGTCCCAGTGCATGACAGGGACATGGACACAGACAAGGCTGCCTGGGGGAGGCTGGAGGGAGCTTCTGTGCATTCTCTATTCCCCTCCTGTTCCCACCAAGGAGCCAGGGGTGACACATCAGATGCAAGTGCCTATCTGAGCTATTCCTACCTGGTCCTTGGGAGCTGCCACCTGCAGGGGTGTTCTCCTTCTGCTCCCCTCCCCCCCAGAACCCCCCTCTGCTCCCCCTTCTCCAGGACTCCCCTCTGTTTCCCCTCCTCCTCCAGGTCTCCCTTCAGCTCCCCTCCTCCTCCAGGACTCCCTTCAGCTCCCCTCCTCCCCACTGCTCCCCCTCTGTGGGGAAGCCCACAGGCAGGCTATGCCTGTACAGATGAGGTGCTGTCCTCGCTCTATGGCAGCAGGAAGTCCATTTGGTTCCCCTCCCAGCTTTGGCAGTTTACACCTGGTTTCTGATCCTCTGAGGCCTCATGTCTGTATCTGAATGGGTCTGGACTGGGAAGGGAAGGCATGGCCCTTGTTGGTGCCTGGGAACCTCCAACAACTGCACATGTTGGGTCTTCGAAAGCCCCTAGCCTGCTCCTCCCTCCGAGGCTCCTTCCATCTGCAGGCCGGGCGTGGTTGGGCTGGGCATGGATAGGGCCCCAGTGTCCAGGCACGACGGGCTGTCAGGTACAGGGGGAGAAGCTGCGGGGAGGTGGGCTTCCTGTGACGGGCATTCTCTGTGTGCAGGTGGCCGAGGTCATCTCTCCCATGGCAGACAGCATAGCTGTGGAGGTCGTGCGGCTGCGAAGCCTGGAAGCCAAGGGCGTGACCGTGCGGACCCTCTCTGCACAGGGCGAGTCCACGGACTCCACCACCGCTGCCATTCCCCCTGACCTCCTGGTGCCTCCAACCCCCCACCCGAGAACTGCTCCCACACCGAAGCCCTTAGCAAGTGTCGGAGCCCTCGAAACCAAAGATGAACACCTGGGTCCCCATATCACAGTGGACGAGGCCTGGGAGCAGGGTCGGGCTCCAGCCCCGGTCCACGGGCACATGCTGGAGCCGCCCAGCCTGCAGGGCTCAGGCCCGGGGAGGCGCTCCCCCTCGCCCAGTCGGATCCTCCCGCAGCCGCAGGGCACCCCGGTTTCCACCTCGGTTGCCAAGGCTATGGCCCGGGAAGCTGCGCAGAGAGTGGCCGAGAGCAGCAGGGTAAGGCTGGGCTTGTCGCTGCTTCCATGTCATCTGGAAGGCAACCTGTCCCTCATCCATCGGCCCCCGTGAGGCTGCAGAGGGGGCTGCGCAATGCTGGTGCCCAGGGGCTGCCTGGCCTGGGAGAGAGGGATGCCCATGCCATGCAGCCTCCGTTTCCCCGCAGATTGCTTTCTTGGCCAGATCCTGATGGAATCAAAATGTTTTCAGTATGTGACTCTGGACGTGTACTTGGAGAAAATGCTTCTCTACCAGTCTGGCTTAGATCAGAAAACAGGCAGTGAGCAGCCTGCTACCTAGGCTCTGGTCTGTGTTGAGGGTCTGAGCGGTGCCTTCTGGAAGTCAGCTCAGAGACCCTCTCCCTGAACGAGGCTCACATCTTAGTTCTGCATGCTTCAGAGCTATAGCTGTGTGTGTGTGTGTGTGTATGTGTGCACGCATGCATGTGTGTGTGTACACGCGCTCACAGACATGTTTGCAGACACAGAGACCTACTTATGTGCACATATAGACAGATGTGTATATACACGTGCATCTACATATATCCCTACATGCAGACATGCATGTATATAAATATACTCACATGTCTGTTACTGGAAACTGTCCAGGCCGTGGGGACGGGGAGCATTTGGATTATGGTGGGGCCGTATTCCAGACAAGATATGCAATGAGACGTGACAGTTAAGAAACACCTATGAAGTGTGTCCCCCATCCAGGCCTTGGAGAGTAGAATCTGGAACTGGACTAGACCATGTGCCCTACCACCACCACCTGGGACAAAGTTCCCATCTTTTCCTCAGGTGTACTGGTCTGCCGGGGCACCCAGCATGTCTCCTGGTCTCTCCAGGTTGGTGACCCCTGGCACCGCCCTCTCTGACATCCATGCTGATGCTGGAGGACCCCCACTTCCTGGAGGTCCCATGGGCCGGGTTGGCCTGACTCTGGGGTGGGGACCGGGCCAGGGAACCTCAGGAAGGGCACAGACCCTAAAGGTCAGAGCTAGGTGATACAGGCCATATACAGGACACCCAGGAGGGATGTGAGGTGCAATGATAGCTTTCAGGGCCTCCTGAAACACTGGGAATCCAGGTTTTTCTGTGAATTCTCCCATTTGGTTCAGGATTGGCTTCAAATACCTAAAAAACAACTTAACACTAATTTGTGACTTCTGATGAGGGAAGTGCTTCCAAGTATGCACACTTATTGTGGGCTGACCACCTTTGTGTCATCTTCACAAAGCAGAAGCCTGACTCTGAATGTTGGGTGTATGGAAGCTCTGTGGGCAGGCGGGGCCTGGCAGTGGACCGTGGCCCTCCACTCTTTGGGATGGCAGCCACATATCCTGCAGCCCTGAGACCCCCAGGCAGGGTCCCCAAGGACAGGCTGGAGCCAGTCTCTGGGGCTGCCAACTCCCCTGCCAGGTCACCTTTCAAAAGCATGGAGAGAAAGCAAACCTCTGAGTCTCATTTTTCAAGAAAATTAGTTGATCAGGTCAAGAGCTGGGCAAAGGAGACAGATGGAGAGAGAACTTTCTGCTGGTATCCCTAGGTCACCTCCAGCAGAGGCAGGAAGTGGTTCTGGTCAGGGGCAGGGGGCAGTGCATCAGAGGCCAGCGCTGGGCTATCCAACACGGGTCCCTGCCCGCAGTAGCTCCCAGGAGGGTGGGGGGCTGGGCGAAGGAGAGGCTGAACCCAGAAGATTCGGGGACCTGGAGGCCTCCTCCCCCTCCCAGCCCCTCCTGACAGCTTCTTTCCTTCTCCTTCCAAGCTAGAGAAAAGGAGCATCTTCCTGGAGAGGGGCAGTGGGCAGTACATGAACTCAGATGAGGAGGACAGCTATGACTCCCCGGACATCAAGAGGAGAGGTGCCTCGGTGGACGACTTTCTGAAAGGCTCAGAACTTGGCAAGCAGGTGAGTGTGGGAGCGGGGTCCCTGTGGGCCTCCCCAGCCACAGTGCCCTGTGCAGGGTCTGGAGCCAGAACCACTGAGGCCCTTGGAGAAGTTTGTGTTTAACAACGCCTGTGCATGTGTCACCTCACTTGGGACAGTTCCAGAAGTCTAAATGGGAACCTTTCACCTCCCCGGCTGCCCTGTGCTGACACCTGGCCATTAGGGTGTTCTGTGGGCCAGGTAAACCTACAGATGATCATCTGGTCAACTTAGAACCCACCATTTGTTCATCTACTTTTATGAATCAGACAAATGTTTGCTGAGCATCTGCCATGTGTGAGGTACCATGGGAGAACCTGAAATGAGAGGGTCCACATCCTACACCCAGAGCATGAAATGTCAGTGCTTCTCCTTCCAGACCAGACCCTTCCGAGCAGATGTGTCCCGCCTTGTGTTTTGTCTCCAAATTTTGATTATGTGCTCTAATAGAAGCATCCTTGATTGGACAAGAGATGGAAAGGGCTAGAGATTCGGGGGTGTCAGGGAATGAAGACACTGCAGGGACCAGGTCACCTGAAACCAGCAGCACACATGAGGCAGGGCAGTGTCATGGCCTCAGGGATGTTGGACTCACACACGAGGGGTCACATCCTGGCCCTGCTGCTGCTAGCTATAGCTCTGCAGGCAGGTTACCCAGGCTCTCAACCAGCAGGTTCTTTGTATGCAAGATTAAATAATTCTACTTGCCTTAATTTTAACAAAAGACACAGAATGCCCAACTATAATGACGAAGGTGATGAAGACATTTCCCCACCCCGAGATACAAGAAGCCTCAGGTAGGAAGTTGTCAGGCTGATTCAGCTAGCCAGTTGTGTCTGGGTTCTCACTTCTGAATTTTCCGCACTTTTGATATTCCCCTCTTTGCTACAAAGTGGCTGCTGAAGCTTCAGTAATCACATCCTTATGTGACAGCACCCCAAGAAGGAAGGAAGGGACAGATAAAAAAAGAGGAGGCTTTCTTTTCAGGTACTTTGCTCTTAACTGGAAGAAAAGTATTTTCCAGAAGCTCCATCAGGTGTCCTGCTACTTCTCACTGGGCAAACTGGAATCATGTGCCCAGCACCAAGAGAGGAACAGGATTCCTACCAATAGCTTATGAGTGATGTATCTGGCCAGCAACAGACCCCTCCTTCCATCCCATGAGTTTATTCTGACATCATTGGGTTGGAATCAGATGAGACTCTATCCTTGTGGAGGGGAGTTTCCTGTACACCCGGGGGAGACTGAGTGAAAACCAGCCTGGTCTCTGTGTATTTAAAGCCATTTGTTGTATATCTTCTACTTGGAACCAAGTGAGAGAATTACAGCTGGAGTAGCTTCTACCCGGAGGCCACAGAGGCTCAGGCTGAGAACCTTCTGGGCCACTTCTCCCTGCTGAGGCTTGCAGAGCCTCCTGCCTCCTTCGCAAGCCACGAACTTAACATGGCCAGAAGTGCATATTTGTCTTTATCTGTGGTTGTAAATGAAAACCAGTGTATTCCTTTTTTTAAAATTTTTATTTATTTATTCGTGAGAGACTCGCATTCGCACACACAGACAGAAGCAGAGACACAGGCAGAGGGAGAAGCAGGCTCCCTGCAGGGAACCCAATGTGGGACTCGATCCCAGGACCCTGGGATCACGCCCTGAGCCGAAGGTGGATGCTCAACTGCTGAGCCACCCAGGCGTCCAAAAACCAGAGTATTCTTAATAAATGTGTCATGGGCTGCTATGAAATGCATTTGTCCACCAGGAATGTAAAGAAATGTTAACACCATCTAGCAGAAATAGAACCTGTTCATAAATCTGAGCTTGTCAGGGTGTGCAGTTGTTGCAATGTTACTTATTTGGCCTTAAATACTCGAGATACTGAATGTGGGACACTCTGAGTGAGCGGGACGCCAAGCCTCAAGCCACCCCGAAGTCACGGTCCTGGCCAGGGCTGTCGGTATCTGTGTTCCCATGCACATTACCATGTGCACCCTTTATTCTCAAGGAGGCCTTTCCATTACATTGTTACTGCCTCCTGCACGCACAGGCTCCATCAGGCGTCCCTGACCGAGATGGGCCCAGAGTGAGCCTGGGCAGTGCGGGGTGCCCACCTCCTGCCCGGATGGGGCTGTTCTCCAGACAGCCTAGGGTGCGTGTGTGTTAGACTATATGGTACTTTAAAAAATCTTACATGTCTGTATATGGTGCACATACATGCACTTTCCCACCAGCCGCTGCTCTCCATTGCACATGTATCATGTGCCCGAGTACTGCTGCCACCAGAGCCTATAAGGGTCTCTCCCTGGTCCTGCTGACTCGGAGCTAGCAGACCTGGGCAGGCCATCTCTGCCCTCCTGGTTCCCTGAGCCTGACAGATGGGGACGTCCAGGCCTTCCTCTCCATGACAGGAGCAACTCACACATGCACACACGCACACATGAACAGGCATATGCATGCACTCAGCACACACATACACCCGCATGCACGCACACATGCACGCACATGCATACACACATGCATATGAATGCACACACATACATATGCACATATGCACACCCACACACATAAGCACGCACACATACCCATGCACACACCTACATACATATGCACACATACATGCACTCACACACATGCACACATACATACACATGCACACACACATATGCACACATGCGGATGCACACACACATGCATACACACATGCGCACACACATGAGTGTGGGGCTCGCAAGCAAACAGAGCAGGGGAAGGTTGCAAGGAGAGCCTGGGTGGCCCTGACTCTGTGGGGCTCCATAGTGTCCCCTTATCTTGGCCACCAGCCTCACTGCTGCCATGGAGACGAATACCACACGGAGAGCAGCCGGGGCTCTGACCTCTCTGACATCATGGAGGAGGACGAGGAAGAGCTCTACTCTGAGATGCAGCTGGAGGACGGGGGCAGGAGGAGGCCCAGTGGCACATCCCACAACGCCCTCAAGGTCAGTGGCCCTTGGTCACCGGCTTCCTCTGCGCGGCCTGGAGCTCCCGTCCCCTGCCTCTTTGCTGGGGCTGCAGTGGCTCCAACAGGCCTTGTTCTACTGGGGGAAGCCCATGGGTTGCAATCGGCTTCTTCCTCATGGTTGAGTTTGTGTTCAGGAATTTCTCCAACCTCCTGACCTGCACTTGGCCCAAAAGTCTGGGAGGAGGGGTTTGGGAGAGTCTGTCTGAACCCTCAGGGTGCCCAGCTCAGTACCAGGAATCTAGGGGGAAGGAACAAATCAGGGAAGCCCCTGCCCTGCCCCAGCCTCAAGTGCTAATTGCAGAGCCAGCAGCTGGAGAGTAGGCCTTGGAGCAGACGGGGGGCCTGGGGACCAGCCGCCCAGCCAGGGGGTTTGCACGTCCCATGCAAGGAAGAAGTTGTGGTGGTAGGTGCTTCAGGGGGCACGGAAGCCAGAGGATTGCAGGGCGCCAGGGGCAACCCACACAGGCCCCTTCCCAGACACCGCCCCCCAGGGCCTACCATCCTCCACTCCCACCCCCAGTGTGGCCACCACTAGTGGGCGTGATGGGGGTCACCTTCACGGAACCTGGGCATGAAGCCTCCAAGGAGCCAAGGAGGAGGCTTGCCCTCGTGTGCATGCCCAGCACTGGGCGAGCGGTGTGGCCGCGGTCCTCCAGTTGTCCCCACCCTGGGGGGAGAGAGACAGCTGCTAGGACCCTTGTGGGCTTTGCAACTAGAAAAGCCATGGAGAGCAAAATCCCAGTGAGATTAAGCACCCGACCGTGGACTTTCTCTAGAACAAAGGGGCATATGTTTTGAATAGTGGATAGAAGGTAACAGCTCTGGCTCCCAATTCACTGCCTACTTGCGTAGATAAGACTTAGATGCTCGCCCAGCAAAGGCCCCTGGCAGGGCCTTAGAGTTATTCTGTCGCTAAAGAACATGCTGGAGTCCTGTGCAAATCCCACATGGTGGCAGCTCCTGCCACTCCTGGTGGCTCCTCCTTGGCTTCCCATCAGCTCCCAAGGCATCACTGGCCAGCAGAACTCATCCTTGAGGGAGGCAAGCCCAGGCCTCCCCCAGACTCTCCCATGCTTTGCCCCAGAACCCAGCTGCCTGCATGTGTTCACAGATAGGCTGGGCGAAGCCTGTATCTGTTTTTTCCATGATACTTCTTTTGTTGGAGAAAGCTCCAGGGAGGGCACTTCCTGCAAATAGTTAAGCAAAGAAGCAAAAGTTTGCCTTCTGTCCCAGGGAGAGGCCCAGAGAGCAATGAGTTTTGTATAAAACCCCCTGGCCAGGTGCTGCTGTGCCAGCTGGGGTGGCCTCCTGGGGGAGGCCGCCTGGGAGCTGACAGCGGGCAGAGTGGCTGCTGATGGCTGCAGGTTCACCTGGCCTTGCCTGTACGCTATTTCTTTTTTTTCTAAATTCTGACGTTTTACAGGCTGATCTGGACTTCTGAGTTCTTTAGAAAGTCCGACATTTTGGGGATCTGACATTGCTGGGCTCAGCTTTCTGCTCATGACAATTCCCTGCAGCTGAGCCAGCTTCCACCTACCCTGGGAGCCCCCAGATTAGACCCCTTCCTCATGCTCACAAGCACACGGTGGGTGTCAGGTTAGCAAAGGGGAGGGTTTGGGTCAGCAGCCAGGGAGCCCTGCCAGGCCTTACCACCAGCACTGAGCTCCAGCCCCTGCACCCGTCCGCTCAGGTGAATGCACCAGGGTCGCCAGCTTGCAGAGCCCCAAGCGGGACCCCAGGAGGAAGGACCTTGTCTGGTGAGGCAGCCCAGGTGTGCATCCTGCTCAGTGGGCGTGGAGGATGGGCTCGGGGATGCCCCAGTGGAGAGGACCTCTGCAGGGCCGGTGGGCACAGAGTGACCAGGCACTTCCTGGTGTGGGGCGGCTCCGCATTCATCCACCAGCAAAGCGAGGGAGGCTGGGCAGTCATGGGCACAGCCCCGTGGGCCCCACCTCTGCCGCCAGGACCCCCTCGAGGCAGCCAGTGGGTGCAGCCTCCTCAGGGTGCAGGCCTCCGAGGCTGTGCCCCCTGCTGCCCCCTGCCCCTGCCTCTCCTCTGCTCAGAGCACCACCTGCTCCAGGTGACCGTGACCACGGTGTGCCCCCCGACACCACCCCCTCCCCCGCCGAGGCACCATCTCTTTAACTTTGTGTTCTCATTTCAGAGCCGGGTCAGAGCATGCCTTTTGCCCCACGAGTACACACATGCTTGCTGCCCCTCATTGCCTCTGAGACTAATTGTGTCTATTTTCTTTCCTTACCCCCGTGTCACTTTGGTCACACCCATGTTAACACACCACCCCCTTAAGGAGTGCTTTCAGAGTAGCCCCACTGAAGGAGCCTTCCTGGAGCCGCCTGAGCACCCCCAGCTGACCCACCACAGTAAGAGGCTGTTCAGTATCCCCGAAGTAGCCGAGGAGGGAGAGCACCTGGAGCTCTTGCACAGACAGGGCTTAGGGTACTCGGCCAGGGCCAGGGCCCGGGCCTGCAGTGGGGATGAGGCCCCGCAGGCCTCTTGGCTCCCAGCCAAAGCCAGGGGCCCTGGGGGCGGCCCCCCTGCCAAGGACGTCGTCCTGGAAGACAGAGGCTGTCGGTTGGGCCGCGTGGCCAGCAGGAGCCCCGACAGTGGCCTGGACTGTGGCAGTGAGGAGGAGGAGCTGCGTTTTAGCTTCAGAAGCATGGCCAAGTGCAGCCCAGGCCCTGGGCACTGTCCCTGTAGAAGCCTGAGGCCTCTGCTGGCCCGGCGGCGGACGCTGACCCGGCAAAGCAGCATCGAGGAGGACTTTGGGGAGCAAGTGGACCCCAACGACGTCATCAGGAGCAATGACACCCACCTGAGCCCAGAGAGATCCACCCCCAGGAAGTATGGCTGGGAGGAACCCCTGGGTCACCACGGCTCGCGGGATATCTGGAAGAAAAGCATAAAAATGCCCGACAGTAGGGCCACTGCCCCAGAGGCACCTCCCTGGGTTGCAGAAGGCCCTGTGGTGTGTGAAGTAAACTTCCTTCTCACATCTGCTTGCCAAACCAATCCATGTTCATTCTTTTACCTGATTTATTTCTGTTGGTGTCCATCCCTGGGGAGCCGCTCTGCTGGCTTGTCTGTCATTTCCATGCATTTTGATTTAAGTCCCATTGCTTCCCAATCTTTGCCCATGCTGACGACCCCTTTACTTTGCTTTAGAATACTGACCCCCTCCTCACCCCCAGAATCAGCGACAATTATGGCTGCTTCAATTAAAGGACAACTGAATCTAAATTTTAATTAAGGGTTAGCTGAACTATGATGATCCGAAAGTTTGGCAACATGTATTTTTTAAACGAACCCCAGGGGACTTGTCACCACTGACACCGTTGAGGATACTTTCTTATTGTGGTTATAGTTTTTGGCTGGCGATGTGTTTTGGTCTTCATCTGTAACTGGAAAAAACAAAGGAGCAATTATTGAAGAGATCCATTTTTACGTATTGTTTTCAAAGTGTTTTTTTTTTTTTTTAAAGCTCTTCCTCCTTCCAGGGGACAGTTTTCAGAATTAATTTTTCATCATCAGCTCTAGACACATCCTCCTGCCTTGTGTTCCAGGCTTATTAGCAGGTTGTCAGGAGTAGGGGTTCATTCAAGGCTTCATTCATGTTTATATTGTGTCCCCTTTCCAGAACATTTGCCCCTGTCATGCTGAACTTTTCCATGAAAACACAGGTGAGCCGCCACCAGGCACCAGGCCTTGGGTCTGAGCCCTGCGGTCGTGGTCTGTCCACACCAGGGCGCCGATCTGGAATCCACTGAGTCACCTGCCACCTGCAGCCCACACCCCGCCCCACCACCTAATTACTGGGACTCCCTGACCACCTTTCATTCCCTGTGTCCCTGAGAACTTTCTGACTCAACTACTTACCAGTGAGCTGGACGTTTCGCTATGATTATCTCCTATGATTCTGACCTTTAGTGCAAGTTAGAAGCAAACCATCCGAGTCAGCCCTGAAAATTGATTGGCGTCTTCAGATTAGGGCCACGATGTTGCCGTGAGTTTCCACGCTGATAACCCACAGAACCCTCTGTCTTTGAGTTTTACTGACCTCACACCCAACTTTGTCTAAGCGGGATGTTTGGAAGTGCAGTCGCCCCTCCGGGGGCGCGGCAGGGGGCAGGCTGGCCCGAGGCTAGCTAAGGGCCGTGTGTGGTCAGAGGTGCCACAGCTGTGACGAGCCGAGTTTGACCCGCTCCCACTTGGGTTCCAAGTGTTTGGCTTTGGCAGCAGGGGCCACAGAGAACAATGCCTCCCAAGAGTCCCTTCTTGCCCTCACTCCTATCCGTGTGTCAAAAAGCAACTCTGGCGTAGAGGACAGGGTGCCTGGGGCAAGCAGCTTTCTTCTCTTCCGGGTTATTCAGCTAACCTTTCAGTTAAAAGCTAAGTTTAGTTGCCTTTAGAGCTTCTGCTTCTAAGTTGAATTGATTTGGCTAACTTAATTCTCTTGTTCCCCAAGGCTGGTGAGACTTACCACTCTGTTGTGTTTTGTCTTTAGATTTTAGGAAACCCAGTGTCTGCAGGACGGGCTGACAGGGCGGATCACGTGGGCCGGAGGTTCTCCCCTGGCAGTGCTGGTCCTCAGAGGTCCCGGCCAATGATGGTCCCATCCATCGGTTAGTGGGCCTCCTGACTGACACCTTTCTCTTTCTTCCAACCACAGAGCACATGGCTGCTCAGTCTTTGATCTGAGCATGTTTAGAAACTCATTAGGAGTAGCATTTCCACCATGTACAGAAAATTCTCCGTTATTTATGGCAAAAAGAAAGCAGAAAGAGCTTAAAACAAAATAAAATGTTCTCTAATATCATATTGGCTTTTTATGTCAATCTTCTCAAGTGACATGAGGCCAAGTGACATGAGACCTAGAAGAATTGCAGTGTGCTGCCTCTCCACGTCCCAGCTTGTCCTCTCATGAGATGCTCGTGGTCAAAGGAGCAGGAGTGGCAGCTAAACTCCAAACATTTATATAAGCCCGAGTAACGGAGAGTTCTCTACGTGCATAAAATGCTTGGGCAGCCAGGGCTCAAAGTAACAGGAGACACTACAAGGCCTGATGTCCTCGGGAGCACAGGCCGCCCTCCTCCACGTGGTTGCCTCCTTGCCCGTGTGCCCTCCTCTGGCACCCTGCCCACTCCTTCCCTTCCTTTTTGGAATTGAGCCAGTCTTGCTGAAAGCTGTCATTTTAGTCACCATAACCGACCCAGTGGGGAAGCTTGGATGGGAAGACTTCTACTGTTGGATCCACCAGAACAAATTGTGGCAAAAAAAAAATTCCAAAAAGTATTTGCAAAAGGTGATGGAACTTGGTAATCAGCCCAAACTGGCCTTTTGTGAAAACGCCCACACACTAGATGACAAACCAGGGAGTGCAGTGCAGGGAATAGGCGCACAAGGCCCGGTGATCCAGGGCTCTGGGGGCGGGGGCAGCAGAGGGGCTCCCAGAGCCTGCACACAGGGCTCTAGTTGGAGACGCACAGCTGACATTCAGGGGCCGGTCTGCCTCCTTTCACATCAGCTAAAAAGAAAGACAGATGTGATGACGTAAAACAGAGCCTCTAAAATGTCCTTTTTCCAGATTTTTCTTCCTTGTAGTGTCCAGACAACAGGGACAAAAAAGTTTCCTTTTCCAACTTTATGGTTTTAGAATGTTTTATCTATCAGTAAAAATGTCATTGAATGTTAAAGATCCTTAAAAAAAAAAAAAAGAGCCTTTTTAGTTAACTGGAAACCAACCAAACATGTACAGTCCAGCCTGGCAAGTGCTGGTCTCTATGGTTCTAGATCACCTGGCAGGGTGACAGCTGGCTTCGGTGCCCTAACCCATGCCACAGCTCTCTCATGTGCATGTCATCTGTGTGTCACCCCCTGTAACAGTCACCGAGCCTGCAAAGGGTGTCCTGGCATCCAGGGTGCATAGCCTGCGGGGACTGGCCATCTGTAGAGCTGAGGTGAGGCAGGGCTGGGGCCCCTGAACTGGATTTCAGAGTCTTCACTGGATTGTCACCATCAGGTGTGAAGATGCAACAGGGCCCATTGCATGAATGGCTGCTGTTCACATGGTTGAAGCATTAATGTCGAGGGCAATGGGGCATGGTGTCCTCTGTGGGGGTCTGCAGGGCCTCCATCCCCAATCTCTGAGGACAGGGAGGGACTCTCTGCAGAAGGGACTAATGACTGCTGCAGACAGCCAGGTGGGCGAGGAGAGGTCCAGTCCCCTGACCCTCAGCCCCAGGAGTCTCTGACAGCCTTCTGATTGGGGGTGTCTTACGGTAGAGATTTCAAAAAGGCTGCACACATGTTTTCATCTTAATAAATCACTAGTTAAATTAGCAGAGAGTAATGCTAACGTTTTAACCAAAAAAAAAAAAAAAAAGTCCCTTTTAATGTAACTCAAGAAATCCATGATGGTTTGGTTTAATTGTATGTCCTTATCATGTAGCATCACAATAAACCACATAAAAGCAAGACTAATATCAAATGCTTTGATTCATACACACACAGAGAGTATATAGCTCCGATGTTGTAAATTCTTGATCTGACAAATCAGTGTGAGGAGGATCTCAGGATCCTGATCTGTGACTTGCAGGAGGATTTAATCGGGTGTGGTTTCTTGCTTCATCATGGTTGGTCTTTGCATTTATCTGTGTGCCCTTAGGGCACCTGTCTGCAAGGTGCCCCACTTGAGAGGACCCCATTCTGACCAGGGGACTGTGACCTATCCAGGGTCTCCTGTTCCCTCTGCTGTTCTGGTGACTGAGCTCACAGAACGAGGATACATGGCATGTTCTGGGTGCCCAGGGAGCACAGATTAAAAAGGAATAAATACATGAAGCTTGGCACTTTAGAATGCAGACCCACATGGGTTTCCCTGTGAGGAGGAAATGAAATGCCAGATTCCCTTTTTCTCGTAGAGATGACAGTGGACGTTAACAGTGAAGGGGTCAGTCTGGGTCAGGTGGTGAGGGGCCTGTCCCTCCTGTATACCTGATGCTTATTCTCGCAGTACCAGTGGACTTGGGAGCACTGATTGTGCCTGTGGCATGCAGGCCTTCCTTCCTGCCCAACAGACCCCCCGACCCAGCCGTAGTGACCCCAGTGCCAGGCCACTTCCACCTCAGGGCAGAGGGGATGAGTGTCCACGCCAGGTCAGACCAGAGCTGGAGGTAAGTCCCTCCTCAGTCTGGCTTCCCAGCTCCCCCCTAGTGCCTGGAGAAGCCAGGCCCCACAGACACAGTCCATGGAGGCCACTCTTCTCTTCCTGTGGAGGTCTGGGTTTCATAAAGCAGCCATGCACCCTCTCCAGAAGAAGAGGTAGCAGAGCCACCTCCTACTCACACCAATTTACACACATCCACACTCCCCCCCCCAAACCAGAAAGGGTTCATGGGGCAGGGTGGGTCCCACCACCACTCCCGATACCATTGCACAGAGACTCTGGCCGGACCCTTTGCTGGGACCCAGCCTCGGAGACTGTCCCTGGTCTGCATGCTTCTTGCAGCACAGATGCTGCTTGGGTGAAGACAGGGTTTTCTGTATCAGGGTCCCTGAGCTCAGGCCAGCTGCCAAGGGTGTGCACTCCCATGCAGACAGCTTCGAGGACCACGGCTGTCATTGTGGGCCAACCTTTTGGAGCTGACCCAGCTCCCGGCCCCTCATGCTGTCTGCCCTCGGAGATGGGTCAAGAACCCACTGGGCGGGAGCCTCTCCCCTTCCTGGCCCGTCTCCATGGCACTGCTGGTCTGTGCTGCCATGGGCGCAAACTCAGGAGAGATGGCCCCGCTCTCATGTGTGGATGCTTTTCTCTGCCTCAGTGCTGCTCGTGGGCGTACGGAGGTAACCAGGTGCTTGGCGTATTTTCACACCATTTAATTGTGGTAACAATGAAAACCAGAGGAAGAGTGTGAGATCTTTCCATTGAGTCTAAACAAGATCAGAACTTCATGAGCCAGTGAAGGAACAAAGCTTGTTCCTGGCAGAAGACAAAGTACTGAATTTCTAGATTGTCTGGGCATCCTGAAAAAGACCCCGAATTTAAATAATGCCAACAGTCCACTGCATTTTAAAAATCAACCTTTCTTATAGTTAAAGTGCTTTTTATTTTTTGACTTTTTTCCCTGTGATGTCCTCCCGTCCGGACCCCTGTGCTCCGTCTGGGTGCTGGTCACCGCAAACCTGGCTGTGCTGAACCGGTCCCAGGGGGACAGGACAGCATTGTCTGCCAGCAGATTCCCTCCCCTGCTTGCTGCAGTGACATATATTATGATATCTAATCTAAGGTGGAGTTTTATGAAGAATGCATTTGTTGCTTCTTAAGTATTTAGGGATCAGTGAGTAACTCAGAGAAGTACCCCAAACTTGGACTGATGTGCGAATGCCTTTTGGTCACCAGAGGGGCTGTCCCACCTGCTGTGCTCAGCAGCAGACAGCCTGTCCTGCGCTCAATGCCACAATAGCTACCTGCTTTTCAAGCCCGTCTGTGATGATCTGCATATTAACCACAAACTTATTTTAAAAGACAGAAGTTACAGTGCCCCCACCATCCCTGTCTTGTAAACCATATTTCATGTAACAGCACAGGTCTCTAAGTCCAGTGGAAGGCATGGCCGGCAGGAATCACCTAGCACTCTGCCTTTGTCTCCACATGCTCCCAGATGAATACAGTGAGCGGGACCACCTTTCTCCAGACTTCTACGAAGAGTCAGAAACAGACCCTGGTGCCGAAGAGCTCCCAGCCCGGATCTTCGTGGCGCTTTTTGATTATGACCCTCTCACCATGTCCCCAAATCCAGATGCTGCAGAAGAAGAGCTTCCTTTTAAGGAAGGACAGATCATCAAGGTGGGGGCCCGGCTGGGGGCCACCAAAGGAGGGGGGGTGCTGTCACCATACTGTAGTTCCTTAGTTCGTCCCAATGGCAGGCTTTTTCTGTTGCATTAAATATTCAGCCTTCTGACCAGCAGGGAGGAGGGACCCTGTGAGTCTGAATTAGGAATAGGAGAGAGAGCCTGGTGCTCAGTCTCACGGAGAAAGCCATTCACTATGGATGGAAACATCGATAGGCAGAGTCTCAAAGTCCTGTCTTGGGGTGGGGTCTCATCGCTCACACACTCACTGTGTGAGTTCAACACACACATCTGGCAAAGTGAAGCCAAGGCCTTGACTTGTGCTCCCCACTGACTGATGGGAGACCAGTGGGTTGTCCAAAGCCTGGGGCAGAAGCTGGCTTTCAGAGGTGTAGTCTCACGGGTGGAGGGTAGGTGTGCACATCCGCAGGGCAGGTGTAGGTGATGACGGTGTTCTTCCAGCATATTCTGACAACATTCCGCTCCACGCCAGCACAGCTGATGTGCTTGTGACCAGCACTCATGCTGCCTTGGCCTTTCGCATGGGCTCCAGGTCTATGGTGACAAAGATGCGGATGGCTTCTACCGTGGGGAGACCTGTGCCCGACTCGGCCTTATTCCTTGTAACATGGTCTCAGAAATCCAAGCCGACGATGAGGAGATGATGGACCAGCTTCTGAGACAAGGCTTCCTTCCTCTGAACACGCCTGTGGAGAAAATAGGTAAGAGACAGCCTCCTGCTCACGCCTGCACTTGCTGGTGGGGCTGCTCCTGCCTCCCTAGCACCCTGAGGCCACACCACCAGCTGGGAGCAGGAGGTGGTGTGGACAGGGTCCAGTCTGTGCCTTTTAAACGAATCAAGGGAATCTGAAAATTAACCCACTCTGCAAACCAGCTTGCAATAGTCCTGCATGCTTTATGGACATATATGCACTAAATATTTATGACTTTCCAATGGAAGATGAAGTACAGCCTTGCTTACTGAAAGTCTCTCCAATCTAGAAAATACTTTGTGGTGTTTTTGAATGTTCTGAAATTTATACGTTTATAATGTGACCCCCGTGGTGATGGTCAGGAAGCGAGGCCACCGGGAAAGCTGAGGTCATGACTGTGCAGCCCTCAGAGTGGCATTAATGTCCTTATAAAAGAGGCCCCAGGGGCATGCCTCGCCTCTTCTACCCTGTGAGGACACGGCAAGGCGACCTCAGCAGAGCCCGAAGCTTCCGGAGCCTCGGGCTCGGATTCCAGCCCTCAGAGCCATGAGCCGCGAGCGCCCGCCGCGTTCTGGCAGCGCCAGGCCTGGATGCCGGGACGGGCTGAGCGCGTTGGCCCATCCGCAGGTGGGCTCAGAGCGGGATGAGGGGGCGCTGCGCTTTCCATTCTTCAGGTGGACGTTGCTGGTCCAAAAGGCAGAAAATATTTTCGCCCTTTAGCGTGGAGAGATGACAAACTCCTTCGTTTATCTTGACCCCATTTGCAAGCACGAGTGAGTACACAGCAAAACTGGTTTTGGTGAATTTAAACATTATATTTGTGATCTCTAAATTTTGCCCACAGGCAGGGAAAATCTACTCGTCACAAAAGCGTTTGCTTTCTCTAAATAGCTGGAGGCAGAAAGATACATTTTGTGTCATTTATGTTTTAGGTTTTATGCTTCAAAACATTAGGTTAGCTTAGTTCTAAATTGGATTTCAGAGACAAAATTCAATGGGTCAAAGAATATGTGTCATTTTAAGGATAATCACAAAATCAAATAAAGCGTTTCAACCTCTTTGGTATGAATGAACTCACAATCTGAAGTTCGGTAAAACCCACATCTGCTAGTTGTGGCTTCCTGTGAGTACACTGCCCGGATCCAGTCCACCAGACTGAAGCTCTGTGAGGCCTGTCCACCCCCGATTCCCTTCCTGACACCACTGTGATGGGTTCAGAGCAGGAACGGACTCTGAACACCGCAGACCCAGAAAGCCTACAAGCACTCCACTAGAAAACTGTAGCTTGATTCGTGTTACCAATTAGATTAAATGTCTGCTTTATTCTTTTTTTCTGAATGTGACTTTTGAGAGAACCTGACTGAGACTCCACAGGCCCTTCTAGCACTAGGAAGTATCATTGTCACTGCAGACTGAATGTGCTCCTCCCTCGGCAGCTGGGACAGGTGGGGTGGAGTGGAGGGGTGGTTAGGGCTGGTGGAGCAGGACCCTGTGTCTGCCTCATGGCCCTTTCCCGACATCACGTGTGGTGAGACAGGTAGAAAGTGGGTATGGACTGGAAAAGAAGACATTTAACTTTTTCTAGTCACAGATGACATGAAAATCTACTTAGAAAATCTCCAAGAATCTAGAACAGAAGTTTCTAGAACTAACAAGTGGCCTTAGCAAGGTCAACAGATACAAAAGCAATTGTTTTTCTAGATGTTCAGCATGAAAAGTTTGAAATTGACATTTAAAAAGTAATACTCTTGCCAATGCAGTGATGTAACAAAGACACAGAACAGAAGGGCAGATGCACCAGGCTCTGTGTGGCCTAGACCAGGAGGGTTGAGGAAGGTCATCAGGATCCCTAAGTAAATAGACACGATGTCACCAGAGTTCAGGCGGGTGAAGACATCCAACATCCCCACACGGACCTGCAGCTGTGACCACCCCAGTCAATGTCTGTGCCGGGATCTGTGAATTGATATGCTGAACCAGACATGTGTGCAACAGCAAAGGAACTACAGTTGCCCAACGAGGTTTTTTTTTTTTTTCAAGATTTTATTTATTTATTCATAGACACACAGAGAGAGAGAGAGTCAGAGACACAGGCAGAGGGAGAAGCAGGCTCCATGCAGGGAGCCCGACACGGGACTCCATCCCGGGTCTCCAGGATCACACCCCAGGCTGCAGGTGGCGCCAAACCGCTGTGCCACCTGGGCTGCCCCCAACGAGGTTTTAAAAGAACAGTGGAAGAACTCATGTGAGTGGGTTTGAAGACTGAGCATGTAGGTGAGCTAATGAGGGTGAGGTGGTGTCAGTGACCCCAGAGGCACACAGGTCTGTGGAACAGGGTAAGTCCGGACACAGACTGGTACGTGCACCGTCCACTTGGTTTTGACCAAGATTGGGGAAAGGACAGCCTTTTCCATAACGGGTGCTGGAATTGAGCCAAGAAAATGAAGCTCAGGCCATACTCCTGCCAAAATAAAAAAAAAAAAATGAACTCAAAATTGAACACAGTCTTAAGTGTAAAAACTAAGACCACGGAACGCCTAGGAAAAAACTTTGTGGTGATTAAGCAATGATTTCTGACATGACACTCAAACCATGACGCAAAAGAAAAGACTGGTGTCAGGCTTCAGTAATATTGAGCCATTCTAGGCTGAGAAACAGCACGAAGAGAAAGGCAAGAGGAACCACAGGCGGGCAGAGAGTATCTGCAAGTGACCCAGCTGGAGGGGAGTCATATTTAGAGATCACACAACGACTCAGCAAGAAAGCAAACCATTCATGCAAAGCGGGCCAGAGATCAGGGAGATCCTTTGCCACGGAAGATACAGGGATGGTGAACAAGCAGGTGGAGAGAGGCCAAGCATGATTGGGGAAACACAGGTAAAGCCACGACAAGGAGCCAGGATGCCCCAACTAGGATAGCCACACCCAGTGTGCACAGGGACGCGGAACTGGAGCTCCAGCCGCTGGAGGGGAACCTGCGCGGCACAGCCACTCTGCCCGACAGGTGGACGTGTCCTTCTATAGCCGGACACACATGCAGACAGTCCATCCACCCCTCCTGCGTCCTTGCCCTGGAGGAGGGGGGCTTTCGTGCACTCCGGCAGCTATGTGAGCCTTCCACTGGCTGGACTGAGGATCATGGATGCGGGGAGAACAGGCGTCTTGCCCCTGATAAGTGGATCCGTAACTGGTGCATCCACACAGGGTGCTCCTCACCAGTAAAAGTAGGACTGCTGACATGAAATCACACCAATGGATCTCAGGTGCGTTGCCTGATAAATGAAGCGAGTTTCTAAAAACTATGATTCCATCTACAGGATATTCTAGAAAAGGTGAAAGTATTGGGACGAACATAGGCCAGTGGTTATCCGGGCTGGAGGTGATGACAAGAACCGTACGGGAATTTCTGGGTGTGACGGAACTGTCCTATATCTTGATGACCAGATGGGCTCCCTGTCATTTACAGAAGCAGACTCTAAAGAGAATGTATTTCAATGACTGTTCATGCTCACAGCACTCCCTGGAGAATTAACAGCACTCAGAAGTACAGTAAGGGACCCCTAGAAGAACTTGGAATTATTTCAAGGAAACACATGTTCACAGGCCCTACAGAGGCATCCTCCTGTTTCTAAATTAAAACAGCGGTTCTTGAGCAGGAGCCAAGGTGTGGATCCCTGGACCTTCACGCACACACAGCCAGACATTGCACCTGCTAAGAGCCCCCAAAAGGGCACATAACTGATGCCTGTTGTTTTCAAAATACTTCTCTTTAATGGTCTTCATTTGTATGAATTCCAAAAACCAGTTCCAGGCACAAAGTGGCTGTGTTTGGAAGACATGCTCCAGCATCAGCTTTCTCTGGGAGAGACTGCTGTCCTGTGCTGCCCAGAGACTTTGGATCTGTTATTCCGGAGGATCGCCTACTTCATCTTAGTCTCCCTGTTGGATGGACACATTGGGGAAGGGAAACGTCCTTGCTATTGTAAGAGGGGGACAATGGGCCAGAGAAAATATGTGAGGACAAACAGCAGAAGGCAACGGGCCCCAGAGCTGGAGGCTTTGTTGGTGCGTGTGCCCCTGAGCACAAGACACCTGAGAGGCTGGTCATCTGGTCCTGCAGGCCAAGTATGCCCTGCCCTACTACCTTGGGGACGAGGGACAGGGGATGCCACTCCTTTTGAAATAACCACATGATGGCTTTCTTCTTGTGATGTAAACAGAGAGAAGCAGAAGAAGCAGCCGGCAGCCAAGGGTGACACGAAGGGTGGTGGCCCTGTATGATTACGACCCGAGAGAAAGCTCACCCAACATCGACGTGGAGGTACATGGCTGGTCCCTGGGCCTTTCCCTGCAGAGCTGCCGGGAGCCACGTGATTTGCTCTCCCACCTTCAACTTCTCTGAACGTGTCCATAGGGAGGGCGACCAGACCAGTAAATGGTAGGAGGAGATAGATAAGGGGCACAGCAGCTATGGACAAACCTCATCGCTGTGGCCCGGAGTCCTCGTACAGGATGCTATGGGAGGAGCAGTCTGTGATCCTCGTCCTCGTCCTCGGGGAATGGCTCTGTAGGGTTGTCTTGAAGGGAGAATTAATAGCCCACCTTGTCTGGACCCCGAGCGAAAGCAGTAGGGCCTCACACACGCACGTGGAAGCTGAGGGGGAGGCCTGGGCTCCTCTGCTCACATGGTCTGGGCTGGTGTGGCCCTTGACACCCTGGCAAGATGGGAGGGACTGGTCTCCAGGGCTAAGGGGCTAGGTTTTTAGCCTGTGCACCTGCTTCCTCAGATGACAAGCTGTGTCTGAGTCCATGACCCACAGTTTTCATTAGGCCCGACACGCTGCCAACTCATGGTTCAGATTCAGAGCTCACTCTCCAAGCATTTCTGTGCAGACCTGATTCCTCGGGGACACCTGGTGGCGTTGAGATGTCAGCTTCCTTCCCTCGTCTACATGGTCAGAGATAAACCCACATATCCTTTGTCTGTGTCTGCATCCTGCATTAGAGTCCATGTGCCTGTCTCTATGCTGGTGCCTGGCATGTCGCAGACACTTCATAGACAATTCATAATTGAGTAAAGGTTTTTGCACTCAGTGAAAGGTCCTTACACTGCAGAGGATGTTTCCCTGAAATCTTGGGTTTTTCATGTTAACTCTTTGACTAGTTTTAGAAGGGAACCACAGGGGTGAGGGGAACACAGCAGCAGTGCCAAGTTCTGGTGAGGATGGGGAGGTGGCGCTTTGCCTGGAGGCGGGCTGTACTCTGAGTGCATCTTCGTTCCCAAGATGCTGTGCGCAGAGGTGCTCGTCAGCTTCCTGCCCTTCCTCCCTGTTTGATTGAAAGAGCAGGTCGGTACCACCATAATAATAAAAAAAAAAAGTCAGTAGAGCATTCGTGAAGAACGCGTTGAAGGAAACCAGCAACTCTGTATGGGAAGGTGTTGTTAACTTGACCTGCTCTCTCCACAGGCAGAGCTCACGTTTTGCACGGGGGACATCATTACTGTTTTTGGTGAGATTGATGAAGATGGATTTTATTATGTAAGTTTTTGAAACATCAAAAAACACCGTTTGATTCATTTCGTATGTATATTTTTGCTTGTGTGTTCTTGCCCCTAAAATTACCTAAATGCTTCCTCTGGCTTTCAGAAAGGTCCCTGTCCCAGAGGTGATGATTCAGGAAGGTGGGGCTGTGAGCAGCTCTGTCCCTTCTTCTCTGACAAGGGCACTGCCCATGTCCATAAGCTTAAACCAAGTATACATATTCATATTCTCCTACTTAGAATTGTCTTCCATCCACACATGTACCAAACAATTTAACTTTCTGGTTATTTATAAGGTATACCTTTTCATACAGAAGAAGGAAGGAATGCAAATAAGCAAAGTTAACACCTAGTCCACACCAACAGAGTATAGGACTCCTTGCTGACCTTCCTCTGAGCTGGTGGCAGCCGGGCCAGGTGAGGAGCAAGGGTCCTGGCTCAGAGCCCAGGGTCCAGCGACCTCCTTCCTTTCCCAACATTTCCTGAGGAAAAGAGAGAAAGAATGTGGATGGGCTTCTCTTGGTGCTTCTGCACCTGGGGCCCCTGAGTGCCTCCATCCCAGGCCCGAGCCTGCAGGGCCATGAGGGAGCTGACTAGTGGGCTGATGGGGTGCCCACTGCAGGTGTGGCTTGAGACAGGGCTGCCATCCTGCACCAGGATCCCCATCTTCCCCATCCCCCTGCCATTTTAAAAAATCGCAACAGCTGGGAAAGTGTCAAGTCCCGGTAATACCTTACCGGTTTCCCTTTGAGTCCAATGAGTTCACAGCCTCAGATGTGCATGGAATCCAAGTTCCTGATTCTTGCAGGTCAGTGTTCAGTGCGGCTGCTCATGCTCTGTGCCCCATTTCTTTCTAGGTGAGACTGTAAAGGGTCTGCTAGTGGGCAGATGGCAGGCTTTCTGTCCTGTCACGGACTCGAGAGTGGGTGGGCGAGAGAGGTGGGAGCCCCCAAGGCTGAGGCACAGGCTATGGGCCGGTCCAGGTGATGCAGGAGAGCAGTTGGAGACGGCATGGGTGCCAGAGCTCGGGTGGTTTGTTGGGGTGAGTGTATTGTCCAAGAAGATGCCCAGATTCTGCCGTGGGTGTTAATAGGATGGCGTGTAGGAGGCCCAGAAGGATGGAGGGGAAACAGTAAACACCATGGGCATGTCCATCCCCCCTTCTGCCCAGTGAGCCCAGAGCCAGGGTCCATCTGGATGCCTGGAAGTGCAGGACTGTCCTAGGTCTGGGTGCTCACAGGCCTCATGATCTGAACGTGGTGCCACCGGGAATTTGAGGATGAGGCTGTGCGTTTTCACAGAACATGGTCCCCAGATGCAAGCCATCTATTCCATGTGGTGCCTGCCTGAAGGAGCAGACGTGGCTGATGCTGGAGGGGACTCTGGCTGAGGTCTGGGCTGTGTAGACATTGGAGTGTCTGCGTGTAGATGTGATTTGTGACCCTTGATGTGGGAGAAATCCTCGGGGGCCCTTGTATAGTAATGTAAGCAACGAAGACGTCCTAGAGAAAGTCTCTAAGGGACACCAAGAGAGAAAAATGAGCTCCTAGGGGAGGCTGAGGAAGGAGGATTAGAGTGGTCGCCAGAAAGGGGACAGAGGCCTCCAGGGTCGCAGCAAGGGCAGGTGGCCAGACTGGGCACGTGTGTACTGGGCTCAGGAGGGATTCTTGCTGGGAAGATGTGGGAGATACCCATACCCGGGGGTACCTCTCTTCTTTAATTTTTATCTTCAATTGTGGTAAAATACATACAATTTGCCGTCTTACTGGCTTCTAAATGCACGGTGCGTGGCGATGCACACACTCAGGCTGTCGGGCAGCCATCGTCACCATGTACCTCCAGGACTCTTTCCTTCTTGAAATCCTGAAGCTCCATCCTCATGAAACACTAGTTACCCTGCATCCCTGCCATCCTCCAGCACCGGCACCCCATCTCCTTGACGTCCCCACGAATCTCCCTGCTCACAGGGCCTCACGGAAATGCAGCCACACACAGTGAGTTTTTTTCACGCCTGCCTCACCTCACTGAGTGGAACATCGTGCAAGCCAGCATCTCCTTCCTTTTCAAAGCTGGATGCTACTGCACACTGGGTGTATATGGCTTGGCTCCCTGTTTGTCTATCAGTGGACACTTGGCCCCTGCGAATAATACAGTGATGAACATGGTGTGCGAACATGGCTCTCGGGCCCTGCTTCCACATCCCCTGGGTCCCGACCCAGGAATGGAATTGCTGGGTCATATGCTAAACCTGTGTTTTACTTTGTGAGGAGCCGCTGGACTATTTTGCCCTCAGCAGTGCATAAGGGTTCTGATTTCTCCATGTATTTGGCAACACTTTTTTTTTAATTGGTGTTTTGTTTGTTTTTGTTTTGTAGTAGCCGTCCTCATGGATGTGAGGTGGTAGCTTGTCATTTTGACCTGCACTTCCCTAAGATGTTAATATTAATTAATGTTGAATATCTTTTCATGTGCGTTGGCCATTTGTGTGTCTTTTGCGGGGAAATATCAAAGTCAGTCCGTTGTCTGCTGTTTATTTTTTTTTATTTTATTTTTTTATTTTTTTTTATTTTTTATTGGTGTTCAATTTACTAACATACAGAATAACCCCCAGTGCTGTTTAATGGGGCTCTTGTGCTAAGTTCTTTGTGTGCTCTGGACATGAAGCCCTCCGTAAATAGCTTGCAGATATTCTCTCATCCATCCCATAGGTTCCCTCTTTGCTCCGTTGGTTGTGTCCTTGGATGCAGTTTCTAATCCTGAGGGAGTGGGCTGCCCATCTCATGCTGTCATTTCCTAGACTTGCAAACAGAGCAACAAGCTCCCATGTAGTCTGGGGCCAGCCAGCCTGGGACTTGGTTTTGGGCACTGGTGGGCATTGGGGATGGTGGGGAGGAAGTGACACAGTGGCTATTACCCACTTGGTACAGATGTGCTGTGGATGGTGACCTCAACTATGTACCTGCATAGATATGTGAGAGAAAGTTCTGGAAGGGAATAGATGAGCCTGAAGAGTATTACCTTTGAGAAGGTATCAACAGACACTTTCATGTCCTCCAGATTGTTTACATTTTTAGAGTGAGAATGTGGTCGTCCATGGGACAGATCGGTAGCTCTCTGTCTGGCCTGCACACTGGACCACCTGTTGGCTGCCCATCTCCACCTCTGCTTTGGGAGGGGATCAGTCTGTCTGGATTGGTGCGCCTGTGCAAATGGTGTTTTTAAAGATCCCTAAGGATGCTGAGGTCAGCCAGGGTGAAGGGCCACTCCATTGGGCGGTCCCGAGGACTGGTCCTGGCAGTTGCCTGAGCCCTGTGACCAAACCACAGCTTCCTCAGCTCCACCCCAGACAGGCCCTTGGGGAGGGGACAGGACCCTGCCCCATAAGCATGTCCCAGGGTTGTTCTTCTGATCAGGGTGGTTTGGAACCACCGGACTCCCTTTGACTCCTGAGCCAGAACGAACCTACCAGGCAACTTTACCTGGAGCTCTGCCCCTACGACCAAAGCAAGAGGTAGGTTTTGGGAAAGGAGAGTAATTCATTCTTCTGTGTTTCTAGGGGGAGCTTAATGGGCAAAAAGGCCTTGTCCCTTCGAACTTCCTGGAAGAAGTGCCTGACGACGTGGAAGTCTACCTGTCTGACGTGCCGTGCCACTACCCCCGAGACACGCTGGTGCGCTCCAAGGCAAAACGGGTAAGCAGACACTCCCAACACTTTTGACTCCTGTCCCACTCTGCCACATACGGTTCAACAGAGTCCTCGCGTGGGTGTTTGTGCATCTTAGGCTGAAAAGCCTATGCCCTGAATCCTTTTTCTCTGCCCTTTCATGGGGGTTGTGCCTAAAAATTCTAATTTATGCTTATTTCACAAAAACTGCCCCTCTTGATTCTAACCAATCTGCCTTTCCTCACCAAGGGAGCCCCCATCCTACACTGTAGATGCACATTCCGGTTGGGCTGAGAGTGAAGGGGATGACTAGCCCTTCCATTCAGTGGCCAGGCTGGCCATTTGTCCTGCTAGGGTTTTAGTTCTCTTACCAAACACCAGAGACCTTGTCCAGCATAATTAACTATTAGAGAACATTCATGTGTAGTGTCTCATTTTTATTTTATTTCATCACTGCCAGTTTTTATATATTATATTTTTATATATATATATTTTTATTTCTTTGCTCATCTGCTTGGAAACAGAAGAAGAGTGTTCATTTCACACCTTAATCAGGCACTCTAGCCTCCACGTAAGTGAGCAGCTGAAGATACCCGTGCAGGTAGCGGTGCCAGCGGCCTTAGCGGACTAGGGCGGGAGATGCAGGGCTTCACTGTGGGGTTAAAACAACAACAAAAAAGAAATATGTCTCAAAAAAACATTGGACCTAAAATAGTAGGCTCTTACTCGATCTCAGTTGTAAAGCAACTAGATTTGCAGTCAAATAATCATCTTTACTACTCATTTCCTACCATTTACATTAAGAATATTTCAAAGGCCAACATTGGGAACATATTTCTTAAGAGGCTAATTGTTTGTTTACGTAGAGAGTGTTCCGACGTCTCCTCGTAACTCAAGCTGCATATTGCATTGTTGGCCGCTCTTGGAAAAAAGCACAACCTAAACAATGATGTTTACTATAGGAAAATTTTCCTTTAAAAACACATAACTCGAGATCAAGCAGATGAGTAGTGAGCACTGAGCGATCCAGACTTGGCTCTGAACACGCCACCTGCCGGCTTGACTCCCCACGAGGTGCTGTCAGGTGGCCGTACCTCTATCTTTCGAGAGAGCATATGCTCCTCCCTAAAGCACAAACAAGTGTTCTGAGCACACGGGCGTTTGCCGCGAGGCCAATCTGCCTGGGCACCAATGCAATACTAGGTTTTACGAGACATGCAGCTGCAGTGATTACATTAGATGGAACAGATGGTATCTTCAGGTGTACTTTGGGATGCTTTACTAGGTGTTTTCCATTGGAACTAGACCTTGATTTTAAATCCAAGCAAGCTTGAAGCCCTTGGCTCCCATCACGTGCCTGCTGGCTACTGAACACTCATGTTAGGCAGAGCTTTGTGTGGAGAGGTGAGGGAGTGCAGGACAGGAGACTCTGTGCTCTCAGGTGTGCACCGGGGTGCGCGCAGATGGGAGGCGGGCACCAGAGCCCCCGCTGCTGAGTAAGCCCACAAAGCACACAGAGGCACTACTGTGCGCTCTCTATTGGCAAAAATTCATCTCCAATCACTTGGAAATCAAAAGCATGCGATAAGGGCCTTTAAGCTTCCTTTGATTATGATTGAGGTTCATTTTAGTTTTTTTTTTTTTTCTTTCAACCGGTGTGCCATCTGCTACAGTGTACTGACTCCCCCAGGAATGCACTCTATAAGATCAGCATTCTCTATCCTTTCCCCCCACCCCCACCCTGGCCCCACACCCCGGGGCTTTCAGATCCAACAAGTTCCCTTTAAGAACTTTTGCTTTTAAGATTACTGATGGGTACTAGGCCAATTTCACTATAACCTAATCTCCCCCTCCCTCCGCTTTTGGTCTTAATTTACAAAGTAAATTATTACCTAGCTCTGTTTTGCCAAAGCAATGGCATCCCCCTTCCCCAAAGACAAAGAAACCACAGACCAAACGCGGATGGCTAGACCCTCCCTCCCTCTTAGGCCTGCCGTGGGGAGGGTGCGCGAGGCTCGTGGCATCCTTTAACCCCAAAGGAAGACACGAGCCATCCCTTACCTTTCCTGGTGGGGAATGGGGCAGTGCAATGTTACCAGCGGATGGATGTTGTTGGCGCTCATGCACTCAATAAACTGTCACACTGTACCTACTAGGTTCCTCCTGAGGGTTCAGGTACAGCAAGGAGAGCGCCATCCCCCACAGCCCATCTCCATTCGGGGTCACCTCCGTCATCTATGGGTACTGGTAGTCCTGGGAGAGGCAGGGAAATGTCCTCGAAAAAGAAAAAGGGGCTGCTTTCCAGAGGCAAGAAACTGCTGAAAAAGCTGGGTGCAGTGAAATGATCCTTGTGCTTTTGGACAACTCCCCAATCCATGTAATTCTCTTTAATTCCAAACTAGGGCTTTCATGACTCAAGTACTTCCTAAAAAAACACTCTCCTCCCCTGACACCAGTAGAGAAATGCTCTTTGCACTACCATCCACTTTAAGCCAACTGCAAGGACAAAGAGCCGCTGGTGCTCCCTCCCAGCCTCTCCGACCGCTCTTGCCTGCGGCCTGCCGGGAGGCGGGGTCTCCCCGACACACAGGGGCCAGTAGCTTTTTGTGGCTCACTCCCCACCTGTGCTTCCGGTCTCTGTGCATTTGTCATCCGCCCTTAAAGGAATGGTTTCCACCTTCTTCCCTTTGCAAAATGCTTGCCTCATGACGCATAACTCACTTTAACTCTGGTCTTGAAATTCCTAGTTTAACCGCCTTGATGTTTTGCCTTATTAATGCACAATGATTTGTACTGTCTAATAAAAGCTACGGTGTACACTTTGTATGTGTCGTGCATTCAGTGCTCTTCATTCTCACAGACACAGTGCTTTGAAATCCAGTTGTACAGGCTGCGCATTTTGAACCCCGAGCTTTTTGCCTTCCCAGAGTGAGCCGGGTGACACACAGAAAATGTTTACTTACTTAGATCATTCAGAAAAGAGAGAAAGAGAGAGAGAGAAAGAGAGAAAGTCACTTTGTTTGGAGAAGCACCACTCCTTCAACCTGCCCAAAAGCTGAGATATGCTCACTGCTTTCAGTGTTACATGTTGTGGCACATGGATTGATGTCACTTCCATGATCTGTCACATGCCATACACAGACCTCCTCCCCCGCCCCCCAGCAAACAGCACACAGCAGAGCAGTCCCCATGATGCACACGCCACACCCACAACATCCTAAGCTTAAGTCTGTTTGAAATGGCTCCACACTAGTCTTCATCATTGGCACTTGAACAAGAGACTTACAAAGTTGCTGGCAGATGTATTTGATTGGTTACTCTTTTGTATTTCTTGTCCACTTGTAAATTGTTTTTACTCTTTATACATACTTTTCAGACTGCCTTTCTTTTGTAATTTATGGAAGGTTTATAAATGAATGACTAAGCTTTTCCCATTGTGTCTTCAAAAATTATATTGTAAATTGTAATATATTAGTATGTGGTACATTTATTAAAAGGAAATTAGTCTGTGTGTGGTTCAGTACTGTGAGCGTGTGTGCATGTGTACAGTTAGTGTAAGATATTTTCTAGAAATAAAATTTGTTATTTTATACAATTCCATTTCTTCTGTATCTTTGTTTTAAACACTTATGCTGAGTGAAATAAGTCAATCGGAGAAGGACAAACATTATATGGTCTCATTCATTTGGGGAATATAAATAATAGTGAAAGGGAATAAAGGGGAAAGGAGAAAAAATAAGTGGGAAATATCAGAAAGGGAGACAGAACATGACTCATAACTCTGGGAAACGAACTAGGGGTGGTGGAAGGGGAGGAGGGCGGGGGGTAGAGGTGACTGGGTGGCGGGCACTGAGGTGGGTACTTGACGGGATGAGCACTGGGTGTTATTCTGTATGTTGGCAAATTGAACACCAATAAAAAATAAATTTATTATTAAAAAAATAAAAAATAAACACTTCTTATCAGAGCAGCCTCATGGGATTCCGTTCTCCCGTGCAAACAAGAAAAACTCGATAGCCTTGCCTTTTCTGGCACTCCCTTTTTTCTAAAATAGTTGTGACCAACACTCAGGGAGTCATTTACAAAATGCTGTCACTCTTGCACCATTGGCAACAGCCTGCTGGGGCCAACAGAAGTGATTCGCACTGAGGCGATATTCTTTGTGCAAGAGGAACACTCACATACAGCTGAGGCTTTGCGGCTGAATTCAAACCCTGTTTGTAATATTTCCTGGGATGCCTGGGTGTCTCAGCAGTTGAGCATCTGCCTCCGGCTCAGGGCATGATCCCAGAGTCCTGGGATCGAGTCCCATGCTGGGCTCCCAGCATGGAGCCTGCTTCTCCCTCTGCCCATGTCTCTGCCTCTCTCTCTGTGTCTCTCATGAATAAATAAATAAAATCTTAAAAAAATTTCCTTTGGCAACTTTACAATTCAGACGATGTGAGTAGAGAACACTGCACAATCTTATTGCCGAGCCTCTGCTGAAGGCCAGAGGGCATAGAGTTTTAGTTATACGAGATGAATAAATTTGGAAGAGCTAAAATAAAAAAAATCCTAGATCAAATGGAATGTTTTAAATTAAAAAAATAAATTCCAGTTCAAGAAATACTGAGGTAAGAAATTAGGGTCTAAACGACCGCATGGATGCATTTTTTGCTACTACATGTCTAAAGATAGTGAAAATGGTAAATTTTCCTATGTATACTTTATTTACCATGGTAAAAAACAATTGGTGACAATTTCTCAAAAAAAAAAAAAAAATTAGCAAAGGTGGCCAGGACTAATGTTCTTCTAAATCTTTTGAAAATATTTACAAATATCCCCAAGTATGGAGGCATACCCAAATGTAGGCAAAACTGAAGCAATAATGAGCAGACTTAGCTTTGATAAATACTACTGAAAACTTACGGATTACATGATGCAAACTGTATATAACTTCTAGAGAGAAGGAAAATGCCCAAACTCCGGAGGCCAGCAGTTTCCTGATAGCAAAACTAGATGAAGACATTACAAGAAATCCACAGACCAAGTGCACCATGAATTTTTAAAAAATTCCTTAATGAAATACTTGCAGATTAAATCCAGCAATATATTAAAAGGATGATTGATACTCTATGCCCAGTTGTAGCTCATCCCAGGAATGAAGGCTGCCTTAACTTTCTGGAAAAAAAATCCAATATATTTTATTGTACTAATAGAGCAGAAGACAAAAGCTATCTGATCATTTCGGTAGATGCAAGGGAAGCATTGGACAGAATTTAACACCTGTTCAGGAAACTAGGAGAAGGAAGGGATTTATCTCAACTTGAAAAAATTAGCAGCCAACACCATACTTAATAGTAAAAGACGGGCTGTGTTTTTTCCATCAAAACCAATGCAAGGACATCCATTTGACCACTTATGTTCAACATTACACATGCCACAATTAAGACATCAGCATAATAAGGAAAGAAAAGTCATATACTTCGGAAAGGAAGAAGTAAAATAGTCTTTTTTTGCAGATGACGAAACTGTATGTAGAAAATGCTAAGAGAGCTACAGAATGTGTTGGGAAGAAGAAGTGCATTTGACAACTTCTGTCCCCCCGGGGGAGCAATGAGGTCAACATACACACATCATTGGTATTTCTACAAACTAGCAGGGAACAATTAAAACAGAAATTAAAGTACAAATAGAAGTGGTATAATAATAAAAATATATGTAATTAGTTATGTTCTCACCAAAACCATGATATACTTAGGAACACGTTTAACAAAACATGAGCAAAACCTGTGTGCTGAAAATTATAAAACATTGCTTAGATACAAAAGGGCTCTTAAAGCGATACAGAATATGTTCGTGGTTTAGAAGATGTAATATTGTTAAATTTCTGATTTCTCTCAAGTGGATCTATTGATTCAGTGAATGGAGTCAAAATCCCAGCAGGCCTTTGCTTTAACTGCATTAAAAAAATAATGCAGAAATGGAAGTGATCTACGATTACCAAGACAGTTTTGAAAAAGATGAACAAAGTTGAAAGTCTCTAATCACCTGATTTTGAGACTTGTAAGGCTATAGTAATCAAGACAGTGTTGTTTTTTGTAAAATGTGGACATTGAAGTCATGGGCACAAACTAGAGAGTCTTGAAGTAAATGCATATGTAGGTGGCACGTTCATTTGTAGCAAAGGTGCCAAGGTAGTTCAGTAGAGGAAAGAAATACGGTGTTTTCTAGAAATGTTGCAGAAAGACCTAGTTATTTATGAGGGGGAAAACTGTTATCTTCCATGGTGTACAAAAATTAACCCCAAACAGATCACAGTCCTAAATGAAAAAGTTGAAACCATAAAGCTTCTAGAAGAAAATGGAGAAATTTGGCCAGAAAGAGGTCTTATGTAGGACACAATAAGCACAAACTGTACGGAAAAAAACCCTGATAATTGGACTTCATCAAATTTAAAAACATCTTCTCTTTGATATTTAAGAGAACAAAACAGCAATCTAGAAACTGGGAGGAGACTTTCATAGTGCGCGTATATCTGACAAAAGATTTATATCTAGAATATATAAAGACATTTTACAATTTAATAAGACCAATTTTTTAAAAAACGTACAAAAGATTTGAACGGGCTTTTATAGAAAATGTAAAAATGGCCAGAATGCACCCAGAAAGAAGCTCAGTATTCGTCAGCAGGGACATGCAAATAATAACCCAAATAATATAATGTTACATTACATGCAATTTTATCTTATTTGGGTTATTTAATTTTAGTTAGAATTTTAAAATTCTATTAAAATGGAAAAGAGTGACATCATCAAACATTGGTGAAGATGCAGAGCACCTGGAATTCGCACGCCTTGCAGGACAGAGCCAGGAGTGCAGCACTTATTACATAGAGACCCTCAGTGTACAGATCTAGCATCTCTGTGTCTATGTACATACCCAACAGAAATGAAAGTATGTGTGCACATCAAGGCTTGAACAGAATTTTTAATAGTTTATTACAATAGCCCCAAGTGTGAAACACTCCAAATATCCATCTATTGATGATTAAACATAAAATGGAATGAGACAGAGGAGCATAGCTTAGCAAATATACCCCTTACACAGTCACCTGGATGAATCTTTGAAACACAGTATATCTTGAGCAAAAGAAACCAGACACAAAGGAGCGCATGCTATAGGATCTCATTTTCATACAATTCCAGAGTAGGTATAAGCAGATCATTGGTTACTTGGGGACAGATGAGGACTGTTTGCAAAGGAGCAAGAAGGAACTTTTTGTGGGAGGGAATAGATATTTTTCTAAATCTGACTGAGGCAGAGATACAGGAGTGTATGCATTTGTCAAAACTCATGCAATTGCATTTGCTGATATGTAAATTATAACTCAATAAAATTGATTTAAAACAAAAGTTAGAGTACCTGGGTGACTCAGTTGGTTAGGCATCTGACTCTTGATTTTGGCTCAGGTGATGATCTCACGGTCCTGGGATTGAGCCTTGCATTGGGCTCCAGGCTCAGCTGGGAGTCTACTTCTCCCTCTGCCTCTGCTCCTCCTCCCAATCCTGCTCACTTGCTTGCACTCTCTCAAATAAATAGAATCTAATAAAAAATCAGTAAAAGTTGAGTGAGAGGGAATGCAAGTGCTGTCCAGAAAGATTATGTAGCATGTGTGTTTATATATAAATCTACAAGTCCAAACTCACTAGCCTGGGGCCAGGCAGGGAATGGCAAAGGCATGCATATTACGGCAGGTGCTTCAGGGCCGAAGAATGAAGCTTGGTGGCCGGCCCGCCTCCTGGGCAGGTAGAGTCTCCATAGGCCCCAGGACCAGGGGCATGGTGCCCATCTGTGCTAAGGCAGCACTGGCCACGCAATAGCTGAGACCATAAAGTCCCCCTCCAAGGGGCTCCTTCCTGCCCCGATCCCGGCCCTACCAATCACACCCTGGCACTGGACAGGAAACTGGAGAGCGTGGACAAGGATGGACTGGGCTGGGCCTACTTGTCCAGGTCCCCCAGGAAGGAAGCAATGCAATGGCAACAGAAGAGCTGGTCTGACTTCTTGGAAGCCTGATTGGATGTTGCCCACATGAATGGTTCAGGCAGCCCCCTGGTATACTTGATCCCTGTTGTCCCAGCCCCGGGAAGACTGGAGTGCACCCATGTCCAGGTCTCAAACGAGATGCTCACTAGGAGAAGATGCTGGGGCTCTGCCAGTAGTTTCTAAAGCCCCCAGGTGAGCAGAATGGAAAGCAGGTAGTGGGGTTGAGAGGGTTCCCGAACTTGACGGCACATAAGAAACAGGAGTGCCACTTGACTATGGGTGGCATTAATGATTTATCCCTCAGTAGACAGCTGAGAACACGCTGTGTCCCAGGCACTGCTTTAGAGCCCGGGAGATAGCAGGGAGGAGGACGGAGTCCCTGCCCCCCTGGAGTCCATGCTCAAGAGGAAGAAGGGGTACACTAAGGTGAGTTGGGGAACACTAAGGCATAGTCAGCAAGAGGCTGAAGACAAACAGGCCTGGATGCTTAAGGGGGTGGCGGGGGCAGATCCTGCTGCCAGGGGGGCACTGTCTGTGGGGAGGAGCCCGCTAACCGTAGAGAGGCCCGTGTCATTGGAACTGGAGGAGCCTGCTGTCTGCTGTCTGTGGAGGAGCCCCCTCTCTGTGGGGGAGCCCCCTCTCTGTGGGGGAGCCTCCTGTCTGTGGGAGGAGCCTCCTGTCTGTGGGGGAGCCCCCTGTCTGTGAGAGGAGCCCACTGTCTGTGGGGGAGCCTCCTGTCTGTGGGGGAGCCCCCTGTCTGTGGGAGGAGACCCCGTCTGTGAGAGGAGCCTCCTGTCTGTGGGGGAGCCCCCTGTCTGTGAGAGGAGCCCACTGTCTGTGGGGGAGCCTCCTGTCTGTGGGGGAGCCCCCTGTCTGTGGGAGGAGACCCCGTCTGTGGGAGGAGCCTCCTGTCTGTGGGAAGAGCCTCCTGTCTGTGGGGGAGCCCCTCGTCTGTGGAAGGAGCCTCCTGTCTGTGGGAGGAGCCCCCTGTCTGTGGGAGGATCCCCCTGTCTGTGGGAGGAGCCCCAGTCTGTGGGAGGAGCCCCCGTCTGTGAGAGGAGCCTCCTGTCTGTGGGGGAGCCCCCTGTCTGTGGAAGGAGCCCCCTGTCTGTGGGGTAGCCCCCTGTCTGTGGAGGAGCCCCCTGTCTGTGGAAGGAGCCTCCTGTCTGTGGGAGGAGCCCCCTGTCTGTGGGAGGAGCCTCCTGTCTGTGGGGGAGCCCCTCGTCTGTGGAAGGAGCCTCCTGTCTGTGGGAGGAGCCCCCTGTCTGTGGGAGGATCCCCCTGTCTGTGGGAGGAGCCCCCAGTCTGTGGGAGGAGCCCCCGTCTGTGAGAGGAGCCTCCTGTCTGTGGGAGGAGCCTCCTGTCTGTGAGAGGAGCCCCCTGTCTGTGGGAGGAGCCTCCTGTCTGTGGGAGGAGCCTCCTGTCTGTGAGAGGAGCCCCCTGTCTGTGGGAGGAGCCTCCTGTCTGTGGGGGAGCCCCCTGTCTGTGGGAGGAGACCCCGTCTGTGGGAGGATCCCCCTGTCTGTGGAAGGAGCCTCCTGTCTGTGGGAGGAGCCCCCTGTCTGTGGAAGGAGCCTCCTGTCTGTGGGAGGAGCCCCCTGTCTGTGGGAGGAGCCTCCTGTCTGTGGAAGGAGCCTCCTGTCTGTGGGAGGAGCCCCCTGTCTGTGGGAGGAGCCTCCTGTCTGTGGAAGGAGCCCCCTGTCTGTGGGAGGAGCCCCCTGTCTGTGGGAGGATCCCCCTGTCTGTGGGGGAGCCCCCTGTCTGTGGAAGGAGCCCCCTGTCTGTGGGGTAGCCCCCTGTCTGTGGAGGAGCCCCCTGTCTGTGGAAGGAGCCTCCTGTCTGTGGGAGGAGCCCCCTGTCTGTGGGAGGAGCCTCCTGTCTGTGGGGGAGCCCCTCGTCTGTGGAAGGAGCCTCCTGTCTGTGGGAGGAGCCCCCTGTCTGTGGGAGGATCCCCCTGTCTGTGGGAGGAGCCCCCAGTCTGTGGGAGGAGCCCCCGTCTGTGAGAGGAGCCTCCTGTCTGTGGGAGGAGCCTCCTGTCTGTGAGAGGAGCCCCCTGTCTGTGGGAGGAGCCTCCTGTCTGTGGGAGGAGCCTCCTGTCTGTGAGAGGAGCCCCCTGTCTGTGGGAGGAGCCTCCTGTCTGTGGGGGAGCCCCCTGTCTGTGGGAGGAGACCCCGTCTGTGGGAGGATCCCCCTGTCTGTGGAAGGAGCCTCCTGTCTGTGGGAGGAGCCCCCTGTCTGTGGAAGGAGCCTCCTGTCTGTGGGAGGAGCCCCCTGTCTGTGGGAGGAGCCTCCTGTCTGTGGGAGGAGCCTCCTGTCTGTGAGAGGAGCCCCCTGTCTGTGGGAGGAGCCTCCTGTCTGTGGGGGAGCCCCCTGTCTGTGGGAGGAGACCCCGTCTGTGGGAGGAGCCTCCTGTCTGTGGGAGGAGCCTCCTGTCTGTGGGGGAGCCCCCTGTCTGTGGGAGGAGCCCCCTGTCTGTGGGAGGAGCCTCCTGTCTGTGGGAGGAGCCCCCTGTCTGTGGGAGGAGCCTCCTGTCTGTGGGGGAGCCCCCTGTCTGTGGGGGAGCCCCCTGTCTGTGGATGGAGCCTCCTGTCTGTGGGAGGAGCCCCCTGTCTGTGGAAGGAGCCCCCTGTCTGTGGGGTAGCCCCCTGTTTGTGGAGGAGCCCCCTGTCTGTGGAAGGAGCCTCCTGTCTGTGGGAGAGTCCCTTGTCTGTGGGGGAGCCTCCTGAGGAAGGAGCTTCCTGTCTGAGGAGCCTCCTATGGGGCGAGCCACCTCTCTGTGGGGTCAGCCCCGTCTTTGGGAGGAGCCCCCCGTCTGTGGGGTGAGCCCCCTAGCTGTGGGGGAATCCCCTGTCTGTGGGGGAGCCCCTGACCCTGTGGGAGCCTGTTCTCCATGGAACTGGTGGAACCTGCTCTGTATGGGGAGGAGCCCACAATCTCTGGGGAGGATTCCCCTGTCTGTGGGTTGAGCCCCGTCTGTGGCACTGGTGGAGCCCAGTGTTTTGGGGGAGCCTGTTGTCTGTGGTCTGGTGCCATCTATGGGCGGCCGCACCGTGCATGGAACTGAGGAGCTACCGTGGGGGAGCCTGAGGTCCAAGACGGGGGCTGCCGTCCGTGGCACAGGGAATGCTAAGGAGCCACTCTAAGCGAGGGCCGGGGCATGTGGCAGCCTGGGCCTCCAGATGCGGGGTACCGGGGGCGACCATATCATGTGCCAAGTGTCTGAGATGGTAAGAACGGCCCTCATTGCCCCGGGCCATTGGCAGGGTGACACTCCTGCCAGGTGCTGGAGAGGCTGGACAAGCACTGGTTCCCTGTGGCGGGAGAGACGCATTTCACCCGTCTGGGCCAGCGGTGTTGTGGGACCACAGTGGCTGTCCTTGCCCCGAGGGCTTGTGGGAACCTGTGGAGGCTGGCCTAACTGAAACGGAAAGCCTTGGCCATGAGGGAAATAGATGGCTTGAAAAATAGGGAGAAACATAAAATGGTGGGAGGGGCCGATGGCGGTCACTGGTACACAGCTGTGACTAGACCGAGTATCTGGGACCCCGAGAGAAAATCCGACCAACCCAATGTAGTCCTGCTAAGTCCATGGGGGCTCTTGCCTAAGCAGAGCAGTTTATCCCCGTGAAGGAAGGCTCCAACGAAGCCTGATGCATCGCTGAGTGCCCTCCACTAATGGGGGACTTGCAGAGGTGGACCCTTGCTCCCGAGGATGACATGGTCCTCCAGTGCATGCATGGGGGCGGGGGGTGACCGGAGGCCTCACGTGGAATGAAGCATTTGTTGGTCTTGCACCGAAAGACAGGCTGGACTGGCTCTGATTGATGCTAGAGCTGAATGCACACTCATCTATGGAAGGCCCCTAAAAATCTGGGGGAAAAATAGGCCACCGATGGCTATAGGGGACAAATGACCAAGTTTAGACAAAAAGCCTCTATCAACAGATGGGCAGGCTTTGTCCTGTGCATATTAACCCCATTCCTGAATATGTTGTGGGTGTGAATCTTCTACAGGATCTGGATCGAACCAGGGCCGGTGAATTTGGGTGGCATAACTGGAGTTATCCTTCAGCTCAAGCAGCCACATCATTATAGGCGTAAAGTCAGGAGGCTGGGGGGCCAATACCAGCAAGAGCCTAGAGCAAGGGTCATTCTGTGTGTCAGCTCACTGGATGAGACAGAAGTGACACTGAATACAATACGAACCTCCCCAAACCCTAAAATGGTGCAGGTGTTACAGGCTTTTGCTGGTTGACTGGAGACCTTTTATCCCCCATCTAGCACATATATTAAGACTTTTATATTATTTGGTTGAGAAAGGAGTCAGTGGGGTCAGGGTGCTAATCCACAAGAGGCTTTCTTACAGGTGAGCCCTGGAGTGCTTGTGCCAAACGTGAGTGGTGAGCTCCATGTGCACTCATGTCCAGGAGGGTTTGGCTAGGGCTCGGGGCAATGACAGAGTGAGAAATCCATTCCAGTTACTTGCATTGGTTCAACAAGAATCTGTTCTGGGAGCGCTGGTTATACTGCTGAGGCTTTGACTGGCAGGTCGTATTTGAGAGAGCCATGGGTAGGCGGAGGGGACCAGATAGCTTTAAGAACAGAGGCTGACTTTATGGACCCAATGAAGCAAGCCCCTTGGGAGAAACTGGCCTGGTACCTGGCTTCCAGGGTTCCAGGAGGAGGAGGAAGGGGCGCTGACCAGGTGAGTAAGGAAGGTCACTGCCTGGCAGGTGCAGGAACCTCAGGACATTTGGGGGACCTCAAGAAACGAAGCAATCCTATCTGTAGGTATTGTGAGTGTGATGGCAAATACTTGGCTGGGCTCTTAGCCTTTAAAGGCTATTAAAAGCTCTGATAGTCCTTAGAAGTTCTAGCAAAGCAGACTCAAAAGAACCTAAATGACCAGGGACTATTCTTGCTGCACTTACATAAAGAATTATGCAGGTAAAAAAAGAATTATGCAGGTTTGATAAAAATGGACTTATTTTGCCTCTGCTATAAACAAAACTAGAGCAGGGTGTGGGGAACCTGTTTCACTAACACACTGTCATGGGTGTTGATGCTCATTTTCACTGTCCTTGAGTGGGTTATCCTGTATCAGTAAAACTAGGCTGGATCCTTAATTCTGCCTTCCTTGCATATCCGGCAGATTTTCTACCTCACTACTTGCACACTGTAGGTCTGACCTGTAGGGCCACCTCCTCAAAAGAGATCACTGTCCAACTGGACTGACCTTTTTAGGAAATGTGGAAGGACAATGCTCAGCCTGTGCCTGCAAGTGCCAAAATAACGGCTCTAACGATGGTGGCTCAGCTTAGTATAGGGTAATGTCTACAGCAGATGCTGGGTAGCTTCTTGCTTCCCAGGTCCTAAACCCTGCCTTTCCAGCAGGAAGGAACTACAGCCCTCACTGTCCCCCCTCCTTCAACCATGAGGAATGGAGCAACGCTGGGGTGGTGCTGGCTCCTAAGAACCAATCTACTACTATGCTGCTGGAGAAGCCTGGAGTGGCTGACACCGCCCTGACCCGCCCCCATTGCAGTGTGAGCCCCCACTTCCACTGAAGCTCACAGGCCTCTGCCGGCTCAGAGGAAAGGAACTCTTGCTGAGATTGCCGGGGAACCCGGAGCTGCTGTTTGTGCTGCTGCTGTGGCTTAGGGCTGCCAGTCTGTTCCCGGTACCTAGCTGTAGGGGCCTGGCAGTGTGCAGGTGGTATGGGCCAGAACGATAAGAGGAGGTGGGGGGAGCTGGGCAGGAGTGACAACTCTCACTCCCATCTTCGGGCCTCCGTTGCATTCTCCCCTCTGGCCTGGGATCTTCCACCATGCTGGTCACTCTGTAACAACTATGGGTGGTAGTCCAGGCTGGGCGGATAAATGGTGTGTAAATGCCCTGCATTGCCCTTGTCCACAAGTCACCCTGCGTAACTGTGTCCTCATTTGGCGTGGCTTGCTCTTTTGGTTCTGAAGTACGTCTCAGGCCCGAGACCTTACTGATCCTCCTCTACCTTCAAACTGGGGAAAGAGAGAAGGCAGCTCTGAGGCACAACAGGGTGCCCCAAAGGCCTTTTTTTTTTTCTAGGATGGAAAAAACACTGCCAGGTTTGTAGGCTGCCGGGAATAAGAAAAGAAAATGCTGATGCAGGGACAGGAGAGACATGATTATAAGGAGCAACCTCCCTGAAGAGCCAGGTGTCTTGTGCACAAGTGGCTGAGGGTAGATTTAGAAGCGCAGAGCTCTGTAACCATAAACCCACAGAAGACTCCATCTGGCGGTCCTTCGGCTGCTACGTGGAAGTTCTCAGCAGTGCTTGAAAACAGCCGAGAGCAGGGTCCAGAGTGGACAGGGAACATGGCTATGGCACGGCAGGTGTCAGGAGGCGAGCAGGTGTGGGTGACCTCTAGGACAGCAGGGCACAAAATTGGGATAGGCCTCAAGCTGAGCAGCATTCAAGGCCTCTGATCGTTATAGCCACAGTGAAGCAGGGCTGTGGGGCACATGGGACACAACAGTAGGAAAATGCTGTACTGAACTGGTGGTTTTGCCATGTGTGAGAACGAACACGACCACATAATGAAAGCAAGCCAGGGACTGAAGTCACCACCGGGTCTGAGCCCAGGGGGTACAGAACAACAAGAGGAGGGCATGTGGATGAAGTGTGGGGCACCTGGCTGTTCTAGGCCCAGCGGACTGGAGGTGTGGCAGACACAACAGCACCACCCGAAGGCAGGAAGTGTCCTGGAAGAAAGTTAGGTGTTCAGAAGGGATGGGAACTCCTCAAACAAGGGGGCTGTGAAGAGATGATGGTGAATTCCAAAAGGCTCCATGAGAAGTTCCAGAAGAGCAGAGGATGGGGTCAGAAAAAGCAATCTCAGGAGGTCCTCTCAGATTCTGAAAAAGGAGGATGATGGGACCACTAAGCTGTGTGCCAGTGGTTCAGGGTGTGTCCAGGGATGGGGGGGGGTGCCTCTGGGTAACCAAGGCAGGTCAGGAGGGGTATTCTCAACACAAAGCCATGAGGGCTCTCCATGGACAAGATCCTTTTTTCAGAAACTGGGTTGGAATAATATACAGCCAGATCTACACCTAGCCCTTGAAATCTTGTGTCTAATGACACCACCAATTACATGAACTTGAATCAAACCTGAAACTATACAAAAATAACCTGAAGACTTCCACCACAGCATTAGACTGCCTTTGCTGCTGGGAAATGGAATATCTGACACAGAGACAGTGAGCAAGAATTCCAGGAGCATGCTCGGAGCAAGGATCTGTGTGCTCCAGGAAATGCCACACCGAATCTACAAAACTGAACACTACCTGAGGGGTGAGGGGAGAGCCTGTGTCTGCCCCTACAAGTAGCCTCATCCCTGTATGCATTTCTCTGCAGAGCCCCCACCCAAGCACAGGGTTACCTCAGGGATTCCTGAGGCTGATGGGTCAGGCAAGGGCTGGGAAGGAAGAGCTTTCCAGGGTAGAATTCATGTGGATTTCTCACTTTAAGGAAGCAGCCCAGATTTCAGTCCATTGCTGTTGCTTGAAAGTGCCACAGCAGATGCCACAACAGGCCAGACTCCTGCACAGGCATTCTGTACACGGCTCTCTCCAGAGCCAGATGCAGCCACCACTGGCATCCAGGAGCTGACTGTCCTGTGTACTCGGTCTTCTGGGTGTGGCCCTCAGGACATCCCTACAGGGAGCTGTTCCTTCACCAATGCCTGCATGGGCATCCTACCACCCACTCCTGGACATAGCCCATGAGCCAGGCTCCATCCATCCAGGTGGCACATCCCTCTGGTTGCAGAAAGTGTAGATCACCAAGACTTCTAAAAGAGTGAGATAGACCTCAAAACCTAGACTTCTCTGCCCATCAGTCAAAACCAATGTAGAAGAAAGCAGGACCAAGAGAGCACCCCCATATCCTCTCATCAACCAGATTCTAGGTGCTGTCTCAGTTGGCATTCACCAAAATTCCAGACAAACCATGTGGGATGTGTCTAAGGAAGGGGTCAGCTGGTCTCCCTGAGCGGTTCTAATTCTGTATCTGGCATGGGCCCAGTGTTCGCTGTTATTACAAAGCAGAGTGGGTGATGTTTAAACAGATTAAATTCTGGAAAACTACACCTGGGATGAAGGACCAAGCCAATCCGTAACCCCTTTGGCTGAAACTAATTTGAGCAGGTTTTCTATTCCCGACAGCAAAGTCTTTTAGACTTCAGTGAGGATCTCTTGATTACTGCAACTTTTCTAGATTTCATTTACCAATTTCTCATGGTTTTAAAGACATTAAAACCTTTACACTTTAAGAGATTGTTAAAACCAAAGAATGACACTTTAATGACCTAGAAGTTCCTGACTAGGCCTACAAATCTATAAGTAAAAAATACCCCAAACCAATCTTCCAAGTTGTAGGGTCAGACTTCCTCATACTCCTTCACACCAGGACAGCCTCAAGTGACTTCTGTCATATAATCTGGTCTCTGGCCCTCCTCTAAAACCTCACACTTTCTGTTCTTTTTTCTTCTACTGTTTATAGCCCAAGCAGGTTAAGGAGCCTGGGCTAATAAGCCAATGACAGTGTTAACAACAGTTATGAGCCTGAAGAACTAAAAGGAAAATCAAATGGTTTTCATTCATGTTAATGAGGCTAACTCCAAAAAGGATTTATTTGATAAGACCAAGTATAATGATGTTAAGACAAGGGGTTGATGTATGAGCGCTAATACGTAACATGCATCACAATTACAAGTAATGTTTAAAGGGGTTCTCAAAATACAGGTTTTACTCATTAACTGCAAGCCAGCTCTTTGCAAAATTTCCTGAAAATACCTACAAATACGTACATGTGAATAATTACAATCATCAACTTCCAGATAATGTCCTGCTCAGTCTGCATTTCCTTACAAGCTTGGGCTCTCAATTCTTGTACTATGAACACTGAAGTTCAAAAGTGATGCCAATTTAGCTTTTATAAATGGAATTGTATCCTTTTGAAAGAGCAAGCTCTCCAGCATTCAAAAGAATTCTTTAAAAATGGAAAGAAAATGCATACACTTTCAGTAAAAACAAACTACACTATTCATGGATAAGGTGACGATCCAATTTTATTTTATTTTATAACAAGTAGAAGGACGTCCCTGTTGCAAACAAAATAAATAGTAATGTTAATATAGGTTACTGACCTCTTTTTGTTAAAGAGTCTTAAAATGTTTCTTTGGACAGAAATTTAAAACTTTTCAACCATCTTCTTCTAATAACCCCCATACCACACCACCTAGCCCCAAAATGAAATAAAAAAATCAGCCTACTTCTTCATAGAGTCTACCATTCCCACACCTTGTGTAAGTTATTCAATGGCAGTTTTATAACTTTAAAATATATCAAATAAAATAAACCCAAATAAAACCCTACCTTACAGCTGTAGTGAGTTTCCCACTTTTATGCCTTTCTCTCCTTTAAATTAAGAATATTTCAAAAAGATTAATTAATGTAGGTTTACAAAGCAGGACTTGCTCACTCCTGAAAGTACTTTCAGGTAAATTACCACTTTTCAAATAGTTTAAGAAAGTTTGTTTATAATACAAAGTACGGTATCCACATTTTTTTCAAAACAAAAAATTCTCACAACATATTTGAGAAGTAAACAAGATAAAATATAAAACTTTAATTTTTACCTATAAGCCAGTCACAGCAGAAATGCTACACACGAGACTCCAGACCTAATTCCCTTCCCAAGTTTCATCTAGAAAGGTAACAGCTAAAAAAAAAAAAAACTTAAAAAAAATCCCAAAGTTACAACTTCCAACAGAAGAAACGGCTGCGTTTCGTCGTCTCCTGAGGGTCAGAGGTAGTACAGGCGGTTGGACAGGGACAGGTTGGGCTCCCTGTGAATGCTCTGGCCCACGAGGAAAGCCAGCTTGTGGGCGTACTGGCAAGGAGCAGGGACTCGAATGACGCCCTTTAGTGGAAGAAACACAGGGCTGTTACTCTCGATCTGGTCTCCTGTATCACACATCTCAATATTAACTTTAAAAGTCTCTGAAAACAGTAACTCCTTTTTTTGAAAAGTGAAGCTCACATATGTGAGTACACGTCCCTAGGGAAACACACTTACTGGCCAGTTATAGTAGACGTGACACAGCTTGTATGTGAGCCTCTGTATGTGGTCTGGCTTCAAGCCACTGCTGTCATAGATGACGTTATAGTGTGTGGGAGAAACACTGCCACTTCTCACTGCCTGGCTCACGATAAAAAAATCATACCTGGAATTATAAGAGAAAAGCCACATGGATGGGAGGCTTATCCGTCTGAAAGCTGAGGTTAACATGGGTCCAGTTTCTCACAGGGAGAGGTCTCGTATTCACATGTAACCTAACCTCTTCAGGATGAAATGTGCTTCCTTCACATCCATGACACTTGCTGTTCATGGACTATTCTGGAATGCTTATGTGTGACAGATGTTTAAGAAATCACTATTACTTAGATTTTAATTATCTGTCACTGACACCTCAGGGAACTCCACACATGCCCAGGCCGCCAGTTACAGCAGTATAGGCGAGGCACTCACAGCTGTCCACCTGCACGCCTTAGGGCTCACTGGTGTGGCTCACTGGTGTGGCTCACAGACCACAGAGGTCCTAGAGGGCAGCAGCAGTGGGCGAAGGTAGAGGAGCTCTCCTTTCAGGCACTGTCATTCCCAAAATATGCTTTTGCCCTAGAGCCTTTCCCCTTCTTGTTCCCACGGTAACAAAAGTATGCTTCATTTTCATCATCAAGGATGCAAAGCAGTGGGGGTTATTCTGTATGTTAGTAAATTGAACACCAATAAAAAATAAATTAAAAAAAAAAAAAAAGGATGCAAAGCAGATTCTTAGAGGACTTGAGAGGCCCCAGGGACAGAAGCAGAACTAGTGCAGGACCCAAACGGTAAAGCAGATACCAGGAATGCAAACAGAGGAACAGGACATCTGTTCTTCCCACTTTCTGAAGCAGCAATAACACATCAATCCAGAGATACTGTAATCTGACCTAATAAAGCTATAAAGAAATTACCTGTGCAACTTGCTGGCTCTGCTGAAACTAGACAAGTCTGAACACCACAACTGATACAGAACAGATTATTTTGATTTAGAAGGAGGGTTTCAGAGACATTAAGCCACTTGGCCCAAACCATAGAGAGATCACAACAGGGCTAGAGTCAGACCCTCAGTTCCCCGACTCAGGCACATTAGCGTCCAGAGTACTGGCAGCTAATGGGACTCTGTTGGTCCCTACAAGTGGGCTTCTCCAGGTGCATGCAGAGCATCAGCAGCTAAGTTTTAAACAGCATCTAGTAAAAAGTAATGAAGTGTTTTCATACTTCATAATTCCACTTGGATTTTACCCAATCTTATGTCAGCTGTCTCCCAGTCAATGTCTGCCCTGAGCTGTAGTTAGCACAGCAGGAGTGTTAGTAGAAGAGCCATGGGGTCACTCGGAGTGGTTAGAGGGTCCTGCAGGAAAGAACTTTCTATGTTAGCATCTTAGCCACTTTGTCTCCCACAGCTGATTTTCCCACTAGTAGAATCCTCTGGCACTGCCATAACTAACACCTGCCTGAGAAAAAGACAGAAATCCAAGACAGGGTGGCTCAGAGGTCTGCCTTTGGCTCAGGGTATGATCTCAGGGTCTTGGGATCGAGTCCCACATCGGGCTTCCTGCAGGGAGCCTGCTTCTCCCTCTACCTCTGTCTCTGCCTCTCTCTCGGTCTCTCATGAATAAATAAATAAAATCTTAAAAAGTCTCCTCTCATGAATAAATAAATAAAACCTTTTTTTTTTTTTTTAAAGAAAAGAAATCCAAGATAATGCATCTCAACGTAGTAATTTCCATCCATGGTCACCTAACAGAACTGACTAAAGAGAACTAAAATCTGTGTTACCATTTATCTACATAAAGTTAGTGTTGTAAAGTCTCATTTACTCTAGGTCTGTATAGGAAGGGCATTCTGCATTAGCAGCTCTGCACCCAGGCCCACTATTTATCCTAATTAAAGCTGCCTTTTTAAAAGCTCCAACATGTTGAAAAAGAAGAATGGTCCTAACAGTGTGCTCTCCTGAAGACAGCACTACTTGGACTGACAGAGGAGCCACTACTCAGCAGCACCAGGATCCCCTACCCCCTAGGCCTCACCCCATAGTGTTTTTGAGGAGCCAGTTTCAGCAGCCAATAGCTGCTGGGTGCGAACACCATCAGCAGGCGGCCCCAGTGTGCCTGCAGACATCCTAGCTAGCTGGCTTTTCCATGGCAAAGTGTAGCTCCAGGCTACATAAAAAGCTTTGTTTACTACTCAGAAGCTCCTTATCTGCAGCTGTGTTTCAGATGAAACTTTTTGACCTCTGGATAACAAAGCATTACCAATCTCAACATTTTTACTAGGAAACAATCTTTGGATGAGGTCACATGTTAAAAAAAAAATACAAAAGCAATCTACAGTAGCAATTCTTACCCTCTCTCTGTCTGATCAGTGCCACAGACAATAACCCTATTCTCCCAGAAAAACTACATGAAAACCTATTCCCCCCAGGCTTTAGCAATACTAAATCATAGGCTTTATTATTATTACTGGATCAAGCTAGTTGAAAACTTTATAAGAAATAGGAGAAAAAGTAAACATGTTGAAGTTGATAAAGCAAAAAACAATTCCACGTAATCGTATAGAACTTACCATTCTGGTCTGGTAACTTCTACATCAATAACCGTCCCGGGAAGTGGGTTCTGAAGTCTTCCTCCAGACTGAGCAAAAAATCTGGCATTCACGCGTTTCTTCACCACAATTACCGTTAGTCTTGGGCTTAAAGGTGATGATGATGAATGTAATGACATGGAGTCTGTCATGCTTCCAGGCACTCAATCATTCTGACATTCACATTCACATACTCCATTTAAAAAGAAACCCTCTCCCTGGGATCCCTGGGTGGCTCAGCAGTTTAGCGCCTGCCTTCGGCCCAGGGCGTGATCCTGGGTCCCAGGATCGAGTGCCCTATCAGGCTCCCTGCATGGAGACTGCTTCTCCCTCTGCCTGTGTCTCTGCCTCTCTCTCTCTCCCTCTCTCTCTCTCTGTCTCTCATGAATAAGTAAATAAAATCTTAAAAAAAAAAAAAAAGAAAAAAACCCTTTCCCTTTCGAAGCAGAGTATCTGTCCAAGCTATGAAGGGACACTCCACACCTTGTACAGACTTAGACAGGGACCAGGAGTCAACTGTGGGTAGAGAACAGGACGGCATGTGACATGAGGTCACACACATGTTCCATCAACAGACAAGCATGCTGCTCACCTGGCACACAGAAATGACAGATTCAGCATGCTTCAAAGCGCACAATTTGGAACACTCTTCAATGGGCATTTTGTACTAGGTGGAAAATAAGATCTGAAGTATAAACTGGCTGGTAGGGAAGCTAGGTGGAGCACTGTCAAAGTCTAACCCAGCATTACTGGTTCACGAAGTACTGGGGCCCCCTGTCTCCCATCTTCCTCCTGGGGCCCCACCACATGCTGGCAGAGGATGTACCCTTTGCATCCCCCTCTGCGTTCCACTGCCCGATCCAGCTGGTTTCCATATACCATGATGAAACTCTCTTCCCCTGAGCACCCAGCGCAGCACCAGAGGCCACCTGTTGGCCCTTTATGTGCCTTCTGGCTCTCTGGAGGACAGCTCTTCAGGTGGCAGCACACATGGGCTTGAATACCTTTCACACCTTTTCTACCATCTCTGAACGGTCCATTTCAAAAGCACACCCTGGAGTATGTGGGCTGGCATATGAAAGGTACTCAGGAGTGTGCTGGAGTGTATCAGACATTTGAGAGAAGTACCGATGCCTCCATTTTTCCTGTGCCTTTTCCCACCTGGAACATTAGCTCTTACAGAGCAGAAATACACCTGACTTCAAACTACATGACACAGAGGGCTTACACGCAGTGGGATCTGGTCTGGCTTGGGAGGTAGTTGACAATATGCTGTTGGGACAAATGGTCAGAAGGACCCTGAAGAGGGAACTTCTGTTCAATGATAAATCTAATTTTGCTCCCTCATGGTATGAGTAATCAAATCCAGAAGGGATAGGGGGCTGATTTTACATAAGCAGAGGGTATTTTTAGAAATATCACCATCTACCCACGGAGGTCTATTACTGCCCAGTTACTATAGCTCTGGATATAACAAAGTCAGTCTCAGGAGCCAAAAGACAAAGTGGATTTCAGTTCTCTGATATCTCAAGAAACAACATAGGAAATGTCAGGACAGAAAGACAGGTTGTAAGTAAGAAGTGACGTTTTTGATTTATCTAATATCCTAAATCAACTAATCCATTTTACTTTTTTGTAAAAAGCTGACATCAACATTTCAATTAAGAAACAAATATATTGTGGTTCTAAGAACAATTACAAATATTTACATCCAAACTGCAGCTCTTCAAAGTGAGGAATAATTCTTGGATATTATTTTATTTTCTACACAATTTCAAGCTTTTTCTGGATAAGTTATCTACCGTTTATTGAGTACTTACTGGGTACTGCATGAAATATTTAATTATTCCCGTTTATTCCTTTTGATACCCCCTTGGTTACCTGCTTCCCTGTTTCACAGATGAAGGCAAAGCTGGGATGAACCCACCTCTACTCCTGGGACACCCTGCACTTTATCACTGGTCTTGGCAGCCACCAAGTACAGCACAATTCACACCATGGAATCCACTTCCTGGGACAGCTGGTTATGCTTTCGTTCAGGCCGCAACTTGAAACCACTTCCCTGTACAGTTTACCCATTGCCTCAGTGGGAACTGGGCAGGTAAGCCCCAGTAGCCGCCACGGAAACCACCCCATACTAGTGCTGGACACCGAGGACTCTGGTCAAACACTCACCAGGGCCACCATCTCTTCAAAGGCAATTTCTGCCACTGCTTCTGGGAACCAAGCCCAAAGGACTCAAAAGACTCAAAGTAGCAGACATGCAGGCACCGCCATGGTCACAGGGAACATTTCCCACGTATCAGACACACAGCTCAGCTCAAGACTGGAAAAGGAGCTTGCCCTATAACCTCTACTCTTTATTTCTTGAAAACTCCCTCTCCTCTAGGTGTGTAGAAAAGGTCACTGAGGCTGGATGATGCTGAGGCGAAAGCAGTGAACAAAGAGGAGACAAGAAAGTGGCCACCACGTTGGACTGCCCCTGCCCCTATGGCCACACCACATCACTCGTGTGGACAGCACTTCCAACTCTGAGAAACACACCCAACAAGGTTTACAAAATTTCAGAGACCGAAAGAAAACCAGTAACATTATTTTAGTGAGAAAATACAAGCATTAAGTTTTTTAAAGGAGACAGAAAAGAACATTAAACTTTCGTTTCCAAAACATTAGAAAATGCTTGTTAGCATTTTAATCTAAAACACAATTACTTCAAAAGAAATAGAAACATCCCTGACTTCTCTGAGAAGTTACTGGCATAATAAACTAATTTTAAGAAATGTGTAGAATCAACACTTAGCATCTGGCCACAGAAGCCTTGGAAATACCTTTCAGTTCAGCTAGAAATAAGAAGCAAGCACTTAATGCTTGCCCTACAGGTCCCAAATCACACTAAGCTCAGATAAAGTCAATGGATTTCAAAAATCCCTCATTTCTACAATACCAAATGCTGGCTGAAAAGGTCTGACAAAAATAACCAGTGTTGCAACATGTATGTGCAAACAGGCCTGTTGGATTTCTTAAGTATCCTTAAAAATCAAATTCACAAAAAAAAAAGAAGAAAAAAAATCAAATTCACAAACCTTTATGATTTCACTAATCTTTATGAATTCACTAATAAGCTCTTAATACAACAGTCCCCCACCCTCAGCTTGCTCACAATCCGACAGACAGTAGCAACAAGGTACAGCATCTCCCAGGAGACGAGACACATGGCAATCATCTTCCCTAGATCAAGTTATCAGTTCAACCAAGCTCACAAAGAAATTAAACAAGTATTTGTTGGACAAAGAAATCGAGAAAGAGTAAATTAATATGGTTTGGAATTTATTCTAATAACCAATTCTGTGGATGCCTACAGAAGTACCAGAATCTCAGATTCCCCACACCTCAAGGCTACAGGTGAGAAAAGTGGCAGGCAGAGAATCGGCAAAGGTATCTCCATGTGTCTTTTCTCTCCCTGGAAGGAGGGACCCTTCTCAGGACTTCTCTGCACCTCTGGCCCCTCCCCCTTCCACGCCCTCCAGCCTCCTGCACTCCTGAGGCTGGGTTCTCACCCTTGCACCAAGGAACTAATTAATTTGAAAGACAAAAGGTATAATTTTATAAGAGAAAATGCTTTGCAGTTTGCATGCTTACTTGTAACCTCTACCAACAGATTTTAGGCAATCCAAAAACTGTGGTACTTCATAGTTAACCAGTGTTTTCAGCTGACCATCTCCTACACCATCCCGATACACAATAATTCGACTTGGCATGTATTCATTGCAGCTATTCCAAGCCCTCAGAGCAGCTGAAAGAAAGCCAGAAAAGTTTTAAATAAATTAGCACAGAACAAAATGGTGTGTTGCTACCAAATTCTGGGCACGTTTTTCAATAATGTAACTTTAGGATAATTTCTTGGAGACCCCAATTCAGACAACAGGACGGTAACCCTCCGGGAGACTAACCTTGCAAGCAGACTTTGAGCCCATCTACAAGCTCTTGTCCTCGATCTTGAAATACACAGCGAGAGAACCAGCTGTTTGGAGAGACCAGGACCAGGGTTAGAATGAGATCAGGTTGTACCTTTTGGAGCACTTTGTATTTATTTCTCTCTCAGCAGCTCCTAATGTTTAACCCCTTTTAAGATAACTGCTAATATCTCCAATACTTTATGAAATCTTAAGCAGAAATAACAAGATACACCTAACATCACAAATGAAACTTATTATAAATCAACATTCTTTTTCCCCTGCTGAGGAAAAAATAAAATTTAAACTAATACCCAGAGAGAGCTTGTAGATTTACACCTAGTACACACAGATCACACTTCTTGCTCTGTTCTTTGGAAGTCATTTATTACAGGTTTCACTCTTATAAAAGCTACAAGACCTTGAAACACACCCATTAGCAACACACGTCAATATACCTTTAATTTCCATCCTTTCCTATTCTCAGCAATTCTTTTTAAGATTTTATTTATTTGAAAGAAACAAAGTGAGAGAGAGAATGAGCAGGGAGGAGAGGGAGAAGCAGACTCCCCGCTGAGCTGGGAGCCTGATGCGGATTTGATCCCAGGATCCTGAGATCATGACCTGAGCCAAAGGCAGACACTTCACTGACTGAGCCACCCAGGTGCCCCTTGGCAATTCTTTTAGTTCTAAGAAAAGCACTAAAAGGTGATGCACTATGTTGATACACAAGTAAAATGGGTAAAATGAAGTGGGTTTTCCAAAATAAAGTCAACACAAAAACTTTGTATTTCAGCAGTCAATAAAAATTATTAGAGAAGTTTTAGAGATGGTTGCATTTAATGAGATGTACCCTCCCCCACCCCCAATCATAAAACAGCCTGAAATACAATCTACTATAGATTAAGGACCAATGAACAAAGTTGAAAACAGCAGGGCAGCTACTTATTTTACTTCCCTACTTTTCTTGCTTATCTAATGTAAGAGAAGTCAACAGGTTGAAAAGAAGGAAGGAACAGAATCCTAGAGCCCAAACCTCACAGACCCCCAGAACATGGGCCCTGCACCCCCACCTGCTCCTGCCCATAATCCAGCAGCTAACGAGTCATCACCCCACCCCCCACTGGCACTTACCGGGTCATCCCTTCATTGATACTTGCAACAAATCCTGCAATTGACCTCCGTCCAGCTGTGGTATCATGGTAACAGTCAATGCCAACTATCATGGCCAGCTTTAGCTTTAACAAAAATATTGTAGTTTTAGATACAACAGAATACCAGCAGTAGTTAGAAAGTAAATCCATTGTTCTCAAACAATGAAAACTTATGCACCACTTAAACTTACAGGCATATCAACCCTCCAGAGCTCCCCTCCCATCTTGCAATTCATCTGCAGGGCGATTTTGGTAGCAATGGCCATGACGGTTTGCTGTTTGCCAAGGGTCCGGGCCACCACACACTGACTGGGAGTAGGGCAGTCTGTACACAAATATTTCTTAATGGCATCATACTTGTCTTTCCGATTACTCGACAACAGACAAACAACCTGCAACCAAGAAAATGTTCTCTTTACAAAGAATCAGGAAGCTGATGGTGAGGTTCAAGAAAGAGAACAGGGAACCAAACCCGCCCACTGGATGTAAAACATCTGTCCAACACTGTCTCTGCCACAGAGCTGACAAGCCCCACGTAAACTGCTAGATACTGTTCCCTCCACTCACCTCAGGGATAGATGCTAATAACGGAAAGAAACCCCATGAGGCCAACAACTCAGAGCTGAACACCATAAGGACTTAGCTAAACATGCTCTAGTACCAGTTTGGAATAACTTCAAGATAGGGAATAGAGCAGAACAAGTTAGCAATAACCTACAGGTGGACAAACAGGTCTTCCACCATTCTCACAGTTCTCATTTGCTCACCACCCACCTAGGATCATGGATTTCAAACTTTTAAAGCTCAGGCTGCTCTCTGCTCAGTGGGAAGTCTGCTTCTCCTTCTCCCCCTGCTCCTACCCCCAACTTGTGCGCACTGTCTCATAAATAAATAGAATTATTGAGAACCTGATCACACTGAAATTTCTTACAGGTCCATGGACAATTCTGGGGACAAAAGAGAGTGCCTTAAACATATGCCTGCTAGAAATGGGAAGACATCAGTCAAAGGGCACAAACTTCCAGTTATGAACTGAGTACATTCTGGGGATCTACTGTGCAGCATAGTGAACACAGTTAACAACGATGAGTTGTGTACTTGAGAGGTACTCAAGACTGGATCCTAAATGTTCTCAGTACCAAAACACCCACCTGTAATTATGTGAGTTGATGGAGGAGTGAAGTAGCCTTGCTGTGATAATCACTGTGCAACATATACGCATATCAAATGATCCCACTATACACCTTAAACCCAAAGTGTTATGTCCATTAGATCTAAACACTAGAAAGAAAACAGTCCATTCTTGTCCAATCCCAGTTTGTATTCTAGAGCTGAATCCAGCTCTTGGACTCATTGCTGTGTTCTCCAATTAATGCTCTCAGATTCTTCTCTAGCCCCTGACAAAATCACTTTGCCATCCTACGTGTCTTCATTACTCCAGACAATGGTGACAGTACTCTGCCTGTGGCATCTGAGCAGGAGATGAACAGCTAGAAAGGGGACATATTAGTTGAAGCCAATTTACTTCTTAGGTTTAAAGCCACATACACATGTTCACATGTTGTTTATCACTGCATCTGTCTTTGCCACCTTATTACTTCATACCTGGACATGTGCTGAACAACGAATTGCTTTTACTATTTGTGCCTATTCCCCATGAAATTTCATGGAATTAAAGGCTTTGAGTCCAAAAACATTTCAGATGGTCTTGTTCCCCCCACCTTCCCACACCAACTGCAATGCAGATAACAAGCTTGCAGACACACAACTAAAGCCAGCATTAAGAGAACTACCTTATGAAGATAAAATACATATTTTGTGGACAGTTTGTGAACCTAATTACAACATTTCAAACTCAAATTCTAAGATTTACAAATGCCGTTTTTAAACCAAGTCAGTCCAGGACAGCTGCCTAGGTACCAGTCAGCTACTTACTATCTGGGTATCGGATGTAACTTTCTGCTGTAAGACTCTCAAATAGGCTTCAGTTCGATCATCCACTTCAATCCTAGAATGAAAATTTGTTAGCCAACATTCAGAAAAAGTAATGAAAAATGTACTATGCATAAAAAATTTCCTGTAGTTTATCACACATGAAATACTTCTGTATAAAATACAAAACACCAAGACTGGCCATTTAGGCAAAAGGTTGTTTCTAATGCGAATAGCAGCAATAATTTGGGTAACAGTACTGCTTGTTCTCTCACCCATTCTTAGTTACTAAAATACGTTTCTGCATCCTCATTACAGGGAACTGTATCAGATCTTTAAACATAATCTAGGTAACGTGTTTAACACTTTTATCACTTTTGCATTCCCACACCCACCAAATGACTACTAATCAATTTTCAGAGTAGAAATGACTTGACAGACTTACATTATTGCTTTTTTCATTTGTATGCCCATGGCTGGTGTAACTTTAAATAGATTTTGTATCAATGAATTGGCTGCTTCATAATTTCTTCGAGTATAGATCAACAGCCAGTTATCTAGCGGCTTAACGCTAATTAATGGTGCACCTCTTGTTTCCTTTGACCAATCTGCAAATTGTGGATTGTAATCGAACTAGAAGAAAGTTCAGAGACACTGTGAATTCCTCTGCATGTTCTCAGTTACAAACCCAATAAGCCTGTAACAGTTCTCCTGGGGCATTCTGATCCTTAGGGGACTACTCTTCCATTTGGACTTGATGGATAAACAAAACACCCCAAGAGGGGAGAAAAGTACAGTCAGGTGTCTGAGGATGATGGGACCCTGTCACAGCTAGCATTTGAGTGCTTCTCACAAAAGGCCCTCCCCTTGGTGCTGCCTGTGCTCTCCTTCATCTTCTAACACATGACAAGGACAGGTGCTACCTCCCTCATGATAAAGATACAAAACAAATACAGCTTTAAAAGTTAAGCAACTTGATGGAGGTGTCCCACTGAAAGCAGGCAAGGTAGAAAGCTATCAAACTTGAAGCACACTGACGTGGTGCTATTTCTCATAGAGGAACAAACCCAGTGCTTCCTCCTTGTCCTACCCACCTCCCCACAGCCGTTATAACACAGGGATGTATTCTGTGACCAATTCTACAGGGATCATAAAAACAACTGCAGTTAAGACATTGAGCTGTATGTTTAGGTTGTTTTTCATAGAACACGTAGAAGGCAGAAGGGTAGTTTTCTATAAAAGGATTTTTAAAATTCTGGTACTTGCAGTGCTTCAATTATACAAAAATATTTTTAGAAGACTTGTTTCCCTTTTCTGAAGATAAAATATATAGGCATCACAATATTTATGTCCCTACAAACAAATGGTCCAGGCAAAAATGAAGCCAGATAAATTGAAAGTTTTCTGTATTAGTGGCAGACAAAATACCAACCCAATCGCATAAGATTCTTCTATACCTTAAGTAATTCAGTTCTTAGAAACAGATTAAGCCAGCTTTCAGTGAAGTCTCATGGATGATCACGAGGACCATATGTATCTCTGCTCATAGAAGGTAAAGGATAGGTGGAGAGGGATGGGGAGGGGGAGGAGGAGAGCAGACTGGCATGTAATGGGGTTATTCCTGCTTTACTGTGCACCAGACCCAAATCTGATGTGACTGACAACTTTAAGAACTGCCTTACTGTTTTTCCACCTTGGTGAATCTTTTCAGCTTGCAAAATTCTTCCTGAGAAGGACAGTAAGTTGGAGTCAAAGCTCAAACCCCAGTCTCGAAGCTCCCTCTGAACATTGTCATCTCTGTAAATTTAACATATTAATGTGGCACTCAAAGTAAGGAAATGCAGAAAAACCAGACATATGCAAATAGAGATCCAGCCCAACCCACAACTTCTCTCAGGACTGAGAGCGTAGTGAGGATGCCAGGACACACAGATGTGCTCTCCGTATCTCCCTCATCATGTCCTGAGGTCCTTGAGGATAGCCTCTAGCCTACACTTCTGATGCCCAAACGACCTTCCCTTCAAAGTAAATCCCTCCATGTTAGAGAGAAAATAGGTTTGTCTTAAATATTTCACTTTCTGCTTGATTACTGTTTTCTAATAGAAGAATCAGAAAAGGCCACAGGCTAGAGTTTAACCTTAACATTCCCTGACAAACAGCGGGCTCACCCACAAATACCAAGAACCCACCCCAAATACTGAAAACACAAAAGAAAAACAAAATTATTTTCTCTCACTCCCAACCCACAGAAAAGAACACAAAACTGAAACCATGCCCCAGTGAGAGGCAGAGGACTTACTTATGAATGTAATCGATGAGTCTTCCCACTTCACGCTGCCTTTGTTCTGGAGTCAGCCTTGTATGAACAGCTAAGTCTTTCATCACATTAAAATCATTACGCATCTTATCAGTTAGACCTTCAAATAAAATGTTGAAAGGTATATGATTATAGAAACAAGGATCACATCTAAACGTTTGGAGTGCGGGGTAGTGTAGAGTGAGGGAAATGACAAGGGGAATGAGGCAGCAGTAAGGGCTTTTCTGGGGGGCTGTGAGGACTCCGAGAAGAGGTAGAGGCAGGGGAAGCAGCCCAAATACAGCAGTACCTGTGAGATAGCAGAGCTCGGGGATGAGCATCGCAGGGCCCGGCAAGGTGCCACCAGGGCCACGCCTTCTCTTAGGCTGACTGACCAGAACAGGTTGTTTTAAGTCGGTGATTTCCTGGTTGTATTGCTAGTTATAAAAAGAAGGTGTCACTGTTCATGTAAATGCCTTTAGTTATAGGTCAGTGGGCCCAAAACAGGGATTTGCTTTTTTTAAATTGACAATTGATGCCAATAGTAAGGCTGGTATCAGTATCCAAGCAAAGCTTAAAAAGTGCATCTTTAATCCTGGTAGAACAGGTTGTGATTTACATGTATTACTGAGTACATCAACTTTCTTCCTAAAGACTTAAGAGCCTCACTGTCCTCGACCATCTAAATTCTGAGTTCTAGTCACAGTTCACTTAATTTTGTGATATTTTGGTTTAGAAACAGAAGCCTACGTAACTCTGGGTCCTCACAACAGAATTCCTCCAAGACTACTAGTATTACAGCAAGAAGTGGTATAGAAAACAAGTCTTGCTATGACATATAACAGTACATGGGGAGAAGGAAGGAGTTTCCATGTCAGAGAATATTCTTAATTACGAAAAATTTTTACAAAATGTTGACATTTGGTAGAAGCTGGATTTCAATTCAGTAGTCTTTTCTAAAAAGATTTTATTTTTGGGGGGCAGGGAGGGTATGAGAGGGGGAAGGGCAGAGGGAGAAGCAGACTCTCTACTGAGCAGGGAGCCTAATGTGGGGCTCAATTCTGGAACTCTGGGATCATGACCTGAACTGAAGGCAGACACTTAACCCGATTCTGGAACTCTGGGATCATGACCTGAACTGAAGGCAGACACTTAACCGGCTGAGCCACCCAGGCACCCCTCCACTCAGTAGTTGTAAGATTCCCCATAAGCACTCACTAAGGTAAGTTTCACAACTGGTAAAAAGACAAAAAATGCTGACTTTTGTGAGTTCATGTATGCATGAGATGGCTTGTGCGCCTGGCACAAGAGGCTTCCCTGTGTTATCTCGGTTCATCTCTGGCCCTGTGTTCTCTAGAGATCCTCTTGTACCCTCTTCTCCTGGCATCTTTTAACATCCTGATTAATTTGGCTCTTTTTACTTTCAGAGAGCCACACATCTGCATGCAGTAGCACACAGGGATGAGTACCATGATGGCCCTTCTGTTAGTACCACTTACTCAGCAGCAGAGGAAGTACTTTCTGTTCCATATTCCCACCCTATGCCAAGTTCCAGGCCACCTAGTCTCAGGAACTAAGAGACCATGAATTCCAATCTGTTCTTTGTCCTATATAGACTCTACCAACCACTCAGGAAAAAAGTTAACTTTTCTATTTTGGGTAAGAAAATTTCACGAACACTCTTATCTGATCCCTGCTCCATGTGCCTGCACTACTGATTTTATCACACTGTCTTCTTTATTGAGATACAACTGCTCACAGGCCCCTCCCTTGCACGTCACTTGTTGGGTGCACAGAGCAGCAAGAGTGTGGGAGTAGAGTCAGATGAATTCCTAAATCTGCCCTATCTTGCCAATGGGCCTTTAATGCATGCTTCCCTGTTATACAAAACTTTGGGATGCCTTTCCTATATTCTTAGGGCCCAAACAAAAACCTGTCAATTCTTTCAACATCTTTCCCTACATCTAAGAAATGAGCTTGTGATTAACATTACTGTCAAACCTTTTCTTTTAAAAACTGACCATGATCTTCCCTTTCAAAGGCCCTTCTCTCTCCCACTCTGAATGGTTCTTAAATATGATTTTTAACGTAGAACTTCCAACCCATCATTTATGACTAAAACTGCATCTCTACTAGGAAGTCCCAAGAATGCCGTGATTCTCTAAAACATTTCAATACCACCCCATTCTGACTGACTGTATCTACTAAAGACACCCAGTTAGCCCTGGATGTAAGAGAGAAGTCTTCTAGCAGAAATCATCTGAGCCGACACTAAGCCTAAGAGCATGAGTCAGGCGTGCAGAGTGTTGCATGCAGGAGGAGGCTGGGTTGAGAGAGAAGGTGAGCACCAACACACAGGCAAGGGCTACATCACTCAGGGTCTCACTGGACATGCATCAGTGCACATCAGTACTGAGGGTGGAAGAGTAACATCAGATCCACAGGAGTTTGAAAATGGGTCAGAAAGCAGGAGAAATGGGAAATGAGACTGACTGAATGAGCACGGGGCCCTGCACTGAAGAGGGCAGCCACTGGAGGAGGAGGAGGAGGAGGAGGAGGAGGAGGAGGAGGAGGAGGAGGAGGAGGCGGCGGCGGCGGCGGCGGCGGCAGTATCTCAGATGGTGAGGCCACTAGTAGCACCACACAAGAAGAGGCATGCAGGTCTGAAGTTTTAACTACTCATTCAGACACCTGAGTGCCTTCCTAAGCAGCTAGAGGTACATAAACCACAAAATCCCTGCCCTCATGGAAGGCATAGTCCCTGCACTGATCAAGAGTACTGCACAGGGGTCAGGTGAGGGGCCAGAACACACTCAGCACTGGTCCCATGGAAGGGGACTTTGAGATGTGTGACTACTGCGAACAAGCAGGCCTAGACATGTCTGGGCTACAGCTAGAAACCCAAGAACTGTGAACACAGCACACCTCTAGTCCTAGCCCAGATGAGCCTAGAGATCACCTAACAAGTTAGTACGGAGTAACTGGGGGCTCAAGGCAGAACCTGATGTAGGTCAACAAGCAGTTGGCCACTTAGGAATAAGCTGACATGTAAGACTCACTACCAGAGAAGGAGAACCTCCCCTGGCCTGGCTTCAGGCTGAAACTGAACCTTCCATGGCTGTCTCCTTTGGAACTGCTATTGATACACACCGTCTCTTCTCATCCTGACAGGGATTAGGAAATCACAGAAAAATTATTATTTCTCACAGTAACTCACACCCAGAAGGAATTTCAGTTAAAAATGGCTGGGGTCCTCAAAGAGTTAAGAGGGGTAAAAATAGCAGTAGAGAAATCAAGCTGAGATGGCCCATGGCCTGTTTTCATTTTGCTCAAAATAAGAGCAGCTCTTAATGTGGCTTCTCAGAGAAACATTTTCCCCCAGAGGATTATCTGATCCTTTCATTCATAGCAGAGCAGCTATAGCTCAGGCAGTAGTAGACAACCAGTAAAGAGACATTTCGAAGTCACCAGTCAGATGTGTACTCTGACATAGGATACAAATATATGAGCTGATTTATTCAGCTTTTTAGAAAAAGGAAATGTACTGAAAGTAGGGGGAAAAAAGATAAATCTCAGCATTTTAAAGACAAGTGTTAAGATTTTTAACTGATAAGGGCTTTAGAAATACTACTCCTGCACTTGTAATAAAGTGTATCAAAGGAAATGCAGCCTTCTAAGGACTCAGGTAAGCTCTGCTTATCACTGAACAACTATGTCAGTGTGTGTTCCGATATAAACATTGTATTTTCTTGTAGTCAGCAGTGGGTCTGTCTTGCTCCTGTTTGCCTCTGTTGTTTTTTCAATTCAATGATTACTGTACAAATAGCTAGGATCATCTGTACAAAACTAGTATTAGATCACACAATAAACTGATCTAGCCTAGATGAAATAAGCTGGATTTATCTATATGTAAAACGAAAGTTAAAGAGTTAACCTACACACTAACAATGAAGCAGCAGCAGGAGAAATCAAGGAATCGATCCCATTTACAACTAACTGCACCAAAATCAGTAAGATAACTAGGAATAAACCTGACCAAAGAGGTGAAGGATCTGTACTCTGAAAGTACAGAAACTGATGAAAGTAATTTAGGAAGACACAAAGAAATGGAAAAACATTCCACGGTTACAGTTTAGAAGAATATTGTTAAAGTGTCTATGCTACCAAAGACCATCTATACATTCAATGCAATCCCTATCAAAATATCATCAGCATTTTTCATAGAGCTGGAACAGCAATCCTAAAATTTTTATGGAACCTGAAAAGACCCTGAACAGCCAGAGGAATGTTGAAAAAGAAAACCAAAGCTGGCGGCATCACAATCTCAGACTTCAAGCTATGTTACAAAGCTGTGGTTATCAAGACAGTATGGTACTGGCAGAAAAAAAGACACACAGATCAATGGAACAGAATAGAGAACTTAAAAATGGACCCTCAACTGTATGGTCAACTACTCTTTGACAAAGCAGGAAAGAACATCTGATGGAAAAAAGACAGTCTCTTTAACAAATGGTGCTGGGAAAACTTGGACAGCCACATCCAGAAAAATGTAACTGGACCACTTTCTTACATCATACATAATAACAGACTCAAATGGATGAAAGATCTAAATGTGAGACAGGAATCTATCAAAGTCCTAGAGAAGAACACAGGCAGCAATCTTTGTGACCTCCGCTGCAGCAACTTCTAGCTAGACACGTCTCCAAAGGTAAGGGAAATAAAAGCAATAATGAACTATTGCAACTTCATCAAGATAAAAAGCTTCTGCATAGCAAAGGAAACAGTCAACAAAACTAAAAAGCAACCCACAGAATGGGAGAAGATATTTGCAAATGTCTTATCAGATAAAGGGTTAGTATTCAAAATCTATAAAGAACTTATAAAACTCAACACCCAAAGAATAATCCAGTCAAGAATGGGCAGAAGACATGAACAGACATGTCTCCAAAGACATACAAATGGCCAATACATGAAAAATTGCTCCACATCATTCAGCATCAGGGAAATACAGATTAAAACCACAAGAAGATACCACCTCACACCTGTCAGAATGGCTACAATTAACAACTCAGGAAACAACAAATGTTGGTAAGGATGCAGAGAAAGAGGAACACTCTTGTGCTGTTGTCGGGAATGCAAGCTGGTATAGCCACTCTAGAGAAGTGTGGAGGTTTCTCAAAAAGTTAAAAATAGAACTACCCCACAACCCAGCACTTGCACTACTGGGTATTTACCCAAAGATACAAATGCAATGATCTGAAGGGGCACCTGCACCTCCATTCTTTTTAAGATTTTATTTATTTATTCATGAGACACACACAGCAAGAAGCAGAGACACAGGCAGAGGGAGAAGCAGGCTCCCTGCAGGGAGCCCAGTGTGGGACTCAATCCTGGGACCCCAGGATCATGACCTGAGCCAAAGGTAGACACTCAACCACTGAGCCACCCAGGCATCCCAATGTTTATAGCACCAATGTCCACAGCCAAACTGTGGAAAGGGCCCAGATGTCCATCAACAGACGACTGGATAATGAAGATGCGGGGTGTGTGTGTGTGTATGTATGTATATAACAGAATACTACTCAGCCATCAAAAAAATCTTGCCATTTGCAACAACGTGCATAGAATTGGAGGATATATTATGCTGAGTGAAATAGGTCAATCAGAGAAAGACCATGATCATATGGTTTCACATTATATGAGAAACATAAGAAACGGGGCAAAGGATCACAGGAGAAGGGAGGGAAAAATGCAATTAGAAGAAATCAGAGAGGGAGACAAACCATGAGAGACTCAACTCTGGGAAACAAACAGGGTTGCTGGAGGGGAGGGGTTGGGAGTATGGGGTACCTGGGTGATAGGCATGAAGGAGGGCACATGATGGAAGGAGCACTCGGTGTGATATGCAACTGATAAATCACTAAATTCTACCCTTGAAACTAATAATACAGTATATATTAACTAAATTGAATTTAAACAAATTTTTAAAAAGAGTTAACTCATATGCAGATTTAGTGCAACTTGATGCTAAGATTTAGCTGTCTTTAACCCCACCCTTGGGTGAGGTTAAAGAAGTGTTCATTACAGAATATGGCAGTAAACTCACATTGTTTATCACTAATTACCCTACCTGTTTGTCCTCCCACAAGCTTAAAATCAAACACAATCTTTCATTCTACTGGGAAAAAGGAACCGGGATCAAGCACTTCTCATGTGGTAATGAGCTAAACTGCTATGATTACCTTAATAAATACATTTATATACAGCTTTTTTTTTTTAGATTGATTGATTGATTTATTGGAGAGAGAGAGAATGGGAAAGAGGCAGAGAGAGAAGCAGGCTCCATGCAGGGAGCCCGATGTGGGACTCAATCCCAGGACTCCAGGATCACACCCTGGGCTGAAGGGAGGCGCTAACCATTGAGCTACCCAGGCGTCCTTATATACAGCTTTCAAAGCAACTGGTTGCATGTGCACAAGCAAATCCTACTGAAGATAGTTCACATTTTTCCTAAGGCCTAAATACTTCACATGAAAAAAAGTCACCATTATCTTCTTACCTTCCTGTAGTACTCTAAGAAACTGACTTCAGAACCATCTGCTTTCTTAAAGGTACTCTTTGGATTCTGGTCCCAGTCAATATCATCTACCCTGTAGGTTTTATTGTTATACCTGTGGAATAGGTGACATTTATTGGTATTAGAATTGTAGAATTATTATTAGAAAGAAGCTAGATGTAGATAGTACATAGTCTCTAAGAAAATAAACTTGGAAATCACTCAGTAATACATGATGTCATTCATGGGAAGAGAAAGGGAAAACTTCTAAAGACCATGCTAGAGGGACAAGGGAGTAAAGTACTACTAGAAAATAAAATGAAGACTAAAAAGGATAGAAGTCATCAGGTATTTGTCCTTTTCAAAGGAGTGTGCTCCCCCTGAGAATTTGTGTTTTGGGAAAGGTCATGAACACCCCTCCCCATTTTCATGCAATTCCTGCTCCTCTGCTATAAACTCTACTTTCTAAAAGAATGGACTAGAAAGCCACAGTATCTAAAGATTTGCAAAATGATTATTTTGTATTTTAAAAAGCAGTCTTACTTGGTAAGAACAATTAAACCTATTAGTTCTTTAGAAACTTGTTCTTGAAATTTATGTTCTTCTGTTTGATGATAGAGGTTGAACATGAAATCTAACACGGTTTCACTGCGAAGGACTTTATGACTCACGTCAGTGCAAAGCATGATGTTGTTCTCATATTGAAGGATAGAGGTGGTGAAGCCAGGCCAGATCACCAACCTGCCAAAGAGAATGGGAGCTTGAAGTGGCCCCTGTGAATCATCCAAACAGCTTCTGTGTATCAAGTTGTGTTCTTCTCCTTTAATGACTGGGTCTAAAGTACCAAAGTTCTTGAACGGAGTAAACTTAGTTATTTCTAGGTTTATGAGGTTCCAGATAAAGACCCCTCTTTTTAAGATCCTCAACAATAAAGGTTATTTAATAGCATAACCATTTAAGTTCCATTCTGAGTTCATACACTATATTAAACTATTTTTTATGTTGGAATGACCTGAGAAAGTATCCAGTCTAACTAAAAGAATCTGTAATTAGTATAATAAACCTAAACTGTGCAGGCTGCACTCGGATATACCACAGGAACTTCTGAAACAATATTCATTAGTTTATAAATTTTGTTCCCTAAGAGCAAATACAAACAGTGTCAGGCAACTCTTCATGCTTCCGCAGTGACAGATGAACAGCATGTGATTTTTTTAAAATCCGAGTATTCGTGGAGGTTTCCTTTATTATTTCAAAGTTAAATGTTTACTTAACATGAGGGTACCATTAACAGTCACAGTAATAAATGTGATTATTTCAAACTAGAGTATCACTTTTGAAGTCTGTGATTAAGCCTAAAGAACAGAAAGCTTCCACTTCATACAAACCTATGATTTGGAATATCGATTGGGTCACTTGGGTTATAATAATTCCGTCCAATCTGCTGTAAATTCATGATCTTCAAGAGTCTAGAAATTGAAAGGTTGGAAGACAGGAGTGAATGCTGGTAAGCATTTCTAATGCATAGGGACTCACCTCACTGGTCTTTCAACTCATCTAGATTTTCATTTTTTCTGAGTAAAATGTTAAGGAAACACTAACATACCTCCTGAAAATAATATTATAGAACTGCAGACAAGTTGGTGATGTAGGTGGGAGTTCATTTGTAAGGGTGATTGTTATCCTCACGTGCTCTCCATTTCGGGTCTGACTAAACACTTCGGTAACCTGAGCCAAAGCAGTGGAAAACCAAACTTTTAATTATTAAAAGAAATTAATAACACCAATCACATAATTCCTGCTAGTAAGGCAACAATGAAGATTATAGAAAGGTTTTAAATTTAAAAAAGAATGACTATGAGAAGAGTGGTTACAGGCTCATTATAATTGTCATCAAGTACTCAGGTGGATTTGAGAATGAAGCAATAATGCCAAAGCCCCCCCAGCTCCCCGGGTTCATTACACACATAATCACCAGACCATCACTGGAGTTTCTCTAAAAGCTACCCTAGATTGTGGCAGTTCTGCTCTGAAGTGGAAATTTATCATCACCCTCTCCCCAACCCAATATTTTAAAATAACCTTGTGTTGTAGTCTTTTAGGTAAAAATAATATTGTTCCATCAAAAGCATGACACCTTCCAATTAAATCTTCATGTTGAAAAAGAAGAGCTGAGCGGAGTCTTCTGGCTTCCATCAGCGGGTTATAGTCAATGTGATACTGATATAAAGCCCACTGGGGACGGGATGTCAGTCGAAAATGGTTAGTGCTCAGCCTTACTATAATACCTGAAGAACCTGTAAAAGCGAGTCACGTTTGATTAACATAGTATTGAGTTTATTCTTCCTTGAGATCTTTCCTACCATGACAAAGTAGACACAGTTCTGCAAACAAAAGGCTAAGAACAGCATATGACACTGAAGTTCTTCTTCCTTTTTTTTTTTTTTTTTTTTGACACTGAAGTTCTAAGACATCTGACTTTGAGGACTATCCTATCCAGGTAAGTTCCTACAAGTATACATTTAAGAAAAAATCCTCCTTAGACTAATTTACAACAGAACCAACCAAACCTCTCTATGGCAAAGTCTGTTTTTTTTTTAATATTTATTTATTCATGAGAGATGCAGAGACAGAGAGAGAGGCAGAAACACAGGCAGAGGGAGAAGCAGGGAGCCTGACGTGGGACTCGATCCCGGGTCTCCAGGATCATGCCCTGGGCTGAAGGCAGCGTTAAACCGCTCAGCCACCCAGGCTACACTCTATGGCAAAGTCTTAAAAGAAAACAAGTAATATAACACTTAATAGAACATTTCAGTGCAGCTGAGGACAACAATAACCTATTTCATCAAATCCAAAAGAGAGAGGGAAATGGAAAAGCCATGCAGGATCCTGACCAAATGTGCCTTCTCTCTCTGTGACTGCATCATATAAATAAACATGTAAAATAAATGGCTTCAATTCAGTGTCCTGTTTAACTGGAAAAGTAATCACATGAAACTACAGTCTTTGTAATTAACACACCTGTTTTTGATTCTTTAACATGGTCCAGGTTCTGTCTTGTATTCACACCAAGATCATGAAAGTCTCTACGACGACCTCCCCTCTCTGCTAATGATAACTCCTGAAATCCAGCAGATATCTGGAGCTCTTAAAAAAAAAAATGATATACTATGTAACATGAAACATGAAATCAAGAATGGTATTAATTCACAAAATGATACCCAAAAGCTACAGAGGTGCTACAGATAACATACAGGAATGCCATCAGAATGTCTTGGGTATCTGCTTGGCCAGAGTAGCTTAGCCAGGACTTCTATTAAGCTGTTCTTGCCACTGCCCCAGCCAAACTTAGATGCTCCCCTATAAGACCTATATCCCTGTAAAAGACTAACACAACTGGCCTGGGATTCAAGAACTCAGGAGCATGCTTGTTGACTAAGAAATCGTTATTCTCCAAGTTCTGATAAGGACCTAAGGGCCTAATAAGCAGTATTTCTCACAGCTTTATGATGAAATTATAGCTATAGGAATTGGTAGTTCATAGGTTTTAACGTGTAAACATCTAGAATGTCATTTCCTAATTCCCCTACGAACATCAGAACAGATGGAATCATTCTGTGCATACCCTATGGACTATTGGGATAGAAGTTCATATGGTTTCAAAAGCTGGTTATAATACCCAAAATTAAATCCTTCCATTTGTACAACACGCAGAAGTATCTCCTATTGATAGCATGATGTGGCTCAAAGAACGAACGTGGGCTTTGTCATCCAGTGTTACAACTGTAACATGAGTACCAGAGACTTCAGTTTACTTCCCAATCTCTCAGCCTTCTTTTTTAAAGATAGCTTATTTAGGGAGTCATGTATCTAACAGACTAGAATTCCACCTTCCCTGTAGGGAATGACAGCCTGAGAGATTTATGCAGAAATTACTGGATCAAACCTCTGGGAAAGTGCCTTGGGAGGGAGTCAGTAACCAGCTTTTCTGCTCTCTGTACCCCCTGCCCTGCCGATCTTGCCTGGAATTTGGATGTGACAGCCAAAACTAAGTCTTAATGACAGAAGTCAGGACAACAGAACAAAACGATTGAAAAGCCCAGTTTGTTTCTGACCACAAATGCCAGGACTAGCCCGGAAATGCCAACTTCTGGATCTCTTTGTTAGAGAAAGAACAATGGCTTGAGCAAAATATTGGTTCCTGATACACCCTGGAAGCAAGTTATTCTAACAAGAGCTTCAACTTCCTTACCTGAAAAACTGACCTTCACAGGCATATAGTAAGTTTTCTGTGAGAATGTAATTTATAAAGCTCTTTAAAGGTGTTTGCTAAATATGTTGATTCTCGTACCTCAGGATATTCAGAGGCTCTATTTAAAAATCCTTTAAATCTATAGCTGTTTTGTTTCCCTTGGTGAGCTTTTTATCCCAGAGACTTTCAACTGAAAGTAGCCTTGGTCTTGGGTGATTAACTAATACAGGTCAAACATACTGAATCCAAGCTAGTAACAACAGGTCATAGAGGCGTTTATCCTGAAAAAATGGAATTTGTCTTAAAATTCAGTTCTGGATACAAAAACCTGACTGCAAGTTTCTGAATGTAAACAATGATGAAGTCTGTTTCCCTCTCTACACATAGTATAGCTTTTATATTTAGCCAAAGCTTATCTGTCAATCTGTAAAAAGGACAGGTTTCAGAATGAACAAAATTGGAAAACTAGATAATTATATGCCCACCTTATTTTATTGTGCTTCACAGATAATGCATTTTTTATAACTGCAGGTTTCTGGCAATCCTGTGTTAAATAAGCCTGCTGGTGACATTTTTCCAACATTTGCTCATTTCATTTCTATGTCACTGGTAATTCTCACACCATTTCAAACTTTTTTTATTATTATATTTGTTATGGTGATCTGTGATAAGTAATTAAAACTTGCTAAAAACTCAAATAATGGTTAGCATTTCTTAGTATTTTAAAATTAAGGTATTTATGTTGCTTAGATGTAATGCTACTGCATAAATAGAGTACAGTAATATCAACATAACTTTTTTTTTAATTTATTTACTTATGATAGAGAGAGAGAGAGAGAGAGAGAGAGAGAGAGGGGCAGAGACACAGGCAGAGGGAGAAGCAGGCTCCATGCACCGGGAGCCTGATATGGGATTCGATCCCAGGTCTCCAGGATCGCGCCCTGGGCCAAAGGCAGGCGCCAAACCGCTGCGCCACCCAGGGATCCCTCAACATAACTTTTATAATGCCCTGGGATACCAAACAATTCATCTGACTTGTTTTTTATGATATTTGCTTTATTGCAGGGGTCTGGAACCAGACCTGTGGCATCTCCAAGGTGTGTCTAGAATCTCTTTCCATGCAGCTGCTAGAATGGTTAAAAACAAAAACCGTATCTCACTATTGCTCTGTTTCAGAGCCCTCCACGTATCCACACCCCATATACAGAATGAAAATCATGGTCTGAAGCAAGGTCTCTCATTAAGAATAAATCTGTTAAACATCAATTTCTAAAACCTAGTAGATACTTTGAACATTTATGACAAATACTTCTCAGATATAATCCTTACAAAAGCAGTGAAAAGTTATGAAATAGAGCCTTGCATTTGTTATTCCGGGTAATATTTAATCCTCACAGAGACTCTTCCTATAAAGTTAGATACTAGCTTTTTAGAGATGATGGATAGAGTTTCATAGCATTTAAATTCATGCACAACTGTTAAATTATTAATAAAGATCAATACAGAGCATGTTTAAGAAGTACTTAAGTACTTCCCACAATTTTATTTGCATTCCAGGACTGCATCAATAAGGAAGTGTTTTTAAAACAGCTTCAGCAAATCTTATTGTATGTGGAACACAGTTGAAAGTCAAATATTTTAAGCTTCAAAAGAACTCAGGCATCTAGATTAGAGAAAGTGGATAAAATCCTGTAAATTTAAAAGAAATGAATGCCCATAAATGAATTCTCATCAGACATCTTGAAAAGTAACACATCTTATATCAGAAAAGTAATAGATACTTGGATACATAAACAAAAGATGTTCCAGTCTTCTAATTGATTCTTCAAAATGCAGCACTACTGATATTCTTTCTCAAAATTGTCTATACAAAAACCATACATACACATGTGTTCATTAACACAAGGAACACTGTTTCACCACTTGATTTCATAGGGTGTATGGCAGGGTGATGAAGTGGAGCTCTCCTATTAAAAGGCTGTGGTTCTGACTCTTAATGGGTCTAGGTTTCTGCAGTGTGGGGCCCAGAGCAGGACAGTTAGCACCCCCCACCACAATATAGTGAGACTGCCTATTATAAACCAAAGTTACAAATGTAAAAGGTGCTCCAGCTTGTGATGGAATCACAAGATGCTGAAACAACGTTCTAAAATGATTCATGAATAAGCAAATGTATGCTTAGTTAATCACTTTGGAAGAGCTAATACAGGGCCCTGGCAAGGATAGGCCTTTTCATGTCCAAGGAGAAAAGAAATCAGCATTTCTAAGTAGCAGTGGCATTTCCCTAAGTAGCAGGCTGCTCAGCTGCAAGAGGGCCCATTAGACTTTAAAGGACTGCTGGAACCCCGTTTTTATCAAGACCCCACACACTGGTTACCACTTCACATCTACTACTACTACTGCACATGTGCACACACGAAGTCTGTGCACTTTCCCTTCACCTTGTGACTTGGCCGCTGCTCCTACTGCTCCTCTCTGGCGTCCACGGCCAACTAATTCCCCTTCGGCCACGGGCTGCTGAGGCCGGGGCTGCACATAGCCAGGCTGCTGACTCTATGGGATATGCAAACAAACAGCATTCTTTTCATGTCAAAAAGTCACAGGTCAGAGAAAACAGTCTTCAACAAATCTAAGATATTCAAACAAAACTGATCTAGGTTAGTAACCAAATATTGTATTCCTCTAAAGAAGTTTCTTCAAGAAGGCTCACTAACCGGTGATGGGTATTAGGGAGACATGTGATGTGATGAGCACTGGGTGTGATATGTAACTGATGAATCACTGACCTTTACGTCTAAAATTCCTAATACACTGTTAATTAACTAAATGTAAATTAAAAGAAAAAGGTCACTAACTAAAGAAGCAGCTTTTCAGATGCTCAGGAAATAGAACAGCATCATCCTTGTATAGCTACTATATCCTTCACAGGACACAGTTTTTAAATTTATTTTAATAATCTATGCCGATAAAGATGGAGCAAGTTTTTGTTTTTCGAGGACACTGCAGGTGAAAGGTACAGCACTCACCACAGTGGCACCCACGTGCTGCACCGTCTCCTGCCCACGGGCTCGTCCTCTGGCTCTTGCTCTGGCTCGCCCAGTCATTTTTTTTCCTTGAGGGGAAATAACAGTAAAGACAATACTCAACATACACAATTACATTTTACTGTTTCTGCAATATTTCTTTGGAACAAATATTTAGGACTCCACAATAAGCTCCTGAATCATCACATATTTTTCTAGCCTCTCGTAACAGAGTTTAAGGCAATGGCCCTACCTTCAACAAACAGAAGTACTTATGTAGATTGGGCAGCACGCTGGGTAGCAGGGCTAAAGTGCAGAACTTGTTTTAATACAGCTTTTCCTTTTTCATTGAATTACTATTTTAACCACTTAGGAAAATCTGCAACATGGAGGTCAGTCACTAGCTCTTTCACATGTGGGAAAGTATGTAAATGGACCCAGGTGTCATGTTTGAGGTCAGGCCCTCACCGCACCCTCCTGGGTCCACCCACAGAGCCACATGTAGCTTAAATGTACCCAAACCACTATCTTTCTCAGTACATCATTTATGTCCCACAATTTCATTCTTGGTAAGTGGCAAGACCACTCACTGTGCCTCTAAGGAAAAAGGATGGAGTCCTTTATCTCTCAAAGCCTCCTCTGTTGCTTCTACTCCTTCTGACCCAACAGTGCTCTCCATCTCAACAACACCTATCAGGCATCAGAGATACCCTCCACCCCCACCCCAGAGCAGAAAGCCATATCAGATCATGCAGAGTGGAGGCCTCAGAGCTAGTCTGCCTGAACCTGACTCCTTCACAGAAGGGACAGAACCTCAGATCCATGTCTTCGTGTGTCAAACAAGAGTTTTATTAACCTACCACATAGCTCCAGCGTGCGGTTCAATGAGGACACACAGGAAGGGCTTATAAAGCACTGGGCATACAGTGAACATTCCACACATCTTAGTCCCAGTGGGAAAGGCAGGTAAGATTTTAACTACAAATTGTCCCAAGTTTAATGAAGGAAACAAGCAGAATGTTCTTATAGAAAAGCAGGCAGGAGCTACTTTACATCCTGGTGCCTGCCTCCTGTGAGGTCACTACATAAGCAGATACAAGAGGATCAGGAAGTGGCAGGCATTTGGTAGCAGACTTCTAGAAAAGAGCTAAGTGTGGAGAGTGGCTCACCTGCAGAGCTGACAGATGCCCTGTGTGGCTTCAGCACAGTAAAAAGGGGGAATGGGTGCAGCCTGAGGGATGCCGGGTCAGGATGCGTGGGCCTTGTAGGCAACGGGGAGCTCAGATTCCACCTTCACTGCCACAAGACACCACTGAAGGTTCTAAATACAGAGGGGAAGCCTACAACATCATTTACATTTAAGATCATTCTGGTTTAAATCAGGTTTTCATCTTTTTCAGTTTCACAGCTTCTAAAATTCTCATGAGGGCCTTCCTAGAGAGGCAAATCTAATTATATTCTCCAATTGTGAAAGACCTGACTTCTTATTGTGTTCTGCAAATGTGTGAACTCACCAAATCCTAAGAACCTTCGCAATTTGACTCTCACTCAATAATTTCCAAAGTTGGTTATAGAATACGATGTGCTGGGTTGCCAACATGTTAGAACCATCTTACACTTTTGTGCATTTCTACTGTCTGTACTAGGATGACAGCCTGCACACGGGGCCTGCTGCCGTACACGCTCAGGTGTCCTAGGGATGGTGTGCACAATCAGCAGACTTCTCTTCCTCCACACATCACCGACAGAAGCTCCATGACTCACTGTGCACCGTGGAACAGCCTTTGCTAGTGTGCCCTCCCCTCCCCACCTGTGTTACCACACCTACCACACTGCACTGCACGGTGATTCCCTTTCTCCTCCCACACCCCTGCAGACTAGGCTGCTAGTTGTGGCTTGGTCCCAGCACCTAGCCTGGCAGTAATGCTAAGTTTGGGTTGGTTCCTCCTTTAAAGCAGACATAAGCTCAACTGTCTTGTCCGGTATTTTTACAGTGCAGTTCTCAAAATGCGATCTCAGCGACATCTGGAACATCTTGGAAATGCAAATTAGGCAGAAGGGGTCCATGCTCCCAGAGCTACCAAGTCTGGTGTGCCAGCAGGTGATTCTCACATCACTAGAGACACCCAGGTAACCACTCACAGGTGGGGCACACAGGCCCCGTTTGGAGGGCAGTCCCCCATAGCTGTGCTTCCCAGCTGTGTCCTTCCAACCACAGGACACCTCCCATGGGCAACAAACCACACGGTCCCCCTTAAGTGAGATGCGGACATGGTGCTTCTTACCATCATCCCAGCTAGAAATGGGGCCCGGGCAAACTGCTGTCCATCCAGGGGGCAATGCCACCCCGATCCCACCCCTGTGGGCTGCAGGACAGCAGGGCAAGAGGTGTCCCTACTCTCCTGACCCTGGGCAATGTGGGGGAATGCCCTCTGGCCCACACACGGCCCGAACTGGATAGTGCCTCCCCAAACCCTGAGCAGCACTGCCCAGAAAATGACACTGACCCTGAGCATGTACAGGAATGTGCCCTGATCCAGACAATGCCCAGATAATGCCCCCCCATGAGCATGCCCAGGAACGCCGACGGACCCAGATGGTGCCCAGACAATACCCGCAGCCTGAGCATGCTCGGGAACTCCCCGACCCAGATGATGCCCAGATAACGCCCCCCACCCTGAGCATGCCCAGGAAAGCCCCCTGACCCAGACGGTGCTCAGATAACAGCCCCCCACCCTGAGGGTGCACAGGAACATCCCCGACCCAGACAGTGCCTCAGTGACGCCCCCACCCTGAAGGTGCCCCAAAACGCCTTCTGACCCAGACGATGCCCCGGTGACGCCCCTCCCTGAGGGTGCCCAGGAACGCCCCCGACCCAGACGGTGGCCCGATGACCCCCCAACCCTGAGGGTGCACAGGAACATCCCCGACCCAGACAGTGCCTCAGTGACGCCCCCACCCTGAAGGTGCCCCAAAACACCTTCCGACCCAGACGATGCCCCGGTGACGCCCCTCCCTGAGGGAGCCCAGGGATGCCCCCGACCCAGACGGTGCCCCGGTGACGCCCCTCCCTGAGGGAGCCCAGGGACGCCCCCGACCCAGACGGTGCGGCAGCCTGACCTCTGACCCCGGGCCTGCCCGAAGCCCCGCAGCGCCGGGCGCGCCCTCCGCCCAGGCCCGCACCCCGCGGCCCGCACCCCTCCTCACCAGGCCGGCGCCACCGCCGCAGGTCCAGCGCCGCGACCCCGACCCCGGTCCCCTCAGCGCCGCGCCCCGCCGCGCCGCGCCGCCCCGCCAACCGCCACCCCGCGCCGGATCCCTCCGCGCCGGGACTTTGCGGCCGCCGCCCCGCCAGCTGCCTCCGCTCCTGGGGCCCGCGGAGCCGCGCTGCTCGCCGTCCGTCGCCGTCCGCCTGGGGCCGTCGCCGCGGGCAGGGCCGCGTACCTCTGCCGGGCGGAAGAACACCTCGGCGGGCGCGAAGGGCCTGCACGTGGCGCGGCCAACGGCGTCCTGACTGGGCGGCACGTGAGGTCGGTTGCGGGGCGGGCGGGGCGGGCGGGGCGGGGCCCGAGGAGCCGGCGGGCGTCCTGGGGGCGGTGCCGCGTCCCAGGGAAGGGCCGGCCCCGCAGGTCTCCTGGCTCGGGGAGAAGGGGCTGAGCGGCCTGGGCGGCCACGACACTGGGTCCGGCTGCGAAGCTGCCGCCGGTCGTCGGAAACCGCTGAGCTCATCCAACAGAGACGTGAGCCCGGACTCTTGCCCTCGGAAGCACCGGCCCCGCAGAGCCGGGATGGGGGGATGCGGGGATGCGGGGCCGCGCGGCGTCAGCCTCCCTCACCGCCGCCGGACGACGCGAGGCCCGCGCAGCTCCGCCCCCGGACCCCGGCTCTGCGGCTTGGGCGGGCGGGTGCTTGGCGCTTGGCGAAGCGCTGGTGGTGCCGACCCGGCTGCCCCGGGGCCCCGTGGCCACAGGCCCGACGTAGACGCCTTCGACGGGAATTTGTACCCACGTCGGGCCAACCCGGGACCAAATATCGTAGACGCCGGAAAATAGGACAGCTGTTGGTTGGGACGGAAGATGGGTCGCTTTACATCGCTAGTTGAGTCCGGTAACAGTTCGATAGCTTCCTAGGGACTCGTCTTAAAAAACAATGACGTGTTTGAGCGAATGAGTGGCGGGGGAGGGAGAAGCAGACCCCCACCGAGCGGAAAGCCCGCGTGGGGCTGGGTCCTAGGAGCCCGGGATCACTTAACCCGCCGAGCCACCCACGTGCCGCTGGAGGGACGGTCTTAAAGCTGCATCGATACAGCAAATACTATGTTTTATGAATACTTCAGCGTGTATTCAGGGGGCTTGGGGGTGGAAGGGGCATGAGTTTTCCCAAACCACCTCCCCGAGTCTACAGTCGTCTCCTCTTCCACTCCAAGCGGGTGGAAAGGAATAGTGGACTTCAGTGTTTTCCCCACATGCTCGGTTGTAAGCACAAGGGGGAACTTCTGAAAAACACATTTCCAGGTAATCCTGATTCCACAGGTTTGTGATGGGAGCAAAGAATTTTTTAAGCAGAGTCACCAGGTGATTTTTATGCAGAGAGAATCTTGAGAAATTTAAGGCAAGATCTGTGATCCTGACATCATATTCATTCAAGAAAGGATTCACGTGAAAATGAGAGACACCCAAGTAGTTTGAAGTGGGGGGGGGGATGGCTTCACTTTTTTTTTAGTATAAAAAGCATCGTTTGGAATATAGCACGAAGCTTAACTTTTCTAGGAGGGATTTAAGAGGTTGGTGAGAAAGTTATTCTGCAGTCCTGCCAGCAGATGGAGCAATAAAACAAGAAATGAGTCTACAGCTTCAACTGGGTGCAAGGCAGGAAAGTAGCCAGAAGGGGCCTCACAGGGAAGAAGTCCTCTTTTCCCGTCTGTTTCTCTTCTCTATGTGCCTAAACTCCTTGGAACTGCTAAGGACACGGTGCTTGTATGAACTGTCACTGGAGCATCTGGGTGTCTGCTGTGTATGAGCTGGGTAGTTCCTAAAGACAGGAAGTTGTGATACAGCAAGATGTAGGCAAACCCCTCATTTTCTTATGGTGCAAACAGCACACCTCACAACGCTCACCTAAAATGTAAAAAAAAAAAAAAAAAAAAAAAAAAAAAAGGAAAAAATTAGAGAAATTGGGGAAGACATCATTTTTTTTTTTTTTTTTTGATTTCTCTATTGACAGTGTGACCTTGTGGCACCAGTTACTGGATACAACTACGTGCCTAATGCTAAAAACTGAGGAATGAATGGACGTAGATTCTCCTTCCAGGAGCTTGGCCAAAAGTGAAGGGCAGGGAAAAAGGTGGGAATCTATCTCTGAGAGGAAGCAGAGCAGGGAGGTCACCTGTCAGGCACTGATACCTCAGTCTGAAACATTGAATGGGATTTGCAGGAAGCCCTGTGGTCTAAGCAGACAGAGGCGTTTAGGGAACTGCCAGCGATTTGGTACAGCAGGAGTGATAAAAACAAGCAGAACAGAGTCAGGTGATGACACCAGGGGAAGCAGGGGCAGACCAGGTTCTAGAAGTTGAATGACAATAAACACCAAATGTCCACGCTGTTGAGCACGCCCTGCTAGATCCCGTGAATAGGATGCAATCTCTGTCCTCTCGATGATGCAAAACCCTGGGGCCACCAAATGGAATAGGCATCATAGCTAGGCAGGTCACAGAACAGGAGATGCAGGGACTGTGGCCACAGGCCTGTAGACACAATACCTGAATGGGTCAGAGACTTTCGGGTCCTAGCCAGACCTCACTCACCAAGAGGGAAGGAGGACCCAGATTTGCTAGCTCTACTATTATCATTATTGTTTGTTTTGACCCCTTGAGGTGAAATTCATATAGCCCACAATTAACCATTTTATGGTGAACAGTTCAGTGGTACTTAGTACATTCATAGTGTTGTGCAAACACCACTTCTCTCTAATTCCAGAACATTTTCATGATCCCAAAGCAAAACCCCATTCTTATTAGGTTGTCATTCCCTGTTCCCTCCTTCCTGCAGGCTCCTGGCCACCTCAAATCTGTCTCTGTAGGTTGATCTACTTTATTCATGTCATATGAATGGAATCATACAATATGGGATACATCTTGCTGTATCACAACTTCCTGTCTTTAGGAACTACCTGGCTTCTTTCACTGAGCATCGCGTTTTTAAGGTTGGTCCTTGAATGCTCTAGCATGGAGCAATCCTTCATTCCTTTTTATGGCTGAATAAATTCCTGTGTATGGATACACCACATCTGCTTTTGCATTTATCAGTTGGAGGATGGGTCTAATGTTTTTAAAGAGAAGCAGGGATCTTGAACACCCATGGACTCATTGTCAGCCCATGGCCATTGGGTTGTGGCAGTTGACTGAGGTGCATTGTGGCCACATCACATCCTTGTTTCCAAATCCAATGGACCCCTTTCGAACCTACCTGTCTTCTGTTTACCTGCCTTCCATTACCTGGGTGTTTTTCCTCTGGCTCTGGCTAGTCCTTCTTTGTAGGATTCATAGGTGTGCCTTTTTATGCCCATGTCTTAAATGTCCATGGCAGCCGTTTTCAAAGTGTGGTCCCCAGCTTAGCAGCATCAGCATCACCTGGAACCTGCAGGCAATTCTTGGGTCCCACCCCCAAACTGTTGAATCAGGAACTCTAGGGTAAGGCCAGAAACCTGTGTCTAAGCAGCCTGCTCCCTGGTTCTGATTCAGTAGGTATTGTGAGATCCACTGAGCTAACCCACAGAGCAACAGGTGGAGCTGAGCACCCACTCACTCTTGGAGTGGCCTACTTATCACCATGACCTCAGATGATCTCTTTAGCACAATAGCTCTGAGTGTGTGTGTGTAGCTTCTGAGCTCCATTCTGGAATATTCTAGTAAGGGTTCCTCTGTTCTCAGTTGCTTTGGCAGTAGTCTCGTAAGCAGGAGGTACAAGACAGCTGTGGGATGCTTGGGAAGAGTTTTTACTCATAACTAGCTTTTTCTAAAAATGAAAGAAACTAAGCTTCAGTGATATTTGAGAACGTAGGTGTCACTGGTGCCCTCCTGTGGCTCCTGGGTCTCTCAGTGAGGTGTCTGTGTGCAGGGCTTGACAGCTGTCCCATCTCCTGCCTGTTGTCAGAGCAGTGGGACATGTTGCAGTTTCCTGGTAGCCTGCAGGCAGCGGCTCAGGTTACGGAATCCAACTCACTCTGAACCAACCCTCTCAAAGTGGAAAAGCTTCTTGAACAGATTCCTGCAAGAGAACCATGGTGGAAAAACAATGAAAATGCAAACATAACTAAAAGCAAGAAGATGTTAAAACTGACACTTGTGCTTATAGTATAAGCTTTGTGGAGTCCTAAATGCTGAATCCAACAGGCTTGACAGGCTCATTGCTCACTTGAAAAATATTATCTATACAATGGAATATTACTCAGCCATTAGAAACGACAAATACCCACCATTTGCTTCAAAGTGGATGGAACTGGAGGGTATTATGCTGAGTGAAGTAAGTCAATCGGAGAAGGACAAACAGTGTATGTTCTCATTCATTTGGGGAATATAAATAAGAGTGAAAGGGAATATAAGGGAAGGGAGAAGAAATGTGTGGGAAATATCAGAAAGGGAGACAGAACATAAAGACTCCTAACTCTGGGAAACGAACTAGGGGTGGTGGAAGGGGAGGAGGGCGGGGGGGTGGGAGTGAATGGGTGACGGGCACTGAGGGGGGTACTTGATGGGATGAGCACGGGGTGTTATTCTGTATGTTGGTAAATTGAACACCAATAAAAAATAAATTTATTATTAAAAAAATAATAAAAAAATAAAGGGTTAAAAAAATATTATCAGTAGTAGTAAGGAAGATCTTTTGTCAAATAAGAGTTTTGTCTTCCGGGGCATGCGGGTGGCTCAGTTGGTTGAGTGTGTGCCTTCAACTCAGGTCCTGATCCCGGAGTCCTGGGATCAAGTCCCATATCTGGCTCCCTGCTCAGTGGGGAGCCTGCTTCTCCCTCTCCCTCTGCCCCTCACCCCACTTGTGCTCTCTCTCTCTCTCTCTTGCTCACTCTCTCTTTGTCAAATAAATAAATAAAATATTTTAAAAAAGAATTTTGTCTTTTATGTTTTCACTTTAAAGATGAAATTTGATAATTTTTTATTTATAATTATAGGAATTTATGATATGTAAATATAATTCATATGTCAAATAAACACAAGAAATTAAAATATAAAATAATACACAAATGTATAAAATATCTATAAATAATAAAAAACAAAATAATTTTATAAAATAAAGGTCAAAAAGTGATATTTCATCCTTAAAACTTTTGAAGGTGAAATTTTTATCTGAGATCTTTATTTTGGAGCATATTTATCATGTGGACACAGTATTTTGTAAATATATATCATGGTATATTACAAATAAGTATAAATGTCTTGGATGCACATGTTCTAAACACTGTTAAGGTATGTGCTAGGCATTGGTTGGAGTCTGCCTTCTACATGAGCACAGCCTGACTTGTGGCAGCCAGCCCAGCCCTGTATGCAGAGCACTCCCATGGCTCAACTCATATGGTGCCCCTCCAAGAAGTCTTCCTTCTGAGTTTCTCCCCGTGGAGGGTGCTCCTCTCTGGGCTTGAGGATCCTGTCCTGCATGTGTCCTACTAGCGCCCATGCCTAGCTGCTTTGAAAATGGTCGCTTTCCTACCAATTCCTTTGTCATTCAGGAAGCTTCCTGAGGACAGGACCTGTGTCCCTGAGCTGGGTGTGAGACTCAGGAATTGCTGTGGAATAAATGAGCAGAGCTGCCAGCATTCAGCTCTGTGCAAAGCCTTCATGTGGTGAGCCTGGCGCCTGTTCCACAACCACATGCCTCCTGGTGGTCAGGTGAGGGTGAGAGCCATCTGCCATGGGCGTGCTGACATCTCCTTCCCCTTCAAATACTATGTCCTGTGCTCTGGACTTTTCTTTTTTTCTTTTACTAATAGCTGCAAGTGTTTTGAGTTTTTGTTGTGTTATTTTGCTTTGCAGTGGCAATAGTGACTGGCTGTGTTTCTTCCAAATTAAGTTGTACACTTTTTTCTGGTGCCTAAGTCTCCCACGGCCATTTCCTTCTACCTTCCCTTCTGTCATAACCCAACATTTTGGTGGGTGTCAACCCTCTCTCCAAGTGACTCAAGGTTCATTGTAAATTAGTCTGAACTGTTAGTGATGGCCCCCAAACCTTCACCCGTGAGTGCTTTATTTCAGACCCTGGCATGTGAGATAATTCTGGCCAAAGACACATGACAGGATGCTGGCTGGGTCAGCAGAAAAAAAAAAAAAAAAAAAAAAAAAGGAAGAAAAAAAAAAAAAAAAAAAGAGGGCTTAACAAAGAGATGGTGCTTCCTGCCTCTGGACTTTGAAGTTGATGAGGTCCAGAGCTGCTGTAGCCATCATCCTGTGACTAGGAGCAGAACTGTGTGAGATGACTTGTCTTCACGGCTTAACCCAGTTGAATCCAGGCTGTCTGTAATTGCAGCCCAAGACACCATAAGCAAATAAGTAGCTGTTCCCACCCCTGTATGTGAGGCGGTACCTCTTGCATAGGAACTTGGTAAGTGATAAGTCCTGGCTCCATGGCTAAGCAATGACCCCCCAGAATTGAGCTCAGACCACACACTGCAAGAATCTCAAATTTTACAAGGCTCTCTAGCTGATTCTGGGTCAAGATAAAACTTTGATCAAACTTTGAGAAACACTGACAAGCTAGGTTTCAAAGTCAGTCTGGAAGCAGAAATTAATTTCAGAATTGAGTCTAGGGCACCAATTTTGACAAATATGCAGCCAATCTTGGGTAACTGTTTTTGAGGTGAACGTGTACCCTAACATGACTATTTTGTTGTGTCCACCCAGCCAGCATTTGTTAATATCTATTCAGAATTAAAGCTGAACCTCTACGAAATCCAAGTTATTTCACATATTGGTAAAAGTTGTTACAAAGTTTCAGCATCTGTAGCACATTAAGGAGACACACAAGAAAGGACTCTGAGAAATATCTTTCAGAGATCAGTTCATATTGTTGCCATGACAATAACACAATCATACATAATTAAATTTGTTGTTAGAAATTTCCATTTCTCCTTGTATTTAATAACATAGTCTGGATTTCTAAATAGGGTAAGATCCATCTGTTTCAGAAACTGTTGAGCCTATCAACTGACCATCGGCAGAGGTAGAAATGGCTGGGGGCGGGCCATTATAGGTCAACCCAATCTGTACTATTATTTATGTACTGATATCTTTAAATTTTCATCCAGGGCTACGTCAATTCTTTACATTTAAAGAGCAAAAATGAAACACTTGCAGTTTTGTTTTACTTCAACATTATAATAAATTATGTAGGACTCTGTACATGAGGTGTCACTGGTATAAAGAAATGCACATGATAAGGATTTTCTTCCTCCGTTGATCAGAAAGGTGAATCATACTGAAAATGTATTTGAGACAGTACATGTAGTATGATGAGCAGAGCTCAGACCTTAGCAGTAGACAGGTCTTGGATTGAGATATGAGATCAGTAGTTCTCAAACTTTGGAAATCTGGAAGCTGTGGGCCTGGTTTTAGAAACATACATATTTACATGACTGTACACAACTTTCCATACATTATCAGAATATTCTGGAACCTAGTGACTTCCTGGTGCTAGATCCTGGCTGCGGACCAGACTGACCACACTGGGTATTTTGGTAGCCTAAGCACCCAGCCTAAACCAGCGACCCTATTAGCATTTCTATTTGTGGGGGGAGGGAGAGGCACAGAGCGATAGGAGCCTGGGCACTTTTCTGGAAGCTCCTTTGCATGGCAAGCACACTGCGTACTTACTTGGGCTGGCATAAAGGGGCTGATAGATTATGGATGTTGATGGCTAGAACGCCCCAAGCCATCACCACTTGCTGCCACTGTTGGTACCTCATAAAAATAGTGGCTCAGTGACTGTCTATTCAGAGAGTAAATGATGGAACACACAATATGGTGGATGACTTTGAGCAAGCCACATCTCTTGATACCCAGTGTCTCATGGTTACACTGAAATCAGTAATTCCAACCTCACAGGAGCATTGTGGGAATCAAACAAGAAAATACACAGAAAATGCCCAAACTTTCCCACCATATAGGAGGTTACAGTAGGTGCACAATAAATCTTAGCGTCCCACCAGGATGGGCGATCTGCAAACCTGAGTTACAGGCAGAGTAAGTGACAGCTGCTTAGGTTTTATGTACTTTAATGAACACAAGCCCTTATTCATTTAGTAAGTGATGGTACATGGGAAAATTTTGCTATGTTGAGTTTTGTTAATGAGAATCAGGGATAATGCAACTTTAATTGGGTTGAAGCTTATCTTTGTACTGCAAGAAGGGCTTCAGATACTTATCAGTTGTGCCAATGCAATTGCAGAGACAGGCCTAACCTATTTATGAGAGAAAATCATTCTCAAACCCATGGCCTATTGCATTCCATAAGACCTGCTAATACCTTTATTTACCATTATTTCTATTTGCAAACTCACCATTACCTTGTTGCCAAGGCATTTAAAATTAATCAAACTGCTTTTTAAAAAACACATTCCAAAATCCTTCACATCCCCCACTCCAATCGAACCAGTTGCTCTTCTAGTTAATTCTGATTAGGAACATGTTATGTTTTCTTAAGTAGTCAAATAAGAAAATTATTGAAAGTTTTGGAAATAGAGGGAAAAAAGCTCATCTATCATCTCAGGAAACCAATAATGCCTTTAACATTTTTGTGTATTCTCCTGTAGGCTTCCCCTACATTTTTGTATATTTCCAGTTGTAGCTTATGCATTCAATTTGGTACCCCACCTTCCCTCTTATTACGTGATAATTATGTTACATAAACTTCAAATTACTACTTTTATGACTTATGCTAATAGATTTATCATAAGTTGAAAATTGTCTCTTTTAGATTGGCTTTTTTATTGATTCTTAATTCTCAACATTGTAAACAGTGGTCTACCCCACATATAGATTTTCCTTTCTTTTAGAAATATCTTTAGGATGAATTCCCTAAAGCATGATATTATCTCCCGGGAAATGTTCATTTTTATTGCTCTTGGTATATTATAAAATTGCTTTTCAAAAAGACTTGATGGGCTACTTGCCATTGCCACTAGCTACATAGATATAAGTTTGTTTGTTTTTTTTTTTTTTAGATATAAGTTTTACTGCCATCCTCTCCAGTGTTGGGTATTATCATTTGGCAAAAGTATAGCATCTACATGAAGAAACTATAAAATCACATGGAAGGTCATAGAAAAAGATCTGAACAAATGGAAGGCCATATCCGGTCCTTGGATGAAAAGACAATTTAAAATGTCATTTCTTCTATATTAATGTGTAAATTAAAGGCTATTCCTTTTTTTAAATAATAAATTTATTTTTTATTGGTGTTCAATTTGCCAACATACAGAATAACACCCATTGCTCATCCTGTCAAGTGCCCCCCTCAGTGCCCGTCACCCATTCACCCCCACCCCCCGCCCTCCTCCCCTTCCACCACCCCTAGTTCGTTTCCCAGAGTTAGGAGTCTTTATGTTCTGTCTCCCTTTCTGATATTTCCTACCCATTTCTTCTCCCTTTCCTTCTATTCCCTTTCACTATTATTTATATTCCCCAAATGAATGAGAACATATAATGTTTGTCCTCCGATTGACTTATTTCACTCAGCATAATACCCTCCAGTTCCATCCACGTTGAAGCAAATGGTGGGTATTTGTCATTTTTAATGGCTGAGTAATATTTTAAAGGCTATTCCAATAAAATCTTGTCTTGGCAGAGTTTAAAAATTGTCCTAATATTTATATAGGAAAATGGAATAGTTACCATAAAAAAGGAAAATGCAAACCACTAGCCTTTCTTACCAAGTATAAAGACTTGATTCTAAACAATATGGTATTGACATCAGAATAGACAAATAGACCCACGAAGAATAATAAGGAATAAGAAAGAAACCCCAGAATAAATGGAAATTTGTATTAGCAAGGGTATTTTTTTTTAATTCAGTGGGAAAAAGAGTTTTTGAAATAAATGGGTGACACAACCAATATAGTATCTAAAGGAAAATCACATAGCATTTCCAGCTTAAACTAGACACTATACAAAATAAAATATTTTCCTGGCCAAATACAGATTTACATGCACACAGTAAATAGTAAAAACATTCAGGAACAGTTGGGAGACTTAAGTTCCAGTCTGAGTATTGAAGAGATCTTTGTAACTTCAGAAAACCCAGAAACTAGAATAGAAAGATGAAAATATTTAAGAATCTAAAAATTTTGAGTGGCAAAGAGTACCATAAAGCACACAGACAAAACGTATTTTGGAGCAATTATGTGCAGTGACAGATAAGGAGTTCATATCTGTAATATATGAAGAGCTCCTATAATCCAATAGAACAGCAAGAAAATGATATGAATAGATATTTCGGAAAGGACCATTACAAAATGGCCACAAGATGTTAAGCCACTCAAGTAGTGAAATGTAAGAGATAGCAATATCAGAGATTAAAAAAAAAAAAAAAAAAGATACCCAAGGGGGAGAAAGAGGCTACAATTCAAAGACTGCTAATCAAAATAACACTAGATTCTTTGATCCAAGCATGGAAAACTAGATACTGCTTCATGCTTCTTTGTGGATGCATGTTGGAAACATGACGCTGGGCACCAAGTACCCATGCTATATGATTCCATCCACATGAAATACCAAGATCAGGCAAATCGACAGAGACAGAAATTAGATTAGTATGCCTGGGCTGGCATTGTTGAGGTGTAATGGGGAGTGACACTGATAGGTACAGGGTTCCTTTTGGAGAGGGGGTGATGAAAATGCTCTAAAACCACAAGCATTTCAGAACCCCGTGAATGCATTAAAAACCACTGCACTGCACACTTTAAATGGATGCATTGTATGAGATCTCAATAAAGCCCTCATGGAGGTAAAATGAAATACTTAGCACAGAGGCTAGTACGTCTTAAACTCTCACTGAAGGATGGCCTTGACCATCAATGACAACACCCTGCACCCCCGGTAAGCTTGCATCTTTATAATGTTTCATTCTTCCATCCAGAAGAATGGCACGCCACTGCAACATGGATATTATTACTTTAGCTCCTGTAGGTCATACATGTTTGGGCCACGGCTCACCAGCACATCCTGTAGCATGGTTAGCCATAAATCAAGTGTCCATACCCAGCATTTACTGTCATCAGCTTCAGGTTGAAAGATAGTTTCTCTGTGTCATCATCGCCATCATCATCATACACAACTTCTGTTGAACGTTTGCTGTGCATCGGGCACTTTGCTGGGTGGAGTGACATCATCATTCATTCAGCCCTCACCTCATCATTCATTCACCTCACCTTCCTGAAGCAAGCCCTGTTATCCCTGGAGAAACAGGCTGGAGCAGTCAGGAATTGGTGGGAGGACACATGTTAGCCATTGGAGATTGTGGGCGAAGGTCTCTCTGGGCCCTACAGGCATGCTCATAAATGCTCAGCTGCTCAACCTCCTAAGTACAAAGAAGCTGTGCGTGTGTTTGTATTTATCCACTTAAATAAATGCACACATATTTCAATGCACAGCAAAGGAGGGCCTTACAACTACATTGACACAATTCTTGATGTATAGCTGATAGACACTATCTCCTGCATGAGTTTATTAATATAAGGAAATGACATTTGCAGATTCACTTAAAGTAGTGTGCTCATGTGCCCCTTGCTCTCCCAACACAAATGGCTGGATTTGGGTTTGGTATAGTTTTTTTATTTTTATTTTTTGGGGGAGGGGGAAGGGCAGAGAGAGAGAGAGAGAGAGAATCTTAAACGAGCTCCACCCCCATTGTGGGGCCCAACATGGGGCTCAACCTCATGACCCCAAGATGATGACCTGAGCTAAAATCTAGAGTTGGGAGCTTAACTGACTAAGCCCTACAAGCGCCCCTTCAGTTTGGTACAGCTTAAATCACACCAGTGATGTGCATGATACCATAATGAAGATGATACATCACCAGTTAAAAATAAAAGTTATTAGCATATACAAAATACAGTAGTCGTGTAGGCAGTATATTTGGTTTTTCTCAAATTTACATGCCCCACGCTATTAGGATCTTAGGGTGTTTCCCAAATCTGGCTTTCATTCACCCTACTTGGGCTTCTCTTGTGCATCAGCTTCACATCTTCCCAAGGCCTATCCCTTTGTTCCTCAAGGATATTTGATGTATTAAATTAAGGAAGTGAATTCGTAAACACTAAGTTGATGATAGTTGGGAATTAGCTGATGATTCTGTTCAAATATGACTTGAATTCATTCACCCTAAAATAACCGAGTATGGGTCCGCCTCCAGCTAAACATCACAAGGACCAAGTGGCATTAGAATGAGGCCACATGGAAGCAACAGAAATGTCCAGTAACAGGAGACTGTATGAATATGTTATGGGATGGATAGTAGTAATCTACAGAGTTGTTGAAAAATTATGTGTTCATCTATATTCATCGACGTCAAAAAGGTACAACATTCACGACTGGTGAAAGCTGGTAGCAAGCTAGCCCCTGGCACCCAACCTCTCTCTGGTGTTGCACCCCTCCCTGTCCTGTATCCTCTCTGCTCCTCCCTTTCCCCCTCTCCTTGCCTGTATCTCTGTCTCTTTCTCTCCACATACTCTGGACTATGTCCTCTGTGTGCACATGTGCATGTGTGTGTGCGCTACACATAAATCTACAGATAGAGAAGGATAGACACAATGGAGACAGTGTTCACCATTTTTATTTCTACTTTGTACATCTTTTAGTAATCATTGGAGTTTTATGCAAGCACATTCCTTTTAATAGATGAAAACAATATTGTTTTTAAAAATCAGGCAATGTTCGATTGACCATAGCCCTAGTGGATAAAAGGTTTCCATTGTGTTTTGGTTTTCATTGCAAAGGCCAGGAACTGATCTCCCCAAATCAAAATGTTGGTGACCCTTTGAAAGGATGACATTTAGCATGTCGGAACTGAGCTCACGAAGAGGTTATGGAACTTTTCAACCACAATTTTTATTGCTTCAATATCAATATAGATGAATATTTCATCAAAACAGAGCACAGTTATGCAAGGCATGCTCTCCCCTGATTAGCATTGAACTTGCCCTGGGCACTTTCCCCACAGTGGGGAGTTTTATTATAGAGTAGCCAGCTGAGCTCTTCTGTGGGTCAGGGGTTAAAGCTACAGAAACATGATTTGAGAATCATCTGAGCTCAGCTTTGTTGGAAAGATAAACAGGGATTATCAAAGTCTTTTCACGATATGAGTTAAATGTCCTGCCATGGTGGTGGGGTGGGGGGAAAGGGAGGGTTACCCATCTAACCCAAACCAAGTAAACACCAGTGTCACTTTCACAAAATGAGAAGGATTTTGGATGCCACTGCTCACTTCCCAAAGTTACATTTGCAGACACAGATCATTTTTAGTTTGGAATTGATCAAAGTAAACAATCACTTCTCCTGGTTCCTCCCCAATCCATTAAGTACTGTCAATTAAAATAAATGTCTGTGACTGTTGTTTTTCTTAGCTATGTCATTTCTCACAGTCCTGGAGCAAATGGTGACAGCTCTAATTTTCCCTTGTGCAGAGGAGCAGTAGCTGTGTCTTTGCAGGGAGCAGGGCCTCCTCCCTACGTAGCAAGCAAGCTGCTTTTACTTTGGTATTAATGCTTACTTGGAGGGACTTTGAGGAAGACTAGCTCCTGTCTCCTTCACCAGGCCATCCACCATGTAGTGCCATCACCATCTATGTGATGTGAACACATCTTGTGGGATGTGACTGGTTGAAAAGACACTGGAGTCAGTGTGTTGAGGGGATGTTGGGAGGAACTCAGTGGCTCGGAATTTAGGTACACCTGCTGATGATCAGAGACAAAGTAGTTTTAAAGCTGAAAGTTCCAAAAAAGCTCATAATATGTCATTTCATATAAAACTTCTCCCAAAGAAGTCTACATTTCAACATGCCTCATCCTACACGAGGAGCAGCAGCTGGTGGTTATTTGGGAGGCATGGCTTTAAGATTTGCCTTCTTGTAGTCTGTGTTTGGATGTGTGTATGCGAGGTGTATTGTGTGTGTGTGTATTTATGTGCATGTGTGAGTGTGGTATGTGTGCATGTGGTGTGTGTATGTGTGCATGTGAGTGTGATGTGATTGTGGTGTGTGTACGCATGGTTTATGTGTGCACATGTGGTATGTGTGCCTGCACGGAATATGTGTGTACGTGTGTGTGTACATGGTATATGTGTGCATCTGCTGTGCATGTGGTACATGTGTACATGGTGTATGTGTGCCTGTGGTGTGTGTGCATATGTGTGCCGTGTGTGTTTTCTTTTGCATACCTCACATCCTTTCTCCCCATCCCCAGTGGCTGCAATAAGCCACTTCCCTTACATGTCATCTCTAAATGGAAACAGAACAAAGAAAACAGGACAAAAGAAATCAGGGTATTTTCCAAAGGCACATTTGATGTACAAGTATAAACAGGAAAGAGATGCCTGGGGAGACTGGGATTGCTCCGTAGACAGTTGCTAACGCATGTTGTGGGTGAATTTGTAAAGGAAGAAAGTACAGGAAAGGACAGGGTTCGAGACAGTCCCCACCTTCTCTCCAAGGCCCATTAGCGCTAGCAGAACCAGGCACGTGTCTGATTTACTCAGTGTTACGGTGGGGTGAGAGATACGGGGAGGGACCCTGGGAGAGTCTCCACACCTTCTCTCGGTGTGATTCTCCAGGTGTGAAGACCTGGCATTAATGCCGGCTGGAGGCACATGCAGTCCCCACACGCCCAGGGTCGGGGTGCCAGTAATTAGGAGTCACCAGGGTCTTCACGTGCTGCCCAGTCAAGCCTCATTTTGACACAGGCTGGACCCACTTAGGGAAACCTGGAATATACACTGGATTAGACTTGCATCTGGGTGTCAGTAGTTACGGATACAAACCATAATCTTGTTACTCATTTGATTTTTTATGGCGAGACTACAGGGTCTCAGATATTGTGTCAAATATGTTCTAGAAAACCTTGAGCCAGAAACAAACATTTCTGGTGAAATCCAACAGAATGAAATGGGAGGAGAATAAGGAGAAAAATAGGAGAGATCTCATGACATTCTTGGACCTGAACTTCCTGCTTCTTCCAGCAGACACCACGGGGCCGGCAGTCTTTGCTCTCCTGAACACGGGGTTTAACTTGCTTAGGGACGCAGAGCCAGAAGGCATTTTCTGCTTTCTGAGTGTCTGGAACTATATATGAAGCAGGGAGCGGTGTCTTCATGATGTAACAATATAAAGAAGCAACTTCCCAGCGCCAGGTGTTTTTGCTAGGCACCTGACCTTCCCGTCTCATTCATTCCCAGAATAATCCTGAGGTGGAGATTCCTGCACCCCCATCACCCATGGTAAAATGGAGAGCCCAAACAGATTCCCTGGCTTGCTCAAGGCCACACGGTAGGACATCATGAGCCACAATTCAAACTCACGTGCACGGGGACCCATGTTTTATGAACAGTCTGCCCTGAATCACCAAGTGAGGGTTTGGGATCAGCAGTGCTTCCTGGGCTTCTTTCCATGACAACATTGCCTTAACGTATGGTGAAAACTAAGTGGATGTGGAACAAGAATGAATAAAAAAACAATGGGTAAGTCTGGAACCCAGGGTGCCAAATAAAAACAAAAGTGAATTTGATTTTGAAAACCAGTGTTAGGCACTCCTGGGATGGAACAGAGTTTTCAAGTTCCATTGCCAATGACGAGGAGAGTCCATGGCGCTGCTGTCCTAAGTGGTTATTTTACCTATAGCACGAAGGCCGAGCTGTGTCATTAAGTGATGTGCGCTTCAAGTGTCAGGTTTGCCAGTGCCGTGGCTTAACCTTATTAATGCTGTAGAACTTTGTTCCAGTCAGCTACGTTCTTTTCTTTCTTTTCCTTTTTTTTTTTTTTTTTTTTTGTTCAGAGGCAGCTGCTGGCCTGGAGCCCTTCTCATAAAGAGCAGGAAGGACCCGAAGCCACAGGCAGGATTAAAGGGCTGATCTAAACCTTAGATCTCAGCTTTAAAGTTATAATGTACAGTGAATTTGGTTACATGGAAAAGGAAACAGTAATTGTTGAAGTATGTTTTCTTAAGCTACAGAGTAATTTTTCAAATGCTTGCCTTTAATCCACAGACAGGCTTGCATTTGAGAAAATATTGTCTTGCTGCTTGGGATCAATCTGAGCATCTGAAATGCTGGATCTTGGAGCTACATTTTGTCATTTTTTTTTTCAGAAAATAAAAAGATGACTGGCAACCTAGTTTAAGATTTGAAAGGTTGCTTTTTCTGGCTACTGTAATTCTGGTGCTCTTCTCACTTAATATTTAGGACAGTACCCTGTGTTTTCTCTTTTCTTTTTCTTCCTTTTTCTTTTCTTTTTAAGACACCTGTGAGCTCACTGTAAGCAGACTAGGACCCTATCTAATCATGCCTGGGTAGGAAGGTTGGGGATGGAGAGAGCAGGGTCTGCTTCAGTAATCAAGGCAGATCTTTCCGCACCCCACCCTCCAAGTTCTCCACTCACATCAGAGGAAAGTGGATTTCAGGAGCCCGGGAGCACCATTTGAATTCTCTCTTTGCTGCTTGCCAGATCTGAGCCCTCATGTGGTTTGCTCAACTTTCGAAGCCTCAGCTTGTTGGGAATCTTGGAAACCTAAAACAATCCTTTTTGTGTGAAGTGCTTGACACAGGACATGCACCTGGTGTGAGCACAGCTCTGCTGGTCCTGCCTGTCTCAAGAATGATCTGCAGGACTCCTGAATTTCTTGCAGAGATGAAGCGCAAAGCATGTTTAGGGTAGAGCTCCCACATCATCAACCGGCGACGATGGTCGTGCTGTGGCGGTTTATGCCCAACGTGCAACAGACTGCTACTTTTGCAAAATAGGACCAAAAAAATGCCCAGAAAAGTGAAATGATTAGAAGCAAAGGCATACAAAATACAAAGCTTGGTTTTAAAAATTAGCATTAACAAATAGCATCATCAGATTGCAATAGTGCCTACTCCTGAAATCTGTACTCATTTCTCATCAGCAGACTTTGGGTGGTGCTTTGTTATGCAGTCCCAGGAAATTCACACAAAGGAATTATTATTATTATTTTCTTGTACATCTCAGAAAACAGGCACAGAGAGGTTATCTGACTGCTTTTGGTCACACAGCAACCGGTGAGGACTCAATTTGTGCTCAGGCAGTTGGAATTCACAATTGAACACTAAGAACACTGGTGTAGGATGATGGCTCAGATCATGGGGTCTGGGGCCAAGTTTTGAATCATAACACTTACCATGAGTTTTCCAGGGGTGGAGACTGGAGGCTGAGACATGGGTTGGGAATCTGTAATGACAAGGGCCAGAAGCAAGCGTGGCAGAGGGATGGATCAGAATAGGTGGGAGAGAAGAGTTCAAATTTCCAAAACGTGACAATTCTGTAACTGATACACATAGGCAAAGATGAAATCCTTTCCAGTTTTTTTTACAAACCATCTAAATCCTGGTTCCCAAAACCCAATAGTTCATGAAAGAAAATAGAGATCATTTTCTTTATAATTAAAGATCTCTAAATCCAAAACAAAATATTAGAAAATCAAATTCAGTACTATGCTAAAAGATAATGCACCATGGCAAATTAAGGCTTATTTTGATAGTGCAAGGACAGCTCATTATTTAGAAACTTAATGATATAATTCAACACATGAAATGGATAAAGAAGGAAAACCACTGGATCAGCTTGATAAATGCCAGGGAGGCATTTGATTGAAAACAAAAAATCTGGGATGAGAATGACCCAGCCAGATACAAGGATGAGTATCACCTGGTCACTTCCTTTCCTGACGGTGAAAACTGGGGTATTTTCATGAAGATCAGAATCAGGGGATCCTTGGGTGGCTCAGCGGTTTGGCGCCTGCCTTTGGCCCAGGGCGTAATCCTGGAGTCCCAGGATTGAGTCCCCCATCAGGCTCCCTGCATGGAGCCTGCTTCTCCCTCTGCCTGTGTCTCCACCCCTCTCTCTTTCTCTCCCTGTGTGTGTGCCTGTCATGAATGAATAAAATCTTAAAAAAAAAAAAAAGATCGGAATCAAAGATTTAAAAACTCATTTCTTGTATTTGATAATGTTTTGGCGAATACAAGAAGGCCAGAAACAGAAATAGGAGGTATAAATAGCATAAGGAAGGTACTAAGATAAAGCACATCGGGCCCCCTGCATGGAGCCTGCTTCTCCCTCTGCCTGTGTCTCCGTCCCCGCCCCCCCGTGTTTTTCTTATAGAAAAAAACCCTAAAACTTTGTGGCTGGCTGCACAGATTACAGGAGAGAAATCTATACTCCTGGACGAGAACACCGAATATTTTTTTTAAAGATTTTATTTATTTATTCATGAGAGACAGAGAGAGAGAGAGAAAGAGAGGCAGAGACACAGGCAGAGGGAGAAGTAGGCTCCATATGCAGGGAGCCCAATGAGGGACTCGATCCCGGGCCCCAGGATCATATCCTGAGCCAAAGGCAGGTGCTCAACCGCTGAGCCACCCAGGCATCCCAAGAATACTGAATATTGCAAAGGCTTCATTTTCTTTGACAAAATGGAGATGTTTAACTCGAGTCCAATGGTATGGACTTTGTGATAAGTTAAAAATGACTCTAACCCACAGAGAATGGAAATATGCTGCCGAAGTGTGCTGGGTAGCAGGTGATGCCCTGCCAAAGTCGGGCACCCAGAAGCCATAGTGTCTCTGCAGCCCTGAGCCCCAGCCCAGCCCGGCAATCACCTCCTGCAAACTCTGGGTGTGGACACCATGGGCTGAGGCTCCTGCCTGTGCTGGGGCCCTGTCTCTGTGCACCATGCGCCTGGCTGCTGACTAGGGCTCCCTCGTGCCTTGGCAGGGGCTGCCCACTGGTGCAGGGAGTGGGCACTGCTCTGATGCTCCACCACCCTGAGGTTACACCTGTATCTTCCTCCATGACATCCCAGCCCAGGCTGGTGAGAGCCCTTCCAGGCTGGGCTTCCTTGTCCTTCGTCTCCTAGCTAGGGTACCCTATATTTTACAGTTAGTCTCTTATCATCATCAAAGGATTCTTCATATGAAACTTTCCTCATTTGAATCACTGTGCAGTTTCTGTCTCCAGGTTTTACCAAGAGTGATACAAAGGTGTATTTGGAGAACTAATGACCAGGAAGGGCTCATGTCACAAATTAAATACATTTTTATAGTAATTAAATCGGACAGGAGGCTGGCAGAGATAGGAACAGACAGGATACAAACTCAAGAATGGTACCAAAGAAGATAGGTAGCATTTCAAATCAGAGGTAAAAAATGGAATACTTAATAATTTGAGGTCAATTACATAAACATTTAGAACAAAATTAATATAAACCCATAACATAACTTTCTTTAAATACATTTTTAGGTGGTTTAAATATTTAAATGTAAAACAAGGAACCAAATAAACACTAGGATGCAATTTCACGTGGATATATTTATGATTCCATTATAAAGAATCCTTTTCCACAGATAAAAGAGGCAGACCCCTCACATGATATTAAGGGAAAAATTGATATACATGACCATGTTAAGATTTAAACTTTCTCATGAAATTAAAGAATTTCAAAAGCAAACCTAAGATGCAAACAACAAATAATGGAAAATATTTTTGATCAAAGTTTAAAATTTTTAATATATATAAGGCTTCTTATTACTCAATAAAGTATAGCTGTGTGCCCAATGGAAAAATGGGTGAAGAACAGATATCCACACAAATGCTTAACAATATTAAAAAGTCAGAGTAAACCTCACTAGCAACCACGGAAATGCAAACACAAAGAGATTTCATTTTATGTTTATCACGTGATTGCCTATTGGTGACAATCTATATTAGCACAGTCTTTCTGGAGGATATTTTGGCAGTTCATACCAAACTTTAACATATGCAAACCTTTGACGTATGTATCCTACTATGAGGAATTTGGCTTAAGGAAATCGTCAAAGATAAGCTCCAATATTTATAGGCAAAGGTATTTATTACAATACTACTTGTAATATCGAAAACCTGCAAACAAAATAAATGCATAAAGATAGGCATTTGAGGGATCCCTGGGTGGCGCAGTGGTTTGGCGCCTGCCTTTGGCCCAGGCCACGATCCTGGAGACCCGGGATCGAATCCCACGTCGGGCTCCCAGTGCATGGAGCCTGCTTCTCCCTCTGCCTATGTCTCTGCCTCTCTCTCTCTCTCTCTGTGACTATCATAAATAAATAAAAAAATATATTAAAAAAAAAGATAGGCATTTGGCCAAACAAAATAAGTGGCATTGGACGAAAATCTATGCAATAATTATTGGTAAAATCACAAAAGGATCCTTAATGGCATGTGAAAATGTTTATGGTGTTTCTATTCTATTCTATTCTATTCTATTCTATTCTATTCTATTCTATTCTATTCTATTTGACAGAGATAGAGCCAGAGAGCACAAGCAGGGGGAGGGGCAGAGGGAGAAGGAGAGGGAGAGGGAGAAGCAGACCCCTGTGGAGCAGGGAGCCTAACACAGGACTGGATCCTAGGACCTTGAGCTCATGACCTGAGCCGAAGGTGGATGCCTAACCAACTGAGCCACCCAGGTGCCCCCACAGTATATTTTAAATGAAAAACAAAAGACATGTAATAGCAACCTGCATATGTAGGATAATTGTTTACCCAATTATTTTAGGGGGCTGTATGGCCAGCTCACATTGTCAGCTCAGAAGGAAGGGGGCTCCTTTCTGGAGGTCATTGTTCTTGTCTGTGTCTTTGTGAAATGACCCTTCAGGGGGAGGCGGTGTCCCTCAGTCCGCCGATACAGCTGCTTATCCTCTTGCCTTACTTCCATGGGGGTGTCATACACAGGAGACCCTCTCCCTTCAGAAGTGAGTCGTTCCCTCCCCATTGGATGCACTCCTCTCTCTGGCAGCCAGGACTTGCCCCCGGATCATAGGGTGCCTTTTCTTTTCCAGTCCCTGAGAGTGGGGCAGAAGAAAGTAGGTGCCAACGGGGCAGTCTGTGGGACCGAGCTCTCAGAAGAATGTTATCCAGTGGGACATCAGCAATGAGTGGTTTAGGGAAGAGAGTGCCCAGGTTGGAAAGGACACCAGAGAATTCAGAGACCCTGGGAATAGAATAGAGTGTGCACTGACAAGTAACCAAAATCCTGTCCCCCAGATTCCTGTGTTTTAGGGCTGGTCTTAGCCAGAAAATGTTTCTAGAGTGCTGAGCTGAGCCACTCAGCACATCTATGTTTTGCTGTTTCATAAGTAAAGTGAAAAAAGTCACCCATCCCAGGAAGGATTGTCTATGGTTTGCGCTGAGAAAAACAAGTAAATGATAATCTTTGTATCAGTCAAATTTCCAGCAGGAGAAAGAATTTATTCACATGGCTCACTAAAAGGGACTAAAACTCCCTTCCCAGGAAGGGACTCCCTGTGAAGGTGGGCAGGGTTAAGGGAAGTTGTGCTAGAGGTGGGGACACCAGGGAAGCAGTAGTCAGGGGAGTCCCAACTGAGGTCTGAATGATGGGGCCCACTGAGTTCTGGAGCCTGCAGGTGGGCTTGGTCAGCAGGATCTGCGAGTGGCCAGTGATGCAGCCACTGCCAAACCCAGGGGTGCTATATGAGAGGGGCAGGATGAAATGCTACAGCTGTCTCTCCTCCTGCCCTCTGGTTTCTGCCTGTGTCCCTGCTGACTGTAGCCAGTTCAAAGATAGCCAGCAAGGGGGCCTGCGCAAGGCTGCCTGGCTGATCACCTAATGTCCTCCCCCCACCCAAATTCATGCTCACACACAATCCCAGAGTGTGACCTTATTGGAAAAGAGTCTTTGAGGATGTAATTAGTTAAAGACTTGAGATAAAATCATCAGGGATTTAGGGGGGCCTTAAATCCAGTGACCGGTGTCCTTATAAGAAGAAGACAGGACACAGAGTGACGCCCAGAGGAAAGGCCATGTGAAGGCAAAGGCAGAGGCTGGAGTAGAGTGGCCACGAGCCAAGGAACATCAGGGACTATGGAAAACCACCAGCAGCGGGAGGAGGCAAGAACCTCCCCTAGAGCCTTCAGAGGTAGTGTGGCCCTGCCCACATCTGATTTCAGAAGTCTGGCCTCCTGAGTTGTGAGAGAATAAATTTTGAAAGAAAACCGAAAACATATTCACTTAAAAACTTGTGCCAAAGAGTGAACAAATGGAAACAATCCAAATGTTCATTAACAGACCAACGAGAAAGTAAAATGTGGTATATCTATGCGATGGGTGATTATTTGGCCAGAAAGAGATAGGACACACAGTCCTGACACCTGCTATGATTGCACAAACCTTGCAAGCACTGTAGTAACGTCCAACACCACGAACTGTGGGATCCCCCGTGCATGAGATGTCTTGACAGGCAGATTCGGCAGAGACAGGAAGCAGGTTGATGAATCTTGGCTTGGGGCAAATGACAGGGCCAACGGCTGCCAATGGTACTTGGATTTTTTCCATGCTGATGAAAACGTCCTAAAATTAGCAGTGACGCTGCCCAACTCTGAGCAATTATGAAACCCCACTGAACTGTAGACTGAGGAAGGGTTAATTGTATTGCATGTGCATGGTAGCTCAATAACTTTAACAACTCCAGACCTTTAAAAAAATGTATTTTCTTGTGATCTTGCCAAGATCTTTGCAAATAATGTGTATTTTAATGAGGCCATTTGGAGGTCTTGAAATTTTTCCTGAGAATCAACTTATATTACTGTCACTTTACCATATGATTTACATTCTAAGTTGGGTCACTCGTGTTTGCTTTCTGGTGTGGTGTCCTTAGCAAGAGAGAAAGGGGCTCTTTGTGGCCCTATGCTCCAATGTCTTCATGTTACATTTGTAGAAACATACCCAATTCTTTCAAGGTGAATGGTGTTTTCTGTCCTCATTGAAAGATATTCTAGTCTCTCAACTTTAAAAAAAAAATCACTTCTCAACAATGAAATAAAGTATTTTTTGTTTGTAAACATCAAAGGCTCTTTTTAAAACATTTTATGCTCCTCACATGCTATAAATCTTCTTTAATACCTCTGGTTTAGAATTAATCAAGTGGTGTAATATGATCTATAACACTGTATCATATAATAAGGATTTGATCTCTGGGGCTCTGTAGAAAGGGATAGAATATTTGTCACCATAGATAGCTATTTATCAAAGGAATATAAATTAAAAATAAAAACTCCATGCTCCAAATGCATGACTCATTTATGAACGGAAAGAAATCTCTGTGATAGGATTTTTTTTTCTTCAAGGCTAGAATATTTAAAGCTGCATTTCACAATGGAGTTTCATTTACAAGGGTATTTAAATGTGAAAATATCTGTGGGTGGTTTTAGGCTAAAAAATGTCACATGTTTCTAAAGCCTCGACTTTGGATTTAATTCGGAGCTCTGATATCCTGGTCATGTGAATAGCTGGGGATGTCTCACTTTAGGGGGTCCTGATTTTGATCCCTTGTTTCTGAAGCAGGCTCCCATTTGGGTTTATACCTCTGACCTTTTGGAGTTCATCTTAAAGATGGGACTTTATTTCAGTAAAATTCAGGTGCCTCTATGTGTATATGTGCAGATACACACAGAAGGGGAGACAGAGGACAGTGGGATGAACCCATGGATGAACAGTCAAGCTCTCGAGTCCAGTGACCTAAGAGCAGCTCATCGAATGAGCATACATGACACAGGAGTGAGTGAGGAGTCAAAGGATGCAGATGCTGAGGACGCCTTGCCCCCATTTGCACAGCAATGGGGTCAGTGCAAGCAGCTGGAGTATCTGCCACACCTGTTTGCTCATTTCAGTGCAAAGTCTACTCAGGCTTAGATTATTTAACCTACACAAATACCCCCCTGCCCAATTATTGTAGTATAGATGCTAATTAAACATGATCTAATAGATTAAAAAACTCAAATTAATCTCATGTGATTTTAAGGACAGTACGCTTTCAAGTACATCTCAAATTCAACTATGAAATCATCACACAACTGTCCTTCGTGGTGGTAAAGTAACAATTACAATGACAGTGACAACTTTTGTGAAGTACTCAGCGCTCCACAGAGGGTGAGACCCATTTCTTTTCTCTGCATTTGGCATCTGCTTTGCCCTTGATGACATCCTGGAATTGCTGCAGCTGGGCAGCAGGTGTGACAAATCTGTCATAGCAGTGTGCCCAGGCTCAGGCTGGCTCCCGGCTGTTCATCCTTCGCTACTTCACTGACTTCTATATGTCCTCAGCACCACACATGCTCGGTTTGTAGAAATGTCATCCAAAACCATTCGACAATTTGGTTCTGGAAAGTGGGCCCGCACAAAGGCAAATATTTGTCTTAAGAGAAGTGACTCCAATTCCACATTTTTCTTTCAAGGCAACATCCAAGTGCTTTAGGGAATCCAAGAAAAGAAGACACCCACAAACAGATGAAGCTAAGATACAAGCAGGATTAGCCACCACATGCCAAGCAGAATAGCTAATGGCAGAGAGGAGTGCCAAGACTCTATAAAGAGATGGAAGAAATTTCACAGCCAAGAGGCATGATACAACCATTTCATGTGTCCCATGAGATTATCATTAAGATATTGTGTCATACTTTATCAGACAGGGACTTTTCTTTCTTAGTTGCTACCTAACAAACCAACTTCAAATGTCACTGAGTGAAAATATCAACAACCATTTACCTTGTGTTACGATAAGAAGTCAAGAGAGAGGGAAGCCAGGTTGTTGTAGCAACTTCACAAGTTCACTGGTACCTGAGCTTTCTTCCATCTTCCTGCTCTGTCGTCTGTAGGGAGTGACTTTGACCTCCACGGCCACCTCATGGTTGCAAGATAGTTGCTGCCGCCCCAGACTTGCATCTGTTTCAGTAAGGAAGAAGAAAGAAGATCCCAGACGACAGCTGAAGTTAAAACTGAGCATTTATGGCAGTATCAGTCTCTACGATCTTCTGAAAAATGTCTTTAAAAGAGAACTTAGCATTTTTAGGAGGGGCATAACAGGTAGATGGCTAGTAGGTGTTTCGTGCCAGGTTGTAAGAAACTGCTTACAGTATCAGGCAATAGCAGGGCTCTATTTAGTTGGGGGATGTGGAAGGAAATTTGGTTATTTGTATTGATGGCAATAGGAGCCATCAAATGCAGAAATAGCCTCTGGTCGTTCCATAGTGGCCATGGCCATGGACGACACCGAGCAGACTCTCATCTCAGGTTATTGCGCTACCTGAAGTACTCTGTCCCCAGGTGTTGGCATGATGGCTCATTCCCTCCCTCCATGCAGATCTCTGCTCACATGCGTCAGTGGGCCATCCCCAGTCAGCTGCAGAGCCGCCCTTCCATGCTCTGCCTGGATGTCAGGGCTGGGACTGTCAGGCATGTCTCTCCTTTGCCGACTGCTTCAGCCAATGAAGAGGAGGGGGTGAGTGCAGGAGAGAGGCCGCAGGGAGAAAGAAGAGCCTGCTCCTCCCTGCTCGCTGGCGGTGGCCGTCAGAACACAGCAACTGAGCAGTGGCTGCCAGCTAGTCCCCACCTTCCTAGGGCACTCCCTGGGGGCAGGCCTGGCTGACCCAGCAGCAGGGTCCCCATGGGCAGCACCCCCTCTCCTGAGATTCTGGGTCCTGGCAACCCCAATGTCGTCCCCTGCTCGCCAAGTCCTGGGATGGCGGGGCTTGTGCAGCTCCTATCACTAGGTTACTCCCTGCTCCCTTTGGCTCCTGTTAGCCCTCCACCACCCATGTCATCCCGTTTCCTGCATTGAGCCCCTGCCTGTTGACATACCCACTGTGGCTCTGACTGAGCTAGGCTGACCCCTGCCCAAGGGACACCTCCGTGGAAGGTCTCCCCACTGACCCCCTCTGAGTAACGCTATCTGTGGTACTCCCCTGTCAGCTTTACTTTTCCATCACTCTCCCCTCGGCTCCCCTTGAGCTGGTGTGCAAGCTGCTGGTGGGGGGGTTCCCTCTTTCGTTTTTGGGCTGTGGCATCCTCAGCCCTTGGTGCAATACTTGGCACATTGTGGGAGTCTGTAAATGCCCACCGAATGAGGCTACCTGCTCAGGTGACCAGGAGGGAAGGGAGTCCTCTAGCAGCCATACTGTTCTGCAGAGAGCCCTGGACGAGAGCCCCTCTCCACAGCGAGCTCACTCACCCACGGCCACCAGCACTGCTGCCCCAGGTGTTAGCAGATCACTGCACAGAATTCCTTCAGCATCATGCATCACCCCATGCTTTGCTTTGTAGTCATGATCAGAAAACATAATCATAAAGGTTCTTCATTGGCTGTGGATGGGTTCAGGTACACCTGAGAGGGCTGGTGCCATCATGAGCTGTTGTAACAAAATGCCATGAACTGGGTGGCACAGACAACAGAGATGGCCACTTCTCACAGTTCTGGAAGCTGGACGTCCGAGTCCAAGACCAGGGTGCCTGTGTGGTTGGGTTCTGGTGAGAGCTTCCTCCCTGGCTTGCCCAGTGCGGGCTTCTGGCTATGTTTTCACATGCTGGAGAAAGAGAGAGAGGGGGCGGGGGAGAGAGAGAGAACATAGGCAGGTACTCTGCACCTTCTGGACCGTCCCTTCTTAAAGGGCACTAATCCTACCACAAAGGCCCCATCCTCATGACCTCATCTAAACCTTATTGCCTGCCAAAGTCCCCAACAATAAATATCATCACATTGGGAGTTAGGGCTTCAATATATAAATTTGGAGGGGGCATATCCATAGCAGATTCTCTCTCTCTCTCTCTTTTTAGTGATTCTGTTGAATGGTACATTCAATTTTCCTTCACATTTTTTCTTTAGTTGTTGGATTGATTCTATTGGATGCCTTAACCTCTTTCAAAAAGAATGCATCTCAGATCAAATGACATTTCTCTGCAGATTCAATTAGTTATGAAGTTAGTTTGGCGTCTGACAGCAATAGCAGGGGTGAGGCAATCCACCAGCTGTTCACACCCACATTCTCGATCACTGCACAGAATAGATTTATTTTGAAGTCCCTTAAAAGCACTGATACATCATAAGGGCATAAATTCGCTCATTGCCACGTATCGTCTCTTCAGAAAACTGAATCCTTATTAATTGTTCTCTTGGCTTTACTTGATATAAAAGGATTTTTCTTTTTAATGCTACAGGCAGAAGGTAAAGACATGTTTTGATTACTGGAGTGGATAACTCAGTATCTATCTGAGCAGCCTTATTGGAAATGATGAGCATGTAGTCCCTTCAACCGTCCATCCACTGGTGAGGATGCCAGTGGTTCAGGGACACAAACACTGCCCTCTGGGCACTTACAGCCAACGCCAGCCACATTCCGCGCTGGAAGCAGCAGAAAGCCACCTTGGCTGATTTAAGCAAAAAAGGATTCACTACAAGGACGTTGGCAGACCCACAGAGATGGAAGTAGGACGGTGGCAGCCAGATGGGCAAGAGTTCTGCTGGATGAGAAGAGCTTTGGAGGTGGGTGGTGGTGATAGCTAATGTGAAAGCATTTAATGCCACTGAGAGGTTAAGATGGTAGATTACATGTTAAGTGTATTTTACCACAAGTTTTAAAAAAGTATATTGGACAAGAAAGAGAATTTCTAGGACAGCCAGAGCATAAGGCTTGGAGGCACATGTGCAGGAGTGTAATGCAGGCTCTGCTGTGGGGCCAGTGCCATCACGAGGCACTGACACTGTGTCCTGATGACATCAGCAGCAGCAGCATGGCCTCTGGAGTCCGGGTACTGCTGCTGCCCCATCCCTGCCTGCCAGGGTGGACTCCATGCATCCCTCCTTCTCTGCAACACAAGCAGCAGATCCCTCCAGTTGTCAGAGCGTGGGCCACCTGCCTACAACTAGCTTCGGCAGAGTCTGGGGGTATGAGTCTCCACCCTTGTCAGCATCTGTTTCAGGAGGTGAGCAGTGCTGCACAGACTAGGGGGTTCCTCAGACGCAGACCAGAGGGGACAGTGGTGATCATCATTCTCTTTGCTGGATGTTCTCACCTGTCGGTCTGGTAATGTGAACCTGGGGATGCCTGCACCTGGACAGGAAAGCTTCCTGCCACTTCCCACCATCCTGCTTTCAGGGTGATGAAGACAGAATCCCATGAAGCCAAGCACCCTGTGTGGCCGATCCTCCAAAGGTGGCTGAGGTGCAGACCTATAGGCCACGGAGACAGCACAGTGTGGTTCTTACAGCCGCACTCTGGACGCATGTACTGCTTGTGTTTGACCGATGAAAAAACCCAGGCATGGAAGTATTGTAGCGACAGTTCACCAACATGTAGGTTTGCCTTAGAGCAGGACTGCAACCCAGGCTGTCCCTTCAGGAACCTACAAAACAGTGTGTGTGCACAAGTGTGCGCGCACGTGTGAGTTGAGTGTGCACGTGCAGGTGGGTGCGTGGGTGCGCACAGACCTGCAGCACCGTACTCTTGGTGGCACAGACACAGCGCTCTCTCAGGTGTACCTGAACCCATCCACAGTAACACTGTCACAAACCTGTTTTTGAATTCAAAGGATGAATTGACAGAAGTCCACCAGCGTCGAGGCAGGATATTTTAATATTCTGTCAATTCATCATATTTTTTTTACACAATTTTCACATTACATGATGCCTACGTTCATAGATGTCTGGGTCAGTGTGATGGCTTGACAAAACCAGCATGGAACAATGTAATACGATGCTCATAAAGACAGGCAGGGGCGCCTGGGTGGCTTAGTTGGTTAAGCATCCGACTTTTGGTTTTGATTCGGGTCACGATTGCACGGTCATAGGATCGATCCCTGCATTGGGCTCTGTGCTTGATGGGGAGTCTGTTCAAGATTCTCTCTCCCTTTCCCTTTGCTTCTCCCCTGGTCACTTGCACTCTCTCTCTAAGCTAAATAAATAAATAAATAAATAAATAAATAAATAAATAAATACAAGAGGCAGCACAGTGCAAAGGTCAAGACCTTGAATCCTGGAACCAGCCTTGGGGTTCGAGCCCCAGTTCTCCTGCACATCAGCCACATGACCCTGGGCAAATTGCTTGCCCTTGTGGTGCTTCACTGTCCTCATCTAGAGACTGGGAATAAGAATAACCATTCCCAGGTGCCTTGGTGGCTAAGTCAGTTAAGCATCAGCCTTCAGCTCAGGTCATAATCTCAGGATCCTGGGATGAAGCCCCATGTGGGGAAATCCCTGCTCAGTGGAGAGTCTTCTTCTCCCTCTTCCTCTCTCCCCACCCTGCTCATGCTCTCTCTCATGGTCAAATAAATAAAATCTTAAAAAAAAAAAAAAAAAAAAAGAAGAAGAACCATTCCTGATTTCATACAGTTGTTCTAGGAGTTAATGGAGTGACCAAAGTCCATAATCTCTGTGTAATCCAAATAGCTCTGGGACCCTACATTTAGCAATAAGAAATGAGGTTTTTTATAGTTTTATTGATATTACCCAGTGTAAACATGCATCATTTCACTGTAGAAATATTATTGCTCTTATAGATGCTACCCCAGTTTCAAAACACATCTCAAGAGTTTGAGTAAGGTGTTGAGGAGCAATCTATGCAAAGCACTACCAACCACACAGCCAATGCTATGTATGCAAGTGCTAGCTGTGTTCAGTTAGTGGGAAATACAGAAATATAGAACGCATATAGAACTAGAAAGATTTTAAAAAATATTTTATCTATCTATCTATCTATCTATCTATCTATCTATCTATCTATCATCTATAGAGTGTGAGTAGGGGGAGGAGCAGAGGGAGATAGAGAGGGAGAATCTAAACGGAATCCTTGCTGAATGCAGAGCCCAACACCAGAGCTGGATCTCATGGCCTTGAGATCATGACCTGAGCTAAAATCAAGAGTTGAACACTCACTGACTAAGCCATCCAGGCACCCCGATTTAAAAAAAAAAAAAAAAAAAAAGACACACGTGTATGTGCGCCCACTCTGATTTGCCCTCCATGGCCTTGTATTCACTGTCTCATCCAAATATTCTTTAAGAATCAAAACTATTCTGTCTCAGCTTCCCCTGGACCACAGAAGACATGACAGGTGACGATGGCTTTCTGTACCACCTTACATGGCCATTCTCCACCAGAGACGGTGTCGAGTGTTTGTGACTGACACACCTGGGATGATGCCAGGTGGAAGTTTAGTGTCCTGGAACTCACAAGCCTCTGCTCTGATTTTTCTAGGGAATCAGTAGCCACGGGACATTGTGAGAAATGCTTGTCCACCGAGTTACACCAGTCCTGTAGGTCGACATCTTGTTTATGCAAAAAGTTTATTGCTGGAGGAATATTATTTTGTTTTTCTCAAAATAAATATTAAACCATCTCTGCAAAAAAAATTGTCTTACTTTGGCAACTGTAATAAGAAATTACACTGGTAATCAGAAATTCCAATCCTGAATACTTTAGTTCATTTTTCAACTTGATGATATGAGTGCTATCACAAATAATCTTTAATGTTACTTTGAGATTCTTAAAGAATACAGTCAAGTTTTGGCCAGAGCATATTTCTCTATTTATTCCTATATAGAATATAGGCTAATATAACCTACACTATATATAATCTATATTATGTAGGCTACGTAAATTATCCATATAATTTAAAAATAATTGTAAATTCAAAGACAAAATTTAAGTATATTTAGCTTTTATGAAGAAATGGACTGATAAACAAAAGCATAATCAAAGGAGGGCATCCTCGTCTCTGCCTTTGTCAGACTCGAGACTGATGACTTACTGAGGACAAGAAATATTTTCAGGGCCATGCCTAACTCAAATGCTTTTCCTTACACAAATCCTGGGAACAATTCTTTTAAAATAGTCATATTCACATATGCAAAATCCAGTTTAAGTAAGTCTCTCATTATGCATCCTAAAGTAGCCGGGATGCTCACTGTTGCCCCGGCCTCACCGGCCCCCAGTAGCTATGGTGTAGTGTCCCATCCCAGCTCAGCTCCTCACACCAGGGTGGTGGCAGGAAGGAAGGCAGAGATTTGTGCCATCCTCAATTGGGTGTTCTCTGGAAAGGTGATGGTGGGCAGTGCTTCAACACAGCTGAGTTTAAAAGAATTCTGTACATTGCCCTGAAGTAGATATAAAGACTCTTTTCTTAAGAAACATCTCAACATTAAAAAAATAAACTGACTTGCAGATAGGTATTTGGAGATTCTGTTTCAGATTATGTCCCTAAGTGATGGCCTCATTGTTAATGAGGCTATAATGAGTGACAGTGCCTAAAAATAATACGAAGCTTTAACATGAAATTTGCTCTGTTGTATATAAGCTTGCAGATGTCTTAGCTCAGCAGAAGCAGAAAGACAAGGGGCCTGACTTCCCCCCCACACCAGTTTTATTATGAAATACTTCAAATGTATAGAAAAGTAGGAAAAACTGTAGGAAGAACACTCAGTGCCCACCCCTCGATGCTACCACTCACACTCTGCTCTAGCTGCTTTACCATCCCTCCCTCTGTCTGCCTGTCTGCTTGCTTATCCATCACACCATCTTCATGGTTTGACACCAGGGGCCTGATCTGAGCTGTCAGCCACTCCCTCTCAGGGAGGAGATTTGATGGTACCTCTCCTTTAGGCCCATTTAGACAGCATGAAGGGGCAAGACATCCCAGCAGCTGGAAGAGCCTTTCTTACTCCCTACTGGCCTCCTCCCCTCCGGCGCTGGACGCTGTTCCCTGTGTTGACACCTGACTTTCCATCACAAACCTCCTCCAACAAGCTCTGCACCCAGCTAACCATAATATGACATAGATCTTATCATCTAGACAGAAAGAAGCCTGGTATTCCCTGGGTCAGATTCAGAAACAGCTTTTGAAGCTCTAAGGGGTCCTTCTACATACACGTAATGTACATCAGAAGCACAAGCCTCATTTTCACATCTCTGTGGATTCATATAACAAATATGAATTTGTTCCAGATAGCAAATGCTTTCAGTGCCCAGAAGGCTCCGTTGGCCCGTCCAAGTGAGAACACCCATCCCACAAGGAGAATCATAGATCTGTTCTCTAGAGGCTAGTGGGTGGCTCCTGCCTGCTGGCTCCCGGTGGCGGAAACAGTGCAACACTAAACACATAACTGGGGCGGAGGCTCTGAGCACTGGGTGCATGTGCCAGCTATTTGGAATGTGCCCCAGCACCTGCGAGTGGTGTTCTAGCAAGGCCAGGTGGACAGTGATGGCTCCCAGCCTCGCCATTCCAAGTGTGGCTAGAGGAGGAGCATCACATCCCCTCATTAGAGATACAGAGTCTCACTCTGCCCCTACGCAGGCTACTGAATCAGAATCTACATTTTGTCAAGATCTCCGAGTGATTCCTATGTATGTCGAAGCCCATGAAACTCCACCCTACATGATGCAGCTCCTGTCTCTCTCTCCAGCCTCTACTCTCCACTATTCTGCCAACTGGAGCCCAGCCTTGGCCTTCTTCACCTGGCCAGTCCTACCCCCTCACATGGCCAGTCCCACCCTCTCACGTGGCCACCCCACCACCTCACCTGGTTGCCCCACTTCCTCACCCAGCTGTCCCACCCCTGTCAACTGGCTGTCCCACCCCTTCATCTGGCTGGCCTCAGCTGCAGTGTTATTCCCAGAGAAGGTCACCACATCATCTCATCCTGCTCTCTTCCCCTCCCCACTCATATCCCTATCTGAAATTCAATTTTGTATTTGTTTTTCTGTTTTCTGACCTCACTCTCCTTGCAGCCTCCACAACAACAGTCTTTGCATGTCCCCTTGTGATTATACTCCCAGAACCAAGAGTAACATTGTTCAATAATTTCTGAATAAATGCTCCTGCAGCTCTTTTTTGAATATTTATCAAATAATATCCTGAATTAGGTGTGCCCTTTCTCTTTTTATGGACATCTTCTCTCCAGCTAGATCTGGGGTCTTAAAAACCCATCCCTCTATGGACCTGCATTTCTCCTGAAGACGTAGCCTTGGGGCTTCCTGTGCCCAACAAGAAGTCCTAGGGAAAGGCTGGGAGTGTGCTCTGACTTGAGGCTCAGGTGTCAGTCCTAGTCCCGCACAAATACTGGTGATCAGAGCAGCCCACTCCACGGGACTGGTAATTCCAGATTTCACTTCTATTTCTGACAGACAGACCCTGCCATTATACAGGGGCAGGGGGAAGGCGAACACTGTAGACTTACCCTCAATTAGATGATCATCTCCCTTGTGTGGTTATTGACTCAGGGGATTTCTAGGTCACTATCATGGATGTGGGTGTTGCAGTGGGTTGTTTCTGAGATGGAAGCATTTGGGCTTCCTAAGGGGTGGACACGGAGCCAGCTACCCTGTGTACCCTCTTGGTTTACCATTAACCTGTCAGCATAGCATGCAGTAAAAAGTCTTGGCCAGTCAGAAATTCCTTCCTTCTGATGATGATAAAGATGGTGGGAAAGGTCATTAGCCTCATTGCCCCAGTAGGGAAAGCAGGAAGCCAGCGGTGCCTCTTGCTGAAGGTCACCAACCTGCAGCCACGCTGTGGGTCAGCCACAGATGCCAGCCTCAGGATCCCCTGCCTCTTCCTTAATCCCCGACAAACACACGGAGCTATTCTGTTTCCCACCTGACCCTCGAACCTGGCACTCCTGCTCCAAGGAAGCAGAACAGGGATGAGTCCCAGTCCAGAGGGCGCGTCTTGGGTTTTTTGACTCAGGTCTGCTCCATCCCCGACTGCATCTGGGAAGGGTCTGAGCCCTGGACAAGAGTTTAAAATCAGGAAGATGTACGGCAAATAAAACCCTGCCTATTATGTGCCATTCAAAGCAAAAATGCTGTGGGTGGGAGATTGAGGGAGTGAAAAACCATCTAGTGTCCTGGACATTGAAACAACCCCTCTGCGGGGAGGGAGAGGGGGGAAACTTTGTGAAAGACTCTGTGATAGCACACAGAGGCTTAGAAAGGCGAAGGGGCCAGGCCGCTGGGGCCAGGCTGCTGGTACTGTGGAAGGAGAGGTGGCTCCCCCCTGCCAGAGACCTCATGCATAATCCTAGAGCTTCAAGCTGGGCCCGTGCTCTCTGAGGCCACTGCCATCAAGGCGGGGCTCAGCCATTCTAAACTCAAATGAGGGGGCCCTTTCCATCGGGCCCAAAGCGGGGGTGGGGGGTGGGGGTGGGGTGGAATCAGAGCCGGAGTTCAAAGCTCTGAAATCTAAAATGGCACATTCATGCTTTCTTTTTCTCTTCCCTCCCCCCCCCCTTTATTTTTTGAAGGGGCCAGAAATATGGTTGGTTATTATCTCAAGTTATTGCTACAAAGAATTTCGAAATTAAAAGATAAGCACACTGAGGAAGCTCAGTAATTTTCATAAAAGAGGACTTAAAACAGATGTGCCCTCTTTAATCGAAGCATGCTTGAAAAAATAGAAATGCATTTTTAACATAGCAGGGGCGCAATCACAGGGCTGCGCGTCCGTCTCCCGAGGATCCCTGTGTGTGAACGGCGGCAGGGAAGGAGAGATAGTACTAATGTGCTAACTCCACCACCAATGGCTAGGAGAAGCCTTTCATCTCCCCGGCCCTGGGCTAGATGACCTGCATATGTGTGTCAGACCTCTTGCTAACTAGATAATTTAATTTTTTTTTGAAATTGTCAAATAATCTGCCATTCACAATGTGTTGATGCCTTATCTGGAAGGAAAGCCAAGATTTTGTCAACAATTTAACCCTTTTCCTGTGCTTATCATGAGATGGACATTTTAACTTTCCTGTTTCAATAGTTGACACAAAACACGCTCACTTTTAAAGAATGCTTGGTTTTACTTTCAGACTGTTGAAATTGTTGATCACTCGGCTTGAGCCTTCGTTCATGCATTCGCCAGAGTGGTGGTGGTTTTGCGCCAATTCTTACCAAGCCCCCGTGTATTTCCACTAGTTCCTTCCATGGTGGTGCTTAAAAATACAAGAAGGAAAAGGAAGTGATTTCTCTGTGATTTTGTGAGAGGAGAAACCAAGGCAACAAGACCAACAATAATTCTGTTAGCAGAAGAGACAAATATTTAGACATGTTTAGAAACTTAGAAACTGCAAGTCCCCAGCAGTGGTGATCTTCATGCTCTGTTATCATCCTATCCTCATGTTCTGTCTTGAAAGACTATCAGAGGGTTTCTCAAGTTAGGGAGATTAGTGGTTGTTTGGGTGGGATTACTGTTATTTTAAGAGTTTCTCTTTTCCAACTCTTAACTCTGGGAAACGAACTAAGGGTGGTAGAAAGGGAAGTGGGTGGGGGGTGGGGGTGACTGGGTGACAGGCACTGATGGGATGAGCACTGGGTGTTATTCTATATGTTGGCAAATTGAACACCAATAAAAATAAATTTATATATAAAAAAAAGAGTTTCTCTTTTCCACACAAAATACCTGAGTGTTATATCTTGTCCTTAGCAAGCAAGCAAACAAATACCTAGCTCCATGGCATGGTTCTACCAATATCTACTGCTTTTGGATAATTGGATGTTTTTAGAATTACTCCATGTCCTCTTTTAATCTAGAAATTGAGCTACCCAGATCAATTCCTTCTATGCCTGATTCTGAGAAATTATAGAATCTCTTAGGTCTGGGAACCTTTTACGCAGCCTTCACCAAGAACCAGACTAAAGAAATGGTAATGGCGCAAGGGACTGTAATGCTTGGGATGCTTCATTTTTTTATGCGTATTAATTTGTTACTTGGGCATCTACATTTTTTTCTTCCCATCCTTTAACACTTAAGTAACTAACTTTACGTAGGTAATATGTGTATAAGATAGCAAATTCAAAAGGTACCGAGTGAAATAGAAATTGTAATCCCCCCACCCCAGCCAGTTACTTCCTGCCGTCCTCTGCCCACTGATTTCCATTCTTATCACCTCTTTATGGTCCTTCCAGAGGCATCTTTATCCATGTAAGAAGATCTGTCTCTGTCTCCATTTGTACTCTTTTAAATATTACTCCAATAGCATAGACTATAAAACATAGCTTCATCCTAGTATTGCCCCGTATTTTTTAAATTATGCTATACCCTGGAAATTTAATTTTTGGAACTTGTTTCAAATATTTAAGAACATCACATAGATAGTAGAGGAGTTACTGCTCTTAGTAAAAGATGGGAACCAAATACAATCAAATACAAGGTGTAAAAACTATAAGTCCATCCTCATTTCCACCTTCTCCCTCCCATGCTCCAAGCTTTCTTTCCAATGATGATGGCTGTCAGTGCTCTGTGATCTTTCTCTATGCCTTTTCCTATTAACTTACCTAAATATGTGTATATATGTCCATATAGAGATGATGTCTGCCACTTTTGTTTCTTCATTCATCCTAAGGATCTTCCCTTGGGAGTACAGGTAGATTTTACGTCCATCTTGCAATCATACTCAATGTCTCTCCTGCACAACCCACATCCAACCATTAGAAAATTCTCACACCATCATTTTCAAAATATTTCTACAATCTGACCACTTCTTCAGTGCTGCCATCTGTCTGAGCACCATGATCTTTCACCTAATCATTGCCATGGGCTGCTGGCCATGGCAACCAAATGCCTTGCTTCCTTCCACCTCTTCTCCCTTTGGAACTTGACCAGCCACATTGGGATCCTGGTGGGAGTCAGTTTAAAAGGATAAACCACCACATAAAGGATGCAGAGGAAAAGGTGGAAAAACATGGAGTCCCAACAGATATCTGAAACCATTTTTCCTCCAAACTTCTTGTTAGGTCATCTTGTAGCTGTTACTTGTAGCTGAAGTCATCCTGACTGATATAACTAGATTTAAGAACTTATAAACTGTTGCATGTTACATATACTATAAAATAATTTATTCAACATATTCACAAGGATATATGTGAAAATAGCAATAAAATTTTCCATGCTTTTAATCTAAAAATCCCACCCTGTGTGGAATATGACCCAGAAAACCACTCATCTAGAGTATCCAGAGTATTTATAGCTCAAGTTTTTATAATTGTGAGAAATTGGAAAGGTTTCTATGCCTAGAAACTGGGGAATGCTCTGGGAAACTGTGGTTTGTCAATATAATCAAATATGATGTAAATATTCAGATTATCATGCACAGCAGCTAGCTATAGTAACACAGGGGAGTACTATATAAAAATAGCATTAAAGTGAAAAAAGCAGGAAAAATTGTGTCTATATTGCTGTAACTCTAACAAGATAGGTTCGTAAAGAGAACTTACATAAAGTTGGTATTTGTTAAAATAATATTTTCTACAAAATATTCTGCATAAAATTACATTTTAAAATTCTCAAAAAAATAAAATAAAATAAAATTCTCATTAAAGTGAAAAGATCCTGATCAGAATCAAAGGAATAAAGTATTCTCCTTGTTTATTTTTAAATGGGATGTTTTTCTATTAAACATTAACATCTTTTATGGTAGACAGATATTAGTAGTAAGTCTACTTTGGCTGCCTCAATAAGTACTGAGCATGCAAAAGGTGGTGAGGTTCAGAGTATGAACCCTGAAGTCATATTGCTTGTGTTTAAATCCTCTCATTGTCACTTCTTGATATGTGACCCCAGACAAGTCACTCAACCTTTCTATAAACTGGAGGTGATGATGATGATGATGATAAAAATGAAGAGGATGGTGATGATGATGATGGCAATGGTGATAATGATGGTGGTGACGATAGTGATGATGATGGTGGTGGTGATGATGATGCTGATGGTGTTGAAGATGATAGTGATGATCATGATGATGGTGATGATAATCACATAATAAAGTAGCTCCAAGCATTAAAAGAGTTTGCAAGTATAAAAGCAGTTGGAACAATGCCTGACACCTAGTAAGCTCTAGAAAAACATTTTATTACATGTGGATTATGAATAACTTAAATCTTTGATGGCTAAATATCTTAATTTTGGAGGGCCATGACTTTCAATGTCAATTTTCATTATGTAATATTTAAGGGCCAGATACAGAGTGTACTGAGCCATTATGTATAGTAGGCACAAGATCACTAATACTTTTAGGACCACACAGAAATGTTGTAACATTTCCTTTAGGGCAGCCCGGGTGGCTCAGTGATTTAACGCTGCCTTCAGCCCGGGCCCTGATCCTGGAGATCCAGGATGGAGTCCCACTTTGGTCTCCCTGCATGGAGCCTGCTTCTCCCTCTGCCTGTGGCTCTGCCTCTCTCTCTTTGTCTCTCATGAATAAATAAACAAATTTTTTTTAAAATTTCCTTTAAAATCAGAAGGAAAGAAAGGATATAACCTGGCTTGTGTTACATTAGTCTTTATAGCAATGCAATCATAAATATAACTGTTTTAATGGAAGAAAGGGCCGTGAAGGCAAAAATGTCTAGCACTCATGACAGTAGTGCTATAATGTAGCTGTGTCCAAATATAAGGCATTGGGCCTGGGTAGTTCATAAACCATATGCATTAGTCAAGATTTTCCAGAGAAACAGAACTCATAGGATATTTACTTACTTATGATAGGTTTATTATAGGGATTGGTTCATGTGGCTATGGAGGCTGAGAAGTCCCATGATCTGCCATCTGAAACTGAAGACCCAGGAAGGCTGATGGTATAATTCAGTCTGACACCAAGGCCTGGGAACCATAGGAGCCAATAGTATGTCTTCCAGTGTGAGGCTGAACACCTTAACCTGAGTTGGAGGAACAAGGGACACTGGTGTAGTCCCGGAGTTCAAAGACCAGAAGCTCTGGTGTCCTAGGGCAGAAGATGGACATCCCAGCTCAGGGAAAGAGAACAAAACTCCTCCCTCCTTCTGTTTTTGTTTTTGTTCTGTTCAGGCCTCCAGAGTATTGGATGGTGCCCACTCATGTTGGTGAGGGCCAGTCTCTCTACTCATCTACCCACTGACTACAAATCTCTTCTGGAACCACCCTCACAGATACACCTAGCCATCTGGGCATCCCTTAGCCCCAAACTGATTTTCTACCATTAGCCATCACACCATAGATGATAATTCAAAAGCTTTAAGCATTTTTCTCTTGAATATAGAGTGCTAAATACAAATTTGACTGTTGGGAGATCTAATTTAATGAACTTTGTATGACAAAAATAAATCAAATAAATAAAACATTTCCTGTTATCTTTACTGCCTTAGAGATTGTAGAAGGAATTCAAAAAGTAGTTGGGTGTAGTCATTTTTATATACTAAGAGGCTCATGGGTTCAATGCCATAACACATATTTCATCCTCAGCTCTCCTGAGTGCAGGTTGGGAAATGAGGCATCTCCTTGACTTCTGGTCCTGAGATTAGTACCGAGTCTGGTACACAGTTCTCTGGAGGACTTGGTCAGTTAAGTGAACATTAACTTCGTCCAGAGGAAGAGTCTGGACAAGAGCCTCTTGTTTTCTTTCTGAAGTTATGGGTTGACTTGGGTAATCACTGACTCTCTAAAGGAACAGAATTCTTACAAGTGATGGTGTTGATTTTTATTTAGAGGGAGGCTGAGGACACTCCCTTCTGCTGAGATGAGGGTTAGCAGGTGATGTCAAGGATGCACATATCCTCAGGTTTATGAGGACCAATGTGGTAGTTGGTATTGATGCTTTAAATATGCCCCTAAGGCGAGTCCTGATCTACTCATGAACATGAGCTAGCAGGTCAGTGTGTGGGGGAGTGTGTACCTTTCTCACATAATCCACATAGCAAGCCAGGTGTCATTATCAAGCAGCAAATGGACATACTGGCTAAGCAATAGGAGAACCCAATGGCCCAGCACCACTGTCCACACTCGCTGGGCCACATGGCCACTCTGCAGCTGAGACCTGGCAGTTTGTCTCTCCTGTTGACAGCTGTATTGTAAATTGCAATAATCCCAACACAGACTTTAGCATTAGCCAGATCTGACTTTAAATAAGACTCCACTTCCCATTTTTCCTCCATGTGTCTTTGAAGGAAAAGAGAGGGGAATAATACTATTACCTTGCATTTTTTGTTGTATGGATTTAGGATAATGCATGTGGAGTTCTGAGCACAGTGGCTGGCATTCTGCAGTAATCTCTACAATAACTTGATGTCACTGGGCAGAAACCCTTACACTCTGATCCATTCATGCCTACAACTCTTCAACCCATCAGCTAACCCAGTGATGATCTACTCTTATCTACCTATCTGCCCCAAATCTAACCTGCTCGATCAATGGTTTTGCTAAAAAAATTCTCATAGTTGAGCAGTTTGACCAGTTATAGGGTTCAGATCTATATGTTTCAGAAGGAAACATTTTTTAAGTCTTTCACTCATGTTTTTACTATTTTGTCCATCCATATGAATATATTCTGAAAATTACGTTGAACAATTATTTTACTTTAAATATCTATCCCTTGTTCTCTGGTTTGCTGTGAGAAGAATAAAGTCACAGTCATTAGAATTATGAAAATGTTATCCACCCTATAATTGAAATTATTACTGCCCTCCATAGGATTAGGTCTATAAACAAACTTCAAGATGTATCACTCTGTCTGTGTATACATTTTACTGAAGTTTGTAGACTTGAAATTATGTGAGTAGATTATAAAAATGAGATTTCTGTTGCTTGAATTAATAGTATTTTATGGTTAATTTCATTTCAAGTTATGTCACACAGAAGATTACATGTCTTATGATACTGTTTATCTGCAGCATAGATGGCCTTTAATAACTAGTTCTAATGGACAATGGACTTCATAAATCAAGGCAAGCATGTGGCACAGCAGACATCAAAGGAGAGGAGAGGTAAAAATACCAGCCTTTGGTTGTAGCTCTAGCTCTTACCAGTTGACCTCTCATAGGTCCATGAATATTTTCGAACCATAGTTTTCTCATCTGTAAATAATAATAATGGCTAATTCCCAAGACTCTGAGGGTGAAATGAAATTATATCAATGATGCTCTCAGCAAATATAAACCATTGTTTATAATAGTTATAAAGAAATATGGGGGTTTGCTGGATACAAGGAGCTGGTACTTTCTGCGGGCAGTGTGTAGGAGCAATGGCCAGCCAGGCCCATCCATAGGACTTCCATGACTGAGAACAAACAACTGCCATGTTTAGCCACTGAGGTTCTGCACTGTTATGTACAGCAATTGGTTTATTTTGACTAATATAAGCATATGAATTATATGTTATATATAAATTATGCAATTAAAACATTTTTAGGGGCACCTGGGTGGCTCAGTCAGTTGAGCCAACTCTTGATTTCAGCTCAGGTCATGATCTCAGGGTGGTGAGATAGAGCCCTGCATTGGGCTCCATGCTGGGCGTGGAGTCTACTTGAGATTCTCTCTCCCTCTCTCTCTGTTCCTCCCTGTGCTTATACCATCTCTCTCTCTTTTAAAAAAATTTGTTTTGAACTTCCCTTCACCAGAAGAAAAGAAGTTGCAAGTATCTGGTCTTCAGGTTTCACAGATATGATATTTTTTAAGAGCCCTAAAAGTTGTACTGATAACACTAGAAATTGCCAGTGGGTATCACATATTTAGTTCTGAGAAGTGGATGAACAATAAAATTTACTTTTATTATTTGTAAATCTCTTTTTGTAAGTGGGTTTCACCCAATGTAGTAGGTGATGATGCCTTTTTATGTTTGTGATCCAAAATCTTAGAGAAATTTAAACTACTCAGTAGACGCAGTCAATACTTGTGATTCTGACCCTCAACACTACTTTGTAATTTAGAAATTATCTAAATGAGCAAAGATTTATTTGATGAGTTGGGTAGATCGTTGATAAGCTAGTTGGTTGGATTCATGTTGGGTAGATCATTGTCCATACGTTTATATGGCTAAAAACAGATTTTGGATCAAACATCTTTGAGTACTCTGGACATTCAGTGAGGTGTGTGTGTGTGTGTGTGTGTCGTTACGAACACACAAGAGTTCATGGAAACCACGCCCCGCTTCTATTTCAATCAGGGCAAGGTGTGCAACCTTTACATTTCATGCACTTGACCCAAAATGGCACCTTTAAAAATCCCAATTATCAACTGTCTGCAGTAACAAAAAGAATATTGTCAGAAATGTTTAAATAGCTTGGTGTGCAAAGTATAATACATGTCTACAAAAGTGTACAAAAATAAGGTTTTTGAAAAAATTTCAAGCCTGACTTTGAAAAGGAATGAAAAAGTCTTTATTAGAAATCTTCCAATTCAATTAAGCATTTTATTATTAATGGAAAGCCCACGCTGGTCGAGGGAGAATGGGTGCCGTTTGAGTAGGAAAGTTCACAGACATTTCCAGTGTCCAATTTCCCTTTTGGGATAATGGCAGGCATTAAGAAACGGGATCCTTACTGAGCATAATGGTAGAGAGGGAACCTGCACCAGGTTACGCCAATAATTGCCAGCCCCCCAGGATCCCAGCTCAGAAATTTTTGTGTGTTCTCGGGAGAGAAAAATGAGTGATCATCAAAGACAGTGGAGCCCAGCAGGACTGTCATAAGCCTGAAGTTACAACTTAGACATGCAATGGAAAATACCATCCGTACCTCTCCAGTGCCTTGCCTGTAGTAATTAAAAACTTGATCCCTGCTGTTTTATCATCTCATTAGCAATGGGGGCACAAGACTTTTATCCTTGTTTGTCAGGAATCAAACATACCAGAGGAACTCTGATTATAAATTGATGAAAGTAAAGTCAAACTTTTAAATAAGAGAAGTGACTGTTCACAATGTTTTTTTAAAGCTGATTAAAGAGATCCATTTTTCCTATAAAAATAATATCTTGGTCCAGCCTCGGATGGTAGAGGTCATCTCTAGGATTGCTATATGCGCTGCGTTTTGTAAAGGAGTTTGCCTCGTGAGTGATTCTGATTTCAAATAAATATGAATCTCGAAAACTTCCTGAAAGCATAGATACAAAGGATGTTCTCCTTTTCATGTCTTTTGATGAACTTGAAACACCTTCTACCCCTCTCACTGATGTGGGTTCTAACACCTTTTATGAAGGGTGGCTGGCCTTATCGTTGAAAAAAACCAGGCAAGCTTTCTGTTTATTTTAATAACTTTGTAAATGAGGACAGGTGGAGGACCTGAGACCTCTTGTAGGCAGCTAACTTCTCCAATTCCCATCTCCAGACCAGGAAATTTCCTTCAGAACCATGGTGTTTTCCATGGGTCTGAAGAATTCTAGCTCTATGCCTCCTCTGGGGTTCATGGGCCGAATGCTGATGTATGCTACAGAACAGTTGGGGATTTCAGATTTGAAGAAGGAAGAGCTTACAGTACCTCTCATTTTGTTTTATTCATCTCAAACATCTCCCACCCATCATTAATTCATCATCTATGCATTCAAAATACACTTCCTGGGAAAGCCATGGTCTCTGTCAGGTGCTGGAGATCCAAAAACCAAACCTGAGATTCCGTTCCACAGCACATCTACAACTTTCTCCTCACTGTACTCTAAGGAAATCTTGGCTAAATTGTTTGAAGAACAGTAGTCAGAGTAGCTTAAGAAGTAAAATAATAACAATAAAATCTAAATATTCTAAGCCATGATATTCTATTCATGGAATCTAGATATTCCATGCTATTGACATTCTGGTTGCATCTCTGGGATGCACTGTTGGGTTTTAGCAGCCAGTAGCAGTCCACCTCCAGTTATGACAACCAAAAATGTTGTCATAGACAACACTGCCCACTGTCCCTGGGAGGCACATCCACCCAGCTGAGAAGCCCTGGAATAATGGTTATATTGATGACACACATACCATTGTGGATGCATGGGCCACCCACGAAAGGGACACACATTCTTATTTGGCACAAAGTGGTTTCCTCTCCCAGGTGATGTGGGAGTGGCGAGAGAAGGTGATCTATTTTTGCTATGTACTCTTGAATGCCTTTTAAACTGTGTGCCCTAAGCATGCAGTAGCTCTTCTAAGCCATCGACCAAAACAACAGATGAATGAATAATCCAAGCCAGAAGCTTCCATGGAAATAAATAAATGGAGAAAGAAATTAATTAATAAATAAACACAGATACAAATGGATATGTGAAAATATGTGGGGGCTCCTTACAAATTGGACATTTATAAACTGAATAATTAATGAAGTCACTCTGATGACCGAAGTATGGGATTAACCAGAATTGTTCTAGTAAAACCAAACAACTGTTTATAGAGAGTGACTGAGGTAGGTGTTTCTGGTTTTATTTTTGCCATTGTGAGCAATACTGGTAGAACATGTCTACTTTTTATCCCACTGGCAGATGAAGGGTCTTTTGGGCTTCAAAAACCCTAAAGTCATTCCCCCTCCCCCCAGCCATTTTACAGGGAAGGGAATTGGGAGCAGAGAGGCTTACTTGGAAAGAGCTGGGTTTGTTTTCCTTTTTTTTTTTTTTTTTTGTTTCGTTTTAAAGATTTATTTATTTTTTTAGAGAAAGTGTGGATAGGAGGAGGGTCAGAGGCAGAGGGAGAAAATCTCAAGCAGACTCATCCATGTGTGTGGAGCCATACATGGGGCTCTGATCCCACCACCCTGAGATCATGACCTGAGCTAAAACCCAAGAGTCAGATGCTTAACCGACTGAGCCACCCAGTGCCCCTCATCTTCCTTTTATAGATGTGAGGCAGTAAGTCTGACATTCACTCTCCATCCAGCACAAAGCCTCTTTTTGGGGCAGTGACCCCCCAGGTGATGAGGTGGCAGGTCCTGGCTCCCTGGTCGCCTGCATCTCGGCATCTGGCACCTGGAAAGCTTCTCCTGAAGAGCTGCCTGCTGTACAAAACTATTCTGTGGGAAGGGAGGTCTGTTTGGGGATAAGCTGTGGTGTTACTATTACACAGCCATAAAGTTCTACAACTTGTAACCTGGGGCTCAGGCTGGCATAAGAATAGCCGTGACCTGGGAGCCAGGAAACTTGGCTCTGCCACCAGTGTCCCCAGGGCCGTACTGCTTGTGTCTTGAATGAGGAGATCATGCTAGGCAATTCCTTACATGCCGTCCAATGACCACAGCCCAACGTTTCTTAAGGACTCAACAAATCTAGGAAAAAGTCTTTTCATCCTGAAGTTAATGGAGAAAATAGTTCGTTAAATTGATAACATTATTTAAATCTTATTACTACTACTTTGAAAATGCTTTATTCTGCAGGCCATGCTCTAGAATATAGCCTTGCATCTTGATGATTTACAGATATTTAGTGTTATGTTCTCACATAATTCATGCATAACATGAAGTTTAGAAATATCAACTATTATTTGTAACAGAATCAGGATCAAAATATTTTGAGAGTCTATAAAACTTAGCTGAGATCATTATATCACTCCTGCTGTAATGTGACATGTGTATGCCTAAAAATCACTGGGCTGTGCAAAATCCCATAATAAAATTCAAACCACTTAGGAGACAGAAAGGGTTAAGGCTTCACACTCAGAAACTTCATCAGTGACAGTTAAAAAAAAAAAGATAGGGACCTAGTGAAAAATGCTAGCATGATTTTACATGTTAGGTGGTTAAAAATAAATCAGTCCTACGATGAATACAACAATTTCTCTGGAAAAAGGCCTAAGTTTGCTTGAAGCAGTGGCATGAGAAGAATAGTAGCTGGTGGGTTACTGTGGAGTGGTGTGAAGTGTCTGTGAAGTCAGAAGGAAAGTGTATCAGCAGGGGTATCTGGGGCGCTTTGTGAATCCTTGGGAGCTGGTTGGTGTTTGATGGGCTGGCATGCTGTGTGTCCTTTGCGCTGGGTTCACTGGGTGCCATATTCTGTATTCACTTAGTGTTTCTCACAGATGAAATCATCCATAAGCAAATAGGAATTTTGCATTACGTTAAAATCGTCCCCTAATCCATCAATCTGTTTGGAATAAATTTGAATCTCTGAAACATGAATTACAGTGGAACTGTACCGCATCCTGCACTTGGAATAGAAAATTTAATAAAGACACCGACAAGAAAGCGGACATTCACTTAGGTGCACTGCCCATTATTTCTGGGTATCTGCTTTTTCCATCCGGATTAGAATATATCAAGAGTTAGATTTCCCCTCTTATTTTTTCTGCATGCATCCACAGAGTAAACAGGATGCGTGGGGGTGTGGTTAACATCTAGGGGAGCTCAGTTCTAAACCCTTTGCATGTATGACCTAGATGCTCTGTGATGCTGGCTCTGATAGTCATCCTCGTTCTACAGATGAAGAGAGTGGGCTAGCAGCCATCAAGTGTCTTGCCTAAGTTCCATGCCTTGCTATTGGCAGAGCAGGGATTTGAACTCATAGAGCCTGACGTCAGAATTTCCACTCATAATTCCCAAGCAGAAGGAAGTTATAGGGAGACCAGTCTGGACTCCTTGCAATGGAGAACTTTCTGGAAGTCCTAGAAGTCAGGAGTGCTTAGAGCCAGACCAGGCTGCTTCTGGGAATTGTGAATACCTGGCCACTAGAGCTTTTCACTCAGAGGCTGAGTGATGGGGATGCATAAGGGATAGACAAGAACTAGGTCAGAGAAGATCCGCTTTGAGTTTCTTATAAAACCTGTTTTCTATGGTTCTAATAAGGAGTAGACAAAGCATATTTCTAACAAAATACTACTAAAAAACCAGCAGTACCACCAGTGCCTAGGGACCAGGGTGAACGAAATAATGTCTTCAACGCCAGATATTCCTGGGTAGGGTTCTAATAACTTAATCTTAATGAGCAAAGATGAGTTTCCACTTGGAGGGCAGTGAGTCCAGGAAGTGGGGCACTGCAGTGGGAATATACCCCCTAAAATGCTGTGAGGAGTATGGGCATGTGTGAAATATCTTTGTGCTGAGGAATCCTGCAGATATAAGTTGGAAGAGTCTCCCTTTTTTCTAAAGATAAAGTGAAAGAAGTAGGGCACCAGGGGGCTCAGCAGTTGAGCGCCTATCTTCAGCTCAGATGGTGATCCTGGGGTCCTGGAATCAAGTCCCGCATCAGGCGGGAGCCTATTTCTCCCTCTGCCTGTGTCTCTGCCTCTCTCCCAGGGTCTCTCATGAATAAATAAATAAAATCTTTAAAAAAAAAAAAGATAAAATGAAAGAAAAAAATAGAACAAAACATGCCTGCCACGGTGTGTGTGGGGGTGGTCCCTCTGCTAGGGTGGTCCCTCTGCTAGGGCACACTCTCTTATCCTCCTGCGTCCTTCCTCCCCCTCCCCCTCCTCCTCCCACCAGCCCTCCCCTAGGACAGTCTCCATACCCACCCTTCCTGACCTCTTCCTCCCTGTAAGGTGCTCTGACCCCTTCCCCGGCAGATTCTGGTTACTGTCCCCCTCATTCCCCATCTCCCTCTGACACCTCTTTGGCCACTTCTTCCCTATTTCTCTGGCTGACTCATTTTCCATCATCATCATGGATCCCTCATGTTCGTCTTGTCTCATGTTCCACTTTCCCTTCTCAGAGGCTTCCAGAGCTACTCTTCATCCACCAGCCTTGAGTAATAGGGTGCCAGAGCGACCTTGTCTGTGCTCGCTCCAGCAAAGGGAGCAAACTTGTCTCCTGCCATGGCATCAGACACCATCCCTTCTCTGAGGACTCTCAGCTTCCTGATTCTACTGTGTCTGGCCTCCAGGGCCATAGGCCCAGTGGAGGATCATCTCTCAGATCCCCTCCCTCAACATGACCAAGATGGAGTTCGTCCCCCTGCCAGGCTAGTCCCCGTGTCCCTTGTCTTGGTCAACCCAGAAACCTGTGAGTCCCCCTCCACTTCGCCCCATGACTTCTCTCCCCACCTACACACCCAGTGCTGTGTAGTCTTCGACCCAGCTACCCCTCATCCAGCTACTTTCCCACTGTCATTGCCATCACTCTGCTTTGAGCTGCCCTCAGGTCTTTACTCTCTGTCCCCTGCTGCCCCTCTAACATCCCTTCTGGCTCCCATGCACCCATGCTCTGCACTCTAGCCACATTGAACTTACCAGAGTCTGGGGATTGTTCTTCTCTCTGTGCCTCAGCCGTGTCCTCCACTTAGAGCCACGAAGTACTCTAGCTTTGGTTTAAGTAATTCAGGAATCAGTTTAGAAGTTAGTTCTGCACTAAATCTTCCCAACATCCTAACCAAGGTGCCCTTTTATACACTCCTATGATACCTTATGTTTTTCCCAATAAGAAGAATTTAATGCAGGATCCTCATATTCCTGTTTATTCATTTGTATGTTTCATTCTTTACATTTGTGAGAATGGAGATGGTTTTCTTGCCAGACACACCAGATTCTCAATAAGCATTTGTTGAATGAATCTAAAAGAAACGGAAGCTCTGAGCCATGTTGGTACGACCAGTCAGCTGTGCTTCAAGCATTGATAGAGGTGGGGAGCACAGAAGCCACACTCCCCAGAGCCTGGGCATAAAACTAGACGTTTGCAAGCATAAATTTGCCATGTATTTAATGAAATTGGTCTTCAGTTTGCAAAATTATCTTGGTTTCATTTCAGATTTGCTATTATGGAGGAGGTGAGACTTTATGATGGTGCGTTCTTTTGATAAACTGTTAAAAAGGAATTATATCCCAGGAAGTTTACTTTCTAAAACCATTCATCAATTGAATTTACTCAAAACTTAACAAAGATGAAAGAAAATGTGTAACTACTGAGGACTTACTCTTTAATTTTAGAGAAAACACTTCATAACTTTAAGTTTTGACCAAAAAAAATATTTTGCAGTTATTAAAAATCATAAAAATACACAACTCGCATGAGACAGCTAAACTATTTTGGTAATTTGGCCCATGAACACTGAGTGTCCTTTTAAAAAAGGACAAAGTGTGTTGCCTATTCACGGTGGGGAACAGGGCTGGATAAGTCCTTCAGTAGTGGGGTAGCTTTCTGGTTTAGAGTGGTTTTCGTCGGAACAGAAAATTGAGATATGACTTCCATGTCACAGATAGTAGCTGTATTAAAGAGCTCCTTTGTGTATGTAATAAAATAGAAGACATTTTAAGCACTTAGAGAGTCCCACATCTAAGATAGCAGCCCAGTAAGAGTAGATCTAACTTACCCTATTGTAATGGAGCAGAAACATATGAGACACGATTCTGTTTGAAATATTGGATCATTTTCCTTTGATGGCATGCTTCTCAAGGCTCCCTCACCCTCCCTTGCCACTTGAATGCAATATCGCTCCTCTATCCTGGTGTCTTTTGCAGCCAGGCAGGTACGAGTGCTCTTCTTCCCCTGAGTTGGCTCTCCAAGGAGACAGTTTCAAAGCACTGCTTTCTCGGTAACAGGGAAGATAATATTCCCGACTACAGTGACCAGACCAGGAAAGAAAGATACATGAGATTTTCAATCAGTTTTCTGACCTAAAAATTTGTGAAGAGGACAGACATCTAAAGCTCATAGCATGAGCTAGGGAGTGATGGGGGAGATTTGCAAATACAGAAATCAGTGGAGTGAAGGCTTATTTTCCTTTGTTCCATGTTCCAAAAGCTTTTCTGATGCAAAACCTGACTCCAGTCAACAAAATTAGGCCAAGGGAAGCTTGTGCTGAAACTCTTAAAAGCCTATCTTCCCCCAAACTTCAATTTATTGTCTCTTATCATGTGTTGACATAAAGATCAGAATCTCTCAGTTGCCCCAGAACTGAGAACATGCTTCTTGGTAAAACATCTCTTGGTGCATGTTGGGTGACAAGTTTCACTTTCCCCTTTGGTGACTCCCATTCTTCATCAAGCACCATCATCAAAAGGCTCCCCTCACCCCTTTCCCTAGCTCTGTATTCACATGGTCAGGATACAGGCTTAACTGTAAGAGTAAGGGACCACAGGACAGATGGGCTCCAGTAGGGCTGGAGAATAAAGCCGACTTCTCCCTCCACACATTCCAGAGAGGTGGTCCCGGCTGAGCAGGGGCTCCGCCATCCAGAACACACCTGCTTATTCCCCGGGCCCAGCTGGCTTCACTAGCTCTCCGCTTATCAGCTTTCTCGGGAAGACTGAGACCTAGAAATCGCCTGCCCCCCTTCTGCTCACAGTCACTGACCTGCATTTAGCCTTTGGCTACCCAGAGCTGCAGGGAGAGCTACACTATGGTCTCCAGATGTGTGTCATGTTCCCATTCATTCATTCATTCATTCATTCATCAGGTGTTCCTGAGCACCTGAACTTGGTGGGAACTGAGCATGCAGACAGCTGAGAGAGGAGACAGCAGGCAGAGGGAGTGGGGCCTGCAGGTCCTCTAAGTGGACTGTCAGAGGCTCGAGGAGGAGCGTGGCTGCCAAGGGACAGGTGAGGGGCAGGGGGCTGGAGATAACCTTGGGAGGCCAGAGTGTGGAGGGCTCCAAGGCCACCAAGGACTCCAAAAGCCTCACTCTGATATTCACGGGAAGCCCTTGGGGATTCGAGCAAAGCAGCGACTTGATTTGACTCAACTCTTAAAAGGATCACTTTGTTGCCAGGCTGAGCATTAGACAGAAGTTGCCAGAATGGAAATAGAGAGCCCATATATAGGGACTATGGCAATAGTCTGGGTTAGAGCTATGGTGACCTGGACGCAGTGCAGGGGCAGGATAGGGTCAGATTCTGGGTGTTTTGAAGAGATAGCTTGTAGGATTTGCTGAGCATTTAGATGTACATTTTAGAGCAAAATATGGCCAAGAATGACTTCACGGGTTTTGGTCTAAGTGATGAACCAGAAGGACAGAACTGCCTACAACTGAACTGGGCACATCGTGGGAGGAAAACCAGGGGTCTGGATTTGGCATCTTCAATTTGAGATGTTTATCAGATATCCAAATGGCGGATTAAGCAGGCAGATGAGTCTGGAGGTTAGGGAGAGGTTCAGATGGAGAAGTGGGTTTGGACAAATTTGTGAGTGGTTAGCATTTTGGCAGTATTCTGAGTCTCATGGGAGTGGAGGGCCCTGCCGTGTGCCAGACACCTGGTATACCTGCACACCCCGACCCTTGCAGCTGGGTGTGGCCACGTCTAGTTCAGACCTTTGAGTGTTGGGGAGGAATGGTGCGGGTCACTCCCAGGACCACACTTGTCTTTGAGACCCACCAGCCACCTTTTCCCATGCTGCTCTGTTAACTTGCACCCCGACCACAGACAAGACAGAGCAGAACCCCCGGATATCTGTGTTGGGCCTGGAGCCTGAGCAAGAGAAACCTTGCTTTTTGCTTTTTCAAGTCACTTTGCTTTTGGGTTCATTTATTATGTCACTGAACCTAGCATGTCCTGACTGAGGTCTAGATATGGACGTAGCTCTAGATGCTCCATACAATGGTTGGGTTACAGTTTCCCAAAGAGGAGGGGAGGGACAGATATTTTAGCGATTTATTTTATGGAGTTTGGACAATCCTTTACTTTCCAAACTGAAATGGAGAGAAGTTAACTGGAAGTTAAGAAAGCTGGTCTTTAAATTTAAATAATGTCTGTTTTTACTAGCAGCCCGGGAATGGCTGATTTATGAAATCCCTGAATGTTCAATGCCTTCTATATGCATTAGAAGAATAATATACCTGTATCGACATCTGTATTTACCTATCTGTCCCTGTATGTGTATTTATATTCATATCCACAGCCCTCCCCTTCCCCACACCGTTCCCACACCCTCCTGGCTACCTACCTATCGGTTGGTGCTGGTTCTTCCCATTTTTGCCAGGCAGGATGCCCTTGCTGACCCCCAATGCTGCCTGGGGCCATCGGGATGCCACAGGCTCCTTCCTGAGCAGAAAGTTAGCACCGGGTCAGAATCTGCAGTGGCAGAGAGACCCTGTTAAGCTTCTTGTTCTTGAAAATACAGATGGTGAAGCCTTACATGTGTGGCATATGCTGGTCAGAGGAAACAATATGCAAACGGACCTACCAGGTTAGGCTCCTAGTACATGCTTTGCAGTCTGGAAGGTCCCAATCATTTCAAACTAGGACCCCTCCGCTCCAAAGGACCCGAGCTGGGTTTTGGTTCTCTTAGTAGATGTGGTGGTAATAGTAATAACTAACTTTTAACCAGGAGCATCCTTGGCCCCCATGGTGGGTCCCCCATGTCCTCCCTGACTTACCTCTGTTCCTCTGAGGGGCCTCACTTGGTCCTCTATGCTGAGGTAAGCTGTTATGAAAACTTATGTTATGAAAACTTTAAGTCTGTGTGCATGGTGTCTTTATAAAGGGGCCATAACATCCCTTTCCTTTCTCTAAAGTAAATATTTTTTAGAAGAGCCAATGTTGTGTGCACTCAGCAGACATGGCAGGTGTTTGTGATAAAGGCAGCTGATCCATTAGCATCTACTGAATCACATCTAACAGCCTCTATTTCCATGGACTCTGACCTGTGGGCCCTCACACTCACCCTGGGAGGCAGTTAGCATCCCTTTTACCGCAGGGAAAACTTGCTCAGTGTTCATGAATGGCCACTCAGCATCACAGCAGAGCCAGGACTCAACCCAGTTTAATCTGACCCCAAAATATTGATGATGGGGAAGATGGTGCTTGGAAAAGCTGCAGTCAAGGATTGCAGAGACATTTCACTGCGCGCACCCCAGGAAGGTCCTGGGGAGGCTGGGATCACGGGTCACTGATCTCCGGATGGCCTGAAAGATGCACTCAACCCTTACCTGTCATGGTTCCCAGGAGCAAAGCCTATGTTATGTGGAAGGAATTGTGTCTGTAGTGTTTCTTGAAAGGCAACAACTTGTCCCTGCGTTTGTCATGAAAACAAACCAAAAAAAGGGCGTTGGAAGAATCCCTCCAATATGTTAGGAGCCCTCTTGTGGGCTTCCCACTAATGCCCCTTCAAGCATGCCACCAGACCTTCCCAAACACCCCCCTTTCCTGTCCCTCTGCCCCAGGACCTTTGCATTAGCCAGGTGGGACAGACTGCCTTAACCACTCTAGCTGCCAGCACAGAGAACCACAAAACCCTGCCGCTTGCCACCAGGCAGCTCTGTTCTCGGTGTAAACAACACTACCATGGAGGAAAATACAGCCTCCCAAGGAGCAAGGCGATGTGTCCCTCCCCTCGACCCCCAGGCAGGTGAAAGATAGCTTGGCTTCTGCCATCTGCTTCAAAAGCAGTGGGACTCTTTGCTCCCTTTCTTGCAAATTGCCTCTTTAAAAGGCCCCCAGGACCCAGTTGACTAGACCTGCCTCCTCTGAGGCAGAAAGCAGAAGGTAAAGAAGGACAAAGACCCTATTGTCTGTGCTCTTTATGACAGATTCGTGTGGGTGCATGCACACGGGTGTGCGTGTGTGATGGTGGCTTGAGTCTGTGACAGTCCGCAAACCACGCACGTATGCAGATCCCCACTACCAAGGCCTCTGCACAACACAAAGGCATCTTTTAGGCTGTGGGCCTCCTCCCGTCGATGAGTGCCCAACCCTTACACTTTCTTTGTTGAGAAGGAAAGAAAGATCATACTTAAGCAAAAGTAAACCACAGCCTGATACTGTGCCAACAACATTAACCAACTTCTCCTCGGCGCCTTTGAAGTCAGCGGGGGGCAACATACTTGTGGCGCAAGTAAAGAATGATACTTTAAATGATTCCTTTTCATCCCTTTAACTTAATGAAAGATTAATGGCCTTGTTATTTTTGTTTCTGCTCCTTTTTTCTGCCCCTTAATTCCCTGCACACCGCCCCCCACCCTGAGTTGAAGTTGGAAATCCTGCCTACAGTGGTTTTCTGGATCATTGGATTTGGTGGCTACGATGCCTGCGCCCCCACCACCATCCACAGGGCGGACTGTCTAAGCCAAGTAAGTCGAGTCCAAAGCAGTCGGTGCCTGTAGCTGAGGAGCTCCGCAGGGGGACGCCACAGGGCAGCAGCGCAGGAGAAGCAGGTTCCTTCCAACCCACCTCACCTCCTTGCGGATGGGATGGAATCCCTCTGCAATGAATTGTCTTGTTTTTTTTTCCTTGAAGGTTGAGTGTTATGTTTTCTGACACCACCTTAGTAGGCCACAGGGAGATGGGAGGGGGTCACACATCCCAGGCCAGTGAATCATGCTGGTCTGGTTGGAGACAGAAAAACACAAACCCGAAACTGCCTCCTACCAGTCTGTCGGCAGGATGGTGGTTTCAACCCCCCAGCTATGAACCCAGGACTGTCTCTTTTCCCATCCGTCTGCTCCTGCCACACTCAAGCCAGCGCTCTCTCGGCTGGAGGACAATCCGAGCCTCAGGATCCCCTGCTTCCCTTCCTGTCCTCCAGCCTTTCTTGCTCCAAAGCCAGTGGGATCTTTCTAAAATTAGGGTTGTGCCACTGTCTTGCTTAAAATCCTCCTTAATTCTCTTAAAAAAAAAAAGGCAAACTCCTTCCTGGGGGAGTTGGGGCCCGCAAAGTCCCGCCTGACCTGGCGGTGTCAGCTGCCACGCTCTCTGGGTGCCACGCTGTCACTGCTTCCCCCCCTGCCACCCCACCCTCCCCCATTGGTCATTTGGGCCTCAGCCAAGTGCACCCCTCAGGAACACCTGCGTACACACACCTGGTAGGAAAGGCACCACGTATAAAATACATTTCTGTATTAGAGCCCCAGAAAGGAAGCTTGAAATGGTCTTAAGTCCTTGGTGTGGCTAAATCGGGGAAAGATGAAATTCCGTGTGAAAACCCAAAGAAGAAATTCACCATGTGGGCAGAAGCTGGATGTAATCACACATTTAATATATACCTGAGAGGTTTCTGCAAGTTTTAAGGCTGATTACAAAATGAGCCCCAGTAGAACACTCTAGAGGGGTAGTACCTGTTTACTCAGTGGCTCTGCTGGTTCAGTAAAATATAGTTCTATCTCATCACTGAAGGCAGTAAGCCGCCGTATTCACGGACAATTTCTGTTTCAGGTAAACTTTGTACAACCTGTAGAGGCTCAGCTGCGGTGCACCTGCTCCGGGAAGCCCACCCAGACCCATCCAGATGGGACGAGCTGCTGGTACTGCCCCCACACTTCACACACCTGTCTCCAACATACCATTTGGACTTCTCTAGTTAGCTGTCTTTCCAGAATATTTCAAAACCTCCTCCAGGGCTGAATCATCCCATAGTAAGAGTGTGGTAGATTCTTGTTTAACACGAGATGTGTGAGCAGGAGAAAGAAAACCGGTCGCTCAGGTGAGACCACATACAAAGGTAACCAAGTACCTTTTATTCCTCTGTGGGTACAAACATTGCTCACATAATTACAATTTCAGACATATACTTTAAAATTTCTTAAAATGTCCCATGTTAACCTCAATTCTAGCTACATCAATGATTCTAATATTTTGGTCAATTGCTTATCATTTAAAAAATTCTAATTCCAGGGAAAATGAGAATTCTTTGGATCCTATGATTCATTGGCTTGGGATTTGTAGAACCACTTCCAGTGTTGTATGGCTGACCTACCTGCCGGTTAGTCCAGGACCAGAGCTTCAGGTTTGTGCACACCTGGGAGATACCGTCCCAAGAACAGGCTGATGTCTCCTTTCAACCAAACAATGGCCGCATTCCATAAATACTTAAACTCCACACTTAGAAGAATTTAGTAAAAACAGACTCCGATGCATGACGTTAAATACATTCCCTTCTTTTAATAACAACTCGATTTCAGATCAGGAATCAGAGTCGTCTAATACTATGAAAATTAAACAGAAATTTTCTGCCATTACACCAAGCAGTCTGCTTAATAAATCAGTAATGAAAAAGAATAATTTATTATGGCTTGTGAATTCTGACAGCTCTAAAAAGATGTCCTTTCTTTTCCCCCAAAGGGAGAACAGAATTTTCTTTTTACCTTCAAGACACTGGCATTAAGCATAATTTCTCTGTCTGTAGAACTTTACTATTGAAGAGGAGAGAGGATTAGATTTTTACATCACAACCTATTTTAAGCAATTATAATCCACGAGTAATCTTTTCTCATGTGTCCCCTGGAGGCAGGGGAGATGTAAGAGACCAATCTCGGGGCCTCAGTTTAGATCAATGTTTGCATTCCTATTAGCTGAATTAGCTGAGGTTCTGGAGAGCTGAACTCGCTTATCTTTCTCTTGGAGAACATGGCTCGTAAAGGAAGATGGGCCGCCGAGAGCCATCAGGCACTGAGGCCACATGTTGCACCTTCCTCTGACCTCAAACACCTGTCTGGCCTTTGTGTGCCAGCGAGTGAGGAAACTTCATGTGGTTTTAGGTTAGGCCATAGGCGGGTTAGCCTCCTGGCTTTCCTTCAACCCACTTGTGTCCCTGGTATTCTCAGCAGTAGGCAGTTGCCCCGGCATCAGCTCTGACTGGTTTGGGACCAGCCAACTGCTAGATTTCAGAGAATTTGTGAGCTAGTTGTCAAACATAGCCACTACTAAACATTAAACTATACATACTTGTAATTAAACAAAATATGATACAAAGGGGATAAATCTGCAGGTTGTCACCTCCTAATTATTTTTCTACATTTTCCTCTGATGGAGGGTCTTGAGGATCATCACATCTATCTGCACAGAAGGAATGGTACACTGGGAAGGCTGTAGCACGTCTCTCCCTGACTGTGGGGTGACATCGTGTAGGGGATGTGAAATGATGATGGTGGGAGTATTTGCACCACGGAATTTAGCAAACCTTCCAAATCAAGTTTATTTTTTTGCTTACTGATATTCATTGTTTTGTTTTGTTAGCCATTCGCCAGGACACCCTTGGCAATGGAGAGGGGTGTGGCTGAGGGAGCAGACGCCTGAGCTTGTAAGGAGCCCGGTGAGGCTATTAGCCCTTGACCTGGGAGCCCCCGGAAGTGGTCACTCGTTCGAAAATGCTCTTGTGAGACCAGCGTACACTGCATTCTCAGCTCTGGGGGTTGTTCATAACTGCGTACAGAGCAGGTACTTAGGACATTTGTATTTCTGTTCATGTGCAGGATTGGCCCATGACTTTGGAGGCATAAGACTTTGTGGTTGTCTTATTTTCCTAATGATCATACTCTTCTCTAGCCTCTGACTTTGAATTCACTTGTCAAACGCTAATATTGCATCTTTCTCAAACTTTTATTTCCTTTTCAAACTTTTTCTATCATTAATGCATCTTTCGTGAACAGTGTATTGCTGAGTTTTTATATTTACCCAAGTTGTTATAACTTTTTTTTAGCAAGAATAGACTGAGTAGTACTTACTGTCTAATGATTTCATTACATACATGGCTTATTTCCGCTTATGTTGTTTCTTTTCTGTGCTATCTTCCTTTTCTAATAAAGCAAAGCAGGGTTTATTTATTCCATGAACCATGATTTTTGGAGACTGTAGTGGCAGATATACAAACTGGTTATATTTTCAAAGGTCATTTGAAATTGTAATCACCACATGCAATTTTATATTGTGATTAATATCCAGTATTAATCAATAGCTTCACCCACCAAACAAAGCAAAAGCCCCACCCACACCTAGTTTCCTGCTTCCTACTCCTGGAGGTTCTCGGGATTGTCATCTGATGGCCACTGCCCTTCACAGCCAGTGTCTCCTGCTGGCCTGTGGGACACTGACCCATCATCCACCCAACCTACTCAGTCTGGGCTCCCATTTTCAAGTATTTCTGAAATTTTCCCTTCTTCTGATGGCACCATTCTTATATGTAAATTATACTTTGTAATTTCTGGAAATTTAGAGCAAGGAGAAGCAGGTGTTAACATACATTTTGATCGAGCATCATTTTTGAATACATGTTTCTAGTTTCTAAAGATCTAAATAGTTAATTCATCTATTTATTTCTTATCTACACCCTTGAAAAAATAGGTATTGTAATCCATATTTGAAAGATGAGGAAATTACGGTCCCAGAGACATTAACTAATTTGTGGAAAGATAATCCTCTTGGTAAGGAGAAAAAACAGAACTGGAAACCAAGTTTGTCTGATTCAAAAGTGCATGTTCTTTCTGCTTTGAAAAAGGTGTCAGCTTCTGTTCCTCCCCCTCTTTCCCTCCCTTCCTCCCTCCCCTCCTCCCCACACCCTCCCCTTCCCCCTCCTCCGCCTTTCCCTCCCACTCCATCCTCCCCCTCCTCCCCTTCCTCCCTTCTTTGTGATAATTATTGGTTTCTTTACCCCCAAGGAATGTCTGAGTCCCTTGAAGAGAGTGACCAGTTCTCTCCCTCTCACAACCCAGAACCTACTGCCAGGCCTGATGCTCCCATCTCTAACTCCTTGCTCTATGTGTTTCCTTGTGGTAACTTGAAGCTTCCTGTGAGCAGGTTTGTCTTGTTCGTGAGTGTTTCCTGCCGTGTCCCATACAGGCCTGGGGCAGACTGGTCATTCAGTAAATATTTATTACACATATAATGAGCGCTCCATAAATGCCCGCAAATGACCCCCGCAGAGTACCATGGTACAAAATGAGAAAGGGACTTGAAGCTGGAAGGTGAGAAACACAAACTGGGTCAGAAACCAGACTTTCCTGTGAGCTTAAAGTAGAAATTACCCTGAAGGGGTGATTTAATAGTCTCCAAAAGCATCTTTTGGTTTCACAGAACACAGTTTAAAAACCCCTTGTTCTGAATATAAAAAAATAGCGAAAGGGAATAAAGGGGAAAGGAGAAAAAATGAGTGGGAAATATCAGAAAGGGAGACAGAACATGAGAGACTCCTAACTCTGGGAAACGAACTAGGGGTAGTGGAAGGGGAGGTGGTTGGGGGGTGGGGGTGACTGGGTGACAGGCACTGAGGAGGGCACTTGATGGGATGAGCACTGGGTGTTATTCTATATGTTGGCAAATTGAACACCAATAAAAAATAAATTTAAAAAAAAACCTTGTTCTGTTTTAACTACAGAGTATAATGAAGCCTCTTTCTGTGCATTAAAAAAAAAAAAAAAAGAAAACCTATTGGCTGGACCTAACTTTTCTGCACCATTTTCTTATCCTAAATGACACCTGATAGTTGCTGAGATTCAAACTAAGGTAGCTCCAGTGACTTTATGAATTAGCTCATTCAAAAATATTCATTGAGTCTGCAGTGTACCAAATGCCAAGTGTTTTCAAGATAGAGATACATAAAAGAGAGTCTCTGATATGAATCTTTACATCATGTGAGTGGGGAAGATGTGGAATCCTTTATGGATGTGTAAGTCTCGGAGGGACAGTTCTTGGCTTGATGGAGAAGCTATTTGCTCAACTCTTCATAAGGAAAAGGCTTGGCATCAACATGACTTCGCCAGATTTTCTCTCCAGGTTATGACTTGTGCTCGTGGGTGTGATATCACAACACGTTCCTTATGCAACATCACCCTACACACCAGCTCCCACCCTTCACACCTACTACCCTTTTAATCTTTTCAACAAGTAATTAAAGTTGGCTTGACCTCAAACATCCTCTACACCAGAAGAAATGCAGAGATGACTGATTGTTGCTCTCAATTATTTTGAGTCAAGGATGGTGTTTTCTGCAGTTTTGTGGCCTCTGAGGCAGGTGGTAAATGCTGGTAGAATGAATAATAGAATGCCAACATGGGGCCAACCAGATCTCTCTACTGGAAAGCTACTCTCTTCTCCTTCATAAGTAATAATATCTTCTGAGGACATACTTTAAGACTTGTTTCTCATCAAACTTTCACCACTGATTTTAGCATCTGTTGATGATTCTCATGTGAAATGATTATTATTGTACTGTTTGCCCAATGGTGATTTTGCCAGTATCTTTTAAATATCAACATGCATTAAAACAAACCCCCACATCAGTGGCCCCCACACCTTTTAGGTGTATGACCTTGTGCATGTTACTCAAACTCTCTGAACTTTATGTTATCTGTAGGCTGGGAATTAATAATAGCAATTGACTCACAGGGGTTGTTTGCAAATTAAATTAAGTGATATGTGTCAAATCCTTAGAACAATGTGTGATAAACACTAAATATTCCATCAAGATTAGCTATTATTATTATTTCATATTTACCAGTATTGCTCAACACTCATTGACTCTTTACAACACAATTCGACTTGGGCAGATTTTAAGCAGTAAGAAAGAATATTTTATGATTTTATCTTGAAATGAGCAGTGAAATTGTTTACATAGGCAGAGAATGCAATTCTATGCCTGGCAGTGGAAAGATATTCTGGAAAGGATTAGGTACCATTGGGAATGCTGGGGAGGGCTCTGGCTACCATATCTCCCAGCTCCTCGAAGCAAGCACCTATGGGCTCTGAGGGATTGTGTTTGTTTCTTCCTAAAGACCAGAGCGTTACTAGAAATCACTCCTATGGAAGTATTCTGTGGGATGAGGGCATGGACCATGTGACAGATTTTCTTGTGAAATGAGAGTCTCCTGAGGAATGCCAGAATTGGAAACACTCTAGCTGTGTCTGAATGGGAGTCTATTGCTGGTCACAGTATTTGTGTGTATGATTGTCATGAGATGCATAAGCCCAAGTGATGGTATATAACTATGGGTAAGAGGGAGGTACAAGACTCTCAGTGACTTAGCATAGAGGCCTCTCCTCTGGCCTACTGCTACAAAAAGTATCACTATAGTATATTCTTTTTTAAAGATTTTATTTATGTATTCACGAGAGACACAGAGAGAGAGGCAGGGACATAGGCAGAGAGAGCAGCAGGCTCCTTGCCGGGAAGCCTGATGTGGGACTGAATCCTAGGACCCTGGGATCATGACCTGAGCCATAGGCAGATACTCAGCCACTGAGCCACCCAGGCATCCCCACTATAGTATATTCTAAATAAAATCATCTTTTCCTAGGATGCACCGTAGACTCTTGGCCCCTTGGAGTTATCACTGTCTCTAAGAGAAGGAAGAAGACCATGAGGTGTCATATCTTGATTTTCATTCTGTGTCAACCAGGTAATGTGACCTCACAAATGATCAGCTTTTTCCAACTCCCCTTCTGTATAACATGAGGATAGCTGTACTGTCACCCACCCCTAAATTCATGTCTACCTGAAACCTTATTTGGAAAGAGGGTCCTAGTGTACACAATCAAGATGAAGTCACGTGGATTACGGCAAGCCTGACCCAGGGACTGGTGTCCAGCATAGAATGCCATGTGAAGACAGGGACAGCCTAGAATGGTCGTTCTGCAAACTGAGGGATGCCAGGGATTGCCAGAAGCCAGCAGCAGCTAGGATAGTGTGGTAGAGCAAATTCTTATCTTGGACCTCAGTGAGAGCATGATCCTGCCATCACCTTGATTTTGGACTTCTGGCCTCTAGAACCATAGAAAATAGATTTCTATTATTTTAAGCCCCATTGTCCCTGTTTGTATTCCCTGGGAGACGAATATAATGATACGTTCCCATCACACAGTGTCTTCCTGAGGATCTGTTTGCGTATCACATATAAACCCAGCTTCACAGGGGTGGCAGCTTCTGGTGGTGTGTTCGTGGGGCGATGGTCACAGCTGTGAACTCAGAGGGCGTGTCTGGGTCCACTGCTCAGCGGCTGAGGGAGTTTAGGTAAGTTCCTCACCTCTTCTGAGTCTTAGATTCCTTTTCTGTAAAAGAGACAACCATTACCTTCTTTCTAGTATTGTCAGGCAGGTGCAATAGGAGACAGCACATAAAGCACCTGACAAATAATAATACTGCTGGCATCAGGGTTGTTATTTAGGAAAAAATCCCTTGTATTTGGTTTTACCCTTATAATTGGAGTTTGGGGCAATTACTGGGACCTTACAATATTTAATGTACACTTCTGAGGCACCCTACTCTGCATGTGATCCCAGGAAACTGTGTGGAAGACCAAGGAAGTGTAAGGAGGGAAGGAGGGAAGGAAAGAAAGAAAGAAAGAAAGAAAGAAAGAAAGAAAGAAAGAAAGAAAGAAAGAGGCAGGCAGAGTGGGAGATCTGTGGTGAGACCACACCAGTCAGCTCTGTATCATGATGACGTGTGATCTGTCCAGACAGATAACATTATTCCCCTGTGAAGCACAGATCTGAGTTAAGATGGAAGCAAACATCTCAGAAGCTCAAGACTGGAAAGGGCTGATTGTAAAGTCAATTTAGCCAACCAGTGAAGTCAGAGCTGGAAACAGCATGCGGTGTGTCCACCTTGGAGATGTAAAGGAGTGGGTGTGTGTGCTCGTACATACTGAATCCCATAGAGTTGAACTTCCATGCTCTCAAAATCCTGCAATTCTGTTTCCTTCCAAATGAACAAAACCTGCTCCTTGGACAAACCCATTGAAGTCTGCAGGATACACCTCTGTGAGCATCCACATAGAGATTTGGGCTTTTAAAACAGAAATTTAGGTGGGGGAGGGGGAGGAGGCTTTGCTTTCTAATCAGGTACATCAAACACTGTCAAAATCCCACCTAAAGTTCTTCTTGAAAAATCAATGAATGGATCATGATCAAAGTGTTTGAATTTTCCAGCCTCCCCAAATAACACTATTCTTGATGATGCTTTCAAAGACGATGGCAGGTAGAGGAACAGGATACTTCTTTATTTGGTTTTTCAGCATGCTGTGGTGCTAAGCTCATGAAAGTCCACCAAATACATCATTCCTTTCTTCTTTTATCCTAAAGAAAAGGAAGCTTCTGATCTATCAGCATTGACCACACTGTGTTTATAAACTCAATTTATAAATTATAATTTCACTCATTCATTTATTCAGTAAATACCTCCTGAGCACCTGCCATGTGCCAGGCACTGTACAAGACACAGCAGTGAACAAGATACACCAGAAATCGCCACTTTAATAAGCTTGCGTGCAGACTCAAATGTTGTACAAGATCAACAGTTAATATCCAGAGAGTGTGTTCAGGGGTGGTATGGGCTGGGGAAAGCATAAAGCAGTGAAGGAAGACAGGCGGTGCTGCGGCTTCACTGGGAAGGTGCCAGGTGGACAGAGAGTTTAAGGAGGAAAGGGAATAAGCCAGGTGGAGATCAGAGAGGAGAGCACAGCAGGCTGAGTGAACAGAAAGTGCAAAGGCCCTGAGGTAGAGCAGATATGGCCTATCGCAGAATGGTGGAGCCAAAGCAGAGTAAGCCAAGAGGAAAGTGACCAAGGAGGCTGGGGAGGTAGGAGGAGCACGACCACAAGGATATGGGGACACACTCAGAACATTGGTTCTTCTCTGAGACTGGTGGGCAATTACAAGGAGTGTCAGAGGCCAGGAGTGACGGGTGGTGACCAGTGTTTATGGGGTCGCTCTGGCTGCCCTGTGGGCAATAAACTGCCGAGGTCATCAGCAAGAGCAGAGGCAGTGAAAGGAGGCGGGAGTAACTCAGGTTAGAGAGGCAGAGGGCATGCGGGCAGCAGAGGGCGAGCAGTGTCAGGTTCTGTGTGGAGTGGGGGCGATAGATGATAGATGCACAGAGGGGTCATACCTGCGTGTCTCCACATCCAGTATCTGGATATCTCTGTCTGTGGATATAGTTGGAGTATGGCTGGGTCCTCTGTGGCTGGTAAACAGCTACTGTGTCCTTCTCCCTGCACTGATAGAATCGCTGTATGCATATCCCTAAGCAATTCTTCTCTCCCAGCTGCAGAGAGCTCAGTGAGCAGTGCTCCTCATTCATGGTGCTCTGACATCATTGGTCGCTGGATTAGTTCCTGTGGTTGCTAAGACAAATGATCACAAACTTAGTGGGAGTTAAAATGACCCTCTCCCAGTTCTGGAGAGCCAGGTCTGGAATGGGGTTCACTAAGCTCCATACAGTCCATTGCCCTCACCGCTGCGCCCCAACAAGGCTGCTCCTCTCAAGCCCCCCAGGACCTGCACATGCTCCACTGATGGCCCATTCCCTTTTTCTCTCTTCTTTATCTGTCAGTGTAATGCAGGCCAGAGCTTACTTCTCCATAAATCCTGTTTCCCCTAGGCTCCTAGGGGAGCCTCTGATTTCCCCCTCCCTTGGGGAGCTCCAGTGCATCTGCCAGCCCCTCTCCCCCTGGACCAGCAAACATCACAGCACCCAGATCCCAGGCCTGGCTTTGCATCTCATCCCCACTGCTGGCCGGGCAGTCCTCTGGCCCCAAGGCTTTAACCCCGGTCTTGATCATCACATGACTCCGGAGTTGTTATCACCAGCCTCTGTCCTAAATCCCAGCTGGCTCCCTGACATCCCCACACAGCTGCCCAATGGGCACGAAGAGTGAGGGTTCAAGAGTGGACAAGAGAGCGTCCCGGAGTTGGCCATAGAGGACAGGAGTTCCCCAGAGCTTTGCCAAAAGGGGAAAGGAGAGATGGGGCAGTGGCTGGAAGGGGGAAGGGGTCCAGGGAAGCTTATTGATTGATTGAATAGGAGCACACCTATAGGCTGGTGAGAAGAAGGGAAGGAGGGAGGAACCAGCATCCAGGGTGAGTGGGGGTGTGATCTGGCTCTCGGGGAGTGGGCTGCACAAGCTCTGTGATGTCGGAAGAGTAACATGGAACACGTGCAGGTAAAACTTTATAACTTACAACAATTAACTACTTTCTTCTTCTCCTGGACTCTATATCCAGCAACATATGGAGTATGCATTTAATGCTTGATTGTATCTAACCAGAGTTTTGCATAGAGTGTGACATGAATCTTCCCGAATCATGGAGGTGAAATGGGAAATGATTACATGTTTTTAAAATATAAGAAGTTCAAAACAACATAATGCAATTTTCTTAAACTCTGAGTTTTGCAAAAACTAAGATCTTATTTAATAAGAAGACTCAACAGGTGGCTGTCACCTGTCTGAATCGGCATGTTTCCATTTGGTTGAACTCAGCCTGGAATGTTTTACCACTTTCACCCAATGGCAGCCATGAAGATGTGTGGTGTTAAAAGAAGGAAGGCATCAAATAGGACACAGCAGAAGGGGATTTGTGATTCCAGAGCTAAAAGTAAAAATAAGGGGACTATAAAGAGTGCATGTGTCCCTCTCATTTTAGAATCTTAGAAATATTTTCTGAGCAAAGTTATCGGATGGATGAAGCATACTGTCTAATGCACAATACAGTTGGGCCAAATGCTCCCTTTTAAAAAAGATTTTATTTCTTTAGAGAGAAAATGAGAGAGAGCATGAGCCAGGGGGAGGGATATAGGGAGAGAGAAAGAGAGAGAGAGAGAATCTCAAGCAGACTTTGCAATGAGCAAGGAGCCTGTTACAGGGCTCAATCTCACAACCCTGAGATCATGACCTGAACAGAAATCAAGAGTCGGACACTCGACCGACTGAGCCCTGCAGGCAGCCCGCCAAATGCCTTTTCAAGACAGACGGAGACACTGCAATTCTTGTTAACCCAACTATAAGCCACTTAATGATGAAAGCATTTCCACCTCATTCCAGAATGCCGGGACCATGTCTCAGATCCACCTCCATTACCTCCTACGGGACCCAAAAGGAAATCCCTATTTCAAAATATTTTCCAAATTAAAGTGTCTAACGATCAATTCTGTCAACAAATGTTTTTTTCTTTGTCCAGAGCATGGTGCTGGCATGTTTTCACCAGTGGAATTGAGTTCTATCCATTAAGTGTCTGACCCCCCAGAGCTCTCGCCCCCACCCCAGCACCCACCTACTAGTCATCTTTAATCCTGTTTTCACCAAAGAGTTTGTAAAAGTCAGTTCCCCAAAACTGGGGGTGAACTGTACCCCAGCTGTCAGGCTATCCATCACCACCTCCGGGCAAGAACGCATGTAGCTCATCCTGCAGATGGATTCATGAGGCAGTAGGTCTCTGTACATTTCCAGGTGGCTGCTCCTAGTCTGCACAAATTCCCCACCCATGAGACCCATTGTTTCTGCTCTCTCCTTCACACAGAAACCAGTGATCGCCATGCCACAGTGCCCCCTGCCTCCTCACCCCTGCTTAGAAACTAATCTACAATGGTACCCATTTTTTCTTTGGGGAAAACAATCCTATCCCTCTCCTTTCTTCCTATTTATATCCTTCCTCCTCCCTGATCAGGGCACACATGCTTCCCTTCAGGCACCAAACACGCCTCCACCTGTGCTGAGCTAACACTCTTCCTGCCACACTGCACTCCTTCCAGCTGCTTCCCTCCAGCTGGGGCAGCCCAAGAGCCTCTCCTCCAGCTCACTCGCCACCAGGATGAGCCTGGTTGCTGTTCCCAGTGTTCTCTAATAAAACCCATTTTGAAGGTCCCACTGGCCTTCCAATGACCTCACACCACATTTGAGGTCATCTAGGAGACTGTTGACCATCTACCTCTTGAAATGCATCCTTTCTTTGATTTCTAGATTACCCTTCTGCCCATCTGGCTCCTCATTTTCGATTTCTACTGTCCCGGGACTCTGTTGCTCTGAGTGCCATCATTGGTCACCCCAGCCTCCTTGACAGAGCATTCCTGAAAGCCACACTGACTCCCCTAGCTTCTGCCACACACTGAACACCAATTCTGTTATTCCACCCTGAACCTTTCCTCTGAGCTGATGGCTCCTTTCCCAACCACTTCATGAATATCCTGAATGTCCTTCATGAATGACCGTAGACTCTATTGTTAACAAGTCTGTGATTAAATTCACCGTCTCAGGGCTCAAGCCCAACTCCTCTGAGCTTACTCCCTGTGCCATTGGCTTTCCAACCTTCTCCAATTGGACACCATGTCTTATCTCTTTTGCCTGTTGGATCTGGATCATTCTCTTGTCTGCACTATTCTAATAGCTCTTAATCAGTCTCTCAGGTAGTCATTTATTTTCCTTTCAGCTCATCTTTTGTCTCAGGAACAAGCATCAGAATCACCAAGGAGCTTTTTCAAAGAATATTGACCAAGCATTTGCAAACATGTCCTCTCATTTATGTATCAACTAAACTTTCAAGGTCAGCACTCTTGCACATTCCCATTTTACACGTCAGAAGGAGGGAAATAACTTGCCGAAGGTCCCATAGCTGGTGCTAGAAATGCCTTGATTAATATGCACAGCATTTGTTCATTCTTATTCATGTACATTCACAGATTGTGTGTCTATTTGTACTTCTATTCCCAAAGCTGTTTATATATTGATTTAAATAAAAGTTCTTCCTTTAGTAAATGAAGCTGCTTCAATTTTACATTTGTACTCGATGCTAACAGCTCCTGCCCTGTACATCAGGAAACCAGGCTCATCAAACATGCTTGTGTGATAATGCTTCCAATCAAGACAAACCACCTTCAATAAATAAATCATCTTGAGATTAGAAATATATGCATCATGGTGGTTAATTGTTCTTTCCTACTGGGACTTCCATCAGGATGCTTATGTGCATGTACATGTACATGCGCGTGCGCGCGCGCACACACACACACACACACACACACACACACTCCCAATGTTTCACCACTTCAAAACTTACAGCTTTATTCATTCCACATTACTCATATTTCCTTATTTCCTCACCTTCACTTACAAAATTGTCTATTTTAAAACACATTCCAAGAACACCGTCTAATGATACACAATAGAGAATCACAGGATTTTTTTTTAAATGCAGCTTTAAAGTTTGTGGGATGCATTTGAATCTGTTTGCATGTGATGTGGATTTTTTTTCTTCGTCACGTAAGTTTTTAACATTATCATGCATATATAATATGCAGTATGGAACAGATACAGAAAATTACATCAAGAAAATGTATAACTTAACAAAACGTTATGACTGAAATCCTTATAGCTACCATGCGGGTCAAGTGATGGATCTCCATCATTGGTCCCCTCCCAAGACTGCAGGCCCCTGTGTGCCAACCCTCTCCACTGCTCCAGAAACCACCACCACCACCACCCTGATCTAGTGATAGTACTTCCTGGGCTTTCCCCATAATTTTATCACTTAAGTGTGATCTCAACCCTGCATTTTGGTTTGGTCCATTTTAATATGCCTCTTAAGTCTTTTTTTTTTTAAATATATAGATTCCTCCTTTATCCCTTTTTTCTTTCCTCTGTAGTTTACTTAGTGAGGAAACTAGGTTGTTTGACATGGTGTGTTGCCTGTGATTGGGGTTTTTCTAAAAGCATCCCTGTAGTGTAGACTTTTATGTTCCTCTGGTCTCTGTCTTTCCTGTAAACTAATAGTTGGATATATAGGTTTGATCAGATTCAGGTATTATTACTTTTTTCAGTGAGACTGCCTCATCAGGGTGTGGTGGTTATCATTGGAAGCAAGGAGGTGGTTGGTTGCCTGCCTTATTTGTGATGTTAGCAAGTGTGATCCTTAATGCTTAGAACCATTAGCTCACCAGAAGTAGCACAATGATGATATTATAATTCTATCATCTTTCTTTCTCTCTTAGTTGGAATAATGTCATAAACAAGGAGTTTTCCCACATCTATTATTTGCTTAACCAGTGATACAGTTCCTACAGGACCGTTCATATGTTATACTTCTCTCTGTTTTACTTGCCAACTTTCCAAATTGTGAGTTATTTCAACATTCAGCAGCAACCAATTCCATTTCTGTAGTATTGTCAAGAACTCATGGATTTAAACATGTTTAGCATGTCTTATTTCATTATGGTTATTTCCTTAACGATGCTCCTATTCTCTCACTTCTGGTTAGTGGTGGCCTTTTCAAGTTGGCTTTCGGGATTTTTTTATTGGGCTCTAGAAGTCTTTGGTAACTTTCCTGCTGTGGTACAACAACACATGTCAGACTCATCTGTACCTCCCTTGCCCCCAGACCTGGGAAAAGCCATCAGTCATTTCTCCAGAAAAGAAAGTCTTGTTTAATTCCTTTGTTTTCATTGGAAATGACATTTCAAGAACACAATCTGTGCTGGGGGTGATCATTCCTGTTAGTTTGTTCATTAATTCTAGGCCTTTCAGTGGACAGAGTTGGGACAGGTTTCCATATCTAGGTCTACAGAGAAAAATATCTCAGAGGTTCATACTGATACACTGATGCTTCCAGCTCAAGTTAGGACTACAGGGTTCTTAACTCCATGTTCCCCACTTTACATTGTCACTTGGCTTCCACCACAGTAACCTGGTTCTCAAGGACATCAGTATGATAGGATCCTTGATTTAAAAAGGTGCCACCTTGACAGGATGAGCACTGGGTGTTATTCTGTATGTTGGCAAATTGAACACCAATAAAAATAAATTTATAAGTAAATAAATAAATACATACATAAATAAATAATAAATAAATAAATAAATAAATATAAAAGGTGCCACATTTGCCTTATCCCATGTCACACATATAGCAGTCTCAGAATAACAAAAATAGCTGCCTTCCCTAAAGAGAGCACAGATGCTTGCATTTGCTCTCTCCTTGCCTTCTGCTTATGACTATTATCCTTTACTTACATGGTCAGAATGGAGAGTGGTTCCATACTTCCTTTCCTTCTCGCATCATTCAGCTGGTCTTATCAACATATGAACCCATATTCATAGTTTACACCAGTTGTGTTAACGTCTCTCTGCCTGTTTTGGTTGTTTGAAACTCAAACCTTACAGATTCTTCAGAAAGACCCACGGGAGTCACCCTGGCTGAGTCCTTACAGTTCGGTAATCTGTAGGGCTGGGTATAAAATCCTTGGGTTACATTTTCTGTTCTTGAATAAGAAATGTTGTCATTTACATATTTGATGACAATTTTTTTTCCTTTCATCTGTGACTTCATATGTTTGGTTGCATTTCCAAAATATTTTATCTTTTTAAAAAAATTCAGTCCTCTAACTAGGATGTTTTTTATGGTTAGTTGTTCTGGGCCAAAGTTCTCAAATACAGGAGGTGCCCTTTCAATATAGAGCTCCAATTTTTTTTTAATCTCAGAAAAATCTTTATTGAATTATCATCTCAGTGTTTATTGTCTTCCCTTGCTTAAATTTTAATCTCTGTGGACTTAAATGGTGTGTTCATTGCATCTGTCTTACCTGTTTTTTGAGCTTGTCGCTTTCTCTAAAATTAATTTTAACATATTTTTTGCTCCTTTTTAATTTTCAGAAATGTCCTTTTTCACTGCCCATCTATGTAGGCACTCAGATGTGTCTCCCTGCACCTTTGTGGACCATTTCTGATGCCACAATCCTTGTGCTTTTTGATTATAATTCTTTCCTGCATTCTTGCTTCCAAGTTTTCTGGTTTTAAGTTATAGTATTCTTTTTATTTAATCTCGTATCATTTTATTATAAAAGAGCCACATTTTCTTCTGGCTTATGGGCATGTGTTTCACTGTATAGGGGTCACTGATTCTCCTCATTTTCCCCATTTCCACTTTCTCACTAACATCTCTTGTTTTGTTTGTTTGCTGGCTTGTTTATTTTATTTTATTTTTTTTTGCTGGCTTGTTTAAATAGTAGCCATCCTGATGGACATGCGATAATTTAAATTTATCTTGAACTAGGAGCATGTGTGTCATTTACAGCAATAGAGGCTCGCTCTGGTTCTCATATGGCAGTAGGATGGCTGAGTCTGGACATGGAGGCAGAAGACCAGTTCCAATACACTATTTGCACAGCTCACCTGGAAGAAGTTGGAAAGTGTCCCCTGGTTTTAGAAATATGAGATGTAGTGATCTTCATAAGCAATGGCCATTTTGGTGAGGCAGCAGCCAGGTGGATCGGCGTGCATGTAGGGGGAAGTAGGAGGAAAGAATAAGCCCAGGGTGCAGGATTCTGGCTTTTGGTGACTTGCCTGGGAGAGTCAGGGGTTAGCCCTCCCATATCACAGCTCTCTGTCTCCTGTGTACACAAAAGCACTGGGAGTGCCATGTGGGGTCAAGACAGCTCTCTAAAAATGTCAGACATCACTTCTCTGAACGTCCTGCCCACCACACTGCTTGGATCAAGCATCAGTACTCTGGCAAGGACTGGCCAGCAGCCAGCGTGTGGGCTGGGGAGGATTCAGCAAATGGGGTAGCTTCGCCCTCTCAGGGAGTCAGGGCATGAAACATGCAGAACAATCCATCTGAGTTGGCAGACAAGGAAGTGCTAGCAGATGCATCAGTGGCAGAGGTGGTGGTGGGGTCACAAGCAGCTGGTATGTCCTGAGCCATCTGCATTCTTACACAAAATCATCAAAAGGAGCTCTGCTTTTTCTCCTCCAACCGAGAGTTCACAAAAATCATGAGGGATGGCCAATGTAATTGCCACAGTGATGCTTCCTGCCATTTTCTTCAGGGATAGGTCTGTGAGAACCCTTCTCCCAAAGATTAAACAATTCTATGAGGGTGGCAAGGCTCACCTCCCACCCCATATAAGGAAATCTAAAAATGGAAAGCCAAGAAGCACCTGCCTATAATCATCTGATTAACCAACGAGGGTTTATGTTGTGACAGAAATGGTTAGTGCCAACTAGAAACATGTCCCCAGAGCCCCTTCTTTCCATCAGAAACTTTTTTTCATGTTCTTTTTACAGAAATGGGTATCATGCCACAGGAAACCAGAAAATGACTTCTCAGATACTGCCCTCGGATGTTTTCTGGGAGGTGAAAAGTGGGCTCTCTAAGTTGTAGGATCCCATTTTGCCTGATGTGCTGCTGCGTTGATTGTAATCCGCCTGTTGTATTAACATTTTCCCAAAGGATATGTTTGAGCCGAAAGGACTGCTGGAGCTCACCCGCCTATCCCCTTCATGCTGCAACACTCCCGCTCTGGGCTCTGGCTCCCGTGTCCCTCCTTGCAAGGCCGACGTGGACCATCTTCACATTGTACTTCGCCAAGGAAGGGGTTGTGATGTAGAATCAGAAGAGAAATCCTATTCAGAGAGGTGAACAGACCTCTCGCCTGGCACAGCCAACGTTTTCAAAGTAAGTGTTGTTTGAAGGTTCAAAGAACTATAAAATAATCATCAGTGTCATCTAACTTTCAAAAAAAAAAAAACAGTGGCTTTATTAACACTGGGATTTTGTTACCTTTATTTGAAAATGGTGTGGTGAGTCGTCAAGTCACTACTCATTCTTTAATTTAATATATTTCAAGGAGCAAAGAATAGGCTCCGTATGCATTATACTTCTGACATTCCTATTTCTAAACCTCAGGATTTAGATCTTAATCTTGAAAGCACTCCAGACTTCAGCCAGGGCGTCTGCCCTCTGTTAAAATACAATGCAGAGTTTCTGAAATAATTGTGTAGCGATGGCCATTTTTTCCTCCATGAAGCATTTTCCACGTGAGGAGCATCCTTTGAAGTGGGGAGCCATGAAGATGGCAGGGGCAGAGGTGAACCCTGTGTTACAGAAGTTTACATTCCTGGCAGAGGGTGCGTTGCAGAGCGCAGGAGTGGGTCTATTGATATTCAGCGCTTTGACCTGCTAACAATAACCACCGGCCCGGGGTCACTGCTACAGCACATCCCTGCGTTATGTGGCAGTGCAGAGACACAGACCTTATCAGCTTTCATTTGCTTTGGCAGGGGCATCAGCGGGACTTTGGCCATGTGGTCACCAGTTGCTCCTGGGGAGGGATGCAGGGCAAAGCGCGTGGGACAGGGGGCAATCAGAGAAGGAATTCCTACCCCTCCCATATCTCACATGGCAAGTGATCTTAAGACAATTGGCCTGGAGATTTGCAGCATGATGGGTATTTTTCAAAACCTCATGCCAGAAGAGAAAGGGGAAAATTAATAGCGTATCCTGAAGCTGGAATTTTAAAGGGCACTGACAGAGTAAGGTAACACCCTGCTGTTGCTATTTCTTTCTTTGTGTTAAAAAAAAAAAAATTGCCTTTCCTGACTTTGAAAGTAGCTACTGCTATTTTTTTAAAGGAAAAAAAATGAAAGCCCTACCAACCATTTCTTTTTGACAATGGGGAGCACTTTTCCCCTGGTACTCAACTCATTTTGAATATGGTTCTACCAGTCTTATAGAATAGCATGCGCAGACTGTTTTATTACAGAACATCTAAGCAGACGCCCAGCAGAGGGGAGTGGGTGTGTGTGTGGTGGAAGAGAGAGGAGGGCACCAAGTTGTTTATTGCAGGAGGGAGATCTCCATCCCATGCAGGCCCCAGCTTGCGGTTCCACATGCTTTGTTCTTCATCACGACCTCGATAGGAGTCCCACTTGTGAGATGCCACGGGGCTCTGCCGGGGTGTGGAGATTTTTGCTGACTTATCTATTTGACAGCAGAAAGCACAACTTAGGGTGGATCACGGAGCTTACTTGGTTCCCTCCACAAAGTAGGCAGATGCTGGAGCATGTGTTGGAGTTCTTGTGCATTATCTCCTGCACTCCTGGCCCAGCCATGTCTGCACTGTGCCTGGGACTCGTCTGTGTGTGTGTGTGTGTGCAAAATGTGAGTGTCAAAAGGATCCTTTGTTCCATTTATTACCTGACCAAAGACTGTCCTTGTGTTATGCCTTATGTATACATACATACATTCAATATCCAAATATCTTTTTTTAACGTGGTTCAGAGACCTACATCATGGAGGGCATTGCTTAGCTTTGAACAGAGAAGCTGGACATGGTGGCCACTGCACAAGCCCTGTGCGATGGGCATGCACAACCCCAGGATGCCATTCACACAGAAGGATGAGGTGCTTTCTAAGAGGGGAAATGCATGGAGATGAGACTGTCTCCATTTAAGCTTGTCAGCTTTCTCGTCATGCTGGCAGTCTGTGGTTCTACTTTTTCTAAAGAGCAGTGACCACACGTATCTCCAGCAAGTGTGTGTATCTTCCCCAAGAGGTGCAATGCCAGCGTGACTGCCCATGGAACGAGTGCACACAGACTGGGATCGCATCTGCTTTTTGCTCAGTTCTTCCTGGAACTTTCATCCCACTTACCCTGCCATGTCATGAAGCCCACTAAGCAGACTTTTTGATCTCTGAAAGAGTGAGAATCCTATAGGCGGATGGGCTCATTTCCATGAGCTGTATAAAGTCATTATCCAGATAAGCAAAGGAAAAGGAAGAAAGACTCTGCTGCCGCTCTAGCTGCTCATCACAAGCTTGGGATGGACGAGGTTCATGGCATCAAGGCCTCCAGATGCAATGGCACCGAGCCCACCCATTCAAAGGGGAGCTGTGGCAGAAATGACCACAGAGATTGTAGGGGTGGGGAGGGAGGCACATCCTTCTACCTCAGGAAACACATGGCACACTCTCATGAACACACACTTGTGCACACACACCTGCACACACTTATACAAGTACAAACTCACATACACATTCACACAGGTATGCACACACTTATGCATGTGTGCACACATATGCACAACTCTTATACACATCCATGTGCATGTGCATACACTCTTATACATATGCATGCACAAGTTCTGATACACATGCACACACATACACATGCTCTACACATATGCATGCATACACTCTTATACACATGAATGCATACACATATACTTATAGACATACATGTACACAATCTGTGTACACATATTCTTATGCATCTGTGCACACACATACATGTACATGCTCTTATACACATGTATTCACACATGCGCATACTCTTATACACATACACGTGCACACAATATACCCACATGTGTGCACATACACTCATACACATTCATGGGCACATGAACACACATATACATGTGCACACACGCATGCACACACTTATGCATATCCATGCACACATATATACAGTGCACACACGCATGCACATACTGTCATACATATACAAGCACACCCACTCTTCTTGTTGGTCCCCTTTCCTCCCCTATATAATGCTTCCTGTCTGTATTTTAAGAGTTCTTGCTCACACTCCCTGCTCTTCTATGGAGTGAACCCAGTTGGGGAAGTTGGAAGGATGTGACAGGCATATTGTTTGCTTTTGTTCACAACTTAATTTGGGAGCCCCATGCCCTGGTCAGATTGCAAGCAAATTAAACGTGGCTCTGTCTGGAGGCTGAAGGATGCACAATATGACCTCAGCTATTAGGTATTATTTTATATGAATTTACATATTTTTGAAATAAAAAACAAATAAATGCTGACTTTTCTGAAGAGCAGCCTAATCAATTACTAAATAAGAGAAAGTCCTTTAACTAGCCCACAATTTCCTCATCAGCCAACCTTCTCATTTATTTATTTATTTTGATTTCTGGATGGAAGATGAAGAAGTGTTTTGTTTTTCTTTCTCCTCCTCTTAGGCTTTTTATTTTTTAAAAAAGATTTTATTTATTTATTCATGAGAGAGAGAGAGAGGCAGAGGGAGAAGCAGGCTCCATTCAGAGAGCTTGACGTGGGACTCGATCCCGGATCTCCAGGATCACACCCTGGGCTACAGGTGGCACTAAACTGCTGCGCCACCGGGGCTGCCCCTTCTTAGGTTTTTTAAAAACATTGAGAGACTCCTAACTCTGAGAAACGAACAAGGGGTAGTGGAAGGGGCGGTGGGCGGGGGGTGGGGGTGACTGGGTGGCGGGCACTGAGGGGGGCACTTGACGGGATGAGCACTGGGTGTTATGCTATATGTTAGCAAATCGAACTCCAATTAAAAAACAAAACAAAACAAAACAAAACATTGCTTAGACCTGAAGCTGCTGTCTCGTGTTAAAAACAACCAGCACATGAGCACTGGAGGAGAGAAGCCCCATCCTGCCTGTCTCCCGGGTGCTGGCCTCTCACCAGAATTTTCTTCTTAATTTTCCTTGTTGAAAGGAATGAGTGGTCCTGGTGCTCAGATGGTGTCACTGGCACCCCCAGCTGAGTGCGAGTAATTATTCCCACTCGGCATGGCTTTGATATGGTGCTGAGCGCTGCCTTTGGCACAGTCACACAGCCTTTGTTCCGCTGGACTTATTTTCCTCCTTAGGAAATGAAAAAAGATGGCAGATGACAACAGCATGAAGGGGATGGGGAAACACCTACATGTTATCGACCTTTAAAACACGGCAAATCCTCGAGCCAAGGAGAGACATCAGCATGGCAGGGTGAACGCCAGGCTTGGCGAGGGTTCCGAGGAGCAAAGGAAGGCAGGGATGTGAATGCATGGGACTCATTCACACGAGCCAGCTTATGGTGGGAGGGGGAGTCGGTGATCTGAGATGGGCTGGGGAGAGCCTCTGAGTGTCTTCTGGTGGCTGCGAAGACCCTGCATCTCCCCCTGAAATTCCTGGAGTCAGGGCTTGCAACCCAGGGGCCTACAGAGGTTCTCTAGCTGGTGAGACGAGCCTCTGAGTCTTGTTGTGGGCTGAAAGGGCCCCAGACTGCACTGTGGGTGTCCCAACCCCCAGCACCTCGCAGGGGAGCCCTGTTTGGAGATGAAGTCTTTGAAGAGGTGGCTGAGATAAGCAGAGGCCGTTAGCATGGCTCTCATCCCGAAGGACTAGGTGTAGGAAGAGATTAGGACACAGGCTTACGGGGAGGGACGACCGTGTGAGGACACTGGGAGAAGGCGGCCGTCTGCATGGCCTCAGAGGAGAGGCCTCAGAGGAAGCCACCTCAGCCGACGGCTGACGCCTGGGTCTCGGGCTTCAGCCTCCGGCTGTTTGAGACCCGGCCTGTGGCGGCTTAGGGACGCAGCCTGGGTATGCTTACAGCCACAGCCGGGGCCTGGGAGAATTTAAATCCACGTCTCTTCCACCTGGAATGAGAGAAAGCATTCCTCATTCCCCAAAACCTCACCGGACCTTTACAACTGCACCTGTAATGCCACATGACATCAGCAGCTCCTGAATCTCAGTGCGAGAAACTTCCAGGCAAACGGCAGGTGAGGCCTGAGCCCCCGCCGAGTGTGGGTGAGAGCGCACGTCTGGGCCGCGTGGGTGGGCTTGTGACACGCGTGCATGGCAGACCAGCTTCTCTGAGCCACTCCACGCACCTTGATTCTGAAAGTATTTTCAGTGGAGTTTTTATTTGTGCTCCTGCTGCATGGAGAGCCACTTGTTCCTTCCCTCTGATTTCTGATTCTGCCACGGGCACCGTTAGAATGAGAGCTCTGATAAGAGAAAAAACTGGGCCAGGAATTAAATTAATGCTTTTAGACAAACATCCATTCTATCTCCGATTCTAATGCTAATTACATTTGTGGATCAAAGACCACTCGTTAAAGTTTTGCTTTTGAAAAACAGGGGGAGATTTTACTTTCTCGTTTGATATTTTTATGAGACTTGATGGGGGGCCCGTGGGGGAGGAAGGGTCTTCAGGGGAGGCCCCTCCAGCGAGGACTGGGAGGTGGGAAGGGGAAGGGCCCCCGAAACAGACCTTTGGGTCAGACTGCTGTCTTGTGTTTCTCCTTTTGCTCCGTGACTGCTCGATAGACACGGCAGCCTGTGTGCGCCCTGTGCTGGCTGCGGATGCTTCTAGATGTGGGGGGAGGACAGAGGATGTGAGAAATGAGCAAGGAAGAGACGCCATGAAGGATGCCGCCGTGTGATTCCAGCTCTGTGGCGTTCTGGAAAAGGCTCAGTGATGGAGCCAGTGAGAGAGGTGGGTGGTGGCCAGGGTCCTGTGGGGAGGGGTGAACAGCCGGAGCTTGGGGGCTTTAGGGCAGTGAGAGGACTCTGTGTGCTAACTCACACCAGGTGGATGCATGATGGACATTCGCCCAAACCCACAGAACATTCAACACCAAAAGCAAACCTTAATGTCATCCCTAGACTCTGGTGCTGGAGACGCATCAGTGCAGGGTCACAATTGTGACAAACGTCTCCCTGGTGTGGATATTGGCAGTCAGGAGGCTGCTCATGTGGGGGCAAGGGAACTTGGAGAATCTCTGTGCCTTCCCCCCAGTTTTGCTGCAAACCTACAACTACTCTGAAAAGATTGAAGCCTATTTAAAAGGGGGAAAAGGATTGATAGAAGCTTTTAAAGCTAAGCAACACTGCTTTTGGCCTGAGACCCAGGTGGCAGCAGCACGGAGACCACACTCTCTGAGGAGGACAGACAGAAGGACAGCCGGTGAAAGACGAGGACGGTGGTACAGCCTCGGAAGCCAGCATGCAGAGAGGGCCGCGCACAATAGAAGGGACGGAGGCACTGTTGGAAAATGCAGCCCTGGGTGTCAGTCTCAGAAAGCCTGTTTCCGAAACAAACAACAGCTACGAAGAGGGTGGAATGGGAAGCAGGGAACCTGCGGGGGAGAGAGGAGCCACAGGGACACCCAGGAGAGGTGGTACCTGAACACCCCACTCATGTGCCTCAGCAGGTGCGTTCACATAATGACATGGGGTGTGGGTGTGCCGGCAAGCAGAAGGTGTCCTGGGGCAGCAGCTCCTGGTCTGTGTGCTCCCCGTCTCCCCTGTTTGCATTCACTGAATGGAGTTCAAACAGTTTTCCTCCTAGAGAAACACCCAAATAAATCCCTCCTGACAGAGGTGACCCCTGTGATAAAGGGAAAACAGAGCGGGAGCAGAGGGGGCAGCCAGGAAGGCTTCACAGAGGAGGTGGCATTGCAAGTGAGACCAGGATGACAAGAATCAGGTCAGCACTGGGAGGACAGGCTGAGACTGTTGCCAACAAAGAGGGATCAGGGGCCAAAGCGCAAGGCCAGGTGTTCCAAAAACCCCAGTGTCTTCGCACAGTGAGCACGAGGGGCGGTGCTCATGGGCGGGTGACTATCTCAGTCTGAGTTCCAAAGGTCCTGTTTTCTGGGCAAACCAGGCCCGTGGTCACCATAACCGCCTGGGGGTCCGCTCAGTGAGGGCGTGACGGCCCTGCCAAGGGCTGTATTTTAGTTCAACCAAGAGGCCACTGGAGTGTTGGCACTGTTGCTGGTACCTGCCTGTGGTTCCAGCCTCAAGAGAAGCCTTTCCCAGAGCCCCGCTCTGCCCGCCGAATGCTTGCAGTCTGGAGGGGGCTTCAGGTACTTACCTGATGTAAGTGTCCCTGCCATCCTCCCACATGTCTCCCAGCAGCTATAGGAGCACTAGGCCAGCCCCACCTGGGTCTCCATCCCGATGTGCCGCTCCCTGGCCTGTGCGCTCCACCTTCTCTCTGGATTCCAAGCAGAGCCTCAGCTGGCACCTCCTGCCCACTCCCAGAGTGCCCAGACAGCAGAGACAGACTTCTCACCCAGGAGATCCCCTTCCTGGTCTCTTGGAGTGTCTGGGGATGGCCCGAGGGGGATGCAGTCATGGTCTCCTGTGGTGTGGTCACTGCACAATCAAATTCATCATCTTTGATTCTGAATAAGCAAAATCCCACACCTGCATCCTGGCCCAGGAATAGGGCTCAGTTTACACAATACGGTCCAAAGAAAACCTGGCTTTTTCCCTCTATGCCTTCAAATACTGATGGAGCATATGATGTCACATACCACAGTGCGTGCTCAGCTATTCTCAGGGCCTTTCCTGCCCTGTGGCGCAGCCCCCTCCACCTCCAGCTGAGCTGCCTGGGCCGCCTGTCCTCATGGCACTCCCTCCCCCTGTTTCCCCACCATTCCACCACCCCAAAACCAGGCGTGTAGTTTCTCCTGCACCACGACCACTCTTCTGTGCAGTTTGCGAGTGTGTGCGGTTTCCGTGAAGAATCTTAGTTGGTAGGTTGGGCGGCTCACATGGAGCTCCTGCATGTTAAATGTTTATTCTAGTAGGCTGAGGATGGTGGAGCTGCGACAAGAGAAGACGTGCCTCCGCTTTCCTCACTTCCAAATAATTTTATCTGACAGATTTCTAAGCATCAGACACTGTGATATGGATACAAACACCATTTACACTATGCGGACTTTCGAGTGCACGAAGCAAGGTGTCACTCTGATGATGACCTGCGCATTTCTGCTGATGAACACAAGACGAAGGGAGTCACGTTTGGTCTTTCCTTTGGGAGTTTCGTGTTTGGGAGGTCAGCAAATATCTCGGACCAATTCTCAAGTTCATGGACACTTCTTTGGTGTTGTACAACTCCTGTTGCCGCTTTGGGTAAACTGAAAGAAGCAAGCTGGTGTTGACAGTGAGTGTATAAATAGGGCAAGAAGCAGGTGCTTGGGGCTGGGCATGATCTAATCTAATTGCGAGAACATGAAATCCCTGTGATCCTCTTCATTTTGCAAATGTGGAATCTGGACTGGCCAGGGATGGAAATGGAATTATAGTTCAGCCCTGTCTACTTCCAAAGCTCACGTCCCTACCCTCTCTGAGTGCTCCTGTCCTTAGCTTTGGCTCGGCACTGCGGGGGTTACCGGTAGGAGGTCCTTCTAGCAGGGCGTCTGAGGGATGAGGATGCAAGGTCTGTCTTGAGCTTGCACTTGCACAGCAAGGCCATTGCTTTCTTGAGTGGGATGCTGGAGATGGTGGGGGGGGGGCGGTAAGCTCATTAATATAGGACTCCTATTCTGGCATTGGAAGGGAATATGAGGGAAACAAAGCAAAACCAGGCAACTCATGGCAATCACTGCTGACTCCTCTCCTCTTCCAGTTTCATTCAGGAGCTGTGCTGAGACCACGGAGTTTCACTTCATACCCCCCTAACTGACCATGAGCTGACATGGGAAACCAACAGGGAAGCCTCTGAAGTGTCCAAACAACATTGCTGCCCAGCTTAATATGTTGTCAATTAAAAGAATGATCTTAAGAATTGTTGTCCCTGGGGCTCCATCCTTGGTCATAGGCTCATTCCAAGGCTGCACCAAGGCTGTCCCCATGCGCCCCAAGCTAGGGTACCACAGTTTCTGCCAGAGCCCCCCACCTGGATGTCCTGCAAATCTGCCTCTGAGGCCACTTCCTCCCATGTCTTCACCATGGGGGTGGCACCTCTGTCCACACGAGCTCCTGAGCTGCAGACCCTGGAGACTTGACCTCCTTCTTCTCCATCTTCTACCCACGCAATTCACCAAACTCTCCTTCCCAGATTGAGTTCATTGGCGTTCTTAGTGCAAATGTGAATGCTCATCAGTGTCAGTGACCACGTGATATATTTACCTGCTAAAAACCTATGTCTCAACCGGTCTGTGAGCAACGTGGGGGCAGAGGACACAATTTATTTCCCCTTTCAATCCATTATCCCTAGCAGCATCTGACATATGATCTCGATATACATTTGTTGGATTAAAACTATTGAATGACTTGCAGAAGCAAAGCGCTAGCCAAGCATGAGCTGCAGCAAGCGCATGAATAGCAGCAGTCAGGGGGAAACTAATGGTCCCCAGACATTTGACCGTGTACTGGGGGCAGCCCCATCCAATGGCTCTGAGCATCCAGACCTCTCTCCAGCTTCAGCTGGGTACCGGCCACCTTTGGGGTTGCCTCAGGAACATGACAGCAGAGATGGGGGAGGTCTGTTCAAGTATGTATCTGTGTCCAAGCCGTCTCTTCTCCTGAGGACAGCAAATATCCTGGATTATGGCCCACCCTTGTGACCTCATCTTAACTCAGTATTGGGTATTGGCTCTCCATCACTGGAATTTGGGGAGACAGGGACATGGTTCAACACAATCCAGTGTGGAGATGTTGAGGGGCCTCAAGCCAGAAGTCTGGAAGCAGAGAGCATTCAAGAGGATGGCGCTCCTTTGCCTCAGCCAGAGGCGGACTGTGTCTGAGTGCTTGACCAAGGCTGGTGAGTGATCTGTCAGGATCCCCGTGGGGCCCTGGAGACTCACAGGCCTCAGCCTCCTACACACAGCAAACCTTACACGGGTGGCTGATGTGTGTCCATCAAAACACTATTCTGAAAATGTTGGCAAGGCATAACCAAGGATAGTTGAGGGGAAACTTCTCTTGGTAGAGTTCTTTCACCAAACAGATGAATAAGAATAGAAGGAACAGAATAGCAGCATTGTGCAGCCCTGGCTGCTGGAGTCATGGGTCCAGGCTTCATGCATGACGACCCCTGGCACCAGCGTCATGTGCTCCCTGCCTCACCCTGCCTCCACCCTGCAGCTCTTGCCCAAAACCCACATCCCCCCCCATTGAGCCTGGTGACCTGGATTCCGACTTCTAGGACCACACAAGATGAAGAGTAGTAACATGGCCATTGCAGACGGGATTGGTGAGCCTACACCAGGAAGCTCCGCCAGACACAGAAACTGGATTCTCCCACGCATGCAGATGAGGAAAGTGGGGAGTCTCCGAAGATTAAAGGAGGTTTAGGGATATCACTCCCAGGACAAGAGTGTGGCACTGCTTTGGCTCCTGATTTAAATCAACACGTGTAAAATTTAAAAAAATAAAAGCACGCAAATGTGGTTGGACTCCACACGACGTCCATGAGACAACTGGAAATTTGAACACAGGTGGGTTGTTGGTGCTATCAAGGTCTTACTGTCTATTAACATGATGGTATCACGGTCCTTATCTTTTACAGATACACTCTGAAGTATTTATGAGTAAAAAATTATGATGTCTAGGATTTGCCTCAGAATGATCCAGAGAATGGGAGGCAGATGGAGGTGCAGGTAGGGTCAGATGGGCTGTGAGAGATCCCATGGGGCCCACTTGGGAGATCCTGGGGCCAGGTGACTCCCACCGCAATGCCCTCTATGACCCCACTGACCCACTGGCTCTGGGGGCTGAGGACTGGCCATCTCTGGGCGGGGACACTAGTTCATTATCCCACCTTTGACAAGCATATGGCGAATGTTCGCCAGCACTGCTTTGTGTGCAAACAAGGATTTAAAATTTCTAGGACACACTGGTTGCTTTCTCCTTTTGCTGGAATCCATCAAGCCGAACTATTGTTTGCAGACTGTTTATAGATTCGGGGACTACTTCAACAGACATGGTGAATAATGAAAGTCACAGGAAAACACTCTCTGTAAAGAGAAAGAGGGAACCAGATATACTTGTCCCAGGCATCCCTTCTGCACTCCTGTTTCGAGCTGCATAGGACAGCAGCTATGAAGTTGGTCCCACTCCTCAAGCAGCCCCTTGGACACGCAGGTGAGGGAGCCCTGTCTTTGGGAGGTGAAGCCTGGTGACTGCGGGGTATCTGCATATCCCCAGGTCCCCATTGCCAGCTCCGACCACTGCTCTTTGCTCCCGGGTGAAATTTCATACTCCTTTGATGTGTACTGCTGTCCCCTGGGCAGTAAGCATGCCTGGAGGCTGCCAGGGAGCCTGGGCTGCGGCCTGCATCCAGCAGCGATGGCCCAGGACCAAGGGCGGGTCAGGAACACCATCGTGGCAGAACAGGGAGAGCAGGGACTGGGTGGGCACAGACGGGTGGCACAGAGAAGCTGCCAGCCCCAAGGTCCTGGGGCTCCTTGAGCTCACCAGGGTGATGGGATGAAGGCGTAGGAGGGTTCCCATTAGTAGTTTGAGCCAAGCCAGTGAGGAGGGAGGATGTGGAGGCCACCAAGCCTGGTGCCCGCAGCACGTGGCCCACACCATCTGGCTAGGTTCTCTCCCCTTGCACCTCTGCCATCTACCAAGCTCCCTTCAGTCCCTCCCACTCCCTGACATGTGGAAGATTGACTCAACCTTCCTCTCTGCACTGGGGTGAACACTGGCCCCCCCGAATCTGTGTTTCCCTGGAACCTCAGAATGCAATCTTAGTGTGAAAGGGTTTTTTTGCAGATGTAATGAGTTATAATGAGCTCACACTGCTTGAAGGAAGGGGCCCTACATCCAAAGTGACTGTGTCCTCTCAGAAGGGGGGAGAGACCGCAGGACCCCGTGGGGGCGGTGCCAGGGGTCTCCAGTGCTCACTGTGCCCAGCGTGTGTCTGTGGGCTGGGAAAGCCAGGGGTGGCAGGCAACCGCCAGGAGCTGGGCTTCGGGCCTGCCACAGATCCCTTGTTCGTGCCTTCAGAGAAGGCAGGGCACCTCTGACCCTAGCTTTCTCACTTCTGGCCTCTGGAACTGTGCGAGCTCAAGTTTCTCTTATTCCAGAGTGTGCTCCTTTGTTATGACAGCTGTGGGAGCTGCATGCTCTACCAGCCCAGCCCCCTGGCAGTCCCGGGGGGTTCCAGCAGCCTGTGGGCAGCCCCTCCGACTGTCCTGGCGGGAACCCCAGACCCCGTCTAGCTCCCCTTGAACCTGGCCACCCTCACCAGGGGACGCACCCTGAGCCTGACACCCCTGCAAACCTTGCAAATCTGACCACACCCCACTCCCCTTGTGAGCTCATACTGTGTTTCTGGGGATGAGTGCTCGGCAGGCTTGCCTGGGGCATGTTGGAACCGAGGCCCCGAGCTTCTCCACCCACGCATCCACTCCCTTTGGCGCAGAAGCACACAACTCCTCTCAGTGAATGGCGTTTCCTTCTTTACCTCTAGAGTCTAGGCTGGCGGGACCTGCTATGGATGGCAGGATGGGAGACACGGGACAGCGCTCCTTCTGACCCACGACAGGCCTGTGGGTCCGCACTCTGCTTGCGCAGTCAGCGTGAGAACGCACGCCTACTGGGGGTGAGATCCACGGAACCATGGCCAGCCGACCCTTTACATGGGAGAAGGCACGGCCAGGTCCCCAAGCAAGGCCATTTAACCCTCAACCACCACTCCAGGGAGCCACCAGCGCTTGGTGCAGGTCACCGAGGTCTGCGAGCTTGCACTCGGCACCTTGTGGGCATGGTTTACTGAGACATTTATCCAGAACACAGCTCCTAGACTTGCCCGTTTGAGTACACACGTTTCTTCTGAACACCTTGTCCCCTTGTTGGCCTGGACCCTGCTGCTGGGCATTCGATCCAACCACATGCCATTGGTTCCAAAAGGTGTGTTGTTTGCATTAACATTTCTGTGATCAGCATGTGTTTTGCAGTGTTTTGATGTATTCTGTGTCCAACAGAAGTGTACTTATAAGAAGATACCATAACTTCAGTTCACTGAACATCTCAGGATAGCCTGAAAATTCTCTGAATATAGGTGAGATTATTAGAAAGGGAGAGAGAGAGAGAGAGAGAGAGAGAGAGAGAGAGAGGCAGGCAGCATCACCCATGGCTTATGACCACCTGTTGTCCCCAAGTGTATGGGAAAACCTGAACAGTGATGATTCTGGCCTCAGAATGTTTCAGAAGAGTCAGAGTCTGAATGCAGAAGTTTGCAAACAGATTTATTCTGTGTGTGCTTTGCCTCTTGCAAGCACAGAGAGCTGTGTGGTATGAATCCAGAGTCTACCTTGGATGCACACAATATGCATACGATGCAAATTCCAAGGGATAAAACAGCACCATTCCATAATGTAAGCATCAGCCTAATTTATTTCTTGAATGAACATAAAATAATGGCAGGTCTTACAACTGACGATGCCTCAGAGGGAAGGAGACTTGGGATTCCCTCAGTGGCACCCTAGAACGCTGGCACAGCTACCGTCAGCCACACCTGGATGCATGAATGCCGTGGGTGGCATCCCTCTCGGACCTCACCCCACCACTCGCCCCTCCTTGTGATTTCCAGGGAGCCGGGAGTCCTGTGTACACTCTACGCACCCCTTGGCAGCTTTGCTTCTTCCCCTCCTTTGGTCTACAAGGTGTGAACTCTCATTTCCTCCGCTCCTGCTCTGACCCTCACACCTGTCACTCCCCTGGGGGGCATGGCAACCTGTCAGGAGTTGGCTGGTCCACCCCAAACACCCAGACTCATTCTTGACATCAAATCCCACATCCACCTGACCAGCCAATCTGTCAAAATATGGTCAACATATTTGGCACTTGTCCCCAACCTCATGCTTGCACACACATTGTGAGCTGTCTGCATTTCTCACCCGCTTGACTGCAGTGGCCTCGTGGCTAGTGTCCCTCCTGCCACCACCCCAACAGCCCTTGTTTGTTGCCCCAGTGGCAGCCAGAGATGCTGTGCTATCACCCTCACATTCATCCTGCTCCAGCTGCACTTGGCCACTTTGTAGGACCTGCCAGGTTGTCCCTGCCTCAGGACCCTTGCATTGTCTGGTCTGACGTCCTGGAGCAGTCTTCTCTTTGACCTGGCCAGGATTCATATCACAGCTTCCTTTAGGGCTTTACTTCAATCCCACCTGCTCACTGGCTTCTCCTTGCCGTCTTATATGGAAAGGTAATACCTAGCGGCATTTCCTTGTTGCCTTCCTTGTCGCTTAGCACCCACCACTCATATCCTGCATGCTCACCCCCATCTTGGAGTTGGCACTGTGCTTCAGAGAACGTGAGCTCACGGAGCAGGTGTGTGGGCTCCTATCCCCCAGGGACAGACTGTGCCTGGCTCATGGCAGGCAATCGGTAGCTTTCCAGGTGAAGTTAACAGAATGAATTTCCTCCTAGCCCCACCTGGTCCTCTTCTGTGACCTGCTATGTCATGCATGGTTTTCCCAAAAGAGCTTCCTGGACCCCAGCCCACCCACCTTGTCCCCTGCAGTAGTACATCCCACAACATTGCCCATATTCCTACCCTTCTTACACCTTGTTCTTTCCCAATTTTCTGCTTATATGATGTCACTCCTGACAAAGCCTGGCAGCACAGCCCTCTCTGCGATGTGGCTGGCCTCATGGCTACGGGGCACCTGTCTTCTCTGCTCTCAACAGAGAACCCTGCACACAGCAGCGTCCCCCCACCCCCCCTACACACACATGTGCGGAGTGAACGGGAGGGATACCCGTGCTCCTCCCAGCTCATACCACGCATTGTCACAGGCCCTGTGTATCACCTCCTGCCCTTCCTAGATCTGTGCTCTATGGACAGCACACAGCAAATATTTGCCAAATAGAATTAAGTGGTAGCATTTTAGCTATTGGCGCCTTTTTCCAAGCAGTGCAGTTAGTGCTCTTGTCCTGACAGCCCCCCAGACACCCTTCCCAGCACCTAAGCCGGTCCCACATCATGCATCCTCTCCGTGGCTTTGAAACTGCCTTCAGGACTATGAATGAGCACTTCAAGAGTGTATTATAAATTCAGACATGTCTATTGGGCTTTCAAGTGTCGCAGCAGGAACCTCTTCCTCCAGCAGCCTGGGGGTGGAAGGCTTCCCCACCTTTCCAGAGTGGCTCCTCCCACCGCATTATCCTGCCTGAAGTTAAAGACGGGAAGAAGACGGAAAGCCACCTGGTGGAGCCTCTAAAAGCCCCTCCGTGTTTCCACGAGGCAGGTTTTCTGCTGCTCTGGTGTCACATTGTTCACACTGTTGCCGGCTCATCTCATGGGGGCATCAAGCCCAGATTTCGTTGTTCTCATAACCTTGCCCCAAACGTGGCAATCTGCTTAAGCCCTAATCTTTTCATTGCCGAAGAAAAGCACTAAAACAGGCTAGCTGAGGAAGCACTAAAGCACAAAAATGAGACTAGACATAAGTAGCGAGCGCAGAAAGGGATGAGGGCGCCAGCGTGCAGGAGGGTTTGTGGGTTGCCCATGCCCCATGCACCAGAGAACCTCTCTTGCTGGTTACACGCGTGGCAGTTACTAAGAGGGCAGTGCTGGCCGTGGGTCCCTGTCCTCGGATCCAGACCTTGCTCTGGCTACCTGGTCCCCGGCTGCCCCTGCTGCTAACCATTCCCTGGGAGCCCCCTTTCTGTTTCTTCACAGCTCTCTGCCCTTCTGGAAAGATGCTGCTCATGTCTTTATTGATGTGTTTAGTTTCTGCAGCCCCAGTAGATTCTAATCTGTGATAAAAAGGTCCATCTCTGTCCTGCACGGTGGCACCTCACTACCCAGAATGCGCCTGCTCAGGCACGACACGGTGAGTGGCATCCACACAGCCACCCCGCCAGAGCCCGATGCAGCATCTTGTGCCCTGGCTTTGCTCCCTCCTTTGCCCACTTGCTCCCAGAGCCCTGTGTTACCATCTCCCGCTGCTGCTCGGGCTCACACATCACTTCTCTGCCCCCTCCTCCCAGAGCTTTCTGCTCTGAGATTTATCATGACAAAGCCTAGGCATTTCAGCTCTGAGCTTAGAGGAGAGGAATACACAGTATTTCACCTGTGAAATAAGCACCATGCTCCCTGCTTATATTTAAAAATGTCTGAGAAAGTCCTTAGCCCCATGAGGAGGTTCCAACATGAGTGACTTGGCTGGGCAGGTGTCTCTGAGCCAGCAAGAATCCCTTTCTTTTTTTTTTTTTTTTTTAATTTTTTTTTTTTTTTTTTATGATAGTCACAGAGAGAGAGAGAGAGGCAGAGACACAGGCAGAGGGAGAAGCAGGCTCCATGCACCGGGAGCCCGACGTGGGATTCGATCCCGGGTCTCCAGGATCGCGCCCTGGGCCAAAGGCAGGCGCCAAACCGCTGCGCCACCCAGGGATCCCAAGAATCCCTTTCTATTGAACAAAATATTTATAGAGGAAGTGCAATTTAGAGAGACTTTGACATATGTGCAAATCAACCTTGACACCTTTCAAGCGACCTTCCCTCCAGCCTCTGGTTATGGGATTGATGGGCTTGGTTTCCACCACCTGCATGGTTCTGAGCACTCTGCCGCTTACTGTTGGGATCTCATTTGCCTGCAAGCAGGGAAGGGCCCCTCCACAGCAACAATTTGAGCTTAGAAATCACGCTGGCCGCCCATGGGCCTAGTGGTCCTCAGATACATTCTCCTTCACTGCACACACACACGCGCACCCACACACATACAATTACATTAGGGGTCATATTTGAATATGAGGAGAAAGGGCCTGACTAGTGGAGGCATCAGAAGCCAGGGACATATCACCTCCAGCGGTGCCAGGTCTGAGTGTCTTTAAGGGTCTGATTGGCCCTCAGAGCGTGGGTTCCCTAAATCCAGCAGCCCAGGCACCTTGCTTGCCAGCCCCAGGCAAACCCCCTATTTGCAAGACTAGTTTTTTATTTTAATTTTTTAAATTTAAATTCAATTTTCAAACATATAGTATAACACCCAGTGCTCATCCCATCAAGTGCCCTCCTCAGTGCCCGTCACCCAATCACCCCAACCCCCCCGCCCACCTCCCTTTCCACTATGCCTTGTTCGTTTCCCAGAGTTAGGAGTCTCTCAGAGTTAGGAAGTTTGTCTCCCTCTCTAATTTTTCCCACTCAGTTCCCCTCCTTTCCCCTATAATCCCTTTCACTATTTCTTATATTTCCCATGTGAGTGAAACCATATGATGATTGTCCTCTGATTGACTTATTTCATTCAGTATGATACCCTCCAGTTCCATCCATGTCAAAGTAAATGGTGGGCATATTACTCAGCCATCAGAAAGGACAAATGCACGTCTAGTTTCTTTCAAGAACTCAAATACTGTGACCACGCAGGGCCTGCAATCTGCAATGAACCCCAAGGCTGGATCTGAGGCAGAAATGGCCCCCAGAGATGGAGCATGAGCCCCCCACACCCTTGGACCTCATACTCCATGCCCCTGGTTTCTGAATGACTTTGGAATCCCCATGCGCTTTCCTGAGGAAACCTCACAGAATTTTGCTTGTTTATTTGAAATACTTTAACAATATGTATATAATAATTCCAAATGTTGTATTTTAGATGTAGGAATAGAGATGCAGTTTTCATAACTGCATATCATATTATTTTACCTGCACGCACTTCAGTATGTGTGCCTCAAAGATGACCATTTTCCTTGAAATGTGCCAGAAGGCTGTTGTAGTCTAAACCATTATCAGTAATTCATGAATATGAAATAGTACCCAGTCTGTGGTCAGTTTCTTTGAATATTATTTTTATAAAATATTATAGGGTTTTCTACCACTTATAAATCATATTTTGGTATGATTGAAATGATCCATACACAAGAGTAGCAGGACACACAGAGAATGAGACATTCTACCCACTGAGACCTCCTGTTCTCCCCACACTCACTTCCACTTCCTGTCCCACAAACATTATTAACATTTCTCTGTGTCCTTCTGTTTTTCAGCTCTGAATATTCACACAAGCAAACAAAAGTACCCTTGTTGTTCTATACAAATCCAATCAGGCTCTGCTTGCCGTTTGGCTCCTGGCTTCTTCCTGCTGAACTTGGCTGTCCTGGTGGCTTTTCCTGGGAGCATGTGGAGCATGGCCGTCGACCCCTCAGCACCCTGTGCTACCACCTAATGCCCAGGCACGCTGGCTGACCACTTGTGCACATCTGGTTTCTCTTTAATTCTCTGCTACTCCCCAAAATAATGGCAGGAACATCTTCGTGCACATATGCAAGTGTCTCTGGAGGTCCCAGTTCTGGGGATTACCACAGAGGGTGCTGAAATAAAATCTGTGCTGTGACACCAAGATGTGGGCCATGAAGCAGTGCCATAGCCTTTCAGGGGGACAGTGAATCATCCCACTCTTACTATGTTAATGCCCTTGATAAAATAATGTTTACATTAATTTCTACACCTCTGGTACTGGCATGAAGTAATGGTTTATTTATGATATTTCACAAAATGTTCCTATATCGACAGCACCAGTATTTCCCATTAGTGATTATTTTTTATAGCAGCAGAAGGTGGGCACGGTGGCCGATGGATGGGGAAAGCTTGAGAATCACAGGGTCTGGGGTCCTTAGAGCTGATGAGCCGATGGCTTTAGAAGAAGTGCTTGCTCATCTCCAAGAACTATCCCTGGAGTGGGACAAGTACACGTTTGGAAGAAGCCATCAACAATGGTCTCAAGAAACGAGAACATTACTAAGAAAAGTTACAGAGTCCCACCTTTTGAGTTTTTGGTGAAAGCGGCCGTGTGTCAAGGTTTCATTCAAATATAACACATGAGCTGAGCAACATACGAAGGCTTCTCTGGTTTCCTGAGGCTTGATACTTCATCTAGCTTCCTAAATACAAAATTCTCGATCAGAATATCAGCTTTGGTGCAGTATGTCATGGGTTTCACATGCTGAGCCCTAAAAGATTGCCTCTGTTTCTGGAGAACAGCACCATGCTGTTCTTGAGAATACCTTCTTTCTGTTAATATTCTCTCCCCTTGCCCCTTTCCCAAGACCCTCCCTCACTGCCCCAAATGAGATACTGCTGAGTCCACAGGAGACATCACACCTCCCTTCACTGCCCCAAATCATTCTGCATCTTGCTTCCTAACATTAATCCTCCATCGGAGGTGTGGAGCTGAAGATATGGACTTAGGGTTCAGACATAAACAGAGATTTGTGTCCACGGCAGCAGAAGTGTTAACACAATCCTAGCAGAACAAGCGACTGCACACGCAGCATGGGTTTCCTGGTTCTCACTTTTAGGAAGGCTGTCTAATAACCTGAGAGTCAAACGCAAACCAGGCAGCCTCTCCCTCCTGGACAGCCGGGGTGAAGAGGGGAAAGCAAGCCAGACACTAATAGAAAATCCCTCGGGGCTGCATTTGCAAAGGGGTCGAGGGAAGTGGGTCAGGAGAAAGGCACTGCTGCCCCCCGTTGAGTCATTGTGGCAAAAATAGCTCTGAGGAGCCTGCTTTCATCGCCAGGCACCTGCCTGTTCATTCAGACACTAAACCACAGGTCCAAGGAAGCGCCTGGAAATGAGATACTGCTGAGTCCACAGGAGACATCAAATTGTGAGTCAACCGAGAATGCTCTCAAAGCTGCCAGCTGTGACTCTGCAGGGTTGCTGTTGGTTTTTTTTTTTTTTAATTATTATTATTGTATTGTTTTTTCTTTGCCTCCTTGTGAGATGGTGTGTTGTGTTGGTTTGCAAGGTGACTGCACCATAAGTGAAATTTGAGGCCAAAGGACTCAAAGGCCAAATAAGGAAACAAACAAACAAACAAAAATCAAGCCAAATCAAATGGGAATTATCTTGTCCATTGAGAAAACTTCTAGAAGATTCTTGTTCCACCAGAAGAACTCCCTTCCTATCGGCTACTCCCGATAAAGAATGTCATCGTAAGAGTAATATTGCCTAGTACCATGGACTGAATGTCTGTGTCCTCCCCCAAATCCTTGTGTTGAAAGCCTAATTGCAATGTTAGTATTAGGAGGTGGGGCCTCCAGGAGGTGATTAGTCATGAGGGTGGAGTCCCCAAGGAAGCGAGCCTTGCCCTTATAAGAAGAGCCCGCTTGCTCTTTTTTTTCTGCCATGTGAGGCCACAGGGAGGGGACGGCCCTCTGTGAACCAGGAAGGTGGTCTCAGCCAAGATCCAGACCGTGCTGGCACCCTGATCTCAGGCTTTCAGCCTTGAAAAGTCTGAGAAATAAATGTGTGTGACTTAAACCACTCAGTCTTTGGTGATTTGGTGATTTGATGATAGCAGCCTGTGACGACTAAGGCAGTAAGGAAATGATGAGACCTTGCCTACCCCCAGGGCTAGTTCCTTGCAGACTCAGGAAAAAAGGCCAAAACCACAGAGGATGTATCAGAGTCTTCCCAGAATGAGTCCTTCCTTTTTTTTACAGCAATAGAAGTCCCTGGGTTTGAGATGAACACTTAGCTGAAGCCTCCAGGTCCTGCCTTCCTTGCAGCCAGATGCAGACACAGAGTAGGTATGACGTGGCTGGAGCCATCCTGCGCCGACGAGCTGCTCTGCTCACTTCCCTTATTTCTCTCCCCTTCCACTGCTAGAACAGCTGCTCGAACAGCGTGAGAGAAATGATGGCGAGGCTCCAGGGCTGGAAGAGCAACAGGATGGAAGGAACCTGGAAAGCTGGATGACATCGTGGAAAGGAGGCACCTGCTACACCGGGCCACGCCCTTCTGCGCCCTTGGAAGTCAGAGAAACAAAGGCGGACAGTCTGGGTGCTTTTGTAGTGTGTGGCCGCTCTGCCTGCATCTCAGCTAAGCCAGAGACCAGTGAGAACCACCCTAGAGAACTCTGCTCTCTTCTGGGGGACTGAAAACAATGGACAGTCCTATGTCGGTTGGGCGCCTATGATCTGGGGACTCTGCCCACGACTTGATCGGTCTCTAAAACTGTGTGACACACTCCTGTTTTCTACAAAAGCGGTTCAGACCCTTGTGCCTTCCTCCCTCTTCCTATAACTATACCAAAGTTACACTAGATAATTCTTAAAATACTTTAAGTATAAATAATAAAAGACTCTCCAAGAGAGATCTGAGGACCGCTAGATGTTCCCAAGATCACATTGGGGGATCTTAGATGTGTCTTCACTCTCACTATTTCACAGAAGTACAGCAGAGTGTTCCAGAGACTCCGTGGCATGAGGTAGGCACAACAGGTGGAGCAGAGGCAGCAATGACAGCCCAGTAGTGTTTCACTAGGCCAGAGAGTAAAGAGATTTGCAGAAATCTGAAAAAAAAAACCAAACCATTCTTTTCTCCTATTTTTTTTGTTTTAGAAAATAGTCATTTTCCCATAAAAATATATTATTTTTGTTACCATACAATGTTTTATTACTATTTTTAAAAGGTTTTATTTATTTATTCATGAGACATACAGACAGAGAGGCAGAGACATAGGCAGAGGGAGAAGCAAGTTTGCTGTGGGGAGCCTGATATAGGACTTGATCCCAGGACTCGGGGATCATGACCTGAGCCCAAGGTAGACACTCAACCACTGAGCCACCCAGGTATCCTTATTATTGTTATTTTTAAACAAATAAGTAAAATTTTTAAAATCATCAGTTTTAAATTTCCAACAAGGTGTATGGTGTAACCTACACTCAGAAAAGCTCTTTGGGGTCCTCGGTAAGTACAAAAGGTGTAGAAGGGTCATGAGGCTCAACATCTGGGAGGAGTTGATGTAAGTCAAAGATCTTCGGAGCAACCCCTCTGCTAGTGTCCTTTCTCTGCTCATTACATCGCCCCCTCCCTGCACACGCACACGCGAGAGCAGCCACTCCTGATTTTCTCTTTCCAGCAAGTGGACATCTCTTTGCCCCGAAGGTCCCACAAAATGCCCCCTGAAATAAGGAAGCTCACTACTAGCACAGAAAGTTGCCCTGTCAGACTTGGCATCGTGACAATAGCTGCCCTGCTGAGGTCGTTATGCAAACTATTTTGCCCCTTCTCCCCCAGCTTTCTGATTCTTTTGTTGGTATCCCAGCAGCAAACCTTTTCTGCCTCCTGCTGACCTCCTTGTCAAAACAGCCCCTGGCGGCAGCCCCCACTGACTTGCCACTTACAGGGGAAGAGGAAACACCCGACACTCACAGCTAAGGTTGACTTCGACTCATCACCATGACCTTCCCTGCAGAAAGCAGGTCCTTTATTCATGTACCTACACACCAAGGACAGAAACTACAGATTGGGTGCAAGAAATCTGAACACATTTGGAAACTGTGGGCATTGGCCATGCTTCCTGACTAGAGCGCAAGAATCATTATGAAGGTTTGAATCGGAAACTGGGCTTTCCAACGATAAAAATGTGCCTTCTGAAAGTCTGTCAAAGAAGAGAGGAAGTAGACATCTCAACTGTAGACATAAGAAAAACAGTTGCCAACACATGAAATATTAGGATGAACAGGATGTACCCAAAGCTGCTCTCACCAGATGTTTTACCATGTTGGGTGAGTGCCATGTTTCTTTCTTTTTTTTAAAGAAAGTTTGAGTGAAAATAGGAAAAAGGTTGAAAAAAGACATACATTTAAATCAAGCATCTAATAAATGCAACAAATAATATGTCAAAATGGTATATACATATACACCTCCCCAGGGAATATAATATAAAATCAAGAATAAATGCAAATCTGAAAAATCATTGAAATAAATTGTGAAAGAAATTAAAATAAAAGAAACTAAATATGAAGCAAAAAAAATTTATTTTATTATATTTAACAAATACACAACACATACACTCCAGCTATATGTAGTTTTGTCTTCCTGGGATGGTATATGAAACCAGGAAGAAAACCAAAATATTTTACCCCAAAACATTTTTCAGAGGTTCATTCAAAAAGGACCTGAGTATATGTACCAGCTCTTGGCATTTTCTGAACCAATTAATCAATGTAACACATTTTAATACACAATTTGCATGAGATGATTATGAGACTTCTCTGTCTCCTCCCTGCCACCGGGGTCCCCGAGAGGCTCCCAAGGAACACAGGAGGTGTGTCTGCGGAGGAGGGATGTCATCTTGGTGATTGGAGTCAATGGTTCCTGAACTTTGTCATGCACATCATCACCTGGGAGGCTTGGCTACCACAGATCCCAGGGACCCACTTTCTGCGGGTCTGGGGAGAGGAGGCTGGCTCCATCCTATTTCTACCCGGTTCCCAATTGATGCCAGCCCCCAGCCCCCACCCCCCACTTTGAGAACCCGAGGTCTAAATCAGCAGCAGGTTATCAGTTGCAGAAGAATGAAACATCACTTGAAGATCATCCAAGGGGAGAGCTATTGGTGTCAAGCGTCACATGACTGGGGTCTCAATGGCTTTTCTGTGCTTGGGGCAGGCCAACTGGAGGCATGCACATGTGGGTGATGCTGCAGAGTATTGCAACAGCCTCCTGCCCCGGCAAATAGCTTAAAACAAAAGCAAGTCTAAAGTGTAAAGTATGCGTGAATGAATGTCCAGCATTTCCTGCGCTGACTTCTCTTTAATGCTCCCTTTGAAATATTAAACGCTTTAAAATACAGTTTTGGCGTGTGTAGTTTTCTGGCATCTGAGGCGTGTTATTTGCTGGGCTATTGGGTAGTGCAGGGCTGGTGGGAGAGGAAATCTCTGTGGTGGCCAAAGCCGCCCGGACAGAACATGTGCAGTGGACATGTCATTGTATGCCCAGTCTCTAGCTGGGTCTGGTTTCTCCAGCTTCCTGCACTTGGGAAGGCTGCCCCAAGGTCAAAGCTCTCTGCTTAATCCTTTGCTGGGTCGTGGTCCCCACTCTCACACTGGGGAGAAGTGTGGGCATTGCACTTTTCCCCAGGGGATAGGCTTGCCTGCCCTCCGAGGGTGTGAGACCAACGTGTGCTGGGGTCCTGTGGAGACTCTCTCACCAGATTTGGACAAGGAGGCCAGTGCCCCATTTGGAGCCCCAGCCATTGCAGCAGCCTGAACTATAGAGACCCCATGGATGCAGGCCAAGCACGGAGGTGTGGAGGATTGGGGAGCACCTGCAAGATGCATGGAGCATATACAGGCTTCTCCAGGGGACCTAGAGTCATAGCACGATAGGTGGGAAGTTGGCACCCTGACCCACAGTGGTGCCGGTCTGCACTGATCAGGACCTGTGGTATTCCCATTGCACTGGTGATGCTTGCCCCTGGTGGGGAGGGGGCTACCCACCATCTACCCCTGCCTTTGAAGGAAGTCTATGAGTCAGGTCAGCTTCCTTAGAAACTCATCTTTCCACTACAGAAGCCCACAGAGGGGATCCCTGGGTGGCTCAGTGGTTTAGCGCCTGCCTTCAGCCCAGGGCATGATCCTGGAGACCCGGAATCAAGTCCCACATCAGGCTCCTTGCATGGAGCCTGCTTCTACTTCTGCCTGTGTCTGTGCCTCTCTCTCTCTCTCTCTCTCTCTCTCTCCGTGTGTGTATCTCTCATGAATAAAAAAATAAAATCTTTAAAAAAAAAAAGAAGCCCACAGAGCTTCCTCTCTCCACCCAGCTCGGCTTGGGAGGGCGTCCAGTGTAGGCTTGGTCAGTGGGACTCTTGACTCTTGAGCAAGTCCCCAACAAGTGGTGACAGTTGGAGCCTGTTCTGTTCACTATGGCCACTCAGAGCCTGACGACAAGGACACACCCGCCGCATAGTTCCTGTTTCCCGGTTCTGGACTTCTGGCCTCCGCTCACCCCCCAATTCCCCCTTTGTTGAAGACAGCTGTAGAGTCAGCGCTGCGGCTTGCTGCCTGGGTGCCTGCTTGATCCAGCGGAGCCAGGAAATGGGCTCGGAGGGAAAACCTGAGCAGACCAGCAGGCTGATCATCCCATGGAAAGGAGACCTTAGAAATTGTGACTAAGAACCTAAGGTCCAACGTCCTCCCCGACTTTGCTCCAGGGCCAGTGCATCCGGCATGGGCCAGGAGCATGGGCCTTTGGAGCCAGGCACCAAGTCCCAGGGAACAGCTGCTTGGCCTTTTGAAGCCCGTATTTCATTACAAACGAGGTGCTCTTATTTCCGCATGTCCCGAAAGCCTGAGTCAGCTGGAGCAGCGGAGGGGTGGGGAGATGGGGAGGCCCAGTCTTGCCCCTGGTGTGGCTCCCAGAATCCCCCATGCCCTGCATTTCAAACACGACTGCACTGAGCCGAGGCTCTGTGTCCGCCTAGACCCATTTCCCCAGACAGGCCCCAGTCCATCACTCCATTCCCCAGGGCTGGTCCCATGCTGGAGAGATGGGGCGCCACCAGTGATCAAGGGACCTGGCAGGTCACAGGTCGCCTCCCGCCCTCCTCCCTGCACAGTACAGACAAACCTGGTGGGGCATGAGGCAGGGCCCTCATGGAGAGCACTGGGGGTGCAGGACATGTCAGTAACCCGAGATGGCCGTGGGCAGCACATGGCAGTGACACCCTGTGCTTCTAAGAGCCTAAATCCTGAGGCTGAAGGACTTGGCTCTTCTTTTTCATATCCTGTGACAAGCCTGCTTGCTGGGCACCCAGGGCCTGAGGATTTGGGGTGGCAAGCCTGGGAACATGTACCTTTTACCCAATGAGTTCCTGACTCTGTTCCTGACAAGTTCCTACTTGTCTCATGTGTAGACTTCAGCTGTGACTCAGTGGCTGTAACTGGCCGACACTGTAAAGCCCCCAGCCCCCAAATGACTGCTGCTGGGGGCTGGAGGGAGGGTAGGAAAGGAGTGCACCGTACCACCTCTGGGTGCATGGTTCACCTCATGCAGAATCAGGATGAGGTGTTGTGTGGCCACCTTTGGATATTTCTCTAAGTTTTGGCTTCTGTTACCCCCAGGCTGTGCCTGCATATTTCTGAGGCCAGCTATTCCTACGTTCCCTCCATAATGCACACATAGATTTCACATCTTCTAAGCCAATAAAAATGTGGTCATCCCTCCAGGGGAGGAAGATTCTGGAGAAGGCCGCACCCATTGACTTCATGGAAATTACTGGACTTTATGGAAACTCTTCTGCACACTTGGGAGTGGAAGACACCTCGAGCAAGCAGACCAAGGACAGACCTCCGCACTGCCCCAGATGAGGAGCTGCAGAACTGGCCAGTAGCCCGAGGGCCGTAGGAATGCAGAAGAGAGCAGCAAAGTGCTAAGAGACAAATGTTGAATGGACATGCCCTGGATACAGGAGCACAGGGAAGGAGGGCTTGGAGATGGGCCAGGGCCCTGAGCATGGATCATGCATGCACCCTCCACTGGTCTGAGTGTGGATCATGTGTGTACCATCTACAGGCCTGATGGTGGATCACATGTGGACCATTCATGGGCCTAAGCATGGGTCACCTGTGCACCATCCACGGATCTGAGCATGGATCTCACTGATGGGCTGAAAAGACAGGGGTGGAACCAGTGTGGCAAACAGCTACCCAGCCCTGAGTCCCTGGTGGTGTTCTGAACAGGCACATGCATGGACTCCTGTGGTCCTCACTGCCCGGGGATCGGTTTCTTCATGTGCTCAATTACCAGTGGGCCACACAGACATGAAACCCCTATGCCCATGGCCCCATGGAGGCAGGCTTGGACTGAGCCATGTGGCTCACACAACTGCGTTCCTGACAACTACTCTATAAACACGCTTACAGGGGGTGCATTAGTTTCCTGGAGCTGCTGTAACAAATTATCACAAACTGGGCTCCTTCAAACAACAGAAATTTATTCTCTCAGAGCTCTGGAGGCAAGAAGTCTGAAAGCAAGGTGTTGGACAGAGCTGTGCTCCCTCTGGGGCTTGAGGAGAATCCCTCCTGCCTCTTGGGCTTCCAGCATCCTCAGGCGTCCCTCACTGGTGGCTGCATCACTCCTGTCTCAATCTCCGTCTTTCCCTCACCCTCTCACCTGGGTCTCGGTGTCTCCATCTCCTTCCTCCTCTTATGAAAACAGCCTAAACCCACAGTAGTCACATCTCAAGACCCCTGACTTGACATCCGAGAAGACTTCATTTCCAAACAGGGTCCCATTCACAGAACCAGATGCCAGGAGGTGGAACATATCTTTTGAGGGACACAATCCAGTCCCCCTGCAGGGGGTTATTCATCAAGTTTTGGGGGAAGTGGAAGAATGAGCCATGGGAAATTCAGGAGAGACTGGGGGAGAGAGAATAAAGTGAGGCCTTCATCTCAGATGATGGCACAGATTTGGGTTGAAGTCAGGAGTGACAGTAAATGATGAGAAAAATCATGTGTCCTGAATCCTGAAAGGTGGAAGGGGCCTGTCAGATGACTGCTCCAAGAGGTGTGTGGCTGGTCCTCCTGAGGAGTGGATGGAAAGACTGGGGAACTCCACAGAGCTGGTAGTTTGTACAACATTGTGAAAGAACTAAAAACCCCTCAATTGTTCACTTTCAGTACTTAATTTCACGTTATATGAATTTTACCTCAATGAATTATTTAAAGAAAAATCATCCTGAAGTTGAGTGGAGAGGGGAGCAAGAGGGCAGTGGGTGGAATCAAAAAACATCAGGAGTTCCACGAGGTTAATAAACTGGGCTGGCATGGTGTGTCCCAAGACTGGCTCTCAGGGCGAGCGACACAGAGGATGCTCCAGAAGGACCAGTGTCCCTGAGCCACCTACAGTCAGATGTCTGGGACTCTCCTGGGCAGGTGTGGAGTCGGTAGAAACAGAGGCTCCTCCAGGAGGAGCAGCATCTCCACCTCCAGGCCAAGAGCCTTGAAATAATCAGGTTGCAAAAAGTAAGCAGCCCCACGCAGCTGGTTTGTGGTGGTATATTTAGGAGATGACACTGCAGATTTGTTTACCCACCTGTGCTGCTTGTTCTCTCCTGACTTTTTGGGAGAGCACCCCAGACCTTGCCACTCACTGGCTTATTCTGTGTCTCATTGTCCAATTAAAAAGAAATCTGCAGATTCGTTGAGCACCTCAGCTGTTTAGGTTCATGCTTGGGAGAGCTGGAAAGCCAATAACTGCTCTGTTATGTAAACATCCTCTCCTCCCACCACCTGCCCCCTCATCCCGTCCTCACTATCTCTCTGCAAAGTGGGGATGGAACCTGTGGCCGTGAGAATGAAGACTGCCTTGAACAAATGTTCCTCAAGCTCTAATTCACATACAGTTGTAAGGTTCATCTTGCAAACCTAGGAGTAGATGTTCAATAATGTGGAAATGGAGTGAATAGCTTAATTCAAAGAGGACGGGTAGCAGCCAGGGTTCCTGCGGGACTCGGGCAGCACCCAGAGGGTGTTCTGGGAGGAATGCTTGTGCACGCCCTGCCAAAGTGCATTTGTTGAAGTCTTAACTGCCAGTGGGATGGTGTGAGGAGGCGGGGCCACTGGGGGTGACAAGGTTTAGGTGTGGTCCTAAGGGTGGGGCTCCCAGCCAGGGTCAGTGCCTTTATAGGAGGTGGAAGGCAGCCAGGTCTGCTAAACACACACGGGGAAAGCAGGAGGACACAGCAAGGCGGTGGCTGTCTGTGAGCCAGGATGCCACCCTCGCTGGGACAGAATCTGCCAGCACCCGGACACCCAGGCTCCAGAGCCCCAAGAAGCACACATGGGAACTGTCATGCTCCCCAGGCGGTAGCATTCTGTTAGAGCCTCTCAGATTCACTGAGATGGGGCTGACCCAGAGAGCATCTAAAGCATGGGCTCCCTAGGCACGTGCTGTGGAGTTGGGTATTCAGCAGTGGGTGGTAGGGGCTGGGCGGACAGCCAGATTTGCACCCTGATGCCTCAGCCCGCAGGGCAGGGATGAGGTGAGCAAGCCAGACTGCAGCGAGCTGACCCCCGGGGACAGGAGCCGCAGCCAGACGGATGCGGGGCTGTGGGGAGACGGACACCATCACTGCCAGGTCAGGCGGGCCAGGAGCACAGGGCAGAGCAGGTGCCTGAACACCCCCAACACGCTCCCCTTGATCAGCCAAACCCATCAGCAACCGGATCAAGTGAGTAGGGGTCAGCCTCCTGGGGGTAGGGCAGGAAGGACAGTGGGCCTGCAGGAGCAATGGAGAAGCAGCCGCCCAAAGACGGCTGCTGGAGGGAAGTGGACCTGCCAGATACCCGAAGGAGAGACAGCGGTGGACGTGGCCACTGCACGGAGCAGACACACTCACACCCAGCTGATGGTAGATAACGGCCTGCCACTTGAATGGCCAGGCTGTCCTTGTGCTTACCCTGTGTCCCTCTTTCACCCTGGCCACGCAGCCCCGGAGTGGAAACTTAGAGGTGCCTCTCAGAACAGTGAGCGCCTGGCTGACCGGCAACTTGGCCTCAAGTCACTTGGAAGGACAATCAGGCCATGCTGGTTTTTGGTCCCCGTGACCAGTCCTTCCCATCTCTGCTGTGCTGTGGGGGGTGGGGGAGCTGGTGGGCAGAGCTGCTTAGGAAAACATTCCTGCTGCCAATCTGATTTTTTAAGGGTGGGAGGGAACACCCAGCTGAGGACCACTAGGCATTCCGGCTCTGTCCCCAACCTGCTCAGGGCTCACCATCCTTTTCCAATGACTTAAGAAATGACATAAGCAATCTGGACGCAAATGCACTTGTAAACTCGTTTTTTTTGGCTGGCATTGGAGTGTCCACTTTTAATAACTATGACATTTTTAAAGTTTTTTAAAGGTTTTATTTATTTATTCATGAGAGACACACAGAGAGAGGCAGAAACATAGGCAGAGGGAGAAGCAGGCTCCCTGTGGGGAGGGCGATGTGGAACTTGATCCCAGGACCCTGGGATTATGACCTGAGCCGAAGGCAGACCCTCAACCACTGAGCCACCTGGGCGCCCCCATTTTTAAAGTTTTGAAAGTGAAAAGCTTGAAAGAAAAAAGTAGTGCCCTCGGAGATCATGAACATTTCCCTGGAAGGATGGCCCCTGTGTTCTGTTGTTGGTATGCCTCTGAGAGACGGTGGCTCCCACGTCTCCGTCCACATGCAGGCTCTGCCCGTGGCCAGATGCAAAGGCTGTAGGTGCATAAATCTCCCAAAAACAGGTGAAAGAAAGGCCACGTAGCCATTCCCTGGTCATGCACTGAATTTAATGAGCTTTATCCTTCCTGGGGCCTTAATCTAAATAAGAACCATACCAACAGCTATAAAAGCTACGGCCTTTTCTTTGAAATCTCAATTAAAACCAACACAAAACAAGAGTGTTTGGCGTCTCTGTGCAGGACCATCCTGCAGGAAGAAAATTTTTAAAAAATTTGGTAAAACTCCAATTAGAACTGCTCCCCTGTCTGCAATTCCACTGCTGCTTGTTTAAAAATAAATAAACCAGAAGGGATCCATGGAGATAGGACTCGGGTACATCCACCATCTCAAAACCAATTTTCAAACGTTTTCAGTTCTGGCTTAATGCCAGAACATGTTTTGACATGATTCTTCCCCCTTAATTTATAACCTCTGTGTATCTGCGGGGAAATTCAACCCTTATGTTTCTGATTCCTTTACACTTAACTCATCAGATGCTGCCCTGTAAGAACCATTTGATGTCAAGGGGCTTTGAGCACTTTTTTATGAGGCCTTTTAAACCTGTTCCCCCTTAGAAACAGGAAGTTGGGTTTTTCCAGAAGTAAGCAGACTCGGCCCACAAAACGTGTCCCTCGTCGGCCTGCAGACCAGACCTGGAGTCCCCCGGTGGCTCCAAGGCTGTCAGCACATTGGACAAAATCGCCCCACAGTGCAGCCTCTTCTGGGGCTGACATCCTCAGTTAAAAGTCACAGTGCCACCAAAGACAGGGACAATAGGATTCTCACAAGTAGAAATGATGCCACCTAAAGCCATTTTGTTTGCAAGTTATGATGAAAAACACCCCATAAGACGGGAATACACGGCGGGAGGTGGAGGGAGGCTGTTTCTTCCGCGCTCAGGGTGAGCTCTGAGCACCCTGTCTCCTGGGCGAGAAAGACAGCCATAGGTGAGGGTTTCACTCCTTGAATCCAGGTGGGCTCCAAGACTCCCATCAGACAGGCTCTGGGGGAAGCAGCACTGGGTCTCCGAGGACCTGGCCCTGAGCGGAGGCTGCCGTCATCTGTGGAACCTGATGCTGAAGCTGGCGTCCTGCAAGGAGGCCCCAGAGCCTGGGACACCATCTGGCAGAGAGGTACCGAGGGGTCCAATATGCCAGGGAAGTAAGGGTGGCAAGAGATCCCCAACCCCAGCCACCATCAAGGTGATCAGAGGCCTTCCAGAATCCTGGCTCACCAGATCATGAGCAAAGCTGAAGCATTACTGAGAATATATGTTTTTTTTTCTTATTATAAATTTATTTTTATTGGTGTTCAATTTGCCAACATATAGAATGACACCCAGGGCTCATCCCATCAAGTGCCCCCCTCAGTGCCCCCCACCCAGTCACCCCCACCCCCTGCCCTCCTCCCCTTCCACCACACCTAGTTCGTTTCGCAGAGTTAGGAGTCTCTCATGTTCTGTCTCCCTTTCTGATATTTCCCACTTATTTTTTCTCCTTTCCCCTTTATTCCCTTTCACTATTTTTTATACTCCCCAAATGAATGAGACCATATAATGTTTGTCCTTCTCCGATTGACTTACTTCACTCAGCATCATACCCTCCAGTTCCATCCACATTGAAGCAAATGGTGGGTATTTGTCATTTCTAATGGCTGAGGAATATTCCATTGTATACATAGGCCACAGCTTCTCTATCCATTCATCTTTCGATGGACACCGAGGCTCCTTCCACAGTGTGGCTATTGTGGACATTGCTGCTAGAAACATCGGGGTGCAGGTGTCCCGGCATTTCATTGCATCTGTATCTTTGGGGTAAATCCCCAGCAGAGCAATTGCTGGGTCATAGGGCAGTTCTCTTTTTAACCCTTTGAGGAACCTCCACACAGTTTTCCAGAGTGGCTGCACCAGTTCACATTCCCACCAACAGTGTAAGAGGGCTCCCCTTTCTCCACATCCTCTCCAATATTTGTTGTTTCCTGTCTTGTTAATTTTCCCCATTCTCCCTGGTGTGAGGTGGGATCTAATTGTGGTTTTGATTTGTATTTCCCTGATGGCAAGTGATGCGGAGCATTTTCTCATGTGCTTGTTGGCCATGTGTATGTCTTCCTCTGTGAGATTTCTGTTCATGAGAATATATGTTTTGAGGTGCGTGCTACAGAGTGGCAAATGAGCAGAACCCCCGACGAACCCACTTACCTCCTTTGGCTCTCCTCCGGAAGCCACGAGCTGCGTTTGTGCTGTTTGGGGCTCCTCATCAGTCGGTGGCAGGTAGGAGAAACCCCTACCTTACTGTCTAGAGAGTAATTTCTGAGCCAAAAGCTCAAGATAGATCTCATTGGGGCACAGATTGCCTCGGAGGTTCATGATGTGAGCATAGCTTTGGTTCAGATCCTCTGAAATACCTTCCCCTACGAGTGTTGGCCCTGTCTTCAGGACAGAGGCCCTAAATCCAGCAAAAAAAGGTGGTGACACCTTCAGGCCTGGTGTAGCCATGCTACCTGCCCCCTGTCCCCCGTGAATGATGGCCTGTGCCCACCGGGGGAACAGAGACACTCTGTGAGCTGGCCCGTGCCCACCTCCATGGGAAGCTGGATGGAGCTAGGCGGTGGAGACCACCAGAGTGGGGCTATCTTCCCCCCAACCACACGGACCCCCAAAAAGAATAAAAGGGGCAAAGGATCCTGGGAGTGGGGCAGCCAGCACCCACTTGGGAAACAAATGCCCCAGTGACGTGTTCTCTTAGTGAGAAGTCATCGCGATTTCTGTCTTTTGTTGTAGTAACTTCAAGAATAAGACATACATCATGCAACTATGAGGATCTGAGTACTTTCTAAAGTAGTTAGGAAAGGAGGCATGACATTAAAAAGGACAAATACCCACCATTTGCTTCAACGTGGATGGAACTGGAGGGTATTATGCTGAGTGAAGTAAGTCAGTCGGAGAAGGACAAACATTATATGTTCTCATTCATTTGGGGAATATAAATAATAGTGAAAGGGAATATAAGGGAAGGGGGAAGAAATGTGTGGGAAATATCAGAAAGGGAGACAGAACGTAAAGACTGCTAACTCTGGGAAACGAACTAGGGGTGGTAGAAGGGGAGGAGGGCGGGGGGTGGGGGTGAGTGGGTGACGGGCACTGAGGGGGGCACTTGACGGGATGAGCCCTGGGGGTTATTCTGTATGTTGGCAAATTGAACACCAATAAAAAATAAATTTATTATTAAAAAAAGAGATAAAAAAAAGGAAAGGAGGCATGAGAAAAACACACACTTCTGTTCACATATATTTAAGAACATGCTGCCTGGGTTTCCATCTGAGAATAAAGACACAGATGGGTCAGGGGTCGAGCTGGAGAAGCTTAGCCGGCAGCTCCCCTAAGGGACCCACAGCCCCCACTGCTGGCATACGCCAATTTCTGTGGTGTAAACGCTCCTGCTTGCGCTGAGTTAAAGCTGCCAACTGCACACAGAGCTGGGAAGGATGCTCCCAGGCCCATTCTCACGCTTCTGCATCTTTCCCCCGGAGAATGTCAGCACTGAGGATATGCTGCTGCAGGAAATCTTCCAGGGCTGCTGCCACCGAAGTCACCCCCAGGGCTGTCAGAACCCCAAGCTGGGATAAAGTCTGGCTTGTGAAGAACCACCTGCCGCTGGTCAGCCATTACCTGACTGTTTCCAAACAGCAGACTTGAGGAATTGGAAAACCCACTCACCCTCCACAATGAGAGGACATGTGACTTTGTGAAGCTGGAAGGCCCCGAAAAAACACTTGTGAATTTTTGGATGATGGAGACTTGAAAAGAACACCATGTGTTGAAAAACAGAAATAAGCATCAGAAAGAGCTCGGAACTAGGCACATTCAAGAGGAAGGAGCCAAATAGGAACCAAAGGGGTGACGGTGAGGTTGGTGAAGGAAGTGTAACAGGGTAGACATGACCCTTGTATTTGGGTAGAGGGACATGCACTCTTACGGAAGCAGGATGAGGTGGGGAAGTTGAGATGGTTCATACTTGTGGAAGGCAGCAGAGAGAGCCCAAGTCACATCATCCATACCAGGTGCACATTGGAAAGCTGGTGTAGTTCTCACTTACATGAACTAGAGTTTAGAGGGTAGAACAGCAGGTGCATGAGGGAGGCCAGCAGACATGGTTCATTTGTCATGCACAGGTTTTTTTTTTTTTTTTTTTTTTTACAAATTCTGATTCATTGTCCACATTTAAAAGCAGGAGATTTGACCATCCTGCCCCCCCTTAAAAAAATCAAGATTTTCGGTTTAGCTTGAAAAATCAGAATTTCTGTTAACACCAAGCTCCCAAGTCTGCAATACAGCAATTGTTTGGAACTTAGCTATACATACTCTTTCAGACAGGACATGCAGATCTTATAGACCCTATAACAACTCCTTGTTGATTTTCTCGTACTAACTGCTTTACTCCTTGTTTTCTGAGTCCCTAAGGCATTTGGATTTGCAGCCTCTGGTCTACAAAGAAGTAGGCAATCATCCTATTGTTTTCATTAGCTTTGCAAACTCTCTCACCCATCCTATCCATGCATCCATCCACCCATCCATCCATGCATCTGTCCACCTTCCATCTATCCATCCATCCACCCACCCACCCATCCATCCACCCTTCTGACTGTCCATTCATCTATCTATTCATCTGCCCTTACATCATCCATTCATTGATCTATCAATCCATCTACCCACCCACTCATCCATCCGTCTATCCATCCATCCATTCATCCATCCATCCACAGTTCCATCTATCTATTCATTCATCCATCCATCCACTCATCCATCCAACCTTCTATCCATCTATCCATCCACTCATCCATCTTTTGTCTATCATTCTATTATCTATCTATCTATCTATCTATCTATCTATCTATCTATCTACCTAATACATATTTAGCACCAACAACTGAAATTGAAAAAGTATAAAGGAGAAGATAAAGATTATCTATATATCCTGCATAGATAACTACTCTAAACGTTTTATGTCTTCCTTGGTATGCACATACATTTTACAAAAAATTAAATGGTGTGACACAGAATATATTATATAACCTGCCTTGTTCAGTTAACAGCAGATTAATATCCAAAATGTCTAACAACTGATGTGGCATAGGTACAGACCAATCAGAATACATGCTAATTATAAACAGCCAGAGGGCTGTACTGGTCCACCCTGGCTGATGGCCGCTTTCTTAGTAATACCGTTGGCCATTCGCCCATGTTAATAACATGTTTCTACATAATTACTCCAATGACTACATGATAGTCTAAGGATTTGTCACAGTTGAATTGAACAGTCAGCCTGCTGGTGTATACCTAGGTTGTCCTCGATTTTCAATACATTTAATGCAAATAGAATTACTGGCTTTATATAGAATTACTGGCCAGAATTACTGGATATATATATTATATATGTATATAATATATATATATTAAAGATTTTTATTATATTATATATTAATATTTTATATAACAATATATATTATATATATTAAAGATTTTATTTATTTACTCATGAGAGACACAGAGAGAGAAAGGCAGAGACACAGGCAGAGGGAGAAGCAGGCTCCATGCAGGGAGCCGATGTGGGACTCTATCCTGGGTCTTCAGGATCACACCCTGGGCCGAAGGGGGCACTAAACCCCTGAGCCACCAGGGCTGCCCCTATATTTTTAAAAAGGTGTTGGATACACATTTATTTGCTCTAGTGACAGCAATCTACTTTATGGTCTCACCAATGTGACACGAGGAGCCCATTTCTCTACACCCAAGCCAAATCTAGCTATTATCAGCCATAGAAGGAAAGGGCCAATCTCTTAGGCAAAAATAGTGTTTCTTTCACATATTTTGATTACCACTAGTGAGTTTAACTCTTTCTTCAGGTTTATAGATGATTTGTATTTCTTCTCATCTGAATTGCCTATTTATATACCTTTGCAGAAAAATATAGTTTCTGTTTTTTATTTTGTTTATGGAGATTTTTTATTAATTTTTTGTCATATATAATTTCAAATTTTGATGTAGTCAAATTATGATTTTTTTAAATTGGTTTTGGCTTTGTGTCATGCTAAGAAGACTCTTTCCTGGTACGTGGTGTCCAGGATTCACCAGCATTTCCTTTCCGTGGAATGAAAATTTTAGATAACCTTTTCTCCCTGATGGTAGTATTATTTTTACTTTTAATTTTTTAACAGTCCCAAAGGATTTTAATAAAAAGTGTGAGGTAGAGATTTGATAAAAATGTCCCCAAATCTGAAACAAGCCTCAACACTATTGATTGAATCAGCCATTTTTTCTTATTTGTTTGAAATAAAGTGCCAAATGTGTTTAGGACTCTTTCTGGACCTTATGTTTTGTTCCATCAATTTGCAGATTTTCATGCTGTTTTCCCATACTGTTTTTGTTACTACAGTTTTAAAGGGCATCGACTAATGATAGAATTATGCTCCTTCTTACAATGGTTTCAGTTTTTTCCCTTCCTTGGGTATTTGCCTCAATTTGATGGGTTAACATCATTTTGGAGAGTCCAAAAAAATACCTATATTTACATAGGAATTGCATTATATTTAGGAATTAATTTGGAGATAACAGATATATTAACCAGGTACATAATTCTGTAAATATTTGAGCCAATTATATATGCTCATCAGAAACAGCGGCATTTTCTTCAAAAGGGCTTGCACATCTTGTTTCTTGATAGTTACTTAGGCTTTTGTGGGTTCTACAAAGCAGTCTTTACTTCCTTTATATTTTCAACTGGTTTATAAGGAAGCTGCTGGTTCTACAGATATGTTTTCTCTTAGTCTCCTTATCAATCCTATTTAATTCTCATGAATTCTATTTTAAGCCAATTATCTTTTTAATCACATAATCTGCAAATAATGGCAGTTTCCAATGGTCTTACCTTCTCTCTCTTCCTCTAGCCTACTGCATGGTTGCCTATGTCTGAGGTAATGTTGGGTAATAGTAGAGAGCCTTGTTCTATTCTGACTTTCATAAAAGTGCCTCTTGTGTCCCATTATTATGTGTAATGTTTGCTGTAGATGTTCCACTGTATTGTGTCCTTGTTAGACAGTTCCAGGAGAGTTGTAGCCACTTGTATGTATCCTTCCTGGATAAGACTTTAGACCAAGGTAAGCATACTCTGAGGACAGTCAGTAAGGTGAAACCAAGTGGTTTGGGCAGCAATTTTAAGAATCAAAAGACACTCAGGGAGCACATGATACTCAACTTTAAAAATACAGAGGTTTTCAAGTGGAAAATGAATTAAATGAAGTAAAGTAGACCATATGACGGAAGTAGAGCTAAAAGGAAATAGTCATAAGGAAGCAGATTTTAACTTAACATAAGACATTTTTAAAAACTATTACCCAAGATAATCCAAGATAGGACACAAAAGTGGTGGTGCCCAAGAGAAGTGCATATAATTATGGCCAGGAATAATGAGCAGGAACTTTAAACTTCAGATAGTGATGGGTTGCCACTCAAACTAGGTCAGGAAAACCAGCATCACTAGCACCACCTATGAGCTTATTAAAAACATAGACTTTTGGGTCCCACCCAGACCCACTGAATCAGGAACTATGTTTTCTCAAGAGCCCCAGGTTATTTGTATGCACATTAAGATTTCAGAAGCCCTGGACTAGTTGACCATCTCAAACATATTTTCCTACCAGTCTTAGGACAACCAAATTGCAGACTCTCAGAGAATACAGGCAGTTAATTACCTCAAGTAATAAGAAACAGAGGTGTAGGAGCTTAATGAAGTCATCACGAAGTTGGATCTTCCTTGTTTTGCACCTGCCATGCTCAGAGTGCTGACTTGAATATTGAGTTTATTGCCTCATGGTTACAAAATGGCTGCAATAGCTCCACGTACAACTTTCACTGACTACTTACATGCAGGAAAAGCACAGGCTTCCTCATCATCCGTCTTTTCATCATGAAGCAAAAATCTTTCTTAGAACCTTTCCTGACTTCCACATATACACACCCATTCTTCTATCCCACCTCACTGACTAGACTGAGTGATACACACACTCCTAACCCAGTGGGATCACCTAACTGACAAGAATAAAACCTTTAGAAGGCAGAGGTGGGCTGGAAATTAAAATACACTTCCAATTTTGTTTGATGCCCCTTCCTCTCTTATGTTTTTCTCCCTAATGCCCTCTATTACCCTAGAGATGTGATTCAATCCTCTGAACATTGCTGCAGTGTTGGGCTTTATTAATTGAAAAAATGGCTACAATCATGACACCCCTCAGAGCATGGTACGCTTTATAATGGACTTTTCCCTTTCATTCTTGTTGTGAGACCTGTGTCATCCTTAAAGCAAATCAGAATCACAATTTTTTTTTGTAAATCTCTCATGTCCTCTGTGTGCTCTGCCATGCATGGAAGAGCAGAATGGCATTTATTTTCCCAATACTTAACAAAGTCCCGTTAAGAAGGAAAAAAAGACACAAAAAACAGCACGTTTCAGCTGGCCTGAACTTTTTCTGAATTTAAGCCTTCTGCTATGGCCTGAAATCCAAGGACACCTAGCTGATATTGACACAAGGTTGGTAATATTGCTCCAGATGAGCGGTAGGAAGAAAAGCCATTTGCAAATGAAAAATCTTGCTCAAAGCCAGCAAAATCCAAGTGTTTTATGAGAGGGCGGGCCTGGGAGGTAAACAGGTGCTGCTCTGCCCTGGGGGTGAGCAGGGGAGGAGAACCGGCAGCAGCCCCAGTGCTTGTCTCTTCTGATCAAAGTCGGCACCTGCGCCTCATAATCACCGGCACCCACCTTTCAAAGCAGGAGCTGATTGATCATCTGTCAGGGTTGATAACTTTGTAGTTCTGCCTAAAATACTGAAACATTGTTAGGATGGGTTTTTAAGTGGGTTTGTTTCTGTTTCTCTCTTTTTTCTTTTTTCTCTCTCTCTCTCTTTTTTAGTGCTAATATTCCCCCACACGCCATAAAGTGCTCCCTTTGAGGACATCTGTTGGGAGAGACCACCAGTCGTCAGAGAGCACCTGAGTGCATCTCATCCATCATCACAGTGCTCCTTGAAGGCACCGATGGCAGCAGTCCCTTCGTGTGCAATGGAAGGGGGTATTTAACCTGAAGCCCTCTGGATGCGAGCTTGGTATCCACCCTCCGCCCTGAAAAAAAAAAAAAAAAAAAGTCTTCTAATAACAAAGCGAAACTCTGGGACTTTGGAGAAGTCTGCCTCGGCTGTGGATATTGTGTGGGGTCTGGGAGCATCACCTTCCCAGGGGCGGGACTGTTTGAGTCCCCAATTACGAAGGCTCACCCCAGCAGTGGAAACTTAATCTGTACGGATTTCAAACGCCTCCTTCCCTCCTCCCTCTGGTTTGGCCTTCACACTCTTAATAAAACATTAAAAAACACTCCACACTATGTTGCCGGAGCGTGTTCAGCGAGTTTCCCTGAAGTCTGGCCGCGTTTCCTCCATCGGCACATTATAGCCATCTCCGCGTATTTGCGTACAGAGGTGTCCGCGCATGAGGTCTGATTCCCTGCGAAGTGAGTGTGATGTTATTGTGTTCAAAGAGGAAGACAGAGCATATTCTCCACCACCACAGAGACACTGTGCCTGCCTTTTCAACTTGAAAGATCAGTGGGTATTCTGTGTAACCTGAACACAGCTTTGGGAAAGTGTTTCTCTTAAAAAAAGAAAAATCCCAAAAACAAAAAACAGAAAAAAGCCTCTTTCTTTTTAAAGACCATTACTCATTAGCATGCTGGGTTTAACTTTGTGGGGGAGGGAGGGACAGCGAGCATCATACCAGCAGCATTCGTGTGGTGTTTGCCCTACCTGGTCTTGCGAGTGCCGTGCACATGGGAGCGGATGCCGTCTCTGGACGGTTGTACAAACACAGGCTGATAAAGTTGATCACTCAGGACCCTGAGCGCCTAGTGAGGGAGGCACCAACAGCACCTCCATTTTATGGAGGGAGACACAGAGGCAGGAAAGCCCAGCGGCTGGTCCAAGGGCCAAATCACACTGGAAACCAGGGCAAGATAGGGGGGAGACGGCACTCAGCCCCAAACTATAGTATATCCTCACCCCCGTGAGGGGTAGGTGCCCCCTTCTTCTGTTCCTTTATGTCCTCCTCTCTTCCTTTTAGGGAAATAATATGGGAAATAGGATAATATCTACAGTTTCGAGAATACTTCTTGGCTTATTTTCTGTTTTCTTCTGAAGCGGCATCCCCACAGGCGCTGGTGGAGGGTGGAGGACTGGATTTCAAGGCTGCCTGGATGGCCCAAGGGTTGAAGGAAAGAGCAGAGTGAATGCTCCAGGCTCAGCAGGGGAGCGGGGAGCCATTCTGGAGTGTCCACCCCCCAGCACCCCTTACCCCTTACCTCCCTCTACCTCACTATTCCCACTGGCCTGCAGATGAGACCATCACATAACCTGCACTCCTCTACTGTGACAGTGAGGGGACAGCAGTTAGGGGACTGCTCCTCCTCAAGCTCCTGCTGAGGCCTCCTCTTCCTTCCCTGCCCTCCCTCCTCCCCCCTCCCCACTCCTCTCTTCCTCTTTCCCCTCTTCCCCCTCTTCCTCCCTCTTCCTTCTTCCCTTCCCTCCTTATCCCTCCTCCCTCTCCCTCCTCCCTCTCCCTCTTCCCCTCTCCCTCCTCCCTCCCTCTCTTCTTCCTCACCTCCTCTCCCTTCCTCCTCCCCTCCCCTCTTCCTCTTCCCCCTTCCTCCTCCTTCCTGCCCCCTCTGCCCTCCTCCTCTTCCATTCTCTCTCTGCCTTCCTCCCCACCATTTCCTACTTCCTACCCCCTCCACTCTCCACCCTCCCCACTCTCCTCCAATCTGACTGTTTCCAGACATCCACCTGTGCCTCCAGCCTCCTTCCTGGCCTGCACACCGACCTCCCCCAGGAGGGATCAGAGGCCCCTCGGACACAACATGCCTAACCTGTGTCCATCTTCCATTCTCCAGCAACACAGGGCACCTGGCCCTTTTCTGTTTCCTTCCTGCTGTCTTGGTGAAGGCTGCCTGACCCCTTAGGTCAGAATGGGGGCCACCCCTGACTGTGCATCCCCCTGGCCTGTCTCGGCCTGACCCTAGCCCTGCTGCCCTGGCTCTGAGTACCCACTTTTCTGCTCACTCTCTGACTACTGCAGAAGGCAGTTTGCCACAGCCCCTCCCCTCTGTCCTCCAAGCCAGCAAGGTCATCTGTATTCTGTGCCAGTGTGCCCTGTGACCCCTGCTCATAGCACAGGGATGGCACAGCCGCCGTGAAGTCCAAAGTACTCCACACACAGAGTCCTTAGAACCATCCAGAGAGGTGAGGGGCTAGCTAGTATTCAGGAGTGTGGGTTTGGAGCCACATGGCCGGGCTCACATTCTGGGCCCTGCTCACTACCTGCATGACCTTGTGTTCGTGTCTTGACTTCTCTGTGGTCCATCGTCCTCATCAGTAAGATGGGGATGAGAATAGTACCGCCAGAGCGTGTCAGTAGATTGAATGAGTACATTAAACTGTTTAGCCGGGATCCCTGGGTGGCGCAGCGGTTTGGCGCCTGCCTTTGGCCCAGGGCGCGATCCTGGAGACCCGGGATCGAATCCCACATCGGGCTCCCGGTGCATGGAGCCTGCTTCTCCCTCTGCCTCTCTCTCTCTCTCTCTCTGTGACTATCATAAATAAATGAAAAAAATTAAAAAAAAAAAAGAAATACATAAACTGTTTAGCCTGGGAACCAGCATCGGTGCTCCACTATCACTTCCTCATCCAGCAATTACTGATCTAGTCAGTGGTCCAGGATCTACGACCAGACCCCTGGTTCCTGTCCTGGCTCTAATGTGTACTTGCTATGTGACCCTGGGAATTTACTGAATCTCTCTGGGCCTCAGGGTAAAGTGGGGCTGATAAGAGCACCTGAGCAATAATTAGAGGAGACAAGCCTGTAAAGCCATCAGCATGCAGGAAGTGCTCCCAAGGGTCTGCTGGACCGATTTCATTGTGATAAATGCCACCCCGAGGCCTAGGATAGGTTCCAGGCACCGGCTAGGAATGCGTGGACACTTCGATGCCCTGTTCATAACTTCTGCTCCAGCCATCAACATGTCCCCTCAACACCACCTTGCCACGACACTATTCGTGTGGGATCTTCTGCCTTCTGTGCATTTTGAGCCACCTTTGGGAAGCCTCCCCCACTCAAAATAGAAGCGTGTGGAAGATGTGCTGCCCACAAGCCTCTTTACCACAGTGTGGGTCTCCCGCACCAGTGGTGGTGACCTTGAAGCCAAGAGCCAGGGGCAGTTGCCCCGTTTCCTGGGCCCTGGCATGGAGGAGGTGGTGAGTGGCTGGGTGCCAAAGGAAGAAATACCCAGGGACAGCCTGCAGTGTGACTCTGGACAGTCACCTTCTGAACCGGGCTTCTAACTATGACCTCACCTCCGGGATCTGTCACCTGAAGCGGGTTTCCATTTCCCCGGAGCTAAGGTGCTGAGGCTGAGAAATCTCCCTATAAAGGCAATCTATAAATCCTGTGGAAGTCCTGAGTTAGCAGAGGTGTTTGCAGATTTATCCGAGCTTTGATACTTCTCCTAAAATTCACAAATCATCTGTATGCAATCATGGGTCAGGTTGTGGCTCCTAGAGAAAGCGCCCTTCTGCTGCTACGGGTATTATCAGTGGCAGAGGCGAGGCCCCATGCACCTGCCCCGACCATATGGTAAAATCCCTGGACATTTGTGAACAGGCTCCCTGTAGCTTTGGGGGTGGGGGTGTGTGTGTCCCACACGGAAACACATTCTAGACAAGGAACAGCAGAGGTGCTTCTGTGTGCCGTCCCACTTAGGTCTTCCGGATCCTGCGGTCTGCAGCCCACATGCCTGCACACGGGTGCGTGCTAGGTGGCTGATTAGTCCAGTGAGCTCACAATTGAGAGCTTGGGGCATCATATTCAGCTCTGATGCATCCACACAGCAGCAGGTCCTGCTATCCTTCTAGATTTTTCAAAGTTCTGCTCCAAGCATGTAAGTTTTCTTTTTCCTGAGTCACCCAAAGAGAGCATTACAAGCATACCTACATCCATATATCAATATCCCCGGATGGTCTTAGGGGGGCCAAGCAGGAACAATCAACAGATAGGTTTTTATTTGTGGGCATTTCTTAAACCATTTCCCCCCTTTTTAGTGCACTGAAGGCTATTCTGGATTTTATCTTAAATTACTTTGCCTTATTTAGCTGGTGTTTTTTGACCTTGATACCAAACCACCCAGGGACTTTGCTCTGGCAGGCTAAAGCCATACACAGACCAGTTGAGGTGGTCCCCACAGATCGGCCCATCCCTTTGCTCAGCTCTGGTGTCATGTGAGACCACCAGGCTTACCTCCTGAATACCCTCGTCAGGAAAGAGGCTGCCCTGACCGCAGGCTTCTGTCCATCAAGTGCTTAGTACATTTTCAAAATTCTTAAGGGCTGTTCATTCAGCTGCGAGCCTGACAGCACAACCCTGCGGACAGCCTGGTTGATCCTGCTGATTTCCCACGACTGTAGGTCTGGACTGTGCCTTGCAATCCTTCGTATCCGGACCTGAATTTTGCTGAGCCTCTGACCTTGAACTGGGGCCCAATTTGGGTCTCTACAGCTCCAGGGCTCCCCACGTAAAAACAGGAGATGAACTAAGTTCACAGACTCGCCATCCTTAGCAGATATTTTATCCTGTCCAGGTCTATATTCTGCTTTGTAAACCTGTCCTCGACTTGCCACAGAGCAGAACACACTTGGAGCGGATGCACAGAACCCTGTCTAGGTACAATCTGATCCCAGCAGGCCCACCGAACGCTACCCTGATTGAATTCTCTGACTTCGCTGGCCCCATTCCCGGGAGATCTCACCCAAAGCTGATCCAGGTTCTCCAGGATTTACCCACACTGAGTAGCCCAGGCATTCCCTGATGAAGTATGTCTACAGCCAGGCCCTCACATCCAGCCACCAAGAGTCACGGCAAACAGTGTCCAGCTTTCCATGTTTCCATGTTTCCTGCATGTCATTCCATAGAAACTCGAAACTAAATTATCCTGCAAACTTTGGAATCCGCCCATCTGCCATTTCATATGGATAGCCAGTAATCTCTAGATAGAGATGCACACTCAGGATTTGCTTGCAAAGCTAGCAGGGGTATAAAGTTTGCTCTGCTCTCTCCACACTCAGGGAAGGAAAACCTCACAATGTACAAGGCACCAGCAGCAAACTAAAGAACATATTTTATTTTTAATAAAATAGTGGAGCATGAAAAATATCATATATTACAAATATACACAAGCAGGACCACTCTTCCCTGGGATGGTGGGGAGAATAATGTAGACTTGTCTAGTGCTTCTTGAGCTATTCATGGAAACCATTTGTTTAACAATAGAAAGAGTCAATAAGCCCTTTGGATACTTTTGAATGATCTTTCTTCCCTCCCCCCCCACCTCCTTTCCACAAATCAGTCCAAACGTGTATAACATTGGCTTGGTTTCCATTAAAAAGCCACAAAATGTAACACTAGAGGGTTTCTGAGGGCTGGGCCTCTCCGTGCTTTTGTTGGGATTTCTTTTGTTGTCTTTATGTACAGCAAAATACTTGTTTCTCTTTTCATTTTAACGGAAAGAGGGAAGAAATGTATTGCACATTGTTTGCATTTGCAAATGTTAGGTTTGGTGGAAGTTTCTGTCTTGGAGAAAGACCATTTGTGAAGGCTAGAGGCTGGAGTCTATTTTAAGTGACTCCAAATCCACTGGAGTGTGCTAAATTGTCAGGGTTCCCCTTTCTTCCTGTCTGCACAGAAGCTGCTGTCCCACACACAGCCTTCCTGGGGGTGGGTCCCTAGGATGGCTCCTGCCGGAGACCCACTTCGCCTCTCTCTTTCTCCCCCCCCCCCCCAATGCTCCCAGCAAAAGTTCTTCAATGTACAAAGAAGCCATCTCTCCTCTGACTTGTAAATGGGTAACAAAGCCAACTCAAACACACAGTATGTATTTATGGAAGCTTCTAAACAAAAGTTTTCTTCTGGGGGCTGAACCAACTACTTTACCACAAATTAGTTACACGAGAGGCTACTTAATTGAGGAGCTCTCCTTCCGAAAACAAAACAAAACAAAACAAAAAACCCTGTAAGCACATTTTTACTTTGAGCGTACCACAGTATCCTGAATTTAAGAGTAAAAACTTTTTTCTTTTACTTTTATTAAAAAAACAAAACAAAACAAAACAAAAAAACAACCAACCAGGAAAAGCACCACGTTTTGGCTCTGATTGCCATTGTATCCTGTCTGGGAAGGTTTTCCACGCCGGCCTCCCCCAGAAGCCAGTTCACACACACGTGGGAGGCTGTGCAGGGATCTCATATTTTCCGAGGTGGGTTTTTGGGGGATGCTGGGCTTTTTTGTAAATCCCACTATTGGTGATCACGCTGGCAGGTTTCCTCCTGCTCTTTCTCTTGAACCTGCGGCTGCAAACATTCTGCCAGGACTGCAGGGTCTTCGATGTCCAGATCCACATGCCGCTGGTGATGCCCACCACCAGCAGCATGAAGATCTTCACCATGAAGATCTCCACCGCTGGGATGGACGCAGCCATCACACAGTCCAGACTTTTGGTCTGGTTGTTCATTTTGCACTTGTGCTGCGTGGCTAGGATCTTCCAGTACTCCATGTTGAGGCGTTCGTAAAAGTAACAGGCGATCACACAGGTGGCCGGCACGGTGTAAAGCACCGAGAAGACCCCGATTCTCACCATGAGCTTCTCCAGTTTGTCCGTGTTCTCCCCACCGGTCTTCATCACCCTCCGGATGTGGAAGAGTGCCACGAAGCCGGACAGGATGAAGGAAGTGCCGATGATGAGGTAGCAGGCCAGTGGGATGAGCACGAAGCCGGTGAGGGCGTTCACGTCCATGCTGCCCACATAGCACACGCCGGTGAGTTCGTCCCCAGCCACCCGGCGCATCACCAGGATCAGGATGGTCTTCACGGCCGGGATGGCCCAGGCTGCCAGGTGGAAGTAGCTGCTATTGGCCTCGATAGCCTCATGGCCCCACTTCTTGCCCGCAGCCAGGAACCAGGTGAGTGTGAGAATCACCCACCACAGCGAGCTGGCCATGCCGAAGTAGTAGAGGACCAGGAAGACAAGGGTGCAGCCGGTGCTCTCCAGCCCCTCCTGGATGACATAGAGCTGTCCGCTGTCCCGGTCGCAGGCGATGCTCTCGGCGCCAGCGAAGAGGCGGATGATGTAGCCCACGGAGTAGACGCAGTAGCACATGGAGAGGAAGATGATGGGGCGCTCCGGGTACCTGAAGCGGGCCGGGTCGATGAGGAAGGTGAGCACGGTGAAGGCGCTGGAGAAGAAGCACAGCACCGCCCAGACGGCCAGCCAGACCACCGCGAAGCGCTTGTCGCCGCCGCTCCAGTACACGTCCACTCCGGGCGTGCAGAGCGGCGCGCACGCCGCGCTCTTCCCCACGTGGTGGAACTTGCCCGGGTTGTCGCAGCTGGTGCGCCCCTGGCCCGCGTCCCTGAGCGGGTGCTCCTGCGCGCTGTGCGGCCGCTGCGGCCGGAAGAGCGGCGGGAACAGGCCTGAGCCCCGGGAGGGCTCGTCCGAGCCATTGTTGGGCGCCTCCATGCACAGGTAGTTGGGGTCGTTCTTGTTGGGGAGCTTGCTGCAGTCCAGCGAGTCGGGCCACTTGAAGTTGAACTGCTCCATGATCGGGGAGCACTTGAGCCGGGCCTGCTCGCACATGACCCGGCAGGCAGGGATGGGGGTGGAGACTTGCTCGGTGCACATGGGCGCGTACAGCGAGCACAGGAAGAAGCGGAGGTGGCCGTGGCAGCCGTACTCCACCAGCGGCGCGAACTCGTGCAGCTGGATGGCGGCCTCGCGCTGGTTCTCGTGGCCCATCAGGTTGGGCATGCGGGTCATGTTGTAGCCAATGTCCTTGCACATCGGGATCTCAATGGGCTGGCACTTGCCGTCGCCCGGACGCTCCATGTCCATGGAACTGATGGCGGCGCACGAACCCATCACCTGCAGGACCAGCCACAGGCGGGGGCCCGGGCGCGGCATGCTGGCGTCGGAGGTGCCCGGCGGGGAGGTCCGCTCCGCTCAGCGCCGACGCTGCCCCGCTCGGGCCACGGGCCCCGGCTCCCCGTCCCCGCTCCGGCCCCCGCCCATGCCCGCCCCGCCGGCCGGAGCGCTGCGCTCCGCGCCCCCGGCCTCCGCGAGGCGGGGGCCGCGGGCGGGGGGTGAGCAAAGTTGGCCAACGATACCGGGAAGCGCTGCGGGGCCGGGGCTCCCGGCGGGCGGCGACTCCCCGGCCGCGGCAAACTTTGGGCTCTTCCGCGAGCGCCCCGGTGGCGCGTCCGGGAGGCCGGGGGCGGGCGGGCGGGCGGGCGCACCGTGGCCAGCGGGCTGGCGGCCGCTCCTCCCTCCCGCGCCGGCCTCGCCGGGCCGGGCCGCAGCTGCTCGGCGCCGCGCGTCCCGGGCGGAGAAGACGCGCAAAAGGCGAGGGGGGAGCGCGGCCGGGCGGCGACAGGCCCCGCCCCCGGGAGCGCGCCCCGCCCCCGCCCCCGCCCCCGTCCCCGCCGCCGCCGCCGCCGCCGCTTTGCATGAGAAAGCCGGCCCGGCGCCCGCCCCCGCCGGTCGGACCCCCCGCGCCCCCGCGCCCGCCCCCGCCCCCGCCCCGGGAAGCCCCGCGGCCCCGGGCGCCCAAGGGCCCGCATCGCGGAAGCTCCGGGACGGGCCGGGGGCGCGGGCTGGTGGTCCGCGGCGGGGGGCGAGACGCGTCCTCCTTCGCCTTGACGGTGGGCCCCGGGCGAGGGCGCTCTCGAAGAGAGGCGGGGCCGGCGTTTTACAGCCCCGGCCATAAAGTGGCCCCTCGCCTTGTAAACCTGCCCGCATCTTCCCGAGGCCCGGGAGTCGCCAGGCCTGCGCCCCCGGCCCCGGCCCCGGCCCCCGCCCCGGCCCCGGCTCCAGGGAGTGGTTTTCTTTGAAATTTCAAAGAGAAGAGCTTAGGGCGGGGGAGGGGCCGAGGGAATCCTGAGTTTTAGGGCCGCTCCTCCGAGGTCTCCGCGGGAAAGGCGGGCCGGGGGAGACGAGGGCAGCCTCCTGGGGCGCTGGGGTGTTACCGCCCTCTCCCTCGGGAAGTGGGGGCCGGGCCTGGGGGATGACCCCCGCCCCCAACGGGGCCGCGGGGCGGAGGGGCCTCTCGCCGGGCAGGGCCGCTGATGCCTTGTGGGCGGCTGAGTTTATTTATTATAGGAAGTCATTCGCTCGTCGGCTATTTATATTATTCGGCGAGTGATCGGCCCTGCCTGCGCCCTCCTGGGCTGCAGACCCGTCAGCGGCTGCGGAGCTGGGGGCGGCAGGTCGCGGCGCCGGCTCGCGCGGAGGCTCCTCAAGGCGAAGGAGCGTCCCCTTCCACCCCGACCCTCCCTTACCCCGGAGCCAGTTTGTGACAAAGTCAGCTGGGGCTCAACGACCCCGCCGGCCTACTGCACTGGGTGTGCGGGGTGGGCGCCCAGACCCCTCCTTGTCTCCAACAGAACGTGCAGAGCGCCTCACCTAGCATCCCGGGGTAGTAGCCCTTAAATAAACGAGTCCCCTGGGAGGTGGCGGGGTCTCTCTCCTCTTAGACGCCCTCGCGGTCAGGACCTTTTTACGTTTCTGGGACTCCCGGGATCGCGTACGGAGGGGGCAGTAGGAGGGCCGGCCGGCGGAGGAGAGGTCGACAGTGGAGAGGTGTGCCCTGTGGGCAGACGTCCCTGGGGACGGTGTCGCTCCCTCAGGCTCGTTGCCCTGCACCCCGTTTTGGAAGGGCTGAATGAATCCCCGCAAGGGAAACGCTGCGGGTGTTGCCAGCTACCTCGAGGAGCGCCCAGGAAGGAGAGGCTACTGCCAGGCACTCCTCCTCCCACGGGAAGCTTTTTTGTAAGCAGTGGCAGAAGTGGGGCACTTCCTCTAAGAAGGCTTTTTAGAAGATTGGCTTTTAATTAAGACAAATGGTACTATTTTACATCTGTAAGAGACTTGGGAGATCTCACATATCTACCTACCCTTCCACCCAACCACACCATCCATCTGTCCATCCCCCATGCATGCAACCACCCATCCACCTATCGAGCCACCCACACACTTACCCATCTACCCACCTACCCATCATCCATCCATAGGTACATACATGCACACACACACACATTCATCCACCCACCCATCCACCATCTACCCACCATCCACACACTGACTATTCATCTGTTCGTCTGTCATCCATCCATCCATCCATCCATCCACCTAACCACCATCCACCCATCCTTCCATCCACTCATCCACTACCTATCCACCATCCACTCACCAACTATTCATCTGTTCATCTGTCATCCATCCATCCACCTAACCATCCATCCACCCATACACCGCCTATCCACCATTCACCCACCCACATGCCCGTGACCCACCCACCCATCCATCCATCCATCCATCCATCCATCCATCCATCCAACACCCAGAAGACTGAGGCTGGGGCTTGCTCAGGATCCTAGAATTACTAATAGGCAGGTTTGTACAGCTGTTCTTGAATCACTGTCCCTGACTCTCACTGTAGGGTGTTGGAAGATGCTGGAGTAAGCCAGTTGATGGAAAAGAAGGTAGACACTAATGCCATCAGAACAACCACCTTCAACCGTGTTATTATTTCTCAAGTTAAGAAACAAAACAAAACAAAAACATTTTTTTAAAGACTGCCATTTTCCTTATGCCTTTTGTTTGGTTTTGTTTAGTGACTTATTTTCAAAAACTTCAAGTTAAACAAAGTTTAGCAGATATCACTTGGCTTCTTCAGAATTTTCCTTGCCAGAGTCCTCCATTGGCACCATTTTGTCTTTTTTCCTTTTTGTTTCTCTCCCTCAGAAACCGTGGACGCAAAGGAAAGCACCAAACGCCAGGAGTGGGCGTGAGCTATTTGAGAAAGTGCGTCCTAATTGATCTTTTATGTGCCATTTTAATTCAGCCATGTTCAGACCCATTATTTTAGCTATAACCACTTCAGATTGCTTTCTTCCCTCGTTTTTATAAAAATGTCTGCAGAAGTGCTCTGCGCTGCCCAGCTGAGGCGGAAACCAACAAATAGACATTATTATAGAAAAATGAGGGCTCTGAGAAATGAGCAACTGCAAGATAACTCTGTAACTAATAAATGAAAAGGGCCTTTTGATGGCTCCAGCTGAAAAGATATTTTATTTTATTTTTTTCCTGTGTGTGGGATTTGAGATGTGTGATTGTAAGGAGCAGCGGGGTCCCCTGCTGCTCGGCCCTGGCTGGCAACCGGCCCCCCTCTGGCAAATGTTATGGAGAATTGGGAGGAATTTTATGGCTGTCTTTCCCCTCAGCTCTTTTTTCCTTTGTCTTCTTTGAAGAATGACTTTAGACATTTTATTTACATATTTAACCATGGATGAAAGAGGCAAAAGAAAGCATTTGGGGCTGTCCTGGGAATAGTGATATGTTTAAATTAATGGAAATCTTATTAGGCCTCTAAAATTTTGAGCAAAGGTTTTTAGTGAAACTTTATAATCAAACATGATTTCAAATAACTTGCAGGGTTAAGGAATACTACTTCTTTTTCTTTTTTTTTTTTCTTTTTTTTTTTTTTACCCCAACCACCTAAAAAAAATATCGGAGAGCTACTCTTAAACACAAGCCACCTTCAAGTTCTTGCAAATGCTTACCCAGAAAAGTAGAAGGTTTTCTGAAAGGGACTATTTCTGAAGTCAGGCAGTGTTTTGAACAATACCTAAATATTTTTGGATGGAAGAGACTTGAAAGAATGGCAGTGACATCCCACCCTAGCAGAGGCCGAAGTATGAAATTCTTTGACATGGATATTGCTAAAAATCAAAGTTGTATCTCTTCTTATTATGTTATAGTCAGTGGAAATTATAGGCACTGTGCTTGGCTCTCTGAAATGAGATTAGAGAAAACCCACATAATCTCTTTAAGATAAAAGCACTGACACTTTCAGCAAGAGAAAGAAATTAAAGCAGAGACTTTGCACGTTACAGGCTAATCGCAAGAGTAAAGTTGTAGAGTATCAGCAAAGCCCGTGGAAAGAAATAGGATAGTCTTGGGGGAGGTTTCAGATACAGCGTGGCTCAGGCAGTCCCGGTGCCTGGTGGTGGGCTCTGGCTTGGATGCTTTCTCTGGGCAAGTTTGGGTTTGGTGATCCCGTGAAACGCCGGTTATGCTCTTTTATCTCCCAACGTCATTGATATGTGTATTTCATCGGGCATCCCAGTTTTGCTTCCCAATAAGATGAAAATGTGGTCTATGTGCTGATATTGCCCGACAGGCAGAGGGGTCTGTGATACCCAAGAGGCACTATTGCCTTGACCTCATCCTGTGGTACACTTCTGCAGAAACTTATTATCTGATTTAAAAAAAAAAAAAAAAAAAGCAGGCAGGGAAAATTCTATTTCTAACTGCCCAAGAGCACCAGTTACCCTGTCCACTCCACTTCATTTTTCTCGAAAGAAAACACCTTCCGTCCTCTGAAGTGATCCTTACTCAGGGAAAACATACTAGTCTGTGCCAGGGGGGAACCGACGCCAGCAAATGCAACAGGCACAAAAGTTCTAAGGACACCTAAAAACACTCGTTTGTAAGATGCGAATTGGGGTGTGGGGTGGGGACCGCAGCCACTAACGCATGCACATCATAAAATGGATGACTGGCATGTAGTGGGTTAGTTCAGCACAATTTAGGCAGTTATTTTAAGGCCACGTCCCCTGAAATGTGGTTTGAAATATTACCAGAGGTTCCACGGGGTGCATTAGTGTGAATTGCAAATCAGAGCATGCCTCTAATCCCCCTTTCAAGGGCCGGCTTTGGATCACTGGCGTCTACGGGGCTCCCCACTGCTTCTGGCGTAGGAGGGACCATTCAAGGGGGCAGCTTCTCTCTGCTATTCCCACACTCCAAAAAAACAACACCGCAGACAGACACCCTCCAACTAAATTAGATTAAACTCCTTGTTCTCCACAGCACATTAGTCTTTTCACTGCCCAGCGGTGATTATTCGGAACCTCCTAATTTAAAGGTACAGTATTTCTTTTTCAACAGGAGGGCGGCAGCAGCAGGCATCCTGAAAAAAGAGACAAAGCCAGCCTTCATGTAAGTGCTCCCAAATTACAAGGACATTATCTGTTTAAAATATAGGAAAGACTTAGCGCATGCCTGCCCCAAAACACAAACAAATTGACCCTTAACCTGCAACAGGACCCACCCCTATAAAAAAAGTACCTAAACCTATTCTTCTTATATGGGACTGCTTTTTTTGTTGTTTTTGTTTTTGTGGGGTTTTTTGAAGCGGAATTATATATATGAAAAAAGAAATCACAGAATCCCAGAGAAATGAAACAAAAGAGATTCTAGTGCTTGCGTTGCATGTTTTATTCCAGAGTTTTGTTATGTTTTTTTTGTTGTTGTTGCATTTAGAATCCATGCAGCTTCAAGGGACAATTTTTTGGAAATGAAGCCAAAATGATGAGTTCAAACTTCATTTTTGGTCCTAATTGTTTGGCTTTCCCGCCCCCAGCCCCCCACCCCCATCCCGTCTTGTATTTGGGATATATTGATTTAATTACTCACGTTCCCATCTGTTTCCTTTCTGTGTCACCCCCAACCCTGCAGTCTTTCATGGCCTGTCCCCTGGAGCAGGGCCATCACATGGGAGCCAGGGAAGGGGTCAGCCCCCCACGGGCTTGCTGCCCCTGCACAGGTGACAGAAGGAGATTAAACAGGGAGACCATCCCCTGAGGGACAGAGCAGGGGACGCCCTCCGGCCTGGTCCTGCCTCAGAAAGAAGCAAGAGGGGCCCCGCATTCCCACTTCCGACTTGTGTTGGTGGAGCGTGAGACCACGTGGCCAAACACAGGGCAGCCCCTCAGTGAAGGTGGGGAACCCCGTGGGCTGGGAGTCGAGCTCCTCCACCACCTTCCACCACATGACCCAGGGACAGGTCCTTCAGGCCTCGGGCTTCAGTCTTCTCAGCTGTAAAACAGGCATCAGTAGGGCTCCAGCCCCCCAGGACATGGGGAACACTTCTAACACCGCCACCGCCACCGCCACGGCCACCGTGCAGGCATCACTGGGATCCCATGCAGCACCACAGTGTCGGCAAAAGGTCGGGGCAACGTTGAGAGATAACCAGGACCAGAATGACACAAGGGGACATCCGTGTACATGAATAATGAAAATGCTAGCAAGTGGGAGAAGCCCACTGAGCATGTACAAGTGCCGGCAGTGGCTGAGCCTCTCCTGTGGGGTGACTTATGGCACCCTGTGGGACCTATCCAGGGGAGATGCCCGATTTAGAGATGAGGAACTGGGGCCTTTGGAGCCCAAGCAACTTGGCCAGGGCCATCTGGTTGCCGGGCAGCAGGGTCAGGGCGCTACCACTGGCGGCGGGCCCCCAGCTCTGTCTGCCGTGGCCCCTCACAGTGAGCTCTGTAAGGGAACAGCCTTCTGTTCAAACAGGGACCCTGTTCCCATGTCACGTCAGCAGCCAGGAGGATTGGGATGTGTCTGCCACTGTCTTATGATCTTGATGTTCTGCTCTCTTGGGTTCGAAGGGATTCTTGGCAGTCACCAATGGTGAGGAAGAGGCAGAGGAAACACCACGTGGGAGGTACTAGCGTGGTTGGTTTATTCCTGTCCTCGGCTGTGTGGCTTCAGGCAAGTCACTCAACCTCCCTGAACTTTGCTGTAAAATGAGCCTGATACCAGTACCCCCTTTATAAGTCTGGGGTAGGCTGAGGTGACACCACTCACGAAGCACCGAGACACGGGTCTGGCACCTCAGGGTCAGCCGAGTGGGGCTCATCGTGTCTCAGCGCTGGGGTTAATCTGCTGTCTTCGTCCAAATCCTCAACATGTCTTGGCTCGCTAGAAGGCTCAGGGCTTACTGACAGCATCACCTGCGAGTCTCCTTTCCGGCAGACCCCACCCTGGTGGCTGCCCCATCCTGCCCGGGGTAAGCAGTGGGCAAGCCAGAGGGCTCTCGGCTGAGGGGCCCACCCGGAGCAGCGCCGCAGCCTGGGTGCGGACCCTCCGCCGGGCCTGCCCGTGCGTCCAGGCAGCCGCCGTCACAGAGCTCTGGCAGGTGCTCCTGGGGCCTCTCGGGGCCTTTCTCCTTCCCCTCGGGCGACGATCGGAGACACAGACCCGTGGCCTTGCTGACAGAGTCGAGTTTGGGTGCCTATTTCACAGTGAGGAATCAAAGTCATATTCAAGTTGTTGTCTGCACCCCTCATTGTAAATGGCAGTTCCCGTGAGAAAGCACATTTTTCTCCACGTCCAGGAGAGGGGAGGACACAGAATTCTGCTGTCCCCGCCTGCATTTTGCTGTTTGTCCTACAGGAAGATTTGAGGAGGCTTCTAATCGCGCTTCTGTAGCTGAGCCAGTGAGTCTGGGGAGGGACGCTCAGCCTCCCCCCACACGGCCAGTCTTTCTCTCTCTCCTCTCCTTTTCCTTCCCTCCCCCATCGATACCTATTATATATAAAATCTAACCATATAAATGCTCCAGCTGTGGAGCTGGATTTCCAAGCTGGATCCTCTGTGCGTTCCTAGGATCGAGAACTGTGCCTGCCCAATTCCTGTTTCCTCAATAATTCAACAAATGACTTTTTCCCTCACTGCTGTCCTACATGAAACGTCGTGCTCTCTCTATGGCTGGGAGACACACAGGCTGTGCCAGCAACCTGCTGACACACGGAGAAGGGACCCATATGGCTGGACTGGTTCCAAGGTCCCAGCCAGAAGAGGGGTCTTATCTGTTTGCCCCTCCCCTATCTATTAATACTAGATAATATTTATTTTCTCCTATGACCTTGAAAGACTTGGTAGTGATTATGAGTCAGAAATGTGGGCAGCCTGGGTGGCTCAGGGGTTTAGCGCCGCCTTCAGCCCAGGGCCTGATCCTGGAGACCCTGGATCGAGTCCCACGTCAGGGTCCCTGCAGGGAGCCTGCTTCTCCCTCTGCCTGTGTCTCTGCCTCTCTCTCTCTCTCTCTCTCTCCCCCCCCGTGTCTCTCATTAATAAATAAAATCTTAAAAAAAAAAGTCAGAAATGCTTTCAGGCTGTTGCGGTGTCTCCCCTGCTCCGTCAGGTATGGGCAGTGGGAGGAACGGAGGCTTGAGGACATGGGAAAAGTAGAACCAGCGTTCGGATCACAACACTGAGTCCCACTCGTGGGACACCGGCCAGGCACGGTCCTCAACCTTCTAGGAAGCTCCGCTCAAGTTTTTCATCCTTCCACAGCTCCATGCAGCCTGAGTACAGTAGGCCCTGCTCCCCACTGCTCCCCGCTCCCTGCTCCTGTCCTCCAGAGCCTGACAGAAGCAACAGGGATGCCAGAGCCTGCAGGTAGGACAGTAAGGGAAGGGGAGGGCAGGTAGTGTAGGTTCTGCAGGGACAGAGCTGCAGGGCTTGGCTTGTATGTGATCACCCAGCCACGTGGAGTGAACTCAGGAGCTGCTGGGGCAGGGGTGAAACAGACAGAGGGGTGAGTGGGGACTCCAGCCCCACACCCTACATGCGACATGATAAGAAGAGGCGGCAGTTGCTGTGGCTTTGCTGTGGACTGCATGTCTCTGGGTTGGTGCACGCCAGGTGACGGACAGCCACAGTTGGGAGATCACCATCCTCAGCAATGTGGTCGGCCTCGTCCAGAGTGGGGTGGGAGAGTGAAAGATTGGAAGACCTAAGTTTCCGGAGGAGGACATCCGGCTGCCACCCGAGATTCCCAGCCTGCCCGATGGGTTTCAGACTTGCCCAGCCAGCCTGTTCCTTGAGCTGCATCTCTGTGTACTCACGCATATGCTACTGTAGGTTCAAGTCCTCCTAGGTCCCTGACTGAGGCCCTGTGCCCAGAAGGATGGCATTCCAGGCTTGGACGCACCACGTGTGAGCGAGGTAACCAGGGCCCCCTCCAGGTGTGCAAACTGCCCCCACCCTGAAACCCTGCATCCTGGTGCCACCTCTGCTGGAGTGAGGGCTCCCTCTTCCAGTTTGCACACAGATCCCCCAAACCTGGTTCCCCTTTCCCCAGCGTATGCAAAAGCCAGTGGCTACCTTAAGGATGGCTTTAGAGGTCTTCCTAAATCTTTCTGAGCACCTTCTACTTTTCTGTAAGAGGAGAGTTGGGTCCTCAAGAGGTCATTGAAAGGATTTAAATGAAATAATTCCTCAAAAAAGCATATCACAGAGTCTAGCACAGGGTTGCCATATAAGACAGTATCTCTTAGTAGATGTGCTCGCTATTCACTGCACTTGTTCGAAGTCCTGTGAGTAAGTGACAAAAACCAGTTCCATGTGGCTTACATTGAGAAAGCCTCCTCTGTCTGGGATAGAAAGGAGGAAGCTTTGGGTGAAGCTGGGGCACTGTGTCTGGTGCAGATCAGCTAGGATGTGCTCCTGGAGCCCTGGACAGGGGGGCAGATATCTGGGGAAGCAGGATCTTGGCCAGTGAGGGAGGAGAGCATCCATAGGGTCCACAGTGGCTCCTCAGAGGGCTTCCATCCTCCAGACGCTGCTCAAGGCAGTAAACTCAGAGTGACAGTGATCGACAGACACATTTTCCTTGGAGACAGCCCCCAGACACCATCTTTTGGTTACTGCATGGCTATTTGGTGAGCTACTCACTGGGGTCCAGTGGCTGCTTGCGGGGGTGTGGTTGAAACCAGGAGGATCTGCTTTTCACATGCTGATGCCCCCTTGAGGGCACACAGGGAACCCCTTCCCCAGCTAAAACACAGAGCTGCTGGGACAGGTATCTGGGGGGAAGATGGACATCAGGCCACTAGGATTCCATGAAAGAAGACGCTCACTTCACTATATTTTAGCAGTTTGATGCATATCCACCAGGCCCAAGGAGTGGCTTCGTTACCAGCTTCACAGCAGGCCCACTTATGGCTTCAGGTTTCATAGAGCCCAATGCATCATTGCAAACTGCTTTTGATGTGGGTTAGGAAGCTATGAGACCACAATGCCTTGTGGGGTGTAGGGGCTTGGTGCCATGCAAGGAAACAAAGCCACAAGCTGTACTTTGTAGACCAGGGCATTTGAGATCCTAGATTCTAGGCTTGGAAGGATACGGGGAATAGTTTCTGCTCCCTCCCCCTGCCCTCTGGTAGGACCAGCTGTGTGCCGTCTGACATGAGCAGGTGCCATGAAACATGGGAATGCACGAAAGGTCACCAGGGAGAAAGACTTCAGGACCACAGAACGGGCAGAGTTGCACCTTCTCCCTCATCGGAAAGGGCCCACCTCCCACGGAAACCACCACGGAAATCACCGCAGCTGCACGTGGCGCCGATTCCTTCCTGTCCTGCTCTTAGAGGGTAAAACAAGCTCAGTTCCCATCAGTTTGGTGCGTGTGCGTTGAGTGGCTCCTGCACACCCAGCCCGGGGCCCCCCTGAGGGCATTTTGGGGAGTGGACAGCCAGTGGGGAGGCAGATGCCACGTGGCTGCCTTCATGCAGGTTCGCACTTGTGTGAATGAGGGCAGGGACGTATCAAATATTAACAGAGTCTCTCAGTATAGCAAAATTGGAAACAATGACCACCCACACTCCAGTTTTAGAATGTAGAAAAAAATCAGATAATTTTAAACCTGGCAAAGTGAATTGTAAACTCTACTTACTTAGTTGTCTCAGGTCGGTGCTGCTTGAGCTAGAAATGCTGAAAAATGCTTTCTTCACATGTATTTCTTTGCTTGAATTGTGCAGTAGATTTGAAACAGGTAAGACCTTTGTGAACAAATTCTTTGCATAAAATGCCCTTGCCCTGTATTTTGGGAGTAATGTTTAAATGCTATGTTAGCTGTCTGCTCAGTTCTTTTTTTTTTTTTTTTTTTTTTACATGAAAACTGTTTCAGTAGATGGGGTGGGAGTCGACAGCCGCATCCTGTGATCTGCCCCATGGCTGCTTTTGTAATAAAGTTTTATTGGAACTCAGCCACACCCTTTCGTTTGCATTTTGCAGGGAGCTGCTGTCACAGGACAGTGGCAGGTTTGAATGTTTGCAACAGAGAGCGCCATCTGGTCTGAAATGTGTAACGTATTTGTGATCGAGACCTTTGCAGAAAGCCTTTGCCGCCTCTTGGAGCATCGCAGCGGTAGGTAATTCCACCCGCCTGTGCCTTTGGGGCAGATTTCCAATCTTATGTCACTTACTGCCCTCTGGATGCCACCTCGCGTCTGTCCGACCTACTCTGTCCAGGCTGATTGGCAGGAGCCAGAACTGGTGAAGAAGGTGGCGTCTGGGCGGAGGAGACTCCATCACCGTTTTGTGGGAGTTTGAGTGGGTACACAGCAGGCAACCTCCCTGTGCCGGGCACTGCGTCAGGCATGTGGACTCAGCCGCGGACAAGGTGGAGTGGGTTCTTGCTTTCCGTGGGACTCATACTGTTGCAGAGGGACATGTGATATGCAGAGAAGGCATTAGGATAGGCTCGGCAGCTTCTGTGTGCCATGAGGATAGAGAAGGAGGGAATTCAGATGGAGGGAGACGGGAGGGTCAATTCCTACTTTGCAACGGTGCTCATGATGGCCTCACACGTGCACTGAGAGCCAGGCAGGGGTCTGGGGGCTGAGGTGCAGAGTCACTCTTCACACAATTGTTTGTCATTGATATGCTTATGTAGTAAGCACGTGACACATGCTGGCTGCCAGTCATGAGCTAGAATATTATTAAATCATGGACCTTGTCACCGTCCAGGAGTTCACAAGTCGCCTAAGGGTGGACCAGATTTCCAGGTTTGGATCCTGGCTCCTCCAAGTGCTGTGTGACCTTGGGCAAATTGCTTAACCTCTCTGAGTCTTTTTTTTTTCTTTTTTCTTTTTTAAATTATTTATTTACGATAGTCACAGAGAGAGAGAGAGAGCGAGAGAGAGGCAGAGACACAGGCAGAGGGAGAAGCAGGCTCCATGCACCGGGAGCCCGACGTGGGATTCGATCCCGGGTCTCCAGGATCGCGGCCTGGGCCAAAGGCAGGTGCCAAACCGCTGCGCCACCCAGGGATCCCTAGTCTTTTCTCTCTTTCTTTCTTTCTTTCTTTCTTTCTTTCTTTCTTTCTTTCTTTCTTTCTTTCTTTCTTTCTTTCCTTTTTTAAGAACTTATTTGTTAATTCATGAGAAACATACAGAGAGAGATAGAGACATAGGGAGAGGGAGAAGCAGGCTTCCTCTGGGGAGCCTGATGCAGGACTTGATCAAGACCCTGGGATCACGCCCTGAGCCACCCAGGTGCCCTGAGTCTTGGTTTTCTTAATAGCAAAATGGGGATGATCATGGTTGGGCTCAGTGGGCAGTAGTGAGATGTGAAGGCTAATGGCAGTGCCTGATACAAAGATCACCCCACCCCGTACGTGGCCTGTGCCCCACTTAGCTCTGACAGCAGGCATCTGGCAACCCCACCCAGTGTGTGATCCAACAGCCCTGATGAGTCGCACTGGAGAGAAAACACGTGGGGATCAGGACCAAGTGGTGAGTTTTCTCAGAGAACTGGAAGTATAAGGATGAGGTGATACGTTTTGCTTTGTGGGGTAGAAGAGGAGTGCATGAGGAGGATTTGTTCCAGAGGCTCAAAACGCGCTCCAGTGGATGGGTGAGAGCGTTGGGGATGCGGCTAGACACTGCGGTCCCATGGGGTCTGTGCTGTCCTGAAGGGTGGCTCAGAGCCCAATTCTGGGCTCGTTCTACTGTCCTTGCTTCAAGGGTAGCCAGTCCTCACAGATGCGTTTCTGCATGAGACATCCTCCAGGGTCCCTAAGGCCCCCTCATCCCATTACTTATGTCTATGTTGATCATACCCCGAAATGAGCTATTTTGGATTGGGGGTTAAGGAAAGTATGCTATCCCAATCAACTGTGCTTGTTTCCTTGAGTTTCTACACATGGCCACGAAGACACTCAACACATACCCATGGCATGCGTTACATTTCTGCAGGACGGTGCCGATCTAGATAAACAGGCTAGTGTATGTGTTAACTGGTGAATCTACTGTGCACACGTGTCATTTGGCTTGTACTGTGTTTTCAAGATACTTGAATTGATTAGGGAACTTTAAACCGTTGCATCATTGTCACATAAAAATGGAGTTTTCAGTTTCTCAAGAAACCTTGAGACCAAGCCACCCACTGGGCCTGGGGCAAGTGGCCCCTGTCCCCTGCAGCCCCATTCTCTGCAGATTCCTCTCCGCCGTCCCCCACTGCATCCCTCTCGTGGGACCTGGCCTTTGGGCTGTGTCTGACCCAGTTCCCAGGTTTGGGGGAGATGTCCCACTTCCTCTGCCTGACCTTACTTCTGGGTTAGACAGGGAGCCAAGATCACTTGGGTGACAGCTCATCATACAGTTGGGAACCCCAAGGTCCCTGCCTCAGTTTCCCTGCGTGTGAAGTGAGCATTAATTACATGTTTAGAGCAGGGCCTGGGAAGTGTAATTACTGTCTATCTGTTTGTAAAGCCCCACCGCATGGCTGGCCTACAACCTGCAGAGACAGTTCTCATCGGGCTTTTGCCTGTGGTCCTCGCTCTGAGCTGAGGGAAGGTGAGTCACTGGGCTCCTGCATGCATGCAGATGGTCGGCCAGCACAGGTCTCTGTGCAGCCTCACAGCCAGTCTGTATCCCTGGACATGACCAGTGTGCTCAGCCACAGGGCATCTCACCCAAAGTGGCATAATTAATACCCTGAGTCCAGGTACCCCTGTGCTTGAGGCCTCCACTAACCAGCCAAGCCTCCCAGACTACCTTGGGACCAGACAGGGTTACTACCAAGCCTGAGGTCTTCTGGCACCTTCCAGAAGGGAATGGAACCCTAACCAGATTGAACCTCCAGGTTAAGGAGAGGACAGCAGGTGGGATTTGCTGTCCTGCCTTGGGATGAGTCCCTTTGAAGGATGATGTGCGATACTCCCTTTGAGCACCACTCGGGCAGGACTCAGGTTCTCCTGTAGGTATTACGGGTTTTCTGAGCCATAAAGCTGACCATTAGCAGGGGTGGGGGTGGGCTGCGGGGGGCTGAGGAAGGAGGGGCCCAGCAGGGAGGGGGGCAGGGCCAACACGGATGGAAGGAAGGAGGCCCAAAGGCAAGCCGTAGTGGTCCTCTCACCTCACTGTTGGCCCTAAGGACCCATGGGCAGCACTCTGCTGGTCCCCAGGCCACAGGTTGGCACTGTCAGTACCCACGAGGCTACCCGTCAGGGCACAGGGAGCATAGGGATGCTATCATCAAAGCTACTGTGTTTAAAAGTCCATCCTAGAACCCCTGCATGGAGGAGCCCCTGCTGGGATTTCAGTGAGTCTCGCAGCTGAGTGCTCAGTCTTGCCCTCCCTCAAGAGCCATCCTTGGCTCATTGTCCCCTCCTCATCTTTCCTCCCAACTTCTGTTGTCTCTGTCATCGGGATCATGCCATTGAGTGTGGCCTGAGATATTGTGTTCTGTCTGACTTGGGCTCTGAAGATATTGTCTCTCTGCAGACAAGAACTCTCTCCCTTGGGTGTTTTGGTTTTTTTGTTTGCTTGGGATTTGGGGGTTTTGTCTGTTTAGGTGTTTTTTTGTTTTGTTTTGTTTTTTGTCTTTTTGTGTTTGTGGGTTTTTTTTTTTCTTCTATTTTTGGATTTCTCTGCAGTGCCTGGGCTACTGTTAGGTAGCTACTAAAGTGGTGGACAGATGGGCTATGGGCCCTCATTGGTGTTGTTGGGTCCACTGTACAGACCAGACACAAACCCTGCCTGGTGGGAGCTGGCTCACCCACCAGGAAGGAGGCACCAGGGTGCACCACGCCTTGGGAGGCTGAGGCTCTGATGATGTTGGTGGGCATCCAGGCCAAGGGTAGCCGTGTCTATGCAGCCAGGAGGCAGCCAGACGTTCTGAAAGAGCTTTCATGAAACAGTCCTCAACCTTGGGCAGTCCCCTGATGTTCTGGGGTGTCCAATAAAAGCAGACGTTCCCAGAAATTCCTTCCACAGTGTTGCCTTAAAAATAAAACACAACTGACATTTTATGATTACAGAATTAATGCATGTTCATATCTAAGATGTAGAAATCATGAAATATAAGCAAAGAGATCCAAATATAAGCAGATCATCTGGAATTCCCCACCCAGAGAGCCCTGTGCTCTTTCTCCTTGATGCATGACCTTCTCATCTTTGGTTTTTCTGGAAGGCTGTCTCCCACATTTATGCCCGATTCTGTAAGCAAAACCTTACTGTAAGTACCTTTCCATAACCTTTATTTTTCACTGAGTAACATATCACGAGACTCTTTCCCCATCATTAAAACATTCCTTAAAAAGATCATTGTGATGGCGTGTCCACATATCACCGCATCATAGTTTTGGATGAATCCCTCTGTTACAGGACATTTAGATAATTTTCAATAGTTTATTCTGGATGTAACTTTTTATCTTCTGTAACTTACTTATTACATGTTAGAAGATTGACCTGGTTTAGGTGTTGTTCTCCCTAAAACACTTGGTGCCTGGGGCTTCCAGCTGTGCAGCCAGAGGTTGCCTTTGGCTGTGGTTTGTGGTGCACCCAGAGCAAGCTCAGTCCTGGTTCAGGTCCTGGAACAGAGTGCAAGTTGGCTATTTATCCGGTTCTTGGGTTGGGCTGAGAACGTGGGATGGGGGAGAGCCACATGCCACCCTAGTACCCCATCTGGATAGACAGGCTTCCAGAGGTAGAAGGAGGGTGGTGGAGACAGTGGCCCGAGGACACACAGCAAAGTTGTGCCCAGAAAGGAAACAGAACCACGAGGCTGGCCACCCTGGGCCAGGGCCTGGGCCCCTGAGGCTTCGCTGGTGACAGATGCTCCCACATCCCTCGACAGTTTGAAGCCGCGTCTGTGTTCTTTTCTTTACAGCCTATGACCTGCACATCAGCCCCTCCATCCCACAGGGTGCGATTAGAGGCTTCTCAGCACTCTGTGGGCCAAAGCACCAACCATTCCTCACGAGTTCTGCATTTGCAAAATATCTCCTCCCCTTTCCATCTTAACCTGATGCTTTTCACTTTTTACTGTCTGGGTTGGAGGGAAAAAACAGTGGGCTCAGCCACTTTGTGTTTTCACTTAAATCAACTGCCTGGAAAATGCACCTTATAGATCTGGGATGAAAATCTGTCTCCTAAGATGCCTTCTATCTTTTGTGAAGACAAAGGTGTCTTATGGTCTCAAGTTCACCATAAACACAACCGAAAACAATACGATGGCCCTCTGGGGCCTGTAGGATGGTCCATGGAGAAGTGCGGGCAGTGCTGATGGCCTTCCAAGTGCTCCCATGTGTCTGCTTTCTCTGGGACCCTCTAGAAAGGATTATGCACCAGTCTTTGGCTGGAAACCCCTGTTCTGCCGTCAGCCGGCCAGGGCAAGTGTGCTAGGAGGGCTCAAGGGCAGGAGTGGGGCACCTTCTGGGTGGTCTGCAAAGTGAAGACCAGCTCCGGGGCCATTGGGATGTGCTAGGGGCCCATCCCATCCACCCATCACGTGGAGCAGCTTCTCGGGAGGGATGACAGAGCTCTGAGCAACAGGGTGTGCTTGATGGGGGCTGCTCTGTCATCCTGTGTCCCACTCAGCATTGGGGGCATGCCTGTGCCCAGCCCTAGGACTCAGGTCACTGACAGCTGAGGGGGTGATGGAATCTGCTCCACCCATGACTGGCTCTGTGTGCTCAGGAGAGGCGGGTGACCTCTCTGAGCCTCTAATTAACTTCTCATCTGGGAAGCGCAGAGTGCGGTGATGTGTTGTTCTACATGTTGATTTGGTGACGCTACCCAGGGAGTTCGTCAAGTCCTAACTCAGTGCTGCTATGAAGGCATTTCATGGATGTTATTAGTGTCTGTAATCGGTTGACTTTAAGCAAAGGAAATTCTTCTCCATAATGTGGGTGGTCCTTAACCGATTAGCTAAAAGCCCTAAGAGCAAACACTGAGATTTCCTGAAGAAATTCTGCCCAGAGACTGTGACATAGAAGTCCCACCTGAGTCTCCAGCCTGCTGGCCCTGCCCTGGATTTCAGACTTGCCACCCCCAGTGGCATGAGCTAGTCTGATAAAGCTCTTTATCTATCACTCTTCTATCTCCCAATCTATCCATCTGTCTCCTCTTGGATCTGTTTCTCTGGAGAACCCTGGCTGATGCACAGAGCTCGCGGTTAAGATTCAGTGAGTGCCCAGCACTGTGCCCAGGTACTGCGGGACTTTGGTAAATGACAGCAATAAAGAGCACTGGGCCAAGTCCATGTCCCAAGGGAAGGGTCTCAGGCACATCTGGGGCTTGATGCAGCAGCTCCTCCAAGTGGATGTGGAACACAGACTTCCATGGTCACCCCTGCCTGGGGGCCAGACATCCCGAAGCTCTGTCCTGCCTCAACACCTTGGCAGGACGTGCCTTCAAGCAATGCCTTCCAGGTAGAAAATTGCTACATCTGCCAATTTAAGACAGAGCCATAGAGCATGAACTCAACACACATCTCAGAAAACCATAAATAAAATCATTTTCTGGGAATGTCTGGACACCAGAAAATCTGGAGAGCTTGGGTAAGGAGTCCATTGAGTGAAGTCCCTGTCTGTGGGGACACTGTGGATTAAAGAGGAAGAAGCCCGGTTCTTTCCCTCCTATGATCACATTGGATTCTGAAATGATGGCTGGGAGTGAGGAGATTTCAGACGACACCGCGTGAGCACGTACCAGGGTGCATTCTGCTCATGGTCCAGCTCATGGTCTGCTGCGGGAGCACAAGCGACGGAGCCTCCTGTGTGTTCGCCCTGCTGTCACTTCCTGCCCCCTTCCAAGCCAGGCCTGCTCAGAGTTTCAGATAAACCTTCTGCTGTATTCTCACCTGCTCTGGAGAATCCCGAAGCCTGGTGCCCTTCCCCGCTTCTGTCTGTCCCGCCCCCTCATGGGGACACACCTGCCCCAGCCTGCCAACGCTTTTACCCTGGCTTCTGCCAGGGGCTCATCCCAGCTGAGCTGACTACCCCCACTTCAGACAGCTAATTGCTGGAGCACCTGGAGCGTCTGAATCAGCCACAGAAGCACCTTCTACCCTGACTTTTCTGAATGCACCCAGGACTGGTGACGGGCCAGCCTAAGCTGTTTGTCCCAGCAGGTGTGCTGGCAAGTTTTTAGAACGGCTCCCTGCAAACCCAAGGCAGGCCAGGCTGAGAGAGCAAACGTACTGCATTGCTCTGAAGCCGAAATGCAAATCTGGAAAGGCCAGGTCTGTCTGTTCAGCTCACTTGTCACCATGTGATAAGTCTGGTACGGGGAGGTTGAGCCCCACCGCAGTGACCCAGGAAGCTGTCTGTGGACACATCCCGCACATGTGATGGCATGCCATCACTTGCACACCACTGCATGCAGCCTGTGCCGGTGTGGAGCTCCTGTGGCAGGAAAGCTGCTGTAGCTTTGTGCCAGCCACAGATTTAGTGCGTGCAATTTAGGAAAGCTGCACCTTGGGCTCTAACTGAAGTAAAAGATAGTATTTCCTACATCTTGGACACTGTTTGCTTTTGCCCTTCAGAGCTACCTGTCATTTCCATTCCAGCGCAGAAATGTCTAATTGTATTTGCCAAATGCATTAGTTTCTCAGGGCTGCCAAAACAAGGTGCCACCAACAGGGTGCTTGAAACAACAGGCACTTACTTTTACACAACTCTGGAGGCCAGAAGTCAGAAATCAAGGTGTTGGCCCAGCATGCTCTCCCGGCAGGCTCTGGGTTGAATTGCTCCCTGCCTGTCGCTGTTCTGTTGGAAACTGGCTATCCTGGCACCCTTGGCCTCATGCTGTGTCACTGCAGGCTCTGCTTGGCCTTCTCCCCAGTGTGACTCCTGTCCTGCGGGCTTAGGGCCCCTGCCTACCCTGCTGTGACCTTGTAACTAATTACATCTGCAATGACCTTGGTTCCAAATTAGGGCTTCCACATAAGCTTTTTGGAAGACACAGTTCAACCTATAACACTAAGCCGTGCCTAATTCCATGCAACACAGGCAGACAGAAAGCATGGAGGCGGAGGGCAGGAAGGACAAGCATTCGGCGAGAAGGTCCCAGGGTGCATGCCTTGGGGCTCCAGCTGGAGGAAAGTCACCGGCGGAAACACCGACTCTGCCCCTCCAGCTTACGCTTCTGCCTCGATGAGCAGTGTGTGCAGGAGACGCTCCACTATCATCCCGTCTCCACCACACAGACATTTAACAAAGAAGCAGGAGTCTGTTGACAAGGGCCACTGATGGCCAGTCTCAGGGCGGAGTGTGAGGAGTGCTGGGGTCTAAGGCAAACTGAGGGCCTGTGCTCCCTCTGAAGGAGCACCCCGTGATGCAGCCCTGGCCAGTGTCTGTCTTCCTGTGGACGCAGGGCTGCCAGGCGGTTTCCAGCCCTGGGCAGATGGAGCAGAGGAGAGGAGTGCCTGGGCCTGGCTTACCTCCTTCCTCCCCATCTTTCAAGACCAACTTGAATTCTTACTTCTTCACCAGGTTTACTTTTTTACCCTTCACCATATCCCTTTTACTGCATCGTAAGGGGCAACTATGCCTCTTCCCTGGGCACCATCCTGGCCTCGGGGGACGGTGACACCAGACCCTGGAGGAAGAGCGTGTGACTCTCCTGGGGCAGCTGTGACACATGGAAAAACAGTGGGCAGTCGGGGGCTTCATGCACAGCAGTGCACTGTCTCATCAACCTGGAGGCTGGAAGTCTGAATCGGAGGTAGCATAGGGCTGGTTCCTTGTGGAGGCGCTGAGAGAGCTTCCATCTTCCCCTCTCCCAGCTCCCAGGGTGGCTGGCAGTCCCTGGAGTCCGTTGGCACACAGCCCCTTCCTTGTGTGTCTCTAGCCATCCCTCTTCTTGTAGGGACACCAGTCATTGGATTTAGGGTCCACCTTAATCCAGTATGACCTCATGCCGTCTTACCTTAATGACCCTTCTTCCAGACAAGATCACAATCTGGGGTGAAAATGCTTGTTGGCATTCTATTCAACCCACTACAAAGAGTATCTGGGTTTGTGTGGAAGGGGCTTCAGGGGTCAGGGATGCTCTGGTCCAAGAGCTTCAGGCCGCAGCGTCACATGACTGCCTGGCTTTCGACTCCACCCCCACTGTGTAGGATCCAGCAGGGTCCAATGGAGGTCAGTGCAGGCAGGGGGTTTACCCCCCTTCCCAGGCCGCAGAACATGGTGTGGCCTGATGTGGGAGGTCAGCTGGAGATACTCCCAGGGCCCATGAGGTGGGGGCTGGAGCCACGGAGGGAAGGCTGCCTCTGCCAGAGCAGAGAGAGAGGGAGGAAGACGCTGTCTTCCCCTGCTCCACCTTCCAGATTTCTGCCCGTCAGGGGCCCCTTCCGTTAGAACTTTCCCAAGGCCAGATGGCAGGGGAGCCCTGGGAGTAGAGTTCCCTTTGATGCCCGGCAGGGTGGAGTATGAGAGTAAACACACCACTCCACGTTTGTTCAGGAGGGTCCAGCAAAGGCTTTAGAATACCCCCCGCCGCTGCCCCACGAGTGAGACGGACACAACGCAGTCATGGATGGACAGTGGGGCTTTCTGGGGGAAATGGCAGGTGCAGGAAAGAAGAGCTATTGACCTTTAAGATGTTAGGTCACCAAGTGTCACCTCCCTGTCTTTTGCTAACCTTGCCTAGATTTCTCTTGGAGGAACCCAATGCTCTTTGCTTATACCAACTCGTCTCATCCTCAAAAGAGCCCCCATGATGTTGGCATTCTTATGATGCCCATTTTACAGACGGAACAGCTGAGACCATTGTCATCCTGCTGAGATTTAAATACACAGAGCTTAGCTGAAGAGCCCCTCTTTGTGTCTCTCTGGGACTGTCCTCACCAGCCTGTGTGGAAAGGCTGTCAGGCACAATCGACCCCAGCGGAGCTCCAAGGGGTGGGCGGGAGGGGACTGGCTGCACACTCCAGCCATCAGCGCATGTGCGCGTTAGCACCAAGCGTCCTCAGAGTGGACGCTCTGATTCTGGCTGCAGGGAGGAGCCGGCGAGGGAGGAGGGGCAGGAGAAGACAGATTTCCAAACCAGCCACCTGGCTTCACACCGTGTTTTGCCACACACGCGAGCTGTGTGGTCTTAGGCAAATGGCCCCCTCTCTGAGCCTTTGCAGACTAATCTGTCAAGTGAGGAAAATCATGATAATGTCTTATAAGTTGCTGTAAGTATTAAATATGAGGGTCGAGCCAATGAGCTTTGCACAGAGTATCACTCTCCAAATCACACATCTGTATGTTCTATTTTCCACGCATGGATTTTTCAGTGTCTGGAAAACGGGTCAGTGCACAGGCTGTCAATCAGGTGTTTGCATCCCAGGCCACAGACCGTAGATTTCAAACATTTGCTAGCTTTTTCCACCTTGGCTACTTTGACCCATGTCACAGGGCTCTTCTGCAGCCCGAGAGTGGTTTGGCGGACGGACAGCTTCCTGGCGGGTCTCTCAGGCAGGCAGGCCTCTGGACTCAAGACCCCAAGATCGAGACCTGAGCTGAGATCAAGAGTCAGATGCTTCACCAACAGAGCCACCCAGGTGCCCCTCCTGGCTTCATGTTCTTCTAACTGAAATTTTCATTGAAATAATTACAGGGTCGTAAAAAATAACACAGAGAGATCCATTTATCTTTACTCATTTCAGCATCTTGCACAATAGCCTCACCGAGATGCGGACACTGATCTGGCTTCCCAGCCCACCAAGCACTGTGTTCCTGCCCCAGCTGATACACTGCTTTCTCAGAGAAGAGGCTTTTGTTCCTTTTGTGAATCTGAGGTCAATCTGTCCAGTTTTGGTGGTGTGTAAGTCTACTTTATTATGCTTCAGGCGACTTGGGAAGGCCTTGAATGGGGTTGAGCTAATCACTGCAAAGATGCCTCAGTTTACCATCCTATCTGGATCTGATCTGTTCACCATCGGCAGCAGATTGCATGTCACTGAATCAAAATATGACCTGGACCCCAATCCTTCCCTCAAGAGGAGAGGTGTGTGTTCCCCTCCCTTGAATTTGAGTTGACGACGGACTGTAGAGGTGATGCTACTTAACTTCAGAGAATAAGTCACCAATGGTGATGCAGCTTTCTCCTGGGTCTTTGTAAGATGCTTGTGGCAGCATCTGTGACCCTGGTGCCAGACTGTGAGGAAGCCCAAGCTACCTGCTGCAGGAGGAGCACACGGATCAGTCCCGCGTGGGTGTTGTGGCCCACAACCCAGCCGAGGTCCCTTCTGACAGGCAGCCAGCGTCAAACACCGGACAGGTGAGTGAAGGTACCTGCAGGTGGTTCCAGCGTCCAGCTGCCGAGTCGGCCCCACTCTCAGATGCTGCAGAGCAGAGCACAGCCATCCTCATGCCCTGTCCCCGTTCTCAACCCACAAAACCCATGACTATCACAAGATGCTGTTTCATGTCAGTAAGCCTGGGGTGGTTTCTCATCTGGAGACTACGGGAACACCATCCAGCAAGTCTTTCTTGAGCACCTACTGTGTGCTAGGCAGGGATGGCATGGTGAGAAAAACCAGACATGGGTCATGCCCTCCTACCACTTCCATTCTAGCAAACACAAATGATGAAAGCCCATGGGAGTTTTGCTTCTCTTCTCGCCAGGATTTGTTTTTGTTTCTATTTTATTTTATTTTTAAAAGAGAAGAAAATTTGGACTCCGTCCTCCTTGGGCTTTGATGCTGTTGCCAAATGAATTAGCCCAAAGTATTTTAGTCTGGCTGTGCCAATTTAGTGTAGCCTAAGCAAAATTAGTGGTGACTCACGCTCTTGCTGCACGAAGGGCTGACATCCTGGGGTGAGTGCATTTGGGCCTGCGGTCTGGTAGTATCTGACCTTGAGGGTGAGTGGTACCATGGAGAGAACTACGGGAAAGATGATGGGCTTGGGTCCGGGGCTCTGAGTCCCCGTAGTGTCTCCACCTTTGACACAATTGCTGAGCATCTGAGCAAGGTACCCAGGTAGCTGGGTGAGGATCCATCCCCACTCACGGGAAGGAAGAGAATGGCCTCTGTGGCCATCATGGAGCCCAGCGGGGGCGGGTGGGAGCTAAGGAGCTGTGAGAAGCCGAGCCCTGCTTGAGCACCTCTCCAGCTCATCGGGAGTCCTGCCCACAGTGTTCCCAGGGCTCTTCTGGAGGCCAGTTGGGGATGGCAGTGGGCGGATGGAAAAAGTCGATCATTTCCCTGGTTTAAGGCCAAGACTCCAGTTTGCATACTCTGTGAAAACAAACCCAGGAGTGAGTGTTCCTGGTCCCAGCATGACCGAAAACAATCAGGAGGCTCTCCAAGAGGACAGCTGCAGGACGGCAGACTATTTGCAGAGGGCCCAGGACTGGAAAAGACCCCAGGGGCAAGTGCCCATGCCCAGAGCCAGAGGGAGACTTTCACATGGGAATAAAGGGGCAGTGACCACGTCCATGTCTCCTGCTTGGGTGACCCGAGGGCTCACTGGGAATGTCATTCCTGTATCTAACACGCTCCCATGGCAGAGTCCACACACTGGCCCTCCAGTCAACCAGGGAATGCCCAGTATTTCTGGAGCAGACATTTGTTTCCGAGTTCAGCATCAGTCCATCTATAAGTGGCAGTACCCTAAGCTTTGAGGCCCCTCTGCCTTCTCCTCTTTTTCACATGCTGCATCCCTGGCCAGGAACCAGACCTGGCCCTGTGAAGCACCAGGTCTCTCTGGCCATGAGACTGGTTCGGGGAAAGGCATGTGAGCCGGTTCCAGCCAGTGTCAGGTGGAGAGCCTCTGCCCACACAGGCACACACAGGTGCCAGGACAGAAAGGTCTGTGTCTGCTGGGCCTGAACAGAGAGGATGTGAGCTGGGGCGCTGCAGGGGGATGCCGTGGAGGGCCGCATGCAGGAATAGGGGCACTTGGCAGAGAGCAGGACTGGAGCTGGTTTTGATGACGGTGCATGAATCAAACCCTTTCCATTCCTGTGAGTCAGTCTATTCATTTTGTGTGTTTGTGTCTTCAGTCATGTTGAAGTGGGTCTTAGGGACATGACTGAGAAAGTGCTGGCTGAAACCACCTCATCTCAGAAATAAGCGCATCTATTTTCCAAGAGAATGTGCTCCTCACCACGGAACAGAAGGGAGACGCATGAGTTTGCATTGCGGCCCTGCCATAACATTGGTTCTCTTACAACTGCAGAGGTCAGAAGTCCAAAGCAGGTCGCACTGGGCTGACTCCAGGGTGTCCACAGGGCACATTCCTTGTGGAGGCTCTCAGGAGAATCTGCTCCCCAAATTTTTCAGCTCCTCCAAGCACCTGCTTCCCCGATCTCAGGTCTCCTCCCTCTGTCTTTAGAGCCAGCCCCTCCCTGATCCTTGTCATCATGTCATCACAAGAAGGTGTCAGTGATTAGCCTGGACCCACCTGGACCTTCCAGGGCAGTGTCCCTCTCTCAGGGTCCTTACCTCAACTGCATCTGCAAAATGCCTTGTGCCAAGGCAGGTAACAGAGTCACAGACTGCATGTTGCAGAGGAGAGTGTCATTCTGTGTACCACCATCACACACTTAGCAAGCATTTATTCTGTGCCTATTGTATATGCACTGTTTTGCAGGTTTGAGGGGGCAGCTAAAGGAGTTTACAAACAAAAAATAGAAAGATCAGTAAAACAGCAGGTTCAGAGGGTCACACTATTTTAGATTCGATGTTCCTGGAATTCTGAGGGTAACTGGCTGCTTCCCTCGTACTTATGGGCACCCCGGTGCTCATTTTTTGAAACACATCCAAAACAACACAGAGATCAACCTTCTCCAAGTTGAGTCCTGGAGCCCACCCCTCACCCCCTGGGGAATACTTTCTCTTAGCTGATTTCACATAGCACCCTAGCCCTGTCCTCCCTGATCCACTGGCTGAGCCCCTGGTTGCCTCCTCACTATAAAGGCAAGTGGTTTCCTAGTGTGGGTGTGAGAGGCTTGACCCACATGTGCGTGAGAGGTGAGCGCCAGGAGGGAGTTGCCTAGGGTACTGGTACACCTGGGAGGCTGCAGATGCCTCCTGGTGCTGTGGCTGTGCTGAACAACCTCTCCTCGGGATGCACCCAGCTGGTCACAAGCCACACATAACTCAACTACTCAGTGAGCCTGGCCTTGGGGCAAGCCCTTGGGTCAGTCCCAGAGCACTTGGGGTGAAACCCATGCCATTTACCACAGTCCCCAACACCTGCTAGTCTGGCCACCTCTTGAACGCCTCCACCATTCATGCTTCTGACCACATGCTCCCCCGTTCCACCCCACAGCCTTTATACCTGCTATTCCCTTCACCCCAAATGCTCTTCTCCCAGAGAACTCATTCCTGGTCATCATTCAGACTGATTGTCCCAGAGCACCTCAGAGAGACCTTCATGACCATCCCCTCCAGCATCTCCATCCTTCCTGACAACAATGATCCCTACGCGCAATCCTATTGACTTTCATTTGCTGTTTGGCTGTCCCTCTTCCACCCTGTCCCACTGGGTGTAACTGCTGTGAGGACAGGACTGTGTGCATCTGTTTACTTGTGGCTGAGAACAGTGCACAACAGATATAGTTGGTGTCCATTTCCTAATGCCAGGACGCATCGTGAAGGAGGTCACAGTCACCCCTGGAATGGGAGCCGGCCTCCAACACGGCACCCAATCCTTGCCTCTTGACACCCATGCCCTTGTGGGGTCCTGGCCACACACAACCCAGAAGTGATACCACATGCCTCCCAAGGCTAGCCCAGCAGAGGCTTTGCACCAGAGCCTTGGTGTCTTGAACACAAGCTCTCTGAGCTTTTAGCCTCCATGGCAGAAGTCCTTCTACCTAAAGCCACCTGTGATGCTCTGCTCATGGCTTCTGCAGGGCCTGGCCTCCCAGGCTGTCCCTGCCCAGGTGTAAGTGAGGGCATGTGGGTGTCAGGGACAGCCCTCCCCATAGCTGAGTCCCTCCGAGCAAACTCTGTCCATGCCACACAGAAGAGAAGACTCCCAGCTAAATCCTGCTGGATTGCAGGCCCACAAAACTGCATGATAAAATAAAATGGTTTTTATAAGCTGCTAAGTTTTGTGATCATTTGTTACACAGGAAGAGAAAATTTGAACAGCAGGTTATATATGTATATATATGTATAATTTCAAAAAATTTGACAGTGACAACAAAGTGGATGTCTGCAACAGAAAGGAAACAATCGTTCTAGGAACTTGGGCTCTTACTTCTCACAGAGTTGATAGCGTTATTTCATGACATTTAAGGCTAAACTATGACATCCTGTCCCAGTTGCAAAGAAACTAAAATATGACAATCAGGCAGTTTAGCATTAGTAAAATGCAGTGAGTTTGCACCATAATGTCTGAGGAATTATGTACAGTAACTACCCCTGGCAGAAACAGAGCCCTGCTGGGAGCCATGGCGGGGGATCCCCAGCAGCAAATGTCCTGTAAATGGAGTCACCCAGCACACAGCCTCCCGTGTCTGACTTCCTTGAGGCTCATCCTTGGCGCAGCAGGTGTCAACACTTCACTCCCCTGCATGCTGGGCGATGCCCCTGCACTCTATGTGAAGAGCGTAAGTGTGTCTCTGCTCATGCACGATGGGCGTTCGAGACATTGGCATGGCAACCACTTTGAAGGAGGGGCTGGGAAATAGCCCTGGGCTCTGCCAGCACCTGTGGACCTTCCCTCTTATCGCTGGCTGCTGGGCCCGATGCCCCAGCCACCCCAAGGGGAGTGGGGGTCCCATAGGGGGTGTAGAGGAGATCGTCCCCACCCTCCCCGAGCTGACCGTGGCCTCAAGCCAGGTTCCAGAGAGGGCATCTGCCTCGCGTGTAGCCTGGTGGGGCCCCCACCCTTGGGCAAGCTGCCGGCCTCTGAGCAGCTGCAGGATGCGGCCCCGCCCTCCAGAGAGCTGCTCATCCCGAGGCTCCAGGGTTCACCCCAGTTCAGCCTTCTGTGGCTGCCAGCCCGGCACCCGGGCTCACCAGGGGCTGAGAGGCCAGAGCCTGAGCACACCCCTCCAGCTCGCCCTCAAGACCAGCCCGGAGCTGTGGACCGTACATGCGCAGAGGAAGGGGGAGGACCCTGCTGGGACTCCCCATTCCACCCCCTGGACGTGAGGGAAGTTTGCAACAGTGTCCATGGGAAGGGCTATAAATAGGTTTGGGCTCTAGGCCGGCACTTGACTTCCCACCTCTGCCCACAAGGTCCTTGGGGGGCACTGGGACCCGGCCATGCTGGGTGTGAAAGGGCCGTGGGCCACTCCTGGCTTCCAGACCAGTTGTCGAATGTCCAGGGCCAGCTCTGCACAGGTCAGCTAACGTGCGTGCAGCCCCCGCCCATGAAGGGTGTGTCGCACCGAGTTAGGCAACCAGTAAAGAGCAGCAAAAGGAGGCTGTCCCCCATGACAAGGACGGTGGAATGTCCCTCCTAAGCCTCTGCCCTGAGGAATGCTCTGCAGCCAGTTGGGCATGGCCAGCCGCTCTCCCTAGGCCAGGGCCACAGTGCGGTGGCTCCTGGGAATTTCGGTGTGTGAATGTGTGCGCATGAGTGTGTGAGTGTGCACGTGAGAGTGTGAATGTATGTGAGGTGTGTGGGTGTGCATAAGTGTGTGAGAGTGAGTGGATGGGGTGTGTGTGTGAGGGTGTGCTAGTGAGGTGTGTGTGTGCTGCAAGAACGTGTGCGGGTGTATGAGTGTGTGTGCGAGTTGAGCAAGTGTGTGAGAATGTGAGTGAGAGTGAATGTGGATGCGTATGTGTGAGTGTGGGAGTTGCCTGAGTATGTGGGTGGGTAAGTGTGAGTGAGTGAGTGTATGAGTGTGTGAGTGAGTGTGAGCGACACAGCCTCAGACCATAGCCTGTCGTGGCAGGTGGGATGTAACAGGCCCTCTGTTGGGTCCTGTCCACCCCCGCTCACGCTGGGGCCCTGGGTTCTGTGTGCAAAATGAGCCTCTGTAAGAGGCCATGGAAACTGCGTCTGCGGCAAAGCAACCTCGGTAGACAGGCGGCGCCAGAGCCAGGAGCAGCCGTTCCCAGCACCAACGGTGTGCCAGCCAGGAGGACGCGGCCCGGCTAGCTTCCGTGTGGGGCCCGGGCCGTGGGGGGCTGGCAGGGAGGAAACAGCCCCATCGCAGCCCGCTGCCCCTGGGAGAAGCCTCCCCGCGGCTCCGTGGGCACCCCCTGCACCTGCTCCAGCCGCACCCTTGGTGTGGAGCCCCAACAGTGAGGCTGACACGGCGCCTCCAGCCTTCACGTGAGCCTCCTCCTGCTTCCCCAGCCCAGCCCCCGAGCTGGCCAGACCGCGAGTCCCGGCCTGTGGCTTGTATGAGAAAAGGAGTAACAGTCTGTGGGCAGGTCAGCATCCTTTCCTTCCCATCCTCCCCTCTGCTGGCCGGGGGAGTTCCTCACGCAGCTGGGGGCCGCACTACCTTCCTCCAGCCAACGACAAGCCAGACTTTGGCTTTTGCCAAAACTCGTTGTGTGAGCCGCCAGGGACGGTGCATCTGGAAATCCATGATGAAGAAATTTTGTGAAAAAAAAAAATTAAAAATCAAAGGAGAGTTTGGGGAAATGGGGCCAGGGGAATTTCCTTGGGTTTCTCCCATCTCTCCACTGCCAGCCCTGTCATCTGGATTCATCCTGCTGGAGGGCAGCGGGTGGACAGGGCACCCACTGGAGCCAAGGGTGCTGGCGGGTGGCAGAGAATTGCTGGGGTGTCCTGCAGAAGGCGACCTGGACTTGAGATGTGTTTTCCTGGGGTGCAGACCTTTGTGTGGGGTGGCGCTGCGGTCACAAAAAGTTCCTACTGTGCGGTCAGCCTGGGGCAGCATCTGCAGACTAGGGACTCAGTCGTGGAGGGCAGGGCCTGCAGGCCACCCTGTCCCCAGCGGGTCCTGGTCGGGAGAGGGGCCCTGTGTGCAGCAGACTTGGTGGCTTCACCCAGCCCGATTATCCCATAGGCCTGCAGGCCTGAGTCTGACCTGAGTCTTGCGGGGCTAAGACCAAGGTGCCGTCTGGCTGCATTTCCGCGGGAGGCTAATAGGAAGGAGGCCGATAGTTCTTCCAGACCCGTCCTGGAGGCTGCCTGCATCCCTCGGCTCCCGAGCCCTCCCTCCTGTCTCCCTTGTCACCTCTACATCCTCTTAGCTTCTTGCTCTCCTGAGGCCCCAGGGCCCCATGACCCAGGCAGCCTCCAGTCCCTCCCTAACCATGCCGGCAGCATCCCCTTTCCCTGACCCACAGCTCTGGACTTCAGCACACGGACCTCAGATTGCAAACCAAGGCCAAATGGGGGCCCTGCATCTCTTAACCTGCTGCTTTCATGCCCATGGCGATGTGCCAGGGATCCTGTCCCTCCCCAGGGACCCAGTCTCTGCGGCAGCAGAGGGGAGTGGCTCGGCCCCACACTCCCTGCAGAGCTCCCCCACAGGCCCAACCGGAGCCTCGGGCCATTCCTGCACCGTCCAGCAGTCTTGGGGGAACCTCATCTGCTGTTAGGGAATAATCCCGAACAAATGCTTTTCATCAAGGATCCCACAAGAAGCAACGTCAGGATCAGGCCTTTGAAATGTAAGCAATGTAACTACCAGAGGTGAGGGGCCCCAGCTTTAATTGAAGCTGTCTGGAAAACCGCAGTCTTCTTGAGGATAAAAAAAAAATGACCAACACACAGACCCTAGGAGCCTGCTCCGTGGGGCCCTGGCCCACCCTCGGCGCTGGGGAGTCTTGGGGCCCAGACTGGCTCCCGAGACGTTCCAGTCTTGCTCATGTTGAAATGAAAACAAGACAGGCTTTTCCGCCCGGAGGTGAACATCACCCCCTCGCCCTTCTAGAACATTCTCTGTAGTCATAGGGACCAGGTGGCCTAGTGGGTGGGGTCGCAGAGCCTCCCATCCCCTCATTCTTCTCCTCAGCTTCTTCCTGTTTTCTCTGATGGGTTGGGACCAGGCCTCGGGGATCAGTGAGGTGGATGTCTCCCCAAGGGATTGCACTGACCCCACGAGCACCCATCCACCACCAGGCCCCACTGCCCTGTATCCTGGGAGTTGGTGCCTCCAAATGCACTGGACGTTTGTCCCCCGGGCAGCATGGTCTACTCTGGGCACCACATGTGGCTGGGGTAGGCAGCACGAAAACAGAATGGACTCTTCACGTCGTAAGGAACAAATAGCCATCATTAGCCCCAATGTTGGCCTCACATTTTCTTGAGAGAATACCATCATTCTGAAAAATCCTAATGTTCTGGATTGGACAAAATTACTTCAATTGTCACACTCTTTGAGTTCAGAGAAATAAAAGGCACTATGGTTAGGAGGCCCTGCTTGGTTCGTGCTTCATTTCTTAATAGACTACGATGAACTTCAGATGAAGGAAGGTACCTGACCCCTGCACGGGGGGCGGGAGCAGACCCCAGCCCACACCTCCCCCTCCTCCTGCGACCTGGAGATCTTGGAGAAGCCTGGCCGCAGCCAGAATCCCAGGGCAGCTGCCCCATGGGCTGGGGCCTGGGGCCACAGGGTCTGCCCTGGGAGGATGGGGAAGGCCCAGCAGGGGGCGGGGGGCTGGGAGGGTTGGCGCTGAAAGGGCAGCCTGTCTGCCTGCCTGTGCTTTGAAGGCACAAGCTTCTCATCACTGGCTCACCCCCGCTGCTCACAAGAAAGGCGCCAGCAGGATGGTATGAACAGTACAGGGCTGGCCGCCCCTCCTGTGCAGGAGGCCACAGCCCAACGCAGAAGGGGTGGGCGCCTTCCGGGAGGGGCAGATGGGGGCCGCAGGGGCTGTGCAGGGTGGTGGTCTCTGCAGGTCAAGCAGTAGCTGCCGCCGGGCTGCCGTGGCTGGCCATGTGGGCACCTGAGCCAGGCCCGGAGAGCTCAGTGCCACCCCCTCCCTTTATGGTTCTGCTTCCCCATTTGGTAACGGTCAGAAGGCGTGCTGGTCATTGGCTCACTCCCCGAGTGTCCACAGAGCCTGTCCCCGGGGCCTCCCACCCCCTCCAAGCCCTGAGCAGGGATGTCCCTCCTTCCTAGCTTCTGGGATGGGGAGAGAAGGCAGGAAAGCGCTTGCCTTATGCCTGGCACGTGGCTGCACACGTGGCTGCTGGCAGCAGGGGTAGTTGCCAGGTCCATAGCAGGACCGAGTCTAAAGGGCATTTACGGAACAGGAAGGCTTCTGCAGAGTCTTCCTTAAGGACGAGGACAAGCTCGAAGTCCTGTGGGAGAAAGCCCCCCATCTCCCCACGAAGAGGGTGTCGGGGGGAACTGAGGCCCGCAGGGCAGTCATCACGGACTTGCTGGTGATAGACGGCCTGGTGACACGCCTTTGGGGCAACACCTTCCACTCACAGACAGGTGTGAAGCTGGGAACAAGATGTCTGCCAGGTGAAGGGAAGACTGGTCTGGGAGACAGACAAGAGGGAATGAGCCAGAACGATCTGGAAGCGGGTGGAACGTCCCAGGGGGACTGGAGAAGCTTCACACGATGATGGAGAATGGGGAGCTGCTTTTTGCTCTCCCAGGTGAGGCACAGAAGGCTGAGTCTTTCAAAACCATTTCTGTGTTTGAGCTTTAAAAACATGGGTTGATGCACAATGTTACATTTGCTCGGGGCTGAGGTTTGGGGTGGGGGAGATGCCAGCCTTCCTCCTTTCCCTGGCTGTATGTCCTTCTGCTCATTTGCATGATTGCTAGATGCTTTCACAGCATTGTGTGTGACATCTGCTGTGAGCAGGAAACTCTCCCAGATGGAGATGTCAGACCCACGTCCCGATTTCAGCTTATGAGAAAAGGAACCGAGACGCCCTGAGAATTTCAGGGGGAGCCCTTCCTACCTACAATATCACTTAATATTAATACTTAAATTAGACTTATTCCCTGTCCTGGCCTCACTACAAGCAAGAATATCTGTGAAGTAACCCACTTGGCAGTAAATGTAAGTATTTTCCTTATTAATATTATAAATAAATAGAGTAGTCTTTATGCAATAATGTCTATCTGTATTTGCATTGTGTGCCAACAGCAGTTCCCACCCAGCACCGAAACAACAGCCATGCAGCAGAAACAGCACAGGCTGGGAGCCCAACAGACCTGGCATGGCCCCTGCTGGCTTTTTAACCAAAGGCAGTGACCAAACCTCTCTGGGCTTCAGCTTCCTATCACTGGTACAGCATTATAGGAGGGTAAATGGGAAGGGATAGTCCCGTGGCATCTACAAATCTTCCATGAAGGCTGTTGCATCTGCATGTGGAAATCAAGCCAGACCAGGAAGAGGAATTAGGGAGGAGACAGTGGGCTGTAACTGTGGCAAATATTGTCGATGTTTACTTTATGTCACGCTCATCCTACATGCTCATTGCGCACCCACAAGCTTATTATGTAGATGACCCTGTGTGGTATTCACTGATTATTCCCATTGCACACCTGAGCAATTCCAGCTCAAGGAAGAAGGTGGCTTTGCCCAAGGTCACACAACACGTAGGTGGCAGAGCTGGGGACCCGGGCATGGCCCTGATGCCCGTGCAGGTGCTCCTGCCCCCGGCTCCACTACATCTCCATACAGGACAGCGTGGACCGCCACCCAGACGACAGAGCATCCAGGCTGGGATGGGAGTGGGAAGATGAGCTTTGGAGGTGCGTGCAGGGGGCCCAGCAGCAACAACGGGGCTCAGCGGGTAAGAGAGGGAAGGCACACATGCAGCATGGAAAGCATATGCTGGACCCAGGCCCCGAGCCTACCACACCCTGCATCCACATGCCCCATCACTGCCCCCACCTTGCAGATGAGCAAATGGAGGCCCAGCAAGGTGCAGAAACTTCAGGTCACACAGCATAGGAGGGGCAGTCAGGGCCAGTCCCTGTGTCTGCACAGGGTCTTTAGAGACTTTCTTCACAGACATTTCATGTGAAGTCTTTCTACGTGAACACATGGAACACATATGTAAATGTAAAATACACAAATAATATAAACACACGAAAATATAGAATACATGTAAGTATATACTATTATATTTACATAGATGATCCATATGCCATCACCACTATAATATGTACAATTCAGTGATTTTTACTGTATTCACAGAATTGTCTAGCTACGACCACTCTCACATTAGAATAGGGCATTACTGTAGGAGTCCATTTATTTTTTAATTTTTTAAACATTTCATTTATTTATGAGAGAAAGTGAGCAGGAGCAGGGGAAGGAGCAGAGGGAGAAGGAGAAGCAGACTCCCCACTGAGCAGGAAGCGTGATGTGAGGCTACATTCCAGGATTCTGGGATCATGGCCTGAGCCGAAGGCAGACACTTAACCCACTGAGCCATCCAGGTGCCCCTGTAGGAGTACATTATATGCAACACTAAGAATAGGCAAATCAATAGAGACAAAAATATTAGTGATCTCCAGGGGCCAGGCACATTTGGCTGAGTGGGGCTGACTGCTAAGGACTATGAAGTTTCTTTTTGGGGTGATGGGAACCTTCTAACCTGAGATGGTCCTGAGGTTGGACAATTCTGTGAGTGTAGGATCCCTTCTTATGGCTGAAAGTGTTCCATTGGGGGGATAGACCTCGTTTTGTACATCTGGTCATCAAGGGAGGGACCTGTGGGTTGTCTGCACGTTTTGGCTATCGTAGGTAGTGTTGTGGTGAACCTCCAGGTACAGGCTTCCACATGGATGCGCTTTCATTCCTCTTGGGTAGACACCCGGGTGTGGGATTGCTGGCCTCACGGCACTTCCTGGCCTCTTCAAAGCTAGGCACAGAATCAAGCTGACCTGCAGAGAGCCCGTTCCTGCAGCATTTACTCTCTAGAAATACGCAGGCATCAGACCTACACCAGTGCATCACAGAGTCATGGGAGCACATGAAGCTTTGTGCTTAGCCGAGGGCCCAGATGTAGCAAGCGTGCAAGGAATATTCTATTACTCTTCTTTCCAAACCTAGGTCGACCACTGAGAGTTCATTTTTATTAAGAGCCTTAAATTCATTTTGTGAGCCCCACAGAAATACATTCCATGTTCAAATTCATTTTAGCATGCATGGTCAGCCTCCTCCCCTACAGAGCACTAACTCCTATGGTGTCCAGTGCGGGAACCATGAAGAGGGAGAAGATTCTACATGTGGCGTGCCGGGGTGGTGCCTGGCACAGTACAACCCTGCCACCAATATTCCAATGCTCCAGCTCACGCTCTCCTCTGCCTGCTCTTGGCTCCACACTACTGGGATCCACCGGTGTATCTGATCTCTCATGGTTTGCAACCGCTTGGAAAAATAAAACGTCTGGGGCACAGAGAGGAGACAAATGCATACGTGGTTCACTGCCCATTAATCTTTGTCACTCTGTAGGTGTAGACATCAGACATCGGGAATCATGAGACAATTTTCTCTTAAGCACGTGCTTCTTATTAAAGGGTCTCTTAACTCATAAAAGCATTCTCTGCAGGGGAAAAGGAGTAAGAGCAGAGGATAGTTGGTAGGTTGTCTGTATAACATGGAATTCTAAAATACAAATAAAATTTAGAGGGTGCCTGGGTGGCTCAGTCAGTTGAGAGTCCAACTTGATTTCAGCTCATGTCTTGAGCTCAGGGTTGTGGAATCGAGCCCTGTGTCAGGCTCTGCATGGAGCAGTCTGCTTGTCCCACTCCTTCTGCATCTTCCCAGATTCATGCTCTTCGTCTGTCTCCCTCTTAAATAAATAAATAAATAAATAAATAAATAAATAAATAAATAAATAATATCTGAGAAATAAAATAAAATACAGGTAAATTTTTAAAAACTCAGATCTGCTCCTTATTTCTATGCTCTGGCAGAGAGACAAGCCTCACCGGAGTCCCCTTTACTTGTCCACATGCACAGAGAGGGCTGGTTCCAGGAAATCTAAGAAAAAGATCCAGTCTGTGATCCCACTTGCTCTGAGGATACACATCCCCGCTGACTCTAAATGTCTGCTCCCAAAGTTGATTTTACCTTCTTTTCAATGACGGGTGGGTGAGGGGATGGCGGAGACATGTCCAACACTCTGGGTATAGAGCATAGTTGGAGAAACGTCTGCATGCTGAACCGTTACAGGTCGGGGAGTTGGACGTTCCGCAGCTCCTCCAAAATGTCTTTTTAAAAGAGTTTTGGGGGCAGCCCGGGGGCTCAGTGGTTTAGCGCCACCTTCAGTCCAGGGCGTGATCCTGGAGACCTGGGATGGAGTCCCACATTGGGCTCCCTGCATGGAGTCTGCTTCTCCCTCTGCCTGTGTCTCTGCCTCTGTGTGTGTGTGTGTGTGTGTGTGTGTGTGTGTGTGTGTCATGAATGAATGAATGAATGAATGAATCAATGAATAGTTTTGGGATGCCTGGGTGGTTTAGCGGTTAAGCATCTGCCTTCAGCTCAGATAGTAATTCTGGGGTCCTAGGATCAAGTCCCACATCGGGGTCCCCGCAGTGAGCCTGCTTCTCCCTCTGCCTATATCTCTGCTTCTCTCTCTCTCTCTTTCATGAATAAATAAAATCTTTGAACAAATTAAATAAAAATAAAAAAATTCCTTTCCAATAGGCTCCACGCCCAATGTGGGGCTTGAACTCATGACCTTGAGATTGAGATTCACAACTCCACCGACTGAGCCAGCCGGTTGCCCCTTGAATGTGTATTTTAGGAGAAGATGTGCTGGCGGCTGGATAGAGGGAAATCTGATAAAATCAGAGGAGGAACATGGTAATAGTAAAAAAGTAGGTAGTGGGCACCTGGGCATTTGCTGAATAATTCTTTCAATGTCTGTGGATATCTTAAAATTTTTATAACAAAATGTTGTATCAGAAGGGTCTGGTGCAGGAATGACAGATCCTCTTTCTTCTGGGCTGGTTGCAAACTCTTCCCTCTCACAGGGCTGAAAGGTCAGCATGCTTTGGCAAATCCAAAGAACAGGGATGCACATCATAAGATTTTTTTTTTAATTTAAAATTTCTTTTTTTTTCTCTTAAAGAGGTCTGAATTTATTTATTTTTTATTTTTTTATTGGAGTTCAATTTGCCAACATACAGCATATCACCCAGTGCTCATCCCATCAAGTGGCCCCCTCAGTGCCCGTCACCCAGTCACCCCAACCCCCCGCCCACCTCCCTTTCCACTACCCCTTGTTTGTTTCCCATAATATTTAAGATAAGATCAGAGGAGGTTGGTGAAGGGCAGTGTTTAGGGGCCGGGGATGCTAAGGTCTGCAACTTACCCAAAAATGTGTCCAGAAATCAGCTGCCTGGTGGCAGGAGAGCTAAGGTTCTAGTGCCAAAGGCTGTGGGTGCTGTGGTGTTGTTGACACTTCGTTACCTGACAGGGAGCAGAGAGGGGTCTTCCAGCCCTGCAGCAACTAGCAGGTTGGGAGCGCAGATGGGGCTGCATGCTGCCGGGGGACCCTAGGACAGTGGCCCTCTGCATTTGATCATGCTCGCCTTCACCAGAACCAGCAGAAACCAGTGAGAGCTGGCACTAGCAGGGAATGGACACCTGTACTTTGGGGCCCTGAGAGGAAAGCTGCGTCTGTGTCCAGAGGTGCTGACCCTATCTGGGGCTGTGGTGCACACGTAGGCACCCTGTCTGAGCCGTGCTCTGGGCACACACACCTGCCCCTCATCACTCCCGGGTTTACTGGGCAGCAACGCTCACATCCCTCCTGGTTTCCAGTCCTCTGTTCAAGTTGGATGGGGCTGACATCTTTAGGGCCCCTTCTTGACTTCCAGGGAGGGGAGCCAGGGGCTCAGATTGGGTACAACTGTTCCTTCTGAGCCCCTGTGCTCTTGTCCAGATGGTGGTCCACGGGACTCCAGCACGGTTATTGGTGGCACTCTGCTGCAGCAGGCTCAAGCAGAGGGGAGAGCTGGCTGGGCAACCCCTCTGGGAGTATGCACTGCATTTATACCGTCTGTAAAATCTGTAAAATAGGATAATTATAGGCTTTCATGAGAGGCCTTGGCAAAGAGACTGGCATATGGTAAATGTTCAGAAATGGCAGCATTACTCATCAGTGAGGACAGAGCGAACTTGTGTCCCAAATAGCACAACAGAGCCCTTGAGTACAGTGTCCCCACATACACAGATTATTCTGGTTATTCACGATTGAGTAATAAGCTGTCCTCGCTCCCCCTTCCCATGACCCTGAGCCTAGTGGCTTAAAGCAGCAACCTTCATTGGCTCTGCTCATGGATGAGCTGTTTGGGTAGCAGGTGCTGGGGACTGGCTCCCCTGGCTCCTCGAAGTGTTGCTGGGCACAGCTCAGCCGGACTCGGAGACGCTCACTCTCACGTGGGCAGCAGGCTAGTATTGGCTATTGATTGGGAGCTCAGTGAGTTTCAGCCCCTTGCTCCTGTGCCTCTCTGCAGAGCTTCTTGGGCTTCCTCAGAGCATGGCAGTCTCATGGCGGATTGACCACAACAAGGTACCTGCCTTCTTTCAGAGCGAGTGTTCCAAGAAGCTGAAGTAAAAGCTACAAGGCTTCGAATCCCAGTCTCAGAACATCACCTCTACCTTGTTTTATTGATTAAGCAAATGGTCAAGGAAAAGGAAGTTTCACTCCCTCTCTCAATGGGAGGAGTAGCATGGAATCTGCAGGTGGTTCTTACCTGCCACCTGTGGTCTAAGAAATGACTTGAGTGTCAGGCTGCAGCATCGCTGTATTTTGGGTACTTACTCAAATCTGCGCATTTCAAAACCTCCCTATCTTCCAAGCACAGATGTAAAAATCAGTACTTGGCCTCAGAAGTTTAGGTAATTAGGGAGACAAAGGAAAGACACTTGAAAAGATCTTTTGTTGCACATGCCGAAAGTGCAGATTAATCTAGATCAAAAATGCAGAGCCTGAGGGCAGAGATTCTCAGCACCAGAGTGCACCAGAGTAACCAGAGCAGGTTTGTTCAAAACATGGATTTCCAAGCCCCCACAGTCGAAGATTTTCCTTCGGTAGATCCAGAGCGGGGTCCAGGTAACTGTAAATTGAACAAATTATTTGATTCATCTTTTTGAAAGGTAATATATACCTTTCAAGAGGCAAAATCCATCAGGCCCAAGGACTATACAGTAGGATTTCCTCTTTCCTACCTTTGGCCCCAGCTGCTGAGCCCCCTCCTCAGAAGGAACTGGATGTTGCTTGCACTTCTTAGATATTTTTGCCGAGATGGTTCAGGCACATGCACACATTTAAATACAAGTAGATGCATGCACATGTGAGTATGAGTCTCTACCATATACATGTGTGCAGGTGTGCATAGTTAGCCCATGTGTGGAAATGTATTGAGTCTCCTGTATGAAGTAGATATAGGCGTTTCTGCATCCTCATATCTATACCTACAGGTACATGCATATGTATACACCCCGTCTCCATCCTCCAACCAGATCTCCTGTTTCTGATGTTACACACCTTGATGCTTCTTCCACACATTTTGGAGAACACCCCTGATCCTTTTAGCTACTACAGCATACTGCATTGCAGGGGTGGGTCCTCATGCTATTTATGCTATGAAATATTTATACTATTTATTCTTCACGAATTTATGCCGTTGTATCACTGACCAGTCTTTGGCCATAGTAGATCATGCCACACGGATGTCATTTGCACACAGGCATGTCTGTCTGAGACAGTCTTATTTCAAGGTCAAAAGATATGTGCACTTTAAATTTGTGATAGTTAAAAAAAATAAATTTGTGATAGTTTCTCCTTAATTACACTGTCTATAGTTGGCATCAGAGCACATTTGCATCAGTAATGTGTGAGGGAGGCTGAGATTCTTAACTCGTGGCCCAGGAGACTCTGATACACCCAGCTTGAGAGCTGTGACACTGGAACCAGGCTTGGCTCTTGGCGTCTGAAATGCCGATGGAAGGCAGACTTCTGGAGGAGGTGGCTTCTGCAGGAGCTGGATAGGGCTGGCTCTGCAGTGTCACATACAATCCACCATGGGGAACATTTCTGCTGGCTGCTGGCTTTCCCAGGGCAGAGGTGAGGTGGGTGCCTGGGGATTTGCCGCTGGTCAGTACATCTCTCCTAGACTCAGGTGAGTGTCTAGGACTAGACACCCTGGGAGGGTCAACTTTCAATGTCTGGCCTGGTCCAGCCACGGAGCCACCTTTGGAGCCACAGGAGCAGGAGCAGTGGTTTAGAGCATCTTCAGCCACCCAGAGGGGACAGAAAGAGGTTTTCCAATGTCACAGTGAACACATCCAGGGGGAGTGGCTGCAACTCTTTTCTCCTACTAAAATATGTTTCTTGTTTGCAGATGAAATGCTACATATCTGGAATGGGCTTCAAAGGGACCCAAGGGGTTGATGGCGTGAGTAGGCGTGCATGGAGCACAAGGCTGGCTCGACTGAGGGCCACTGGAACTGTAGGAGGGATGCACAGATTTACTCCAGGCTTCTCCCCATCATGAAGCTCTTTCCTATGTCCCCTAATGAAAGGTTGCAATACTGGTTCTGCTTAAGACACAGAGATGAGTGAATATACCCAATTCTTTTGTCTATTTCAAAAACACATTGCAACAGCAGCTGACAATTTTAAGGACTTGTGTTAAACAGAACCGAAAGCTACTTTTACCGGCGCTGGCCCCCACTCCCAGCGCTTGGCAGATCCCTCCCCTGTTTCATCTCCTAAAGACTAACTCCATCACAAACTCTCTTGACAGCATCCAGATCCCTTGAATTGGCTATAAAATATTTCAAGGTCTCTGAGTAATTTAATGCCCTATGAAAGTAAAATAAATTGTGTACAAATAATTCAATAAGCTCAGGGAAGTGGGGAAAAAAACATTAAGCATGTCACAGATGGCACCTCCAGGCAGCTTTATCAAAGCAAGTTTCGTAATTTAACAAAACCATCTTGGCATCACACACAAAAGCCCTCCTGTTTGATCCCTTAATAACACTGCTTAGCACTTTCTGGGGAGCTGGCTTCTAGCGCAGGAGCTGTTTCCAAGCATTAGCTAATCAATCATCAAAAGATATTTTCCACACAGGCAGGCAGGACTCGGAATGCTCACTTGACCCCCATGGAAGTGGCCTTGGAAGTTAAGAGGCTTTTTCAAGGTCACGTGAGGGGCAAAGGTTACCGTGGGGCTTGCAGCTAATGAGTTTCTGGTTTCTTCTGTGCTCCTGAGCAGGACCTGTCAGGTCCCCTCCTGGGCCACTGTGCCACCCCACCCTACCCTTACCCCCTGCCCGCCCATCCAGCAAGATCATTGGCTGCAGCTCCCTCCCAGCCTGGCCATGGGGTTCAGCTGAAGCAGCTTCAAGATGCGGTGTTCATCAAAATAGACTGGTAGAGTCGTTGTCACCTCCCCTGCCCTGGGCCTGGAAGTGGGCTGCACATATGTTCTTTCCAGAGAACAGAAAGCCTTGCTTGGGGAAAGATAGCACAGAACCTGCCCCCAATTTTTCCTCAGCAGTTCATATTTGTTCTAGGAACTATGTTTTTAAATTTCAGGAGTAATATGTGCACAGGTTGAAGAGGCAAACAGCACACAAGGACTTAAAGGGAAAAGAGGAAGGCCAAATACGGTATGTAGCTCTTCCCCCTCTGGGAGGGGCTTCCCGTCCCCCTCCCCATGCTCCAGGGTGGGCTGCACTCAGGTCACTGCTAAGGAGACAGGAGGAAACGGACAGGCAGCATCTTGACCTGGGGGCACGTGCAGGCACCACCTCACCAGGGGAGCAGGGTGGCTAGGGGACCCCTAGCATGACACGCCTGTCACATTCTCCCTCAAGCCCAGCCAAGTTGTGAGAAAAACTGTCAGATAAACCCAAGCTGAGGGATGCTGCATAACACGCCTGACCAGCATGGTCACTACTGCTGACCATCAGTAAGGGTTATGGAAGACGGTCGTGGTAGAGAAACCCAGGCACCAGGAGCCTAAGGACACATGAGGGCCGCGTGCTTGCAAGCCCCAGCTGGGGATGCGGGGACAGCCAGGACTTCTGTGGAAGGCTGGTGGCACCTAGAGGGATCTCTGCTGCTGCCCCAGGGCTGCTGTCTTGGCTGTGACCAGTGTCCCCCGGTGACATGGGGTGGCTGCACGTGGGGAAGCTGAGACCAGGGAAGGACATACAGGAACTGTCCACAACATCTTTTTAAACAATGAACACACTTTGGTTTCTGGGGCAGGTTTAGGTTCCTAGCTACTCTGGACTACCTTGTCAGGTTTTATGTAAATCAAAACTTTTCCAAATAAAAAGTCTAGTTAAAACAAAGTTAGATGTAAAAGTCCTCCGCCATCCTCCCTCCTGCCTCAGTGGACAGAGATAAGTAGACAAAGTGGTTGCCACTTTCTAAAATATTCTTCCAGGATTCTGTGGCACCTAAACTGTTGTTGTTGTTTTTTTTTTTTAAACCAGGGTTGGATCGTATAATCCATACTTTTGGTTTCTTGCCTTTTTTGCTTAATCCACATATGGGAAGTATTCTTTGCAGTGACATGGCCATACCTCACTGTTTGTAACCATCCGCAGGACGTCTTTTGGCAGATTCCCATAATTTATTTCATCAGATCCTGGCAGGTGCACCAGCTGGTTTTGTTTTTTGACTATTTTAACAACACTGGTGTGTCACACACACACACACAAAGTCAATAAACACAAGAAAGAAAAAGCTTAGCTTTACTCATAATTGAAAAGTCAAGATGCAGATGATGTTGGCATATCACTTTTGGTCTCTTGGACAAGCTTGTCTATAGCCCATGCCATGAAAGTATGCGAGAGGAAAACTCATTTGCCCCCGGGGGTGTGACTTCAGCAAGTCTGAGCACAGGGCCAGCAGGCTGGGCAGAGACTTGGGGATCCTGGATGAGCTTCTGGGAAGCTGGTAAAATTCTCTTGTGAATGTGCTATTGGTTACACAGGTGTGTTCGCTTTGAGGACCACAGCCATGATCTCTACAGTTTTCTGTATGTTTCCATTTAATGAAAAGTTAAGTGAAAAAGGTGCCTAGATTTAAGCAGACTCCCCATCTGTCAGTTACAAGAAAATGCTTAGGATGGGGGGAGCTCCTAGCAGATGTTCTCTCCCTGGCAGCATATATACAATATATAGATGATCTTCAGGAAAACCTCATCAATATACTATAATTACTAGATTTAAAATGTCAGACAAAATCATACCCTTATCTAAATTTCTACAAGTAAGCTAACCAAAAAACCCAGCATACTAATTACAATTATTTTTTCCCCCCATTTGCAAAGATTTAAGGAGAAAACCTTAAAATGTAAGTAGCTGGGGGTTACTCTGAGAAAAAGAGGACAGAGATATAAGTTAATATAGTTGATGACTGAATCTCAATAACTTGACAGGCTTAATCTAGGTCAGTAAACTGACCTCTTATTTGGGAAAACCCAGGCTGAAATCGGGTATGCCACATCTTCCAAACCCAAAGTAAGCACCTGGAGAAGGCCGCTGTGGGCCTCCAGAGGATGCTTTCCCTGAGCACCTGGGGGTGAAGTGTGAAATCTGCTACTTTAAGAACAAATGGCGTCACATCTTACACTCCCTTCGAAATATGGGCTCATGAAGGAAAAAGTGTTTCATCCAGGACCGGAAGGATGATTTTAAACAGCCCACTGTACGAGTCAAAGAGAAAACAGATACTGGAATCTTTAATTTTGTTGATGCATCCAATTCACCTTCACTTTTAGAAAATGGTTAACCTCTTACATTTGTATCCCATTCATGTTTATAAATTTACAACTTGGGCAGAAAAAAAATAATAATAAAAAGAACAAATGATGCTTCCCTGAGGGACAAGTTGAGGCTGGAGCTTGGGTGCCAAGAGGGAGCATCCAGATGGCCACCCTGCCCCCTAGAGCTAACAGCTGAGCTGAACTGCAAAGCAATGCCCACAAATGTTTTAGTAAAATCCTCAGAACTGAATCGCTGAACCGCAGTCTCGAAGCCATACAAGGACCAGCATCCTGCTGGAGGAACAGGCAGTGACCACCTCCTCTGTGCAGACAGCCCCAGGCCCACCCTCAATTAAGACCAACCTTTATTTTGGTTGCTCTTTGATAAAGCAAAGCCTCCTCTGATTTCCCCATATTTTTCTGGCTTCTGTGTGTCACACAAGTCTTTTACATTATTAATAAAAGTTTTGAATTGAGTTACTTTGCTCTTGAATATGAAAGGTTCTCTTTGGGGGACTTTGAAACATGCTAGCTGCAAACTTCCATTAAGGCACTTAGAAATAAAACGTGATGATCATCTTCCTTTGAACATCTGGAGTTTCTAAAAATCAAGACCGCCCATGGAACCCGGAATCATATTTGCACTAAAAGAAAGCACCAGATCTGACTCAAAGAGCTCTCCATTTGGATGTGGTGTAATTAAAAGCTTACTCTGGCAGGCTGTTGCTATGGGCACGGTGTTTGGTGACGTGTCTAAGAATCATAAAGGCCAGCAGGGCTGTATCAGGCAGGCAAGGTGATCTGGGTAGGGGTTTTTAGGGAGGTGTGCATTTGAGAGGGCTGGTTGGAGGTGGGGGTGAAGGGAAGGATGGGTGCATCCCAAAGTTCCTTCAGCCTCAATTATTTGTCTGGAGGTGAAGTGGGAAAGATCTCCGTACTGGGTGGGCAAAATTCTAGGGAGGTAGGTGGTGGTACCCAGAGCTGCTACACAGAATTATTCTGGTATCAAATATTTCCTTTATTTTTTTTTTGAGATTTTATGTATTTATTCATGAGAGACACAGGCAGAGAAATAGGCAGAGGAAGAAGCAGGCTCCTTGCCAGGAGTCGGATGCAGGACTCGATACCAGGACCCCAGGATCACAACTTGAGCCAAAGGCAGACGCTCAATCACTGAGCCACCCAGGCACCCTAAATATTTCCTTTTGAAGTTGATTTTTGTTTCTTTGTCTATTGCAACAGTGGTGCCCAGACACAAATAGGTTTGGGGCAAATGACCCATTTGTTTTCAGCCTACAGAGACAAATTTCTGGGGAGTAAGGTACAATTAATAACCCTAAACAACACAATCTAAGCTTCTGATTTCCTACAAATCCTTTCCTGGGTGTTCCGGCCCATGCTGCCATCTCCCTTAATCGAAGACCTCACAGTAACTTGTACAGTGGTCTACATAGCTTATGTGAATTCAGGTGTCACTGACTAGCTGGACAGCCTTCCATGGGCCACTTGGCCTCTCCGTGGTTCAGTGTCCATCCACGGTGAAAGATCACCTGCATTCCACAGGGTGGTGAGGAGGCCTGCGTGGGGTGGGCCACAGGCAGCGCCTCAGCAGGGCACACAGCAGGTGCTCAGGATTTAGGTAGTCTCATTCTGTCCTTCACAGTTCCCACTGGCAGAATGATCATAAACCTAGAGCCCCACTTAATTCCCACTGCCCATGGGGAAGCAGGCACTGCTATTATACCCATTTCATGGACTGGAAGACAAAGCCACCCAGCGTTGGGGTGCTGGAAGTGGGGCGGGAGCTGCGACTTTTGAGACAGGGCCCTGCCATCTCCTGCTCCTTGACAAGCATCTGGTAGCCCTGCTCAGGGCCAGTCAATGCCGGTCCTCATCCTGCTTGTCATTTCATAGGATGCTCACAACGCCCTTGTGAGGTGAGATTACCTGTTTCATACACGGTGGGACATGCTCAGCAAGTCTCCCTTCACTTGTCCGAGGCCATCGTGCTGGGAAGAGGAGGGTTTCTACCCAGAGTGTGCAGAAGATGCTTTTACCGGGGGCCCTACCTTCTCAGGTCCGGTCGGCTTGGCAACTCCTGTGCAGAAAGCATGTGGGTATTTTATGGGGTGCAGATGGAGCGCAGGGGGATTCAGAGCCCAAATAAAATCCAAGGTGGACACTGCCAAAGTTGTGAGCCAATTAGAGCCAATTATAGACTTTTATACAATCTGACAATCATTTTCTTGCAAGAATCTTTTATTATTTTGTGCATCACAAGTCTGATGGTATAGACTTGTCTGGTAGCTTTTGTGTCCCATCATCACCAACTTCTTTCCCAGTGTTCAGCAACTACCATCCACCCTGTGTAGTGTGTGCTTATGGGCATGTCTCTGTCCTGCCCCGTCCCCATTCATGTCACAATAGCCCCAAGGCAGGACAGGTGCCTTCAACACAGCCCATAGAGGCTCCTGACACCGAGATGTCCTAACGTCCTAGAGCGCAGGGCAGGTTGCACACTTGGATTTCTGGCTTCTCTTCGCCTCTTGCCTGGGCTGTGGCTCCCGAGCATGCCAGAGCCCTGCCACTGTTACCCCGAACAGAACCCACTCGGGCTCCCGTGGGAGGGTGGATCTTAACCAAAATGAAGTAGTCTTCAATGGGGTATGGTTGTCAATTTTGCAGGACTACTAACTCACCTTTTAGTTAAGTAGTTGTAAACTCAGATGCTCCCAGAGTCAGCCAGGCAGAAAACAGGGTACTGTGTGGGCTTGAGGCGGGCGTTTAGGGGCAGTGAGGATGTGCAAACCATAGGATGTGAGGTCTGACCAGGGGGCAGCCACCTGCTGCCTGGTGCCAGCACACCTCTTCCTAGGGGAAGGTCGGCCTAGGGCAGCAGAACATGCCAGGTCAAGAGAACTATGAACGGGAATATTTAATTCAAATCTCTGGACCTCAGAAGTACTAGAAGTTCCTGTTTCCTTAAATAACATCTAACGGTTAAAGGAACGACAAACAGCATCCTACCTGTCTCCCCAGAAGCCACAGCTGTGCGCCAGCAGTTTCTCTGACATTTGTTTCAGTTTTGAACATCTGCTGTGCTCCAGACACGACGTTCGGTGCTGGCAGAGGGACGGTGAGCAGGACACCTCAGAGGGACCATCCGTTCTTGGAGCTCCTAACTGCACTCCAACAGCATCTGTCCTTTGGTGACTGGCAACCCTCTGAGGTTCATCAGTGTGGCTGATGTCAGGATGTTCTTCCTTTAAAAAGGAATCACATTCTACTGTATGGATGGACTATATTTGTATCCCAATTGGTCCATGGACACTGGGTTGCCTCTGCCTCTCGGCTCTTGTCAACAATGCTACTATGAACGTGGGTGTGCAAGCATCGATTCGAGCCTCTACTGTCAGTTCTTTTCTGCCCAGCAGTGGGATTGCTGGATTTGGTGGTAATCCTGTTTATGTTTTTGGGAGCTACCATATCATTTTCCACTGTGGCCACACTGTTTTACTGCTGTCCCACTTTGGATGGAGCCCTGAGAGGTGAAGATGTGTCCCAGCCCATGCAGCCATGGAGCAGACTGCACAGTGTCATGGAAAATTGAGGAGTGTGGGCCCTGGGGGGTGTGGTTCCGATGCCTGCCTGCTACTCATGCCTGAACAATGAGGATGTGTGCAAGTTATTTTAACTCCCTGTGTGGCCTCAGTCATAGAAGGGGGTGTGGCTAACAAGTCCCTGGTTATAAGGTTGTTAGGAGGAGAGCTATAAGCACAGGCACTCAGGACAGAGCCTTGTGCTTGGTGGGATCTATATAAGACTTTGTTCAATAAAATGTGACCAGTTCTTGCCAAATCATCCATATTTTTATGTTTTATATTTTTTAGATTTTATTTATTTATTCATTCATTCATTCATTCATTCATGAAAGACACAGAGAGAGAGGCAGAGACATAGGCAGAGGGAGAAGCAGGCTCCATGCAGGGAGCCCCATGCAGGACTTGATTCCAGGACCCTGGGATCACGAGCTGACCTGAAGGCCACCCAGGCATCCCAATCATCCATATTTTTAAACAGAAGCTGGAAATCTGGATTTTTTTATGTGAAATTTTGTGCTTTTAAAATGTTGGCAAGCAGTTCAGATTCAAAATAAAATCTTATGTGAGCCTAAGAGATATATCTGTGAGCCAGAAATGACACTGGGCTGCCTGGGTGCCTGTGTGGCCTTTCAATTAAAAGTCATGTGCTCCAGAGACAGGAAGGCTACCTGGAGGAGGACACATTAGAATGGGAATGCAGTGCAGACAACCTCATACTGGCAGAGTGAACGGCAAGTATGTGTTTAGCTCTTTAAGAACTTGTCCAAAATGTTAGGGGCTGCAGCGGGCCTCCCCAGAAGTCATATGTTGACTTCCTAACCTCTAGGACCTTGGAATGTGATGGCGTTGGGGGATGGGTTTAACAAAGATAGTAAGGTGAAACAAATCGAGGTTGCTAGCCTGGGCTCCAATCCAGTAGGACTCGTGTCCTTTGAACAAGAGGGAATCTAGACCCAGACCCACATGGAGGGAAGACCACATGGGGACACAGAGTGAGGGCTGCATCTACAGGCCAAGGAGAGAGGCCTGGACCAGACCCCTTCACTTGGCCTGCAAGGGCAAAGGCACCGATTGTGGACTTCTGGCCTCCGCGCTGGGAGACACTGGAGTCTGTGGTCAAAGCCCCCTGGTGGGTGGCACTGGGTCACAGCTGCCCTGACCACCTGATTCAGTAGCTACGGCATCTCACTGACTCAGCGGGGATGCACGAGGCTCTCGGCGCTGGCCTCACCGCCCCGTGGTGCCATCATTCCTCTCGTTGTGACTGTCCTACTGTGTGCAAGGCCATCTCAGGATGGCATCTGCCTGTTTGTAATTGGTTTCAGTTGGGGTAATAGAAGTAAGTAAACGTAATAGAATTAAACACTGAAATGTGTACAATACGGTCGTATTCGGTACCTGCGGGCCATTGGGCACTTCTAGTCTCCAAACGCTTCCTCATGCTGCGGCCACACCCTGTGCCCTTCCCTGGCCCGCAGCCATCACTCACCCCGTCCCTGTCTCTGGATGCCCCCTGTGGACATCTTCCAAGCATGGAATCACAGTGCATGGCCTTGGGCCTCTGGTTTCTCTCTCTCAGCATCATGTCTCCGACATTCATCCCCATGACGTGGCTGGATAGTGCTCCACCATGTGGCTGGACATGTAGGGCTCATCTGCACGCATCTGCTGGTGGACGTGCGTGTGTCCTCACCTGGGTGGCTGTGAGCAGTGCTGCCTTAGCATAGTTTCCACTGGCCTTTCCCGGTGACAAGCACTGCTGAGCGGCTCCTCGTGGGCTCCAGCCAATGGCTTACCATGCATCTTGTGTGCACCTTGGCCGGGTCCCCCCACTTCACTGAGCCTCAAGATTCTCCTCATCTTTACGGTTAGATCACCACCGCTTCCCTGCAGGTTACAGGGTGGGTGGACATGATTGTGTGTACAGAATGGCCCTGGCTGATGCAGGTGGGGGTGTTGATTCCCAGCCACACTCAGAATCCTCTTACTAGAACTCCCGGAGAGTCTGAAAGGTTTCGCCTGTCTGGACCTGGCTTGATGTTGTGGTTGTGAATCTGGGTCACTGGGCCCGCCAGCAGGGAAGGAGGCAGGCACTCTGGGGGCCCTGCGCCCTTGACAGCTCAGCTCAGAGCACTGTTGTTTTCCCGGCTGTAAGAGAAGCCACTGCCCGGATCAAAAGTACTGCAGATGGATGTGAGTAAGCTAATGGGGCGGGCAAAGTATGGAAAGAAAAGGTGCTAACTAAAGCCTCAGGAGGCTCCATGTTTCTCTTCTCTCCTGTGGTGATCAGTCTGTCAGGGGAACAGAGTCAAAGCAGGAGCATTTACTACTGGTCTGGATACCAACAGCTTGGTCTGTGGCTGAGAAACCAACGGCTTGGTCTGTGACATCTGAGTGTCCCTAACTCCAAAACAGAGTGAAGGAAAGCACTGTCCTACTGTGTGCAAGGCCATCTCTTCCTCTTCCTTGAACACATACACATGCACATAGGCACTCACAGACCCACATGCAAACACATACATGTACACATAGAGACCCACATGCACACACTTGCACACACACAGATAACATTCATATGCATAAACACATATGCACACATGTATGCATACAAATGCATGTGCAAACACAGGTGTACATGTGTGTGCACATGAACGCATGTATGCAAACATGTAAATATACACAAACACGCTCACACACAAGTACACAGACACATGCACTTGCACACACACACAGTCCTTCCTAGGGACTCTACGACTAATCTTGGAGATGAACTCAACACTCTCTAGAAAAACAAAATGCAGTGGTTTTTATTACCGTCCTATGGCTCTGAAGTCATAAACCAGTGACTATTTCCCTTAAGCTCTCAGCAAACAGGCAGGGGCACGAGGACAGCTTCTGGGGGGACAAGAGATCATCTGAATGCTGTTTACACAGGCATGTTCACTTGGGAAAATTCTTCAGGAGATACAGGTAGGATCCATACACACTGACAGAGTAAAAAGTTAACAGAAGTCGCAAAATACAGCCCCTTCACCGGCTGGTCCCTGGTGGGATACTGAGCTCTTCCCACCCTCGTGCATGCACTGACCTGACATAACAGGTATGCTGGGTGGTCAAGTCTGAAAAGTGCAAGGCCCTGCCTCTTACGTGGTTCACTTTCAGCATCAAGCCCTACAGGCCGTCGGGCTCTTGAGAGGAGCCATACCACCCAGGGCAGAGTTGGGCCTGGCTCGGAACATCGAAGCAACTTCTGTGGCATCCTGCCGGCCTCCCTGGCAGGCGAGAGGCCAGAACAGATGTGGGGAAGTTCTCTTTGTCAGGAACAGACGAGCAGGCTCGCGCAGACCCTTTGATCTCACCTCGGAAGAAAGTTATCATCCATCCCCCAGAATCTTTGCAGTTCGGACATGAAAGACAAAGGGAGGAAGATGTGCGGGGCACAGGAAACCCACGGAAAACAGAGTGCATGGCCTTTGAACGCCGGCGGTTCCCAGAATGGACGTGCTGTGTGGCCACTGAGCTTCCTAGAGAATTTTCCTTTTTTATCTTTTCTCAGATGGAGATGTGCAAACCCTTGGCTTTTGATTGGGGTGGTGGCAAACACCCGGCCCTTCATGGGAGGAAATGGAGTCACTCTGGTCTAAAACAGAGAGGGAGGTGGGGGTCCAGGGGAATAATGGGAAGTTCAGGCTGGGTGGGGCAGAGATGGGAACCTTCCCTGCTCCCCGCGTCCCTACCCCTTGCTTGGGGAGAACCGAGGACCGGGAAGGACACCCAGTGAGATCTGGCAGCTGGGATACCCTCACCAGTTTCTGCTCAGACTCGATGTGGCCAGGGCCAGCGCTGCCCCTGCGGTCTCTGGGTGCTGGTAGGCCTGGAAGCCCTGGGTGTGGGCAGGACTCTGACTTGGAAGTGGGCATCAGAGGAAGGAGGCTTGGGGTGAGGCCATGTGCCGGTCAGATGGCAGCAGAGGCAGCTGGCTCTGGGGGCAGTGAGCTTCATGAGGCAAAGATCCCAGCCCCACTGGGCTTGCCAGAGTCCAATGGAACTGGGGGGCACCGAGCGGTGGTGGCCCTCAGATGCTTGGCTCTTTGACGGGGCTCCAGCCTCTGTGAGCTGCTCAGCATCATGCCAACAAACAGCCACTGCTTCCTTGGCCAGCACTCATTGGCTGCTGGGAAGCCTGACTCACAGTGACCTGGCTGTCACCCTAGAGCACGCTCCTGCTTCTCTCAGTCCTCCCCTCCCCAGGCTCAATCTCTCAAACGTTCAGTGCTGCTCACATCCATCTTTCCCATGGTTGTCTTTCCAACCACTCGTTTGAGTGTGTCCATGGTCTTTAGTCCTCCAGTCACCCAGCAAGGAGGGCTGCCTTCCCTAATTGGCTCAACAGAGTGACATCCACACGGCACAGGGCTGGCTCAGGGCCAGAGGCAGAAGGGTCAGCCTGCACGGTGTGATGGCACTGGGAAGCGGCTCCCACCGTAGGAAGGCATCCAGGTCCGGGTGTCCATGTCCCCGACTGCAGGGCACTACCAGACGCTTCCACCTGTGCTGTATGTTCCTTCATTACGGGACAGTACCCACCCCTCAAATTCCTCATGTTTCCATATCACCTGAAGCAGCAGCGTTGAGAGTTCCCATCTTGTCCTCAAGACCCCATCTCCATGGCTCTCTGGTGGCACAGGTTCACAGCACCCGAGGCCAGGCCTCATTAGTGGTGCCCACCTCCATGGGAGATAACTAAGAGATCTCTCCAGAGTCACAACCAGGGGCACTTTTGGTATTTGTCTGTAGAGCCGTCCTGGGGGAGCCGATTGCTGCCCCCACACCAACACTCCCCCATGAACTTGCCAAACTCCCTATTGTCATCGGACATGTAAACTGTCACCAGCCTGGGCGATGGGATGTGGGCACCCAAGGTTGTCTCATCTGAGCATTAGGGGCTCCTCACTCTCCCACGCCTTGATTTGCATTCATATTTCCACTTCCTTCTGCCTCTCTGTATCCTTGGCCCCTTTTGCTGCGAGTCTGGTTTCCTCCCTCTCATGGGCTCACAGGAGCCCGCTGGGGGCTCTGAACACAAATCCTTGCCTGCGAGGTCCCCTCCAGGCCCTTTCTTCCCGTTTGACTTGCCCTTTTGTGTGTGGTCACTGGAGCCGCACTGAATTTTAGATTTGGTTATAGTAAGTTTTACATCTTCTGTTCTGTTCCTGTGAAAACATGTTCCCTTCCACATCACATGTCCTCTCAAACTCTGTTTTCCGATAGACAAATGATCACCACTCACTGCTGCTGTCTACATGGCCTGGATGTGTGTGTGCACACAGGTCACACGTGCAGGCGGGCAGCTCTGCACAGAAACACACACACACAGGGCCACGTGCATACATGCACATCTCCACATCTCGTACATATCGTACATAACAATGTATTTTATGGAGGAGGAACCTATAATCACAGATACAAAATATATCACACATAACCAGTTCTCTTCTGTAAAATAAAGAGAAAACAGACAAGGATCTGCTCTGCCAGGCTCGTGGATTTGTAATGAGAAACAAAACAGGATGTATGTGTGTATATGCACCAATATTATAAAATGCTGGGTAACATTTATTTCTTTCCCACCAGACTTCAGTTCAACAGAAGAAAGTCTTTAAAGGCCAAGAAGTTCACCAAGTCCTTACAGGAAATGCACCCTTCTCTTAATAACAGCCAGTATTTAAGAAGCTCCACTTCTTGCCAGAAATGCTAAGCACCCACGGCTATTCCCAGGAGCAGGAGCAGCATGCAGGGCAGTGTGGGGCTTGAACCCAGGAGGCCCAGCTTCCAAAGTGTGGGCTTGGTCCTCCTATCAGCTTGCCTCCCACTCAATGACTAAACTTGGGGCTGGTTTATTATTGAGTTGAGCTTTTAAAGATGATTTTGAATATAATTTTAACTTTATAACTTCATGGCTGTTCTTTCTTTCTTTCTTTCTTTCTTTCTTTCTTTCTTTCTTTCTTTCTTTCTTTTTTTTCCATTCTTATTTTAAATAAAAAAGAAGGAAACTTGACCACCTTTTGATTCTAAATGACAGAGGGTTAAGGCAAGATGGTGGAAGAGTAGGGGTCCTCAACTCACCTGGCCCCACAAACTTACCTAGATAGCTTTCAAAACATCCTGAACAGCATGAATTCGAGCTGAGATTTAAAGAGAGAACGGCCATAATGCTACAGAGAGAAAAGTTTTCACTTCTAACAGAGTAGGAAGGCAAAAAATAAATAAATAAATCAAGTGGAGGAGGGGAACCATAACAAGCCTGGAGAAAGTGGAGCCATGAAAGCCTCCGGGGCATGAAAGCCCAGCCCTGGAGAAGCGGAAACTTTAAAATGCGCACCTGAGTTTTCCCAAACTGAAGAGTGCTTTGCAGGGAAATCGAGCAGAATCGCAGGAGGAGCCTGAAGCCTCAAGATTCCCGGAGACAATGTTAAGAGGAGGTGTGCCCGGGGGAAACTTCACCGCAAACCCGGGTCTGATATTGGTAAAGGGCTGGAGCACTGCAGCCCTCGGAGCATTTGGGAAAAGCCAGTCGGTCAGGTGGGCCCGCGGAGCTGCCTTTACTGATGAGGTTGCACTCTGTTCCCTGCTGGAGAGGTGGATCCCAGGGCCTGAGCGGACACAGCCCAAGATATGCACTCCCCCGGGACTGGTAGAGGCCGGGAGGGCACAGGACAGTGAGGACTCTCCTGCTGCCGGGCACCCTCAAGCTGTGCAGATCAACGCCCCCGCACTGCCCCCAGGAGCATCCAGGCCAGTGCGGAGTGGGATCTACGGTAGTTACTGCAGGGAGCTGGCTCCAGGGCTGGATACCTGGCCGCCACCAGTGTGGTTGTTCCTCCTTGTTTCATCTTGTACCTGGGAGAGGCGGGGCCGCCAGGGAACGGAGTCCTCACAAGGTAAACAGCTCCCACTGAGCCCAGCACCTGGCTGGGGGTAGGGTATCTCCGCCCAGGTGCACACACCTGAGAATCAGCATAGCAGACCCTTCCCCAGAAGACCAGCTGGAAGGACAGGGGAAGAGCAAGTTTACTGAACAAGCAGCACTGGAAAGCTCCAGAACTAAGGGAAAATAGTATATAGAACTAGATGGTCCTTTGGGTTTTTTTTCCATTATGACTCCTTTTCATATCAGGTTAAAAATTCCCAATATTTTTTCTCTTTTTCCCACTTTAACTACAATATTTTACCAACTCTTCATTTTTAAGCTTTTTTCTTTTTGACTTTCACATTTCTACAATTACATGTCTTAGATATATTTTTCACATCTGGATTCCCTTCGACGTATTAAATTTAATTTTGGTAGATTTATAAGCCATGGTTTTTTGTTTTTTGTTTTTTTGTTTTTTTCTGTCTCGTTTTGTTTTACAATGGTGGAAGTTAGTACATTCTAACACATGACCAAAATACACTCAGAACCAAGTGGAACACCATGTTGATTTATTCTGTGAGATTATATTCTCTCTTCCTTCCCATTCTGCCCCCCTCTTTTTTCTTGTTTATGTCTTTGTGGTCGATGTTGGGGCTTTATATAAGTATTACTGGTTTATATAAATTTGGGATTGAGTATCTTCTAACACACAGAACAAAATACACTCAGAACCAAGAGGATAAACCTCTAGGTCCCCTCAGGGAGACTATATTCTCTCGCCACCACCACTCCCTCACTTCCACCAACTGCCCCTTCTTTTCTTTCTCTTCACTTTTTTCTTTTTCTTTCTTCTTTGTTTTTGGTTTTTGCCTTTTTACTTTTACTACTTTGTTTTAAAATTTGTTTTTCATGTTAGTGGTTTTATTTTGTTTTATTTTGTTCTGTTCTTCTTTTTCTTTTATTTTCTGGTCTCTGACCTCTTTGGAATCATCTAGGGTGTATTTTATTTAGGTCATAGTTGATATTTTTGATTCAGCCCACTCATACAGCCACTCTGCACTGGACAAAATGACTAGAAGGAAGAATTCACCACAAAAGAAAGAACTGGAAGCAATAATCTATGCCACAGAGTTACTGAACGTGTATTTAAATACGATGTCAGAAATTCAATTCAGAAGCAAATTACAAAGTTACTGGTGGCTCTGGGAAAAAGTGTAAATGACTCTAGACACTTTGTTACTGCAGAATTGAGATCTAATCAGGGCAAAATTAAGAATACTTTAACTGAAATGCAATCCAAACTGGATGCTCTAACTGTTAGGGTTAATGAGGTGGAAGAGAGAGTGAATGACATAGAAGATAGGTTGATGGGATGGAAGGAAACTGAGGAAAACAAGAGAAAAACAATGATGAGCCTATGAGGAAAGGTTCAGGGAAATAAATGATAGCTTGTGAAAGAAGAATATACATCTAATTGGGATTCCAGAAGAGGCTGAGAGGGAGAGAGGATCACAAAGTCTTTTGAACACATTGTAGCTGAGAACTTCCCTAATCTGGGGAAGGAAACAGGCATTCTGATCCAAGATATAGAGAGATTCCCCCCAAAATCAATAAACACTGTTCAGCACCTCGACATTTAATAATGAAGCTTGTAAATTTCAAAGATAAAGAGGAAATTCTTAAAGCAGCTCAAGACAAGAGATTCTTAACTTATATGGGGAGAAATATCAGATTAATGGCAGACCTCTCCACAGAGACCTGGCAGGCCAGAAAGGGTTGGCAGGATATATTCAGGGTCCTAAATGAGAAGAACATGCAGCCAAGAATACTCTATCCAGCAAGGCTCTCATTCAGAATAGAAGGAGAGATAAAGAGCTTTCAAGATAGGCAGAAACTGAAAGAATATGTGACCACCAAACTGGCTCTGCAAGAAATATTAAGGGGGACTCTGTAAAAGAAAGAGGGAGCCCAAGGAAACAATCCACAAAAACAAGGACTGAATAGGTAATACGAGGACACTAATTCATATCTTCCAATATTTACTCTGAATGTGAATGGGCTAAATGATCCCATCAAAAGATGCAGGGTTTCTGACTGGATAAAAAAAAAAAGCAAGACCCATCTATTTGCTGTCTAGAATAGACTCATTTGAGACCTAAGGACACCTCCAGCCTGAAAATGAAGGAGTGGAGAACCATTTACCATTCAAATGGTCCTCAAAAGAAAGCCGGGGTAGCAATCCTCATATCAGATAAATTAGAGTTTATCCCAAAGACTGTAGTAAGAGACAAAGAGGGACACTATATCATACTTAAAGGGTCTATCCAATAAAGACTTAACAATCATGAATATTTATGCCCCTAATGTGGGAGCTGACAAGTAAATCAATTAATAACCAAAGTAAAGACATAGATAATAATACACAATAGTAGGAGACTTCAACACAGCACTTTAAGCAAATGACAGATATTATAAGCGCAACATCACCAAAGAAACAAGGGCTTTGAATGATACACTGGACCAGATGGATTTCACAGATATATACAGAACTAGCATCTGAATGCAACTGAATACACATTCTTCTCAAGTGTACATGGAACTTTCTCCAGAATAGACCATATACTGGGTCACAAATCAGGTCTCAACTGATACCAAAAGATTGGGATTGTCTCCTGCATATTTTCAAACCACAATACTTTGAAACTAGAACTCAATCACAAGAAGAAATTTGGAAGGAACTCAGACCTGTGGAGGCTAAAGAGCATCCTACTAAAAGATGAATGCATCAACCAGGAAATTAGAGAAGAATTAAAAAGATCTATGGAAACTAATGAGAATGAAGATACAACCATTCAAAATCTTTGGGACACAGCAAAAGCAGTCCTAAGAGGGAAATACATCATGATTCCAAATGACATTATTGGCAAAATTTCATGCCACACTTTCTCCAAAGCCCTTCATTAAAATCCAGAAGCTCCCTTTGACTGCATATCACACAAAACACCCTTTGGGTGCCGGCTACTTGTTTTCAGGCATTTTAAAAACACAGAGTCCTACTTCTGACAACAGAGACTAGTGCGGGGGGGAGGGCTTGGTCCCCTGGATTTTTCTGGTCCTTCCTTATGGATGGACAGAGTCAGAAGTGAGAAGACTGAAAAAATACCTAAACTTCAGAAAAGTAGGGTAGGATTTGGGGTCAATTTTGTAATATAATTTCCACTCACCCCCTCCTTCCCTGTGATATTTTAGGGGAGATTGTATCTTTGTCAGTGAAGATTAAGTGGACTGCATACCGCCCATGGAGGGTTTAACTGGCCACAGAATCAGAACCCACTCATGTGTGCAAAATTCATTATTGTATTTAAGGTTGGGATGCTTGCATGGCCCAGCCGTTTCCCTTTCTGATTTTTCCACAAGTGTTCAAAAAGACCTTGTGTCTCCATGTCAGATTGTCAGCTCTCTGATGGGGTTAGGTTCCTGAGTTATGTTTTCCAGTGTGTGTAAATCTTTAGCTTCTGCCATCCCCAGATGGGGCTAAAGAACTAGCCGGAGGCAAAGAAGAGAACACTAACAGCCCAGCAAACCAGGATTTACTAGAATGCACAGGCCAGCGGGGGATGGGGAGGACCCAGGGAAATCTGTATGGGGGCTCCTCTCGGGGTCTGCAGGGAACATCCAGGTGACACGGGATCCGAGAAGCAGGGTGTTCTCATTCCCCACCTTTGTCTTAACATGTTCAATCATGAAAAGGAAGGCAGTCTCCCGTTTAAAGGTTTACATCTGTGCATGTCATGAATGTTTAGTACCCTTCCCCCTGCTTGGGTAATAGCATGTGGTTCAGGTAGACAAAGCTCTGAACAATAGACCACAGAGTTTGCACCTCATAAACTTGGTAAAGTCCATGCCTTATTCATGTCACAGTACAAGGTGTGGCAGGAGGGGGAACACTGCTCCTTGTAGTTATTCGGTGACCCAGGCTAAGCAAGACACTGCCCCCGCACCATCTTTAGTGTGTGGTACCCTCTGTCCAGGTGGAGAAAGGTCTGGTGGGTGGGTCACATCGCTTTGCCATGGTCCAGTGGCTGGGCCTGAGGAACGTGGCCAGGTCTACTTGCAGAGGAGGCTGAGAAGCATGGAATAGCCACCTGCCAAAAAAGAAGGATGGGAGGATGGATTTTGGAGCACCCTCTCTCAAGGAGCACCCCCACACTATGCAGACTCTGTGGGTGTGTCAATCAGGTTGCCCTGCCCCCCTCCCACCAAGGCATAGGCAGCTGATCCAGACTTGGCCAACTGGACTATTTTTCCCGACTTTTAAACCCAAATGACATTTGCTAGGGCAGATTTTTTTTTAAATGAAATCAAGCAGATTAATCCCCATGACAGTTGATGAGACCTTCAAGCTCTTCCTGCTACAAGTTGTCTGGAATGACTTTCTTTTCCCAAGATTGGTCTTCCAGCCTTCCCACTGGTTCTGGGAGCTCCTTGTAGAGTGCCATCAAATGATCCCTTGCTTTAGTTAGACAAAGCTGTTGCTATCGGCAATAAGCCAAGACTGCCCACTGATAGAGGGGGCTGAACTTTGTGGAATTCGGGTTAACCCTACTTGATAATATGCCATGCCAGCAGAAACCAGACCCGGGAAGTCCCACCATAGCTGTGTGTCATTCTTAAGTAGGCCCTAGTCCTCTTCAGTGTTTGTCATGAGAATAAATCTTAGAAATGAGGATGTGGTGTAGTTGAGTATAAAGGACGCAGCACGAGGGGTCTGGAGGTCACCACATTCTGCTCTCAAGAGTACAGAATCCTTGGGATTAGATGCAGATCTTGCAATTAATCAAGGTGTCGTGCAAGCCTTATATTGCTTATGTTTTATTTGGCAGGAAGATGACCAATCCACCTCCAACTCTGTGAAGACCAAATGCAGTAAAAGATATTTAGGCATTTCAAAAAACCAGAAATGGAAAGATGGTTTTGCTCTAAGGTAGAACCAATAGGAAGAAAATATAGGGGTATTTGTATTTGAATTTGAAAAATTAAATCAAAACTAAACCGAAACCAAGAAAACTTCCACTGCAAGGTAGAAAGCAGCCCCAGGGCACAGACCTCCTATATCAAGGTGGATTTGGGTGAGGGCTATGGGCTGGTGGCATGAGGAGCAAATTTGTTCTCAGATATTTGCTTGACTTGCAAGAGGTTTGAATTTTTTAAATACCCTATTTCTAAAAGAACAGGGAATTTCAAGTTAACATTTTGACTTCTTGCTTTTCTTATAAAACCCAAGATTCTGCTACTTTGCACCTTCCTCGCTTCCTGGTGGGTGACTCTGGGCAGGGGCAGGGTCACAGCGCCCTCTTTAGGTGGGGCATCCTTCCGTGCCCAACCCAGCCTACAAGTTCATTAATGTTCCCAGGTCCACTGCACAAGGCATTTGTGTTTGCAACCCCTGGTGAGATTTTTGTGGGGTACACCCTCCAAATGAGGGCAGAGTCCCTGAGGAGCGGGGACCCGCTATGGTCCTCAAGATGCCAGCTGAACCTTTCGTGGCCATGTCCCTTCTCACCTTGGTCTCCTTGCTTATGCTCCAGACAATCATAAACCTCATGTTCAGTGTTTCAGCCCCATCTTAGGCTTCTGCTATCATTCACCATCCCATCAGCCTCTTCCCCCAGACCCCACTCCTGGAGCTGCAGAGGGAATACCCACAGCATCTGGGTGGTTGGGAAGGAAGCCACACAGCTGGGGCGTAATTGTTACCTGGAACCAAATTATTTTTAATGACTTTTGGAAGCTACTCAGCCCCCCTCCCATCTCCCACCCACCCATGGAGTTTCACAGCCTCTAGGGCAGGTCGGTGCCCTGCTCTGGAAGCACTGAAGCTGCCCAGCCAGTAATGACTGACGAAGACCAGTGTGATAAGCCCAACCAGGATAAACATCAAGGGGGGGGGGTGCTGGTTTTTCATGCTGATCCAAGGAGGTGCTATTAGAGGCAGGGGATGAAAGGGAAGGAACTTCAGGCTGATTGTCAGGATAATTTTCCCAAGAGCAAAATCAATTAGCCTCTGAAGATTGGCTTCTCAGCAGCCATACCCTTCAAAGCCAACTGTGAAGGACATCCAAAAGTGGGAACAGGCAAGCCCCCCAGCCCAGGATGGAGGGGGCTCCCCCACCCTATCTTCCTAATTTCTTCAAATGAATTTTTGAAGTAAAACATGTTTCTTTCTCTAGATCTGTTGCAGCATGTTCAACCTGAGCTCATCCTTGACTTACCATCCTAAGACCATCGGCTGTGCCATTATGTCCTTTCTGGGCTTGAGTTCAGAACTGAGAACTTGAACCAATGATCAACCTCCCCTCCTGGCCTTGTGTTCCTCTCCCGGAGCCCCTGGCCATTGGGTCTGAGCACCAAGAGCTCCCTGTGGATCCACATGGCACGAGGCAGCGAATGTCTGTGGAGCCATGTGCAAGGCACACTTCTACTCACTAGGGTCAGAGCTGGGAGCACGGGACCCCCACCTATGTGGAACATCTGGGATAATCTAGTGTAATAATTGCAGGGGGCACATCAACAATGCTGGGTCTTACAGCCTTCCTCTCCAGCAGAAACACAATTAGTTTGGGAGCAGTGGAGTCCAAAGCACTCCATTCCCCAGCCTCCCTTGCAGCTAGCCCGTCCTGACCAGTGAGGTAGATGCAGGTTGGGGTGGGGGGTGCAGGCTGCCAGGATAGCCTGTCTAAGGCCGGAGGGCTCACCTGCTGTGCCTGTTGACCCTCACCCTCCGGATCATCATTGCACTGCTCAGTCACTTGCTCCTACGAGGACAAAAGTCACATATAAATACAGTGGAGCGAGGAGAGACAGGGACCCTGGTTCCTTGGGCAGCTCAGGCAGGTATTCCTGCCTCCAGAATCCTTCTAACACTAGAAACATAAACTCCTTAGCAAGTTAGCTCATGATAATTAGTCCTAATACTTAAGTCTCTGTGATTATGTCAGATAACCCACCTCCAATTGTAAAAACAAATGATCCAGAAATACTGTTTTTAAATGGCCATCTTGTTCTTCGCATCATGATTTGTGAGGGTGGCTGCTAACATGCTGCTGGATTCCAAATCATTTCCTCCTCCAAAACCTTCCACAGAGCTGTGCTTGGCTGGGGCTGCCCATGTGCAGCCATGTGTGGCTTCTCTACTGTGGGGTGGTCTCAGGGCCACTGTGCCAGGGGCTCTGACAGCAAACGTTCCAGAGAATGAAGTAGGAGCCATACAGCCTTTTGGGACCTGGCCTCAGATGCCACATAGCGGGCTTCTGTGGTCCGTCCTCTGTGGAGTGCCGCGGTCCCATGTCGCCTCTTCCAGGAAACCTCTTGTCTCCACCTACCCTCTTGCTCCATCTCTCTCCTCCTGGTAATTTTGGCAGCACATTCATTTGGCATTTAATCCCCCATTGCCCAATTTTGCTGGTTTTTGTGCCTGGACTCCCTGACCACCAACATCATTTGCTTTTGAGCCCAGATGACATCTCACTGCTTTATGGTCTCCTCGCCTGAGAGCCATCCTCCACCTGCATTTCTGTCTTCTTTTTACTCTGAATATATCTGCATCTCTCTCTCTTCTTTCTCTCCTTTCTCCTTACCCCTCTTGGGACAATATTTGTAAGCGATTACGGACATGCGTGTTAAGAGGCAAGTGCCTGGTCTCAGCACTGTGTGGCTTGGGGAAAGTGATTCAAGCCTTGGTGTGTCTATCTGAAACACGGATATCACGCTGAGGGCTGAGCGCACATGAGCCCCAGGACGCAGCCCCAAGAATGCACTTGCATATGCTACGTTACCTGCCGCCGCCACTGTCGCTGACACGGTGGTCTGCCTGTCCTCGTGCTGCCTCACATGGACCCAGCCCCCCATGGAGCACAGCTACGGGCAGGGGCCCCACCAAGAGTGGGCACTGTGGCTTCCGTGTAATCAAGAGGATAACAAGAGTTTGGAAAGCAAACAAAGCTACAGGAAGTCTGGAGACTCTCAGAAACAGTCTAGAACAAAACAAAACAAAGGCAGTGAGTGGATGATGATGTCATTGCTCTGGTCAAAGGCAGAGGAAATTATCCCCGTTCTCCAGGATGACCCAGCAGGGCCCTCAGGTCCACTGGCATTTCCCGAGGCAGCTTCTGTGCGGTGTGCCTCTTATATCAGGGCAGAGACACCCAACCACTGCTTGTGGTCATTTTGGGGCCAAATGCATACATTTATAGCTGGAAACAGAACGTGACAGAGCACTTATACAGCAGGCCTGCTCTGCAGGGGTGAAGCACCACGAGGGAAGCCAAGGTCCTTCTCAGAAAACTCAGGTGGAACCTCTTGATGTGTCTTAACCATAGGCACCGCTCCAAATTGGCCACACTCATCCTATACTGGGTAGGAGAGGAGGGTTGTGTCCCCTACACTGATTCTTTTTTTTTTTTTTTAAAGATTTTTATTTATTTATTCATGAGAGACAGAGAGAGGCAGAGACACAGGCAGAGGGAGAAGCAGGCCCCATGAAGGGAGCCTGACGTGGAACTCGACACCAGGTCCCCAGGCTCACGACCTGGGCCGAAGGCAGGAGCTAAACCACTGAGCCATCCAGAGATACCCCTCCTACGCTGATTCTAAGGAAATTTGTTAAAACCTAGAATGATGGTGCACACTTTACACTTCTTGAAAATCCTGTGTGTTGCTCCCTAGGAGATCCGCACGCTGATAGCAATCACCGAGCCTCTGTGTCCTCCAGGAAATGGGCACAACAGCAGGGCCAGCTCGTAGGCTCAGGGGGACAAGACCAAGACACCATGTGCTTCAGCTCCTGTCTTGTTTCCTGTCCCATAAGTTAATGTGCTTAAGCAGCCTGTCTTGCAGAAGTTTCCCTCCTCATCCCTGGCTCTAGATAATCCCAGAATCTGTCCCTCTGACCAGGGCCCCAATCCCCTGTCCTGACCCAGGCTTTCCCATCGCATTTACAGTCACACCCAGGGCTTTGTCAGCTCTGCTGCTGCCTCCTGCTGGGTTTCTTTACCCCAGGCTCTGTGCACGTGGGACCTTTGTACAAACTTCGCCTCCTGTTAGCATCACAGTGGGGCCTCCCAGCCATCCTGGCCAGGGCAGCCCTCGAGTCCCTTCAAGTCTCTCTTTCTCTCCATGACATGATACAACACATCCTCACAGCCCTGGCTTCTCCTGGCTTCGTGCAACGTCACCTCTATGACGTGTCCTTCCTTTTTACTCTCATCCCAGGTGCATCGTCAGCTTCGGGGCTGAATGCATGACCTACGTCGACTTGGAAGCAGCAACTCCAGGAGCTTCTGGAAGTCTGCTTGCATGCTAACTCCCCATGGGACAGCAGGCCGCACAAGTGGCCCCCGTGCACCGTCAGAGCCCACACACTGCAGAGAGTCACTGGCCTCCTCTCACCTGAGAAATCTTTATCACTTCCTCCTGCTGCTGGAGCTCCGTCTGAACATCTGAATGAATCCTGTGCTTATGCACTGAGCGAGAGAATCAGAAGCTCCCAAAGCACCCAGAGGAGGAGAGAGAGCACAGTGCGTAGTCACCGAGGTGCCAGGTATTTGCCATGCCCATGAGTGAACCCCTTGGACCCCCATGGGCTCCCCAGCTACACAGTAGCCCCCCATCCAGGCCCCACCAGGCCCTTCCTCACACCTCTGGATGGAGCCCAACTCGCTAGAAAGACCTCTCAGGGCTTTAAAATAGGTTCAGGAATCTTTGACGTGGAAAGCTGCCTCCCTGGGGGGTGGAAACTAACCGCTTTGCCTTTCAGGGTGGGCGAGGCTTCTAGGCTCATGTCTAAGAGGTAAAAGCTGGCGACCGAGTGACATCTGAGATGAGGTCATGCTCACTGACTCTGGGACAGCAGATGCCAGGCCAGGTGGACATGCAGGCTGCTCTATGGAGGAGCCCATGACAGATGAGCTGAGCCAGCAGAGCCCCTGCCCCCTTCGGGGCTGCTGCCCAGCCGGGGCCACCCTCATGAGAGCCACTGAGCCAGCCTCCAGCCCTCCTAGCCGTGGAAACCAGCAGTAAGCACGTGTCATGCTAAATGCTGGGGGAGTTTGTTACAAAGCAGAGCACAGGACGTCTGCGTTCCTAGGACAACCCCACCCCACATTGGCTGGTGCTCAGTGCCCCTGGACGTTCTTTCCTTCATGTGCCCACTCACCACCTGGGTCTGCCCTGTGAGAGCCCCATTGCCCCTAACACAGAGGGCATACCCACCATGCCCAGGATGGAGCAAGCACTCAGCGGCTCTCATTCCAGGGCAGGTGTCCATGGCACTGGTGACCACCCTGACCCTGTGGATGACAGAGACCCCAAGGGCCACCACCCTAATGGCTGAGATGGAGCAGTGCTCCTGCATCCCCGAAGGCGCTGTGCTCCATTGCAGCTGAGAGCCAGGCTGTCTCTCCAGGGATCCTCTGTCTCCTAAGACCCTGAGTGCAACCCATAGCCAGCCTCTCTAGGGCCAGATGCAAGTCCCTGTGGCTACTCTGAGAAGGACGTCACACTGCCTCCCGTCCCCTGTGAAGTTCTCCCAGGTGGATGGAGACACATCTGATCTCCAGTGTGGGCACCTGCTGGCCGTGCCCCGTGTCCATGTGAGGAACAGGTGTGCACTGGGAGCACAAGAAGAGCTCTTGGAGGAAGGGCCAAAGCTGAGCAGGATATCCGGTAGATATCATTTTTCAGTTAATTTTTAAAAATCCAAGCCATCCTTTCCCTAACCTGCAGCATTTGCCACCACATTGGAAGAGGACACACAATACATTAAGATTCTCTCCTTCACGGAGCGCGTGGAGGCTGTTTGGGGCTCTCATGCTTTTCCCAGAGCTTAGCCAGGGTGCTGCCGGGTCAGCGCTCTCTCTGTGCCGGCTCCGCTAACAAGTGTGTATCTGGGGCAGAGTCTGAATGCTCCTGCCTGGAAAGTAGGCCAGCATTTGTCACTGCCGTGGCCGGCCCCGGAAAGTGGGTCTGAGCTTGGCAGTGTGATTGTGGACGTTGTCACGCTGGATCCTCATGGCTGCACTCTGAACTTCGTGGGCATGCACCGGGTTTATGTTCATCTCAAAGATGAGGAAAACAAGGTACAGGGGAGCACATGGCTTTCCAGGTCACTGGGCTCCTGAGCTGCAGATATGTGCTTGAACTCAGAGTGTCTGATTCCCATGTGGCACGTTTTGTGCCAATTGGGCTGATCCTTCTGTGGAATTGTCACTTATTACATAAACCAGATTTTAGACAGATGCCTGCAGGAGGTTAGTTCTGTGGTGCTATGACTCTGATTGAAAACAGAACCGCTTAATGATACAGGGACAAGATTAGCCCAGATGGCACGTAAGGACGCAGTGCTGGAAGGGTGGCCCCAAGCCAGGCCCGCGGCTCCACTGAGGACTCACCAAACTGCCCATGCCAGGGACCCATCCCCATCTGTGAAGTTCTCATGACCATAGTGCTGGGTGGGGGTCTTATGGGGGATTTTGAGTTAATTTGCACACGTTGCTTACAGTGCTTGGGACAGTATAAGCATTGGTTCAGATGAACCTTTATTATTTTACAGTGACATTGGTTTAAACACAGAGACAACTGGTTGTGTTTTTCAGTTTTGCACTCATCCCCAACGTGTGTAGATACCAGTCATTTTTTGAGGTTTAAAATCTGGTGGCGGCACGGCCCGATCACAATAATGTGCAGGACATTGTCTTCTCCTTGTAGGAAAGTCAAAAGTCATATTATTTATGTTCAAATTCAGATTTAAAACATGATTTAGGGGTGCCTGGATGGCTCAGTGGGTGAAGTGTCTGCCTTTGGCTCAGGTTATGATCTCAGGGTCCTGGGATTGAGTTCACCTTTGGGCTCCCTGCTCAGTGGGGAGTCTGCTTCTCCCTCTCCCTCTGCTCCCCTCTCTGATTGTGTTCACATGTTCTCTCTCTCTTAAATAAATAAAATCTTAAAACAAACAAACAAAATTTAGTTACATAATAAAAAATGAATTGAAACAAGCAGCTATGGTCCTCCTGTCCTGCAAACACTGGCACCTTCAATCACCTTCCAAACATCAGGACATTTGTAGCACCTTGGCTGACCAAATAAGAATGGCCTTTCCAAAAAATCTCTTCTCCCATACTTATTTTTGCATCACCTGCACAGCACTCATTCTCTATAATAACACTCTTAAAGTTCCAGAACATTCCTTTTGCTACTAGCAGCTGGGGTTTTCATAGCACTGGCTCTTGGCCTTCCTGTCAACATGGCCTCCAACAAGAGGTCGCTGATTGCCTCTCTTGCTCAGCTGTGAAAATCCACAAACCACCTCCCTTTCCATTTTTCCTTTCCCTTCCTGCAGTTAAAAAGGATAAACCCAGGTCCCCACTCATGAGCATCCTGCTTCCTGCGACTTCAACCACGTCTCCATGGCCTTAGCGGAAAACATGGTGCTCAGGAACCAAAAAGGAAAAATGGGGACAAACGTGACCAGGGGCCATGGTCAGTGACACGTGGGGCAATAGAAACACCTGTGGATGTCTTACGTTCTCAGACAGACCTTATTGTGAGCCCTAGCAGGTATGGCCACCATCATCCCTGTGATGCCAGCTACACAGGTACATGACATACTCCATCTGATTTCATGGATCTGGGTAATCATAAGGGTGGGGGTGCAGCCCAGCATCCCATGAGCGCCCCCCCTCTCCTGCTGTACCTCCTTCTGTGTCACCATAATCTTTGGGGTGTGAGTGACCAATGTCCCATTCTGCAACAGACACGTGCACACCCCCTTCCCACCCACTCTTGATGATAAGCAAGCTTGACACATGCTATCTGTCCACATTTTGAAGATTAAAGATAGGGAAATAGGTCAGGATGTTGATCCCATGCTTGAGGAGGTCCTCAGGCCATTCGTCCTGGCTCCTGACTCCGCTGGACTCTGCTTCTGACGCTGGAACCACCTATGCTTGGCTCACTCTGCTCCCCTCCTGGCTCCTCCCCGAAACCCACCACAGGCTGGGGCCTCAGGTGCCCAAGCAGCTCAGATGAGCGCCTGACCTCCAGGAGGTGGTAGAGCGAGACTGTGTCTGGGCCACGGAAATGAGATTTGTTTGGAGAAGCGCACTATTCCAGGGCCGGGGACTCACTCTCAGACCTTCTGGACTTCTCTTTCAAAACACGTCCTCTGCTATTGCCTGGGTGGCTCAGCAGTTGAGTGTCTGTCTGCCTTTGGCCCAGGGAGTGATCCTGGAGTCCTGGGACAGAGTCCCACATCGGGCTCCTTGCATGGAGCCTGCTTCTCCGTCTGCCTCTCTCTCTGCCTCTCTCTGTGTCTCTCATGAATAAGTAAATAAAATCTTAAACAAAACAAAACAAAAACAAATAAACAAAACCTCCAGGAGCACCTGGCTGGCTCAGTTGGTGGATCATGTGACTCTTGATCTCGGGGTGGTGAGTTCGAACCCCACAATGAGTATAGAGATTACTTAAAAAAATACACCCCCGCCCCCGTCTTGCTTCTGACAGTAATTCTGTGTTACAGGTGGAGTCAATTATTTCTATTCCTCTTTAAAGCTGAATAAATGGGGTCTGCCCAAGGCTAATGAAAGGCCCACATGAAACCAGAACCCAGGCATCCACCCTCAATCAGTCCTGACCCTGAGTCAGTGAGGTGCTGATGAATGTTCCACCGAGCAGAAAGCCCACATCTGCGGCTCTTGCTGACATCTGCCGTGTAAATGCTCCCCCTGTGGCTGATGTCAGACAGCACCAGCTCGACATCAACCGACTCACAAAATCCTGCAAATCTACCATCTGGTTCTCGTGAGCCAGTGTGACTCATTTTGAGCATACTACTGCCCCTGAGTCTTCTATGTTGGTTGATTTTCTATCCATCCTGTCTGAGTCAAACACAGCACTAATTGAACTATTTTATTGTATGCAAGACATCTTTTTTTCTGATCAATAATTTGGGTGATCAAAATAAAATTATGAATTGAAACCTGTATCTGATTCCTTCTTCATGTTTTAACCAGGGAGGATGAAAATGAAAGATAATAGAATTCAGAGCAAAATGGAGTTTAAAATTCTTTTCTCTTGGCTCTCATGTGAAACCTGACCAGATCAGGCTGGACTGGGCCTCCTAACCCTCTAAGGGGCCTGGGAGGGTGTGGAACTGCCAGAGAAGTAGCTTTCAGCTGACCCTGGTTTCACAAAACCCTGTAAGTGGGAGAGGGATCTGAGAATCTTATTAATTTTGGTTGCTATGTTCTGTTGAGCGGGTTATACACTGCATAAGGACACCAGGCAAGGAGGCTGGAGGAGGGAGCATCTCTTTCTTTCTTTCTTTCTTTTTTTTTTTTTGGAGCATCTCTTCCTAGCCCACATAAAACTACCGTTTACTAGCCAAACCTTGTATCAGGGTGGTTAAGTCAGCCCAGGGGGGTGTGTTTTCCCAATTTGACAAAGGCCTTGCAGAAAAAGTCCTTGTTTCTCACTTTCTGGTGGGACCTGGCTGGTGAATCAGGCTGGGCATAGAGGAAATGCATTTTTGCCTAAATACCACTAATCCTTTCTGGCAGGGGTCATGGTGCCATGGCACCATCTGAGGAGGCTGGCAGAAATGCACAGGTTTGGAATACCTGATTTTGCCCTCACCTGAAGAATTAGGACCCGGTCTTCTTATCAGAGCTCCCCTAGGTACCGGGGCCTCCCTCCATCTGTGAGTCCTTCATGTGTCAGTGGTCCCTGTTCTCACAGATGAGGCCAGGTGGCCAAGCACCCCTGCACTTCAGGAGGTAGCTCTCAGCTCCCAGAACTCACACGGAGGGCCAGGCCAGGCCAGGGTAGCCCTCCGTGGAGCAGGACATCACATCCGTTAAGAATACAGGCTCTGAAGGTGGAGTCCTGACCCCACCACTCACCAGCCATGGCCTTTCTGTGTCTCAGCTTCTCATCCAAAGATGAACATGACTATCTCTCATCCCACAGGCTTTTCTGAGGGGTGACCTGTTCACCATCCCAATAAGGGACAGGCCACATTCCTCTCTCCTTGAATCTCAGCTGGCCATGATGACTTGCTCATAACTGATGGAATATGCTGGGGGCCCTGCCTGATTCCAAGGCCAGACTGGAGGCCATGGTAATTCCACCTGGCTGTCCTAGGGCCTTGGCTTTCTGGACACTCCCTCCCAGGGTCCTCCTTCTTAGCACATGGTCACAGGATTGTGGGAAGCCCAAGCCCCAAGAGGAGGCACATGGAGGTGCTGGGGACAGGCCCAGCGAGCAGAGCCACCCTGAGTCACTGCAGCCAGGACCAGGTATGTGAGAGAAAGAGCCTTCAGAAGGTTCCACTCATGGCTGTCCTGGTGTCCCCAGTCTTCTAGCCTTGCTTGTTGGCGGCCCAGACACCGTGGAACAGAGAAAAGTCATCCTGTCGTATCTTGTCTGAATTCCTGGCCCACAGAATCTGTGATCCCAGCAGCTGCTTGCTGTTCTATGCTGCTGCACTTGGGGTGGCTTATCACACAGCAGCAGATGACGGGCATCACAAATAACGCTGGAACTCATTTGTGGGCATTGTAGCGGGGCAAGCAGTGTCCCCCAGATCCACCCAGGTTCTAACCCCCAGTCCCTCGGAATGTGACTTCATCTGGAAACAGGATCTTTGCAGGTGTAATCGGGTTCTGGATTGCCCTAGATTTGGGCTGGGGCTGCTGACCTTCCCTCCCATGCAGCCTGGTTTCCTGCTTCGCTGCTGGCCACCTCTGTTGTCCGGCCCATTGTGTGAGACCCCCAGAGCTGTCCAGGGCAGGCAGAAGGCTGGGCCCCAGCTGAGGCAGGTGGCCCAGGGCATTCAGCCCTCGATTTCCTGGAGGCCTTGGCAGCACTTCTGAGCACCTCTGAGAGCGAGATAACACCCAGGAGGCAGCCAGGCTGAGCTAACCTCCTCGGCTGGTTTGTTTGCAAACACAGATGTTTATCTGAGCCTGGCGCTGGTGCTGGCTCTGCCGGAAAATCTGGGCAGGTCCCAACGGCCAGGTGGAACCCCACACCCAACTGGCAGTGGCCCTGAAGCTCTGGGGGAAAGGCAGGCATGCTGAGTCAAAGAGTGAGTGGGGCTCCCGGCAGCAGGGGCCAGCCTACCCGCTGGATCCGGGGTGGACCCGTGCCACCTCCCCACCTGCTCCAGGACTTCCCAGCTCTGTCTTCCCCACTCACCTGGGGCAGGAGGAGAGGCGTGGAACAGGAGCACATGCTCCCGGTGCTGCATGAACCCCCGATGGCAGGAAAACTCTCCGTGAGCGCCAGCTCATCATTGCTAGAGCTTTCCATCCACTCAGGACCTACTGTCTCATGAGTCAGGACCATTCTTATTCTCAATTTCGAGGTGAGAACTCTGGGGTTCAGAGCAGACCAAGCAGCTTACCCGTGGGTGGTGAGATCCAGATTTGACCCAGTCTGACCCTAGTGCTCCTGCCCACAGAAGACAGTGATTCTAGATTTTATCTGCAAAACCAGGCAGGCAAAATTATGAAAAGAAACAGAAGGAAGAGATAAACAGGAGGTGGGTAGGGCTATCAAACATTTGAGCGGTGGCCAACTCACACTGGAGGGTTGTATTAGCCTCCCCAGTGCCTTTGTAATAAGTATAACATACTGGGGTGGGGGGAGCTTAAAAAAACAAAAGTGTGTCCTCTCACAGGTCTGGAGCCAGAAGCCTAAACTAGGGTGTGTGCTGGGGCCCAGGGAGGTCACTTCCTGCCTCTGCCGGCCAGCCAGGGCCCCAAGCGTCCCTTGTGGGACATCTCTCCAGTCTCTACCTGTTCCCACCTGGCCCTCTCTACACGCCTCTCAGCCTCCAACCCCACCCCCTTTCTCGCGTGAAGACTCCAGGCCTTGGATTTAGTGCCCATCCTAATGCCCTAATGCTGAGTGATTTCACCTAGAAACCCATAACTAATCACATCTGCAAAGATGCCACTCCCAAGGAACATCACACTGGCAGGCTCTGGGTGAACATGAATCTGAGGGACACTCTTCAACCTGGTACAGAAGTGATGAGTCTATAGGCCCATGGCAAAGACAACATCTGACTTTCTGTAAATATCCAACCTCCCCTACCCTCTCAGCTTGATTTTCAGTATACCTGTGCTTTAGATGGTCTCAAACCTCATTTCTGCAAAGTCTAGGGTGGAGGGTGATGAACTTTTCATATATTAATTTCTTTAAAAAAACAGTCTTTAAATTATTTCAGCCTGAAGCGTCTAAGCTACATTCATTGGGAGTTTGTTCAGGTGAAAAAGTCTGGTCACTGAAACTTTTGTCAGCAGGACAGGCGGAAAGGGGCCTCTCCTGGATTTTCCTGGAAAATATTATTGTTTTCTCTGAGTGCCTGAATGCAATTGTCCAAAGTTCCATCGGAGGCCACAGCGAGACTGGTGTTTTGAGGATGGACGTTGACATGTTGCCCCAGGAGACCTGCATGTGAGCTATTTCCAGGCTACAACTCAAAGAAAGTTGTGGATTTTGTTAATGTCCTTAGAGGCACTACACCCAAAAGGGCACCTGAGAAGAATGCCCACCCATCTGTGATTTTGAGGAGGTGATTCCCTTGGGGCCATAGGGCATCTCCTTGCAGGCTGACTGTGCTCTTCAAATCAGTGCATACTAACTCCACATACCCTGTGTCCTGATTACAAGCCTGGCTGCTCCAGTGTCTCTGGGGCCTGTGCAGCAGGGCACCATCCACATGAGCTGGCTAGGTGGGTGAGCCAGGGGCCGCCAGGCGATGGGGAAAGGAAAACCCATTTGTGTGGTAAATTCTCCCGGAACCCTGTTCACAGAAACTCAGGGAGCCTCCTTTGTACTAGTATGCAGATTCTGTTTATTTCAAAAGTAATTTACGTCCACCAAGTGAAATCATGTAATCCTAGCCGTGGAAATTCTAGAAAGCAACAGTTGACATGAGAAGCCTAGAAGCCCTATCATCTGATGTCATGATGAGTTATACACAAAGGCTGACATCTTTTAAGTTAAAAATATAGAGATGTGCATTTATCTGCTGACAGTTCCATGTAGGAACAAGGTCTTTTCTTTGAGTGTGTGCCTTCCGATGGGTGTTTCATTTTCTTTGTGGCAAAACCACCTCTAAAGGGCACCTGTGTGATTCGACTCTGTTTATTTAAAATGTAGTGAGAACATAAAGGCATCTGTGAAACAATCCAAGCTGAGGATTCTTTTTTGCATTTGATGATTTATCACTCAAATATTTCAGTTGTCTGGTCCAACATTTACTTTGAAGACAGTTTTTTTGGCAACCCACTTTTATTAAACCTCTCCAAGGCATTCCAAGTATTTCTCACAGAAATGATTTTTGCACTCGTATTTCATTGGTTGAGATTATGTTTCATTAAATCATAAGCTGACAGTAGCAGATACAACCAGCATAAACAGGTTTAGAACCGTATACACGCAGCTTTGGGGGTGCCTGTGGGAGGAGGGCCATGGGTGTGTCACGCTCCAGCATTTGCTGTGCCATGGGTCAGGATCAGGGCCTGTCTCAGCAGAGAGCAGCATCCTTCCACGCTTTGGGTCAGAACGTCCACTGTGCAAGTCTCCCCACCTCCTCCCTCCAGCTTCCCAGAGGGAGATAGAGGTGCCTGGACTCATGAGAACCTAAATCAGTATCCCCATCTGCAAAGGAGGCTGAGAGAATGTGCTTACTTCTCAGGATCATCATGAGGATGAAATGGGTTCACATACCTCAAGCCCCTGAGGTCCAGGCACATCCTAAGTGCTCATGATAAGTTAGCCTGCTGTTGTGCTCTGAAATAAACTGTTTGCCATCTGAGCTTTCTCAGGATGTGCCTCTTAGTGTGTGTGTGTACAGCAGCTACACCTCATATCTCTCTATGTGCTGTGCTGGTGAGGTATAGGCATGGCTTTTGCTGTGCACACAGACTGTGGTGCAATTAAAACAGAAATTACCAGCTGCTAGCCCCTGGGCCAAGCCTGTGTAATGTTACACTTCTTTTTTTATTTAGTTGACAACATTAAGAATTCAGAATTTAGATTTTAAAAAGACCTAGAGAATTTACCCCAGAGATACAAACATAGTGATTCTAAGGGCCACCTGCACCCCAATGTTTATAGCAGCAATGTCCACAATAGCCAGACTGTGAAAAGAACTGAGATGTCCGTTGACAGAAGAATGGATAACGAAGATGTAGTGTGTACATATACAATGGAATATTACTCAGCCACCAAAAAATGAAATTTTGCCATTTGCAATGATGTGGATGGAACTAGAGGGTATTATGCTGAATGAAATAAGTCAATCAGAGAAAGATAATTATTATATGATTTCATTCATATGTGGAATTTAAGAAATAAAACAGAGGCTCATAGGGGAAGGTAGGAAAAAAGTAAGATGAAATCAGAGAAGGAGACAAACCATAAGAGACTCTTAATCATAGAAAACAAACTGAGGGTTACTAGAGGGGAGGGGGGTGGAGGCATGGGGTGACTGGGTGATGGGCATTAAGGAAGGCATGTGAAGGAATGAGCACTAGGCGTGATATACGAGTGATGAATCATTGACCTCACCCCTGAAACTAATAATATGCTATATGTTAATTAACTGAAGTTAAATAAAAATTTTTGAAAAGACCTAGAGAAGGGGAAAGGGAGGCACAGGCTTCCAGGAATAAAAGGCACAGCCATAGGCCGAATAGTCATAGGGAGGACAAAGTAATAATGTTGCACGCAACAGGTGGTCGCCACATTGCAAGCACAGCAAGACTCCTAGAAGGTGAATCATTGTGCTGTGGAGCTGAAACTAATAGAACATTGCGTGTCAAATATACTCAAATAATTTTTTGTTTAAATCTGGATTTCCAGCCTCAGTTAAAACGTTGGAAGATTGGGCACATTTCTCCCAGTGGCCACGGCCAGCCGGAGCCGAGGAGGACTGCCCTCCTAGAAGGGCCAGGAGGCTCTAGTTGGCTCCACTGCATCCCGTCGTCACACTCCAGGCCCACGCGAACCACGCACCCGCCTGCCTCCAACAGACACAAAGGGGCTCCAGCTTTCTCAAGGCTTGAGCCACATGGCTCTGCATGCCTGTGGGCTTGCTCCCAGCGGGGGACTGGTGGCCACACTTGTCACCCAGGTCCTCGCTGGGGGAGGGCGCCAGCACCCGAGATGGTAGCTCAGGGCCACCCCCACCACACCTAACACTCTTCCCCTAAAGCATCCATCAGCTTCGGCTTGGGCAATGCTGGTCCTTATTACCAATAAGGATAACAGGGTGGAACGGGCTGGGTTCGAGGAGTGTGTTGAGAAATTCACGAGCAAACACTGTGCTCCAGGCAGAGGTGGCTGTCGGCCTCCAAGCGCGGGCAGTGAAGGTGCGCTCCGGCCCCAAGGCCGGTGAGCGGGGGTCCGGGCCGCAGCTCCCAGGGTGGCAGGACCCCCCACAGCCCCCGCCCTCCTCTGTGGCAGCAGCAGAAGCAGCAGACCCACAAACATGCCGCTTAACGAGGCCCTGGGCCGGCCCGGGGTGAGCCTCTGTGAACTGGAAGCCACAGGAGGCCGCCCGCCCCAGCCTCGGATCCGCTGCAGGCCTCTGCGGATCCTGCCCCCCGCCCGAGCCCAGGGGTGCCAGCGCGGCAGCCGGGCAGGAGAGCGGGGCGGCTGGCTCCCGCCCGGGGGGCCCCGAGGAGCTGGGGCCAGGGGCACTCTCGGGACGGCGTCCCTTCTCAGGCTTGCTCCTTCCTACCCAGCATCACTTGGGCCATGACATGTGCTCCTGCCGCCCCTATGTTGGGTGTCCTCACCTTCCCCCCACCCACCCACCACTAGTGTCTTTGGGGGAAGGAGAGGCCAGGAACAAGAGCGCCCCATCCTCACACCACTTCACATCCATGGGGTTCTGTCCCAGCACAGAGGGGGATTTGCTCTACGGCCCAGCCCACTGGCCAGCAACGGGCGGGCAGACGTGTCTTCACTTACCCCGAATCAGGTGTGGTGCCGTCGCCCCCCATCCGAGCTCTTCCCTCCTGTGTGCTCTGTGCTGAGCTCCCCGTGCACCTTGTCCTAATCTGTGCAACCCTCTCCCAGCCTGGTCTACACAATCTATTGTGTTAACATATGTCGTGGATGGAGACCCCTCATCCCACCCTGTTTCCATCCCTCCCGCTCTTCCCCCATCAGCTGGGCTCTCGGGGGTGGGGGGGTGAAGCCCTGACCGCCCTGCGTGAGTCACAGGCTCTGGCAGGATGGGCGCTCACTGTGCTCCTCACTTGAGAGACCGAGAAACACCCACTTACATTGCTTTCTGTGCCCCGTGGTTCAGGTCAGAAACCAGCCTTTGGAGTCTAAAATGATTTCACAGCCACAAATGGGTCACTCCGTGTCTGCCTCTCTGCCTAAGGTGTAGACGAGTCACACCCAGCCATGGCTAATGTATAAATATACCTCGAGTTTTCAAATCCCCTTTTAGCATTTGCTTGCTTAAACAACAATAACAACCATACTAGGAGTTCCCCAAAGTAAATGGGCTGCAGCCTCTCTCAATCTCCAAGATGCCCTGCCCTTCCCTAAACACTTTCCGTGGCTCCCTGCTTTCCCAGAATAAAGTGCAGTCTCGGGGTTTCCTGCATAGGATCCTCTGTGCCTGCCCACCTTCCTCTCTGGCCCCCAACCCTGCTGCAGCCTCAGTCCCAGCCCCTACTGGCTCTGCTTGCCGCCTTCCCTCCCCTGCCCATGCTCAGAGGCAGCACCTGTCTGGTGCATCTCCAGGTGCCAGACCCTGTGCTGGGCCCTGGGGATGCGGTGATGAGGATGCTCGGAGCCACACGAGTGTTCTCAATCGATAACGAGGTATCAGATGTGGCTCCTAACACATTACATACACCTGCTTATTGAAGCCTCGAAACCATCCCATGAGGCAGATGGCATCCTTGTTCTCACGTGGCAGGTGAGGACATTGGAGGCACAGAGAGGGCAAGTCATTTGTCCAAGGCCACACAGCTTTGGGGGGGCAAGCGGGAATTGTACCCCGGCAGTCGAGCACACAGCTCATGCTCTGACATGTTTACTTGGAAATGAGTCTGCACCAGCAAGGAATTTTCTTTGTCTATGCCGATGCCCGAGGTCAATGCCATCTAGGTTCAGACTGCTCCAGATCTATTTCTCAGACTCAGATTCTCAGCCGCCTCCTCCCTATGCCTCCTAATAGGCCTCTCAAACTTTACCTGTCTCCCAGCAAATGCATCGTCTTCCCCTGCACCTGTCGCTCCAGCTTTGTCCGCATCTTCGACCAACTCACCTGGTCATTCCTGAGCCAGAGTCGCCTCCTCCTGCCACCTCAATGCATCGGCGGGATACCGCATCCAGCACCCACCACTTCCCTCACTCCTGCTGCCCCCAGGGTCCCTCCCTGACTCCCCAAGGCCTGATTGGGGTCCAGGTTTCCATGTTATGCTAATGAAAGCAGCCAGACATATGCCATGTGCTATGGGTTCCATTTGTATGTCATGTCCCGGACAGACAAGTCCATACAGACAGGCTGCAGGTGGTGGCTGGGGTCTGGGGAGGGCACAGGACAGAGTGTTTCAAGCTCGAAGGGTTTCCCTTGAAGATGCTGGATGTGTTTGGAACTAGATAAAGGGATGCCTGCATGAATGTACTAAACCCTTAATGGCTCCCCATTGATCTCAGAGAAAAAGTCTAAGCCCCACAGAGCTCACAGGCCCTGACCTGGGTCCCGCTGCCCCCTCTCTGTGAGGGGCTGTGCCCTTCCCAGCAAGTCCCCACCTGCCACTGGGGCCTCCGGGCCCCTCAGACGAGCCGGCGCTGCTCCTTCCTCTGGGCTCTGACTTTCACTTTCATTTGCTGGAACTCGCCCTCCGAGGACCCCTCACCCCCAGCGTGTCTACACTGACATCTCGCTTCCCTGACCATACACGTAAAATGGCAAGGCCCGTGGGTCGTTCCCACTGCCCCTGCCTCATTTCCCTGTAATGCTTCCCATCATGCTGTGAGGCTCTTCACCTTGCTGGTGTCCATCTGTCCCACCGAGAGGTAAGTCCGTGAGCCCAGAGATTTGTGTCTGCATTTTATTGTTCGTCCTGATCGCTGTATTCCCAGCTTTGAGATCAGGCCTTGGCAAGCATTTTGTGCAATGGATAAGATAATAAATATTTCAGGCTTTGCAGGCTACAAAGTCTCTGTTGCAATGATTCCATTCTGCTACGGTAGCTCAGAAGCACCCACTGATGGTCTGTCAAGGAGGGAGTGTGGCTGTGTGCCAACAAAAGTTTATCTGGGGACACTGAAGTTTGAATTTCATAAAATTTCCATGTGTCATGAAATAGTCTCCTTTTTTTTCCTATTAAAAAACGTAAAAATAATTCTTAGCTGATGGGATCTGTGGAAACAGATGGCCTCTGGATGTGGCCCGAGAGCCTGGTTTGCTGACTCCTGATCCAAATCAGTGACTGACACATAGTAGGTGCTCAGTAAATATTAGCTGAGTGGACCGATGAATGAGATGACTTGGTCTCGGACGTGAGTGACAGGAGGGATTAGCCAGGCGAGGGGAGAGAACCAGTGGTAGGGGCAGGGGCCGGTGCTGCCCGAGAGCAGGCAGCTGGGGACAAGACCTGAGGATGCTCAGGGTGGCTGGAGCAGGGAAGGCCGAGCGCTGAGGAGGAGGGTGGAGAATGAGCACATGTCATGGCCCAAGTGATGCTGGGTAGGAAGGAGCAAGCCTGAGAAGGGACGCCGTCCCGAGAGTGCCCCTGGCCCCAGCTCCTCGGGGCCCCCCGGGCGGGAGCCAGCCGCCCCGCTCTCCTGCCCGGCTGCCGCGCTGGCACCCCTGGGCTCGGGCGGGGGGCAGGATCCGCAGAGGCCTGCAGCGGATCCAAGGCTGGGGCGGGCGGCCTCCTGTGGCTTCCAGTTCACAGAGGCTCACCCCGGGCCGGCCCAGGGCCTCGTTAAGGAAACAGAGTGGCATGTTTGTGGGTCTGCTGCTTCTGCTGCTGCCACAGAGGAGGGCGGGGGGCTGTGGGGGGTCCCGCCACCCTGGGAGCTGCGGCCCGGACCCCCGTTCACCGGCCCTGGGGCCGGAGGTCTGGCCGGAGCATTACCTTCATCGCCGACATGCCAGGATATGGATTTGGGGCTTAATTGTGTGGCAGTAGGGAGCCACGGAAGGTGCTCCCACAGGGGTGACACCAGGCTGTCATACTGTGTTACAGTGAGATCTGAGACAGACATTCCCAGATTTTCTCAGCCCACCAGGACTGTCGTGTCTTAGCCATATTTCCACACCACCCCAGGCCCAGAGGAATGCTAACAGCTTCATATTTATTACTATTAAGTAGTTCCAAATGGCTGCAAAGGAGCAGTCTGTGTGGTGTCTGTTCTTGAAAACACAGAAAGCACACTTGCATGGTGCTATTTTGAGTTCACTGGGGGGTCCCCAGGGTTCCTTGCACATGCACTTTGGGAACCAGGGCTCTAAGAGTCCAGTCCGGGCTCTGCACTCACTAGCTGTGTGTTCCGGAGGAAGTCAGGTGAACCCTTCACTGCTTTGCTGTCCTCCTCTCTATAGGGGGTGGATATGAATCCCCATCTCATAGGATTCTGAGCCAGAACAAGTGAAATCACACATTTAAAGATGTCTGCAGTGACCTGGCTCCTAGCACATGCTCCATGATCATCACCATCATTACCATCACTGTCAGGGACGCTTGTGCAGTGCACAACGTGCTCAAGGGGACATGGTGACTCACGAGGAGGCTCTGCAGTGGTCTGTGGTCAGTAGGGTTTGCACTAAATCGAGGAGCTCTGCAAAGTTCCCTGAACCTGAATAGTACCCAGTACAGCCGCAGCCCTGCGACATGGAATGATCTAGGGACTTGGGCTGACCCTGGCACCCTGCCTGCCTGGGAGGAAGCCACATGTGAGGGTGCTAAGTATGAGAATCACCTGGTGCCTGGTGCCTGCATCCCACGGAATCCCACCACAGGCCAAAGGAACCTGACTCCCTGGGGGTGTGTTGCGGGCTCTCACGTGCAGCCACTGTTGAGAGCTCCCATCACAGTGATTCCCACTGAAGTACTACTCGGCTTCCAACCGTGTGCAAACAGGGTGTGCACGTTGGCAGCGTGCCCCTGTGTGCCCAGACCTGCAGCAGCATCTCTCCTTTGGATCCAGAGACCCCCGCCCTCCCTCCAACCCTGGGACGGACAGTAGACACACTTTGAATTTTAATGGGAATGTCAGACTGCGCCCTATAGGCCTCTGCTCATTTACACTCCTGCTGATGAGAAACTTCCCCAGCACCTTCCTTCACTCATGATAACATCAAACTTTGATTTGGGGCCCATCTGATGAGAAAAAAAGTATGGCGCCAGTTAAGAAAGAGAGCTATAAACTTTACGTACCAGTTTGGGAAGATCTCTGAGACAGAATTGTTGAGAGAACAAGACAAGTTGCAGGGAGCAGAAAACACGCCGCAGACAGATGGAAACGGGTTGCGGGGCGAGGGGTGGTGTGATTCAGCTCTGGGTACCACCCAGCCCCAGCCAGGCAGCCAGGCACGTCCTTCAGGGGGACCACATGGGGACAGGGGACACTCGGGTGCTGTCCCTGCCCAGAACGTGTCCCCCCTCCTTACAAAGAAAAGGAGTTCAGTTATGTCATTAGAGATCAACCTTTACAAGCTTCCAGGATGATCAGAGAGAGCCAGGACCGTGTCCATGCATGAAGGTATATATAGAGAGGGAGGGAGCCAGAGCTACTATAGCAAGATTTAGGGTGCCAGCACTTGGGGGGCTCGAGATTGAATTTACCCAGGAATTCCTGCAGTACTCTCAGGATTTTCCCACAACATTGCACATTGCAGAGATCCTTTTTTTTTTCTCTCTGTATTTTCTTTTTTTTAATAATAAATTTATTTTTTATTGGTGTTCAATTTGCCAACATACAGAATAACACCCAGTGCTCATCCCGTCAAGTGCCCCCCCCTCAGTGCCTGTCACCCAGTCACCCCCACCCCCCACCCTCCTCCCCTTCCACCACCCCTAGTTCGTTTCCCAGAGTTAGGAGTCTTTATGTTCTGTCTCCCTTTCTGATATTTCCCACACATTTCTTCTCCCTTCCCTTCTATTCCCTTTCACTATTATTTATATTCCCCAAATGAATGAGAACATATAATGTTTGTCCTTCTCCGATTGACTTATTTCACTCAGCATCATACCCTCCAGGTCCATCCACGTTGAAGCAAATGGTGGGTATTTGTAGAGATCCTTAAAGGGATAAGCCGGGTCTGGTTGCCTCCTCCCTGCGAGCAGTCTGGGTGGGTTGTTGCCGGGGTCTGCAAGCCCGGGAAGTGGAGGTCCTGTGGCCCCGTGGCTGCCAGGCAGAGGGTGGGCTGGATGTCCTATCTCACCAGGTACCTCGCCATGCCTGCCCGGCCCCTACCCTGTCCCCACAGAGGACAGAGCCACTTCCTCTTCAACGCTCATTCTGCTTAAACCAAAATGCCTCCCGGGACTGAAGTTCAAAGGGAAGCTGGGAGGGGGTGTTTGGTGCCAGTGTTTGGCCTGAGGATTGGAGGGATTACAAAGCTCCCGTGTTGCAGGCTCAGAACGGGATGGGGGTGGGGGTGGGACTCAGGTGCGAAAGGCCTTTGAACACCATGAGCTCTTTAGAGGCCCCAGCAAATTGAGGACAAACCAGCTGGGCTGCCCAGGAGGGGGCCGGCTGTTGACCCTTTCCTTCCAGTCTTAGGAAAACAAATACTTGATATTCCAAAGGCTGAGTAAACTCATTAAAAGGATCTCCAACTTCCTGCCTTTTCAGGAAGCTCTTGGAAGCCTCTAGCTGGGCTTCCAGGGAGCAGGAGGAGTGTGAAGAGAGGCATGCAGTCTTCCTGGAGCAGGGGCTGCTCCTCCTCATCACAGAGCACAGAGCTCAGCCAGACACGCATGTGGCTGGTGGCGCTTCTCTTCTGCCCTGAATTTGTCTTGGACCCAGCTTCAGATCAGACCTGGGATGGACCCTTCCCCCTTTCATTGCCCGTTTCAGGCCACCCCCGCCTCCATGGACAGCATTGCTCCTTGGAAGTGTGGCTGTGGGTATCTTACTGGCCCCTTCAGGGGACGCCTCATCTTCCCTGGCCCTCACTCCTCTGCCGCCCCATCCAACCAGAGTAGCACTGGATGCTCTCCGGTGCACGCCACCCATTGCAGACGTGAGCTGGAGCTGCCCCTCACTTTCCCATGAGCCGTGTTCTCTGGAGGCGAGTGAAGTTCAGGCAATCGCAGGGCAGCATCCGCACTCAGGGCCTTGGGGTTCGGGTTGCAGGGAACCTGGACTTCATGCCATGGAGACAGGGCTGCGTGTGCAGGGACCATTTTCAGGGGGCGAGAAATGAAAAATATGGGCTCCTGTATAACTCTGAACTTGTGTTTTCCCAGCTGCTGGACAGGTGAGCACTGCCGGTGTGCACACGTGTGCGTGTGCACGCATGTGTGCCCAGAGCACTGGCAGACCAGCCCGAGGGGGTGTGGTCTCTCCGGGCCTCACTTTCTCCAGAAGATCCAGTTGTGCCCTTGGGCTTTTCCAGATTTTTTCCTTTAAATTCTAAGATTTGATAATTTTGTGGGTCCCTTCTTGCTACAACACTCTCTCAGCTCCTGGGGGCGGTTCCCACGGGCTCACGCAGACACTCCTGTCCTAGGAGACCCAGAATGGCCATGCTTTTACTAAATGCAGGCTATTTGCAAGATACTGGTGTGGGGGCTGGGGACACAGGCCCACCGTCCAGAGAGAGGCAGCCCCCACTCAGCCTTGGCCCACAGAGGTGACCTGGAGTGAGAGTTCAGCTGTCCAGGCTCCCAAAATCCCAAAGCACAGGAATTTCGTGAGTGTGTCTGAAAATATCCAGTGTTTAAATGTTGGCAACTCAAATGATTTTTTTCTTAACACCCAGCAGACCAAATGAAACAAACCCCGGTGTGCTCCAGGTACGGTCTGCAGGCCCGCATTAGGACAGCTGGTCTGAGCAGGATTCAGTCAGGTGAGAAAGGAGCCAACAGGCAGAGGGACTGGCGGGTTTGGAGGAGGAGCCGCAGCTTCCACGGTGATGCCCAGGCACATCTGCATTTGTCCAGCAAGTACTTGTTCAGCCCTACTAGGCTCTGGCCAGTTTCCGGGGAACACATGTGCATCATTTCTTCATCCGAACAACTGCCCCTACAGGCCTTGTTTCCAGGGCCTCGTTTGCCCCTCCCCCCCAACAGGAGCTTCTGCCCAGAGTTCCTTCTCCTGGATGGCAGTTCCAGGGCTTGCTGGGGGCAAGCTGCCCCGTGGATGCAGTAACCAGCCACGTGAGCTTCATGGGGATGTGAGTGGGCACAGACCTCCCAGGAGGTCTCTGGGGACAAAGGGACCCAAGAGGCCCTGAGGAGTGGGCCGGGCTGGTGGAGTGGGCCCCGCACCCCACGGTCTCCTGAAGTGCGGAGACACCAGGAGCCCGCGGAAAACCTCAGGTCCCGGGAGCCCCGTGGCCGAAACTGTGCAGATGCCGCCACCCAGTGGCCACAGGGGACACTGCGCAGGCTGCACCAGCGCCCCGTGTGGGACGGGAAAGCCCTCTCCCGCCGGGCCTCTCCCACTCGGCGGGATCACCATCCTGTGGGCTGAGGAGCCACACGGATGTGCCCGAGGGGCAGGCGGAAGGTTCCAGAGAAAGCAAGAGGACTGCCTCAGAAGAACATGCGTGGCAACGAACGTGGGGCGGCCACGGCCAGGAGCTCATGCGGCGGGCACAGACATGCACCCCATTCTCTGCAGGGCCCGTGCCCAGCTCAGGCTCAGGCCCCAGGGCGATGGCGCGGTCAGCACCTGTGCATCTTTCACAGAGGCTCGGTAGCTACTGCCACGCTCCGTTTTACAAACAGGGAAACCGAGTCTCAGTGAGATGGAGGGAACGGCCTACGTACATGGCCTTAGATCAGCGGCGGCGTCAGTGACAAGCCCACGGCTCTGACACCACATGTTTCTCAGAGAGCAAGCTCTCCGGCCGTCAGGCTCACACCGGAAGGCTTTCCTCTAGATGCACTCCTTCCCCCATCCCTGGGTGTCCTCCTGGCCTTTGACCCAAGAATGCAAATTGCAGAAGGGCAAGGGGTCTGGTCGGGAGATTTTCTGGAAAGTGTTTAGTAAGGGCTCTGTGGGGGTGAGTGTGGCTGTGTCACGCACACGCACACGGTCATCCACATGCATACACATTTGTGCAGATGCTGTACGAGACCAATTGTGCCGGGACCAGTGCGTGTGGCACACGATGCACAACCCGTCACAAGACCTACAATTCTGTTTACTATAGATCCACTAGAGAAAGTACATTCGCAGAGAATTCCATTCGTTTTCGCCGAACTCTCAAATCCTAGCCCATCTCTGGCAGCCGCTGGCGAAGACGGGAACCATGAGCAGGGTTGGCCCCCGTGTTGGCGAATGAGAGGTGTGCAGATCAGGGGAGGTACCGGGGCTGCCTGCTGGGTGGCGGGACTCGGTGGGACACCTGGTCTGGACACAGTGGGCAGCCAGTGATCCCCAGGCTCCTGGGGTCTCACTGGGTGGAGGTCGGGGCCCTGCGCCATGCCGGCACTGCTCTGTTGGCCGCCTGGCTCTAACCTATCCTTCCCCCCTCTCTGCCCCTCTAATCCTTCCAGGAAGACCCTGCCCACTCCTCCCATGGTATTAATCAGCCAACCTGGGGACTACTTTTTTAGTGGGGGTCCCCTCTGCTCAAAGTCTGGAGGTACAAATGCAGTCAACTCCCTCAAAGAGGCATGGATCCGCTGGAGGGGCAGTCAGATGCCCTTTCTGCCCAAACAGACAGCATCCAGGTGGGAAGGCGACTGAGAGTCTCTGAAGAGAGCTGACCTCTTCTCTGCCCCTAGTTAGAACTCTGCCATCTCATTGTTGGCTCACCTGGGTCAGAGGTCCGGCAATCCCAGCTCCTCTCAGCACTTCCAATCCCCCCGAGGGCTGGCAGTGCCATCTCCCACTGTCTGTCTTCTCTTTGGTTCCTTGAATTTACCAATCCCTTTTCAACCCCAGGACCTTTGCACGTGCCGTGCCATCTGCCTGTGCACTAGCCCCACACTTAGAGATGGCTGGCTGTTCAGCAGGGCTTCAGCCCAGGTGTGGGGTCCACTCAGGTGAGCCATCTATGTGTCATCCTGGTGCTCCCCTGTCACTGGCAGATTGCTGGTGGGGTGGCCCTCCTCCTCTGTGTGCAGGTGTCTCTCACTTCTGCGGGGATTAGTTTATGTCTGCTTCTGCCCCTCAGAATGTAAGGACCACAGGGACAGGCATGTGTCTGCAAGGTCACTGTGAATTTCCAGTGCGGCGCTCAGCTGGCAGAGGTCAGAGCTTCAGGGCAGGACTCCCATGGGTTTAGTTGCTCATTCCGGTTGCTTCTGCCCCCTACTGACTCTGGAAACGTACACCACCAGTGAATGTGCCGTGTGCAGTGTGCTCATCTGTAGGGTGATGGCAGGGCCCACCTCAGTGCTCCTGTGCGTGTTCAGGGAGCCAGTCCACGGGAAGGCTCAGAGAGGAGCAGGTGCCTAGTCAGTGTTCAGCAAATGCTGGCTGTTCTTGTTTTTATTGTGAAGCTGCTCCATATGTTCCTCAGAAATCAGCAGAGCTGAACTGCATAACATAGAATGAATCATTTTAAAGTGAACAATCTAGTGGCATGTAATACGTTCACATTATGGGAACTCCACCTCCATCTTGCTCCAGAGCACTATCATCATCCCAAAAGGAGCCCCCAGACCCGCTAGTCGTCCCTCCCCCTTCACTCCCCCCACAATCACCAGCCCACTCTGTCTCTGAGCGTTATTCTGCAGACTTTGTAGAGATGAGCTCACACATGGGGGCCTCAGGTCTGGCTGCTCTCACCAGCACCATGTTTTCAGATCCTCCCACCACATGGCACATCACCGGCCCCTTGCTCCTTGGCTGAGCAGCGTCCCACCAGAAGGCTGATCACAACTGTTGTCATCTACTCCACGTCTGATTCCATGTGTGACTGTCATGAGTCGTGTTGCTACAAACACGTGTCTATAGTATTTGAGTGTGAGCTTCCAGGTTGGGGGATCACACCTGGGGGTGGAATTACCGGGTTGTGGTGATGATGCTGTGTTCAGCTTCTCAAGGATGCTCCGAGCTGTTCTCAACCACATCTGCACCGTTTCCCAGGCCCTCTGGGAATGCAGGCAGATTCCCTGTCTCCACATCATCCCCTGCTGCAGTCACGCTGGTGGGTGTGGGGTTCTGTCTCATTGAGGATTTGATCCTTTCCCCGATGGCTTCATGGTGTTGAGCATCTTCTCATGTACATGTTGGGCACCTGTTCTTCTTCCAGGAGAAATGGCCGTACAGGTCACTTGCCCACTTGTAGCTTGGGTGTGTGTCCTTTTGCCCAGGGCATCCCCGCCAAGTGAGTGGGCTACCTCTGCTCTGCGTGTCTGCACCAACATCCATCTGGGCCCCCCTGAAGAACTCCAGGCTGTGGTGTCCACGTCCCTGGTCTCTTCCACTTGTCCCAGACACCTGAGTCCTCTCCAGGGACGCCTGTGACCTCGCTGGCCTGCAGGCATTCCTGGGGGCAGGGAGCAGGCAGTGGTGTTACTAACCTCGCCTGTGTATCCCTCCCGCAAATCGTGAAACCATCTAATGACACCCCTCCTGCAAGGCTGTCATTATAATGGGCTGTATTAAGCCCGATTCCCAGACAGGGAATCTAAGATATGGGCCCATTTGAATGCCTTCAGGTCCCAGCGACTCTCATTAAATCATTAATATTTCTAAGTGCTCCAAGGTGCTCGGATGAAAGGGGTGGTATCAGACAAACATGTCATTATCTCGATCGTTACTTCCCAACACGGGACACTTTCTCAGGCCTCTCTCTGATGGGGCAGGTGCGGTAACATGCCCAGTCTCGAGGCTGCCTTGTCCCTCTGGTTCGCACCTGGAAAGGCTTTCTCTTATACAATCTAAACAATCAATGACCCTACAGGGTTGGTGAGAACCTAGAAGCTTGCTGCAGGTCACTCACCAGTTTACATGAGGACAGACTAGAGGCCCTCACCTGCCAGGAGCCCAGGCTCCTGTGTGGCACTCAGGGATCCATAGCACCCGCCTCACTGGCTGGTGCTTCTCTGAGACTTCATGGCGCTCCTTGCCAGCATTCTCCTTGTTTTGATTCTTCCTACAATCTTCTCTCTATAAAAAAGCAAACGCTTCAGGCTCTAGGTTAATTTGTGGGTGCATCAGTGGGTGTGGTACCCAGCCATTGCCTTTCCTTGTATGTTTCAGATGGAAATCCGTGTAGGTGCACTTCAGCAAACATTTGCTGAGCATCTACTGTTGAGCCAGGCCCAGGAGATAGCGGTGGTGGTAGGACTGGTGAGCACTCTGCTCTCAAAATGCATGTAGTCTGGATGGAGGCAGATGGAAAGAATAAGAAGATGAACGTGAGAATGGGAGAGAAGAGCGCCGTGCGGGATGTGATGCAGGGGTCACATCACCAGCAGAGCAGCCATGGAAGAGAAGACACTTGCTACTAGACCTGAATGATCAGAAGGAGCTGGCTACAGGAAATCTATTGAGAAAAGCTTTCCCAGGAAAATGGAACAGCCAGTGCACAGATCCTGAGGCAGGATGAGTTCGGTGGGTTGAAGTAACAGGCAGAAAGCGAGGCCGTCACAGAGCAGCAGGGAGGCGGGTGGTCAGGTAGCAGCTGCGGCATTCAGGGCTTGTGCAGGGCTACGATTTTGCCATAAAGGCTACTGGAGGCGTATCACTCCATTTTTGCTGTGTAATAGCCATGCAGCAAGTCTCTGTGGTTGACACCAACACACTTTATTTTTCTTGCTCCCGAGTGTGCAGTTATTGGGGGGTCAGGTGGTCTCAGCGGGGCTGGCAGGCCTCTCCGCCAGGCTGCAAACTGTGGGTTCAGGCGTTCTCTGTGCCTCCATCTGGGATGAGCCAGGACATTTTCTTCTTACCTTACACGGCAGGAATGTAAGAGCACAAGGCAAGCGTGCAACACATGGAAAACCCTGCATGCGTCACATCTGCTTGTGTCCGTCGGCAAGGATGACCTGGTGGGCAAGTCACATGACCTAGACCAAAGAGTGGGGCTGGAAGTATGAAGGTGCTCCACCCCATAGAGAGGGTGGCGATCCGATCTGTCAGAGGAGGCGTCGCACCTCAGACCCGAATCCTATTCTTGCCAAGAGGTTGTGCTGCTGGGCATTGTGGCTGTGGACACTCTGGCTGAGCTGACCACACGTGTTCCTCAGCACGGTGTGCTGTGCCTCTATACCTGCATCCTTGTCTGTTGGCCTTACACACAGAAAAGGTATATTAGGCACCTGCTGTGTGCGAGTGTGAGTGTGCGGATAGATGTGTGAGCATGTTTGAAGAAAATTCTCTCCTTGGGTGCATGAGATGGAAATCCAGTGGATGGTAAATTCTCCAAAATCAGCATCAGCCCATGACATTCAAAACGTTTTTACAAACAGGAATTTTTATTGCGGTAAAAGAGACATAACATAAATGTTACCACTTTGGTAATTTTTAAGTATTAGAAGCATTCACACTGCTGTGCGGCCGTCACCACCATCTACCTCCAGAATCTCCTGTCTTTCCAAACCGGAACTTTGACCCCATGAAACTCTAGCCCCCCAGCCCCTGGTGCCAGCCTACTTTCCATCTTAGGAAACGTCCTGGAAGTGGAGTCACACGGCATGTCCCCTCCTGGACAGGCTTCTATCATTCTATGTCACGTCCTCGAGTTCCTCCCATGTCACAGCAGGTGTCAGGATCTCCTCTCTAGGCTTCGTAACATCCTGGTGCGTGGACGGACGTCATTCTGTTTAGCTATTCACCTGTGCTGCTTCCCCATTTTGGCGTATCTGCTCGGCGGTGGCATCGCTGGTCACATGGTGATTCTGAGTCTCGTTTTCCAGGGCACACCATTCAGTTCTCCACCGTGGCTGCACCATTATACATTCCCCTACCCAGCGGTGCACACGGTTCTCACTTCTCAATGCCCTGGCCAGCGCCACCATTTCCTGGGGCTTTTTTGTTACCATAACTGTTCTCCTGGGTGTGAAGTCTGACCCTTTTATACATCGTTATTCTATTTTTGTCCCTCCCTTGTTTGTAGGAAATTGGACCTGAAGCTCTAACACGTTTCTGGGGCACACGCTGATTAAAACTTCACATAACATCACAGGAAAGACTATCTAGCATGACAAGCACTCCTGACCCGTCCTGCATGACAACAGCTTTGCTCTTCTCCTTCTCACCTGTCTCTGTCCCCACGCCTCTCAACACATTTCTTCCTCCCAAATGATTCCCCTCTGGATTTATTACAGAAGCAAAGAGGAAAGAAAGATGGACATTGTGTTTCATTTTCCAAAGAGACAATTCCTTAAGGAGACTCTGCCATTTTGCTTATTGGATGAGACACTTATCTGACCAGGACGGGGGCAGAAATAGTGCCCGGGTGAATTTGTTGTGTCTTGCAAAGTAAAAAGATAAAATAAAAGCCCCCAAAGAAGCCCTGAGGCCTATCGTGCCCACAGCTGCCATTTAAGCGTGGCCTTGAAGGAGGGACCAGAGCTGATGGCTTGTGGCCCCGAGGAGTGTCCGGCAGCCTGGCTCTGGGACCAGGGGTCTGGGAGGTGGCAGTGTACGAGATGGGACCCCGATGGGCCTCCTTCATTACCAGTTGTCCTTTGAGCTGGGCTACACTGAAATACAGGCTCGGATGCTGGCCATGGGGATGTGGAAGCAAACAACTCACCAGCCAGCCCGCATGGCAGGTGCGTGGGGAGGCCCTCACCAGGGCCCGTCTTCCCCGAGCATGGCACACGCCCTTCACCTGTGTCTCGTGAGGCTCTGAGAAGCAGAGACAACACTGTGCATCACGTGGCTGCTTCCTCTTCTCCTCAACCCGTTCTCCCTTCACAAAAGTCTTGTGTTCACATTTAAGCCAGGTTGCCCCCAGCTCTGCGGGGCAGGAGGGCATCTGTTCAGGTGTCAGCAGCTTTGCCGGGGGCGAGCCCCAGCCTCAGGGCTGCACGGCCATTTGATCATCACATGGGCTTCAGGAGAGGGTCCACGGGGTTTGTCACTCTCACCGGCAAGGGCTTTCTTTGAGTAATATTGACACTTGGCACCACATCCTTGGAGTGATGGGTTGAGACTGTCCGTTAAGTTGTTCAGAAAGGCTAATTCAGAGAACACTGGATAATTTTATACATAAGGATCAGTTTAGGGAGGTCAAGGATTGGGGATCAGGAGTGGTTAACATAAGGTCAGAGAAGCAGCCTCACTTCCTACAGGTGCCAGAAAGCTACTGTGGGGCAAGTGAAGCCACCCCAAAACATTCTTAAGATGAATTCTTGTTGCACACTTTTGCATATTAACATTTAGGATCATTGTTCAGTGTTCTGCCAAGGAATAGGCTTATATGCTCATTCCATTTGTTTTGGTAAAATGGTTTATCTTTTGTTAACAATTTTAGGGAATAAAGAGCCAAGGGAAATGTGTCTCTTCTACAAGAAAATCAAAAGTGCAATCATAAAAATAAAACAATAAAAACATACACGTACATGGTAATAAGTGGCTGTTGATTTTTGGAAGCATGTGCTCAGCCAGACAGCAGGTTCCCCACCCGAAGGCACACTCCTACCAGCTCAAGGCCGGATCCACAAGTATCTCCTGCAAGGGGCCAGGCAGGGACAGTAGGTTCTCCAGGATTTGTGTCATTGCAGTGTCTGTCACAGCTGCTTCATTTTGCTGCCATAGCAAGGAAGCCACTACAAAGTGCAGGCACATGGAAGGGTAAAATCAGACAAAATTTGATTTACCAAACCAGACAGCACACTGGATTTGACCCATTGGCTGTGTCAGCCAGCCCCTGCTCTCAGCAGCTGTACCAGATGTCAAAGCAGAAGCCCCGCGCTGGCAGAAATTCTGATGTTTAAAGAGAATCCACAATACCTAATTTTCATCAGAAATCTCCCATTTATTTTTATTTATTTTTTAAAAGATTTTATTTATTTATTCATGAGACAGAGAGAGAGAGAGAGAGAGAGAGAATGAGAGAGAGACGCAGAGACATAGACAGCAGGAAAAGCAGGCTCCCTGCAAGGAGCTGATGTGGGACTCTATCCTGGGATCACACCCTGAGCCGAAGGCAGACACTCAGCCGCTGAGCCACCCAGGCGTCCCCTCCCCATTTTAAAATATAACATAAAAAAAATCCAGGGCAAAGAAAAGTTGCGTACAAACTGATTGCAGCCAGCAAGACTCCAAATTTGAGATTTCCACCACAGCCCCAACACGCCTGGGATTTACATCAACGTGGAGTGTGTTCCCACTCATGCCCACTTACCCAGCAGAATGGGACGTGGACGTTCTGCACAGTCCTAGGCCTCACGGTCTGGTGCTCTTTCAGGGGACAGCGCCCAGGTCTGCTGGGGTGTGAGTGGAGCCCTGTGTGCACAATCGTCTTAACTGCACTGCCCCAACAGAGCCAGGACCCCGTGGACAGACAGCCCGAGGCTCCAGCCCAGGGATGCCGGCTCCTTCTCTGCATGTCTTTTGTGACTCCTGAAGTCAAGTCAGAGCCCCTCCCAGAACAATGTTGGCATCCCACACTTCTTAAGCACCCCCTGACATTTCATGTCTTTCAACCTAAAAAAAGAATTCCCTGGGATTTCTGGACAACATGGATTGGCCTGCAGCTCTGCTCTGGTTGAGGCATTCCAGGCCCCCAGTGCTGGGTGGGACCCAACAGATGTACCACAGGTGAGTGGTTCTAGCGAGATGGAGGTTGTGGCAGGTGCCAGAAGAGGATGAGCCAAGTGTTTTGCGATTTTTTTCCCTGGAGGGACTGAGAAGTAAGTGGTCCTCCCAGATTTTCTTATAAAGGGAATTACTAAGAATTATTTTAAAAGAGTTCTTTTGCTAAATATTTTGTTTTTCTAAAGGAACTCTTTAGTAAAGGAGCATTACAGGAAGATGAATTATAATATATAAATGTACATGCCAATAATATACAGGCACAGATCATCTTCCAAGTGGAAAATACAGAGGGGACATGACTTAGCAGAAATTGAGGACTGTGCCAGAGGTTGTGGCCATAGGAATGTGGGAGGATGTGTGTGTGAGCAATGACCAAGGACTGTACAGGTCCCGGAGGACAGGCTGTAAGCAAACATTGCCCTGGCTCACATAAAGCTCAGACACCTGTAAACCTGAGTACGTGCCCTCCGCCTCGGTGTTGTCTGACTAGATGAGGGAGGAGGCATCTGTAAATTTGTCTTCCAGAATCTAGAGTCTCTGTGAGCAGCAACCCTGATTTTCTTTGGGAAACCTCCTCTCATTCCATTTAGGGGCTTTGATCCCCCTTCTCTGCAGCTGTGGCTATAGCTTGGAACTCCAGCCCAGTCAATCACAGCATTGCAATGGGTACAACAGTGATTGAAGCTGGAGTAGATAATTGATTCAAGTTCAATGGTCAGGCCAAGGGGTGTCTATACCTTACCTTTTTTAGAAGTCTTTTATCACTCCAATTATAGCAAAGTAACAAAGTGTGGAGATGCCAGGTGCTATCTTTCCTCCAGATAGGGTGATGTTGCCTAGAAAGGAAGCCAACATATGTGTAAAAGCAGAAATGAGAGCACAAGAGAGACTGGATCCTGGTGACCATTTCTGAGCTCTTTGATTCAGCCATGCCTGAAGCTAGATAGCTCTACACTTGGACTTTCCAATTATGTGACATTATAACTTCCTTTTTTTCTGAAGCCTATTTTATATGGTTACTACTCCTTGTAATTGACATGTCCTTTACTAATTACCTGGTTCGCAAGCCCTCAAAAGGAAAATGAGAACAAATTTTAAGTTTACAGAGAGTAAGCCCATCATTGAAGCCAATTTTACTTCTTTTCTGAGATGAATGTCTTGATCAGAGAATACTTCAGCTCGAGGTATCTGAATTTCAGCACTGAGAGAATACATTTAGGACAAGAGAAATGTATTGAGTCAAGAGAGCTAGAGAAGGATTCTTATCCACTCTATTACCAGATTAAGACTCACCCGGAGGGCAGTCTTTGCTGCAGGGACACCAAGAGCCAGTCTTAATCATATTCTGTTCAACATTTTATCAAAGACTTGGCATGTGCTGATCAGATTTAGGGATGGCCCAGAAAATCAGAATTTTGGATAATATACTTAAAATACAACAGCTCCTGGCAGCCTAAAGCATGGAGTCAAAGCTGGCAAGATAAAAATGTAATAAAAACAACAGAAAGCTTTGACTTCCTCAGATTCAGAAAGTCACCTGTGAGGGAGGGAGGTGAATGGAGAGTGGTTTAAAGCAGACAGGCTCTGTGTCTGCGTGACGGCACGCTCCTCACGATCACAACACGGCTGCTGGACCAATCCAGGATGCTCTTGGGTGGCATCAAGCCATCTGGTGTATTTGCTAAGAAACCCAGCCTTTTCTGATGCATCTCAGGTTATAGGAAACATTTTTAGGGGAAAAAATATTAAGTCATCTTTATGATGTATAATCGAGGGTCACTTTGAAGAGGATCAATAGGCAAACATTTTTGGAAATTGACACAGTCTATACTGTAGTTCAGTAGGAAATGTTGCATGCTGTAATTGGCGACTCAGTCTCCTCACCAAGAAATGATGACACGGCCATATATATATATAGCTGAAAAGAAACATGTTGGCTTCAGTGAATTCTGCTGGGACTAGATTATGGGAAGATTATGGGGAAGAAGTTAATAAAATAATTCAGAGTCCATCTTTGATCCGCTGTGTGCCCTGTTTTGTTTGTTTTATTATTGTCTATTAGCAGCAAAGCTCTTGTTGTGGAAAATCTACATGGTTTGTTGTGCTTCGAAGCATTCTGTTAAAGACTCTTGTTAATTCTCCTTGAAAAGCATCTCTTTATTATCAGGGAAGAATGCCTTAGCTATGTTCCTAATTATAACGGTATCAGCACAGTTTTGATGTTGGATGATTTTGATGGTGTTAGATCAGTGAGGTCATAACTCTCAGGCTAATGATCACAAGGCTAGTGAGGAAAATCAATCTCTTATGAAAAATGTGTCAACCTTAGAAGGTTTAATGATCAAGTACCATTTCATACAACACTCTGGAGCAGTGTCACCTAGAATAGACTTTCCTTATTCTGGGTCTACAGTGAAGAGAGGGAGGCGCCTGCCTTGGGGACAAAATTTTAATTAAATGAAAAAAAAAACCCACACCAAAACCCCCATGATGAACAAAACACCAAAATGTGTATCGGGACCAATGCCGTGCTGAGCCATATTGGAAACTAAGGCAGAAGGAAACTGTAGAAGCAGAACCTTGGCCAATCACTGAGGGGGGCATTTGATGGGATGAGCACTGGGTGTTATTCTATATGTTGGCAAATTGAACACCAATAAAAAATAAATTTATATATAAAAAAAAGAACCTTGGCCAGTATTTTCAAAAGCTCCTTCCTTTTCTCATTTTTAGTCTAGGGAATGGCAATGCTTGACCATTTCTTTCAATCATGTGATGATCTTTTTCTTTTTAAGATTTTATTTATTTATTCATGAGAGACACAGAGAGGCAGAGACACAGGCAGAGGCAGAAGCAGGCTCCCTGCTGGGAACCTGGTGGGGGACTCTATCCCTGGACCCTGGGATTATGCCCTGGGCCAAAGGCAGAAGCTCAACCACTAAGCCACCCAGGCATCCCTTGTGTGTGATGATCTTAAATAGTTTTTAATTAACCTAAGTGGAAGCAAAAGTACCACGAATTCTGTTTGGGTGTAAATAAAATGTGTATACTTAAAACATTGCTGTAAATTTTAATGTACCTGCATTTCACTTTTCAGCATTTTAAAACTACTTTAATATTCTGGGGAAAAATAGACATTAACAAACACTTAAAATCATGTACATAGAGCACGCATTTTCCCTTTTGCCTCATGCAAAATCATGGCATTGAGTCTCAAGGACACCTGTTAATGCTTCACGAAACAGTTAAAATAAGCCCTTTCATAGAGAGAGAAAATTCTTTGTCTCTCTTTGAGATGACGGTATCTCAAGTTAAATTTTAGGGTAACTGGTGTGCAAATATTTACTAACCTTCTGTATTTTACAACAAAGGGCTTTACATTTTCAAAGTGCTTGTGTGAAGTGCATTTTATACTCTCTTATGATTAAAAACATAAGGCGTGTGGCCAATAATTTTAACCTTAATTTTGATGGAGGCCAAATCAAAGATATTTGCAGCATGTGATCATCTACTTTCATGCTACTGATAAGACACTCTGCTTTGCTCTCAGAGTTCCTGAGGACCCCTGTGGGGGCAGCAACTAGATGCCTGATGTTTCATCTGAAATAAGATGCTTTGGACTCAGGGACACTAATGGAAAAAGTCCTTTATCTTCCAGATTGGTGATGGACTTAAATATAATTCTAGATCTTGTCCTTTCAAAGGCTCTAAGGCTGAGTCTACCATCACACTTGCTATCATGGCCCTCACTCTGTTTCTCGTGAGCCACATGCGTTATGGTAGCCGTAAAGCTAAATAGAAAATGTTAGAGTGTCACCTCCTCTATGGCTATGATGAGTTGTAGGGTCTACAGCTTGTCAATTTTGTTAAGATAAGTGTGGAAGCTGGAGCTGGCACTTTTGCTGGAATACTTTGTGAGAATGACACCACTTTTGGTAGACCTGGGACCTGTTATTTTTCGGTTTTGGCTCTGAGCCTTCTAATGCAATGTGGGCACAGAGCAAGTATTGGAAACTTCCTCCGGGGAGACCAGGAGCTAGAAATGCTTCATAGCAGGTCCTATGTTAATTTTCATTTGCACTTTGGCGTTATGGTAGATATTTTGGATGGATAGTCAGCACCCATCACAACCTGCCCACACTGTGCTGCTCCGCACCACAGGGCTCCCTGCCTCAGGAGTCCGGGCAAGCATTGGATTCTGCATTTGAGAGAAAAGGTTATCCTCCTCCTGGAGCTTCTGCTGTTTCTAATGCTTGGGAAGAGGACTGGATTTTTTTTCCCCATCTGTGGTCAGTGCATACTCAATGATGTCCTGAGTGTCCCAAGGCAGTCCTAACCCCTGGGCGTCTTGGCTCCTGTCAGCTGCTCAAGCCCTTGTGATGCTTTCAGAAGCATCCACTTCCTCGTAGTAGATCCTTTCTACCTGAATATCCAGGGCAGTTTCTATTTCCACCCACTGGATCTTGACTGAAATAAGCAAGCAGCATAGATCAGAGGTTGGCCTTTTTTTTTTTTTTTTTTCCTGTATGCAGCAAGATAGTACATATTCCAGGCTTTCTGGGACTTAAAATCTCTGTTGCCCACCTCTGCCATTACAGCACAGAAGTAACTGCTAACAACTTGCTCACTCAACAGCTATGGTTGTGTTTCAATAAAACTTTATTCACAGAAACATGCAGCTGGCCTGTATGCCATTGTTCTGGACCTGTTTCGTAGAATCTAGAGGGCTTACATCCTAAGGTCAGAGTGCTGATATTCCCCTCTTTGAGGAAAAGAACAGACAGTTCCTACTTCTGCTTCCAAGGGGGTCCTACATCAGGAAATTCAGAATCTACAAACAAATATCCTCCCATAGACTCCATTGTTTATTTACTCATTCATGTATTCATGTGATCCAGGCAGGTTTTGTGAAGTACCTTACAAAGCATGCAGTGGCTCTTCCCAGGTTGATTGGTCAGGATGGCTCTAGGTTTGCAGCAAGTCTGTATGCTCTGTGCTCCGTGAGCAAAATCAAAGATATTGCTGGTTTATTTATAAACGTTATGCAATCAAAATTGTGCATGGCACATAGCAGACTCTGATAGGTAGATGTTGAGTACTTGAATCGTTCTGTATCCTAAGCCCTTGGACAGACATTTCCAGATGGACAGATGGGCCTAGGTCCAAGCACCAACCAGCATGGCAGACCCTTGTCTCTGACTTTCCACCCTGACAGTCTGTGCCAGAATGATCGAGGCAGATGGAGAGGTCGAGGTTTGGCCATGGAGTCCACTTTTTCCCCTTTGTGAGCAGACAGCCACATGGAGAGCCAGAGCCCCTCTAGCCTTCAAGGGCCACTGCAGCCACCTGGCAGGTGAGCAACCTTCCATTTTCGGAGGTCTCCAGATTTGGGGAGTAGGTCCTCTTTTGGGATTATAAGCCTCTCTACACTTGGAGCAAGAGCTAGCCTCACACGGCATCTCCTCCTGAACCAGGTGAGGAACCACGGGGCTCCAGAGCATGCTGCTCTCACAGTCCTATACATGGACGCCCAAACACAACACGCTTTGACCACAGTGGCAACTTAGTACAGCTCACAAAATCTCATTCAAGATGACCCAGGAAATCTGTCATTTTCCATCCTCAGCTTTTGAGACGATGCTAAATTCAAGGAGGTAAAGGATGAATGGATCCGATCCCTCTAGATGTGATTCTATAAGCACAGCATCCCGCTCCCACCCGGGAGGACTGCCTCCTCCACCTGTGGATGCTAGCATCCCCTGAGCCAGACTTTCTCCAGCCAGAGTCTCATTTCCAGGCATTTAGGTCTTAGGGTGTCACAGGAACCATCTGGGGTTTGTCCAGGGTGGAGAGTCAGGGGCTCTGGGCTCCACAACAATCAGGTCTGGGGCTTTATAGTGTGTGTAACATGGGGCTGTGGACTTCTCATCCTTGGAGGCCCATCCAGCCCCTCATTTCTCAAAGGCTGAAGCCCACAGGAGGCACAGCTGAGTGGTGCTGGCTCTGGCTGGGGTGCCTGGCTAGGTGACACTCTAGGTGGCAGGCAGAGAGAGGACAGGGGATGGGAGGGGATTTGGGATGACAACAGTGTAGGGCAGGATCCTACGGCCTTTCTCCCTGTGTGGGTTACAAGGCAGATCACGGCCAGCTCCGGGACTCAGAAATGGAAGAGAGAATCTCTTCCCAACTTCACATGTATAATTTCTTCATTATTCATTCCCTCATTCATTCACCCGCAAATAGTGATGGACAGCCTACTGCATGGGAGGCATGTCCCTGACACCAAAGGTAGGGAAGCCACCCAAACTGACAAGGTCTCTGCTCCATGAGGCTCATGTTCTTGGCAGGAAGACAGGCTGTCACTAGAAGACAAATCCATGTGTCATTTCAGGTAGAGATAGGGCTGTGAAGGACGACGTTGCCCGCTAGAAGACCATGTTTCAGATGGGTAGTCAGGGAAAGCATCTCTGGAGACGTGGCTCTGGAGATGTGCTTGAGAAGACCGTGGGAAGAGTCAGGGGTACTCTTGCAAAGAACTGGAGAAAACGTTCCAGGCAATGAGAACAGCAGGTCTCAAGACCCTGAGGTGCCAAAGGCCTGTTTTTTTCTAGGAGGAGTCATGGAGCCAGGGTGTCTGGAGAAGGGTGAGCACCACGGATGGAAGAGAGGGCAGCAGGACCAGGTCACAGGTCTGCGGACAGGGGTTCTGATTTGATCCCAAGTGCAAAGGGAAGCCATTGAGGAATCAAACAGAAAAGTGATGACATCGCATGAACTCGGGGAGAGATCACTCTGCTATTGAATGGAAAGCTGCAAGATGGCACCAGTGGACATGGGAAGACAGGCACCCGGTAGTCTCCAAGTCTCTCCAAAACCACAGACACCACACCTTACCTGCTGTTGGAGCTTCTTTCTGCGCCCTCTGGGGCTGCAGAGCAGATGCCATCCTCATCTCCATGTTCTTGACCATCTTTTCTCTCTGCCGCTTTCCCTCCTTTATCCAAGAACCAAAGGAGAGCTTACCTACCAGTCCACGAACAGGGTCCTGGGCATGTTTCCTGCCCAAGACACTTTGGGACCCAGTGTATGTTATTGTATTTGTTTTGCTCACTACTCAGGTTGATGGGTTTGTGAGTTGGGTGCAGCGGCTCGGCCCCTGGTCCTCAGCATGAGAGTTGATGGAGCACCATCTTCCAAGTGTGTGTGTGTGGGGGGGCTACGCAATGCACCTGAGCAGATGCACTGCCTGTACTTTCTCCTGCTTCTCCCGATTCCTGCCAGTTAGGCGATGTGCTTTCCTCGCTGCTGGAAGAGATCACAGCAAAATCCAAACTATCAGTTTCTGACTTTCAAGACCACAGGTCACAGGGATGTTAAGAGAAAAGTAGGACAAGTGACTCTTTTTTCCTGATGCATATTGAAGTTTTATTTATCATATCATACATCTAAATGGCCATTTCCAGCTGATTATAGAGTCACAATTAGATAAGGAAAAATAATCATTGTTATTGCTGGAATAGATGTAAGAAATGGTATCATTTTTGAAGATATCAGCCAGGAAATACAATTCTTATAAAGAAGCTGTATAATAGGGACGCCTGGGTGGTTCAGCGGTTGAGCGTCTGCCTTTGACTCAGGGCATGATCCTGGAGTCCCGGATCGAGTCCCACATCAGGCTCCTTGCATGGAGCCTGCTTCTCCCTCTGCTTGTGTCTCTCATGAATAAATAAGTAAAATATTAAAAAAAAGAAGCTGTGTAATAAAATGCACTTGAAATTTTTACATATAATTATTAAATACTATGTTTCCTTTTGGAATATACTACAATTCTTGATTTTTGGAAAAATTAGGAGGCAGGTATCAAAGGCTTTTTCCACCAAAAACACTCCCCTTTTTTGAGTTACAATCGACATACAACATTATATTAGTTTTGGGTGTGCAACATTGTGATTTGATATTTGTAAATATTGTGAAACGATCCCCACAATAAGCCTGGTGAAATTCCATTCCATTCTGCCACTAAATAAGTACAAAAAGGTTTATTCTCATGATGAAGACTTTGAAGACTTGCTCTCTTAGCAGTTTGCAAATCAGCTGTTAAGAGAGCAAATCTTCAATATCACGTTATCAACTGTGGTCAGCCTGCTGTATGTAACTTACATCCCCATTGCTTATTTATTTTATATCTGAAGGTTCATACTTTTTGATCCTTCACCCAAGTGAGAAGGAATTTGTGAACCACCAGCCACTGCTCCCTACCGAGGCAGACGAATTTTTTTTTTAATTTATTTTTTATTGGTGTTCAATTTACTAACATACAGAATAACACCCAGTGCCCGTCACCCATTCACTCCCACCCCCCGCCCTCCTCCCCTTCTACCACCCCTAGTTCGTTTCCCAGAGTTAACCTGTGTAGAGGCTGCAAGTTGATTTTCATTGCAGACATACTACGGGCAGTCCAAGCATCCTGTGGCTGGACTTGTGGACTGGGGAGCCGCTGGAGTGTGCAAGTTGCTTAAAAAGTTCTTGTCAGGGGAGGGGGCACACCTGGGTAGCTTAGTGGTTGAGTGTCTGCCTTTAGCTCAGGTCATGATCCCGGGGTCCTGGGACCAAGTCTTGCATTGGGTTTCCTGCAGGGAGCCTACTTCTCCCTCGGCCTGTGTCTCTGCCTCTCTCTTTCGGTTTCTCATGAATAAACAAATAAAATCTTAAAAAACAAAAACAAAGTTCTTGCTTGGGACTGAATGTCCATACCCTCAGCTCTATTATTTCAAAAAAGTGTATTCAAGGAACAGGGATGCCTGCAGTTACTTTAATTCCTTCCCGTTTTATCGCAGGGCTGAGCCAACCATAAAACAGACTGACAGGTATAGGGAAAACAAAATCCTATATTTTACAAGCTAACGACATGATTTCACTTCACGTCAATGTCGAAGGCTGATGAATTGTCCTGACATTTCTGAACTTAGACATTTCTCCCAGTCCCGAAGATGAAGCATTGCAGAAACGATGATAAGCGTCCACAGCCCTGCCCATTTAATCTCCTTAAATTACTACCTATTCATTTTTCTCTCCAATGGCTTATTTAATGTGGGCTGTATTTTCAGGTCTCTGGCGGCACAATGACACCTAGAGGCCAAGCCACTCAAAATAAGTTATAAAAGGTCTGCAGGAGCTGGTGTGCAAACCCTGCCTTCGTGCAGACCAAGTTCAGGCTACCAGCCACAGGCCACTAAATTAATTGGCCCCACAAATATTTATGGAGGGTCCAATGTATGTGAGGCGTGGGGCTCAGTGGGGAGATGCGCAGTTTGGCTGCCTTGACGGAGGCAGAACGTTCTGACTGTCTCGGTCAGCACACCTTGGTTTGCACGCGATGGAAGAGACGAATCACCTCCTCAAGTTGGCCTACGAATTCAGTGGAATCCCAGTGAAAATCCCAGTTGGAGGACATGGAGAGACTTACTTTAAAATTATGTGGAAGTCCGCATAGATTTATGTCCATGGGTAACTTTGGAAGAGCCAAGGGGGTGTGCAGAGGGGCCGCGTGCCAAAGGGGAAGAATGGAGATGTGCAAGGTGGGGATGGAGGGGGTGCAATTTTGCCCTGCAATAGGATGCAAACCCCCTCCGGCTCCCCCTGCTGACCCCGGTCCACAGGTAGTGACCTCGCTGCCCCAAGGAGCAGGTCCTGCCTGCGCTGGGAACAAGGCACTGGGGGGAGGGGAGCATGAAAACAAACAGCAACACTGAAGATTCACTTCCCCCGTGTCTCTTGGTCTTGGAGGTGGCCGCTGGAAAATGTTGAGCTGTACACGTGTCACATCCCATTTGTGTTGGCCGAGGCTGAAGCAGACCGGAGAGCCGGCACATGGGCCAAGGCCGGGGGGCCCCTTGCTGGCTGGACCCAGACCCTGCAGGCAGGGTGATGTTCACACGGACTGGGGCATGTTGTTGTGCAGCATCTCGGAGCTTTACTCTCATGGTTCACGCAAGGTCCTGGTCCCACGCGCCTCGCTGGCCAGCTGTGCTGACGGGCAGTGCCCTGGGCTGCTGTTCAGTGCTTGCACGTTTAGTCTGTGATGTGTCCTTGTTCGACCTGGAGAGTGATTCCCGTGGAAGGTCTGGACGGACGGGTGAACTCAGGAAGGCAGCGGCAGTACACGTGAGGGACACGGGGTGGCAGCATTGCACTGCAGCCCTGTGCAGGGGCCCGGCTGGCCTGGCCCTCGCTGCCTCCTTCTCACCTCCTGGGTCCACTGTGCCTGACCTGAAGGGCCCCGCTCCTAGACCCTGTCTTTCCCTTGCTCTCTGCCCCTCCTTCCACCCCTGCAGCTCCAAACCCAGGCCCAGAGCCCTTTATTTCAAGGCCTGAGGAACAAGACAGGAGGACGCTTGGTCAATCTAGAACACTCTGATTATTTTTGTTGTGGACAGAAACCCACCCAGTCCCTGATCCCACGGAATTGAAGAAGGGTGTGTCTGTTGAGGGCTCCTTAGGCTGCAATCACACCCCAGCCGCGCGTTCCTCAGCCTTGATCCAGACTGCAGAGGAAGGCAGATTGCTCTGCTCATGAGTCTTCTTGTGGTTCACAGCACACGCCTCCTAGGGGCCAACCACCTGCGAGCCGTGCCCCAATGGGGACTTGGACGTGTCGGCTTCGCCGGGCTTTGGTGCCCAGCCGTTTGGTGGAACGCTAGCCTGGTCATGAAGGCGTTTTGCAGATGTGGTGAATACTTACAGTTAACTCTAAGTAAATGAGGTGACCCTCCATCGTCTGGGTGGGCTTTGTCTAGTCTGTCAAAGGCCTTACTAGCAAAAATGTGTTCTTCTTCCCAGAGAAGAGAGAATCCTGACTCAAGACTATAACCTAGAGAGTGTCCAGCCTGTTGGCTTGCCCTGCAGATTTCAGCCCTGTCAGCCCTGTCATCATAGGAGCCAATTCTTTTCTCTCTACATATACAGACTTCTTTTGTAGCTGACATATAACATGTGCATTATATCCTATGTATCCATATAATCTATATTCCGTGTGTGTGCTGTATATACTGTAGATTCACATGTATATATAATATATCCCATTGGCTCTGTTTCTCTGAAGAACTCTGACTGATACAGGCATGTTGTCACACCCCCAGGAGGAGCCCCAGGGCTCGACGGCACTATAATGGGAACCCTTTGCTACTTTGCCTCCTGAGGGCAGAACTGCCCTTGTAGTTTGGAAACACCATGTATCACTTTAAGCATGCATGTACGAGATTTTTGCAGAAGTTTGGGATATATATATGGTGCATGGGCTGTTAGAGATGGGAAAGTCACCTGTGCATAGACCGTTCATGTGTGGGGCGGGGGGAGGCGCATGTGGACCGCTTGTGGATGAAGCAACAGCTGCAACCTCTGTGCTTCTTTGCCTTCTCTTGGAAGAGCTTGCCATGCAGCTCACATCACCAGAAGCAGCAGGTGCCATGGACAGCAGGCCCATGAGAGAAGGTGGAGAAATAATGGTGGTCCCTGGACACCCCCACCTATTTCCCTAGGAATAACTCAACCCCCCAGGGGACTCAGCTGGGAGGAAAGCAAGTGGGTATCCCTCCAGTTCTGCCTCTACATCCCCCAGGGATTTCATACTGCTCTTCATTTGTCAACTGCCTTTCACCTGGACCACAGAAGCTCTGCTCTGGGACTGGGCTTTCATCACTGTATTTCCTTCAGTAGGAGCTGGTGCTCCCAACAGAATAGTCCTTCAAAACCCAGCCATTCCCCAGACTGAGTGCAGGAGGTGGGCCAAGGCATAGCAAGGGTGAGAGGGCTGCGGGGGGCGGGGGGTGAGTTGCCTAATGTCTTCTTTCTATGCTTCTGTATTGTTTGAAAATTTTCCCAACATTTCTCTGGTAATGACACAGTGTCCATTCTGAATACTTTGGGAGAAGCATCTTCCACATCTTAGATCAATGCTTTGTTGATATGTTTTAAATCTTGCTAAATAAATTATCTTTCAGAATAAGCTGTAAGATCAAATTAAGAGTGTTGTCTATTTACAGAACCTTGGCTGAAGGGGCTCTCTGGGGCCGTGGCAGCTTTCTGAGTAACTGCCTGAAGTTTACAGAGACGCCCCACTTCTTTCTAAGGATGTTTGAGCTGCTGCTCCTCCCCATGCGGTGCTTTGTACTCCCACCATCCTTCCTCTTCCTCCCGTTCCTGTGACCTGGAGCCAGACAGAGCAGCCCTGGGGGCCCCACCCGCAGCATCTCTCCTCCTCTCCCAGGAGAAAGGGTGATCGATCAGCTGGTATCTTGGGCTCTGGGGAGAGGAGGGTGAGTGCTGGTCTGCAGCCCATTTCTGCAAAGCCCTATTTATCTTACACAGATGCAGGAAGTTAAATTTTGATGATGTGCTTAGCTGGGAAGCAGAGTGTAGGAGATGATCTCCATCCCACAAAAAGGAAGAAAATGAAGCATTATTACCTCAAGAATGGCATCTGATTGGGCTGTCTTCGGAAATCAAATGCCGCTGCCAAGTTATCTAAAACCTGATGTGCGATGTGCAGGAGCTGGGAACTCGGAGGAGCTGCTGAGAGCTCAGCTCTCTGCCAGGAGGCACCGCTGGCTCTCTGCTGCCCTTGAAGCAGCTGCGTGGGTGGGGAGTGGGCTGACTGACACCAGGGGGGATCACAGTCCTTCAGGGTGGCGCCCAGGACCCCGCCGGGGCACTGAGTGGTCGGTGCTGTGGAGCCTGCTCACCGCTGCCCTGAGGTGTGCCCTCAGTTCTCTCTGCGTCCTGTGTCCCATCGTTTAAGGCTCCTCGGGTTTCCAGGACAGAAGCCCAATCAAACTGATGGAGGCGGGAGGCGGGAGAAGGTAATGGGCGCGCCTCACGGGAAAGGTCAGGAGCTGAAGCTGAGGCTGGGCTGCAGAGAGCTGTCAGAAGTCTCTGGGCTCCATGTTCCTCCGTCAGCTTTAGTCCAGGGTCAAGCTGTTCCGAGGCCACCCCTGTGGCCAGCAGCGGGGACACACCTGGGGGCGAGCCTGGACCCTGTGCTCACTGCTGGGGCTTCTTGCCTGCTCAGACTGCGAGCTTGAGCACTGCCTCCTGCAGGGAACCCGGGGTGCTCTATTCTCCTATGTAAAATGGGGTAGTTAGGATGACATACAATTTATCACCTCAACTGGAACGTTTCTGACAGGCAACGGGAGGACTCTTAATAATGACCCTGAGCCAACAGGATAAACTGGGGTCACCCAGGTAAACAGGAGAAATGCACATAGTCACTGTGCTGAATTCACAAGATTGCTGCCGAGGTTGAGATAATGGTCTGTGGAGAGGGTTTAGCAAATTGAACGGGATGCAGAAGGTGCTCAAAGATGCTTAGAAAGCAGTGTTACCTGGAGTTCTGGGTTTCTGAGGCTGACAAGGTTAGGATGTGGGTACCAGGGAGGCCTGGTCACGCATGACGGTGCCCTGGTACAGATTAGGTGGCTGATAGCAAATTCTCCTGGATTCCTATATGCCTGGGAGCAGTTTCCATCCCAAAATGACTCTAGACATGATGCCCCAGCATAGCGAGCGACTTGGTCTCCAGTTCCTAATTGCCTTTAAAAACAGTCTCCTGGTCTGGCTGTGAGGTGTCAGCCTGGGATTTTTCAGAGAGCGGTTTCACTCTTCTGTATTCTTGTTTCTGTCCAACACTTGAATGTGGGGGCGGATCAGCCCCGGCGGTGCCACCCTGTCTGACCCGTGCGGTCTGCAAACATTCCAACGGCCCAGCACTTGGGCACAGCTCAGCAGGCGGGGGGCCTCTCTCCAGGTATGGCTCCCCTCTTCCCCACATGACCCTCCACAGCAGGAACTAGGTCTGCTGCACCCACGTGTGGCTTCTGGTGATTGTCACACCATGGCATGCATTTGTCACATTCTTAGAAATGAACCACAACAGATATGATTTCTCCTGTCTATAAATTTTAAAATGAATATGATGTAAAATATACATTAAGAATATTTCCATTTTCTAAACTGAGAAAATTGCTACAGAGAGCTTAGAGCATATATCTCAGCCTTCTCCACCATGTGCTAAATATACTTTCCCACTCATTAAGTGAAAGGTGTGCACATTTGAGCCCTGTCATGGGAATGAAGCCAAGACAGGAATCGAATTAACACCAAGGACCCATGGTGATCCACATCTACCAGCTATTTTGTGGACACTGATGGAAGGCAGAGGCCAGTAACAAATGCCAGTCAGCAACGAAAGAGAGATGTTTAGTCTATAAAATGCTGGTGCTCACCCTCCTCCACATCTTATTGCTACCTGTGGAATCTCTTGATTGGAAAGACAGTCGGCCGGCAGATAGAGGTTATTGTCTGCAGGAATTTGATCTCCCCCTTCGTGGAAGTGGAGGCAGCTGAGTCTCAGAGAAACTGGAATCAAGGACTTGTATCCCGTAGGGCAGATTTATTTTTTGGTTATTTTTTTCTTGTCTTTGTTTTGTGAGCTATGTGTCAGCTTTATTAGTCATCCTTTATGAATTTCCAATTTCTCTTCATGATTATCAATGGTTTCTGTGACTAATAGCTCAAAACTTCAGTCATGCTAAGACAAACTGGATTTTCTTCCCCTGGAATATAAAAGTCTGTGGGAGGTGATTTGATGGCATAGCTTTGTCCAAGTGCCCATGCGTGTTCATGCAAGAACATGTCAATTCCCGTGGAAGCCAAACTCAAGGGCAGGGAGGGGACAGGAAGCTTCCATAAAGGGTTTACTTTCCAAAAGGGGTCCCTGTTCTTAGACCAAGGGGGTTGCTAAGTAGGCAGAAATATATCCAGATAGTCCCTTCAGTAGGTGGAGCTATTTACTAGTTATCTGATTTCCCAGCATCCAGGTGGGAGGGATTCAGTTTTCCTCCATGAAACTCACCTCTTTCCCCCTGACCCTCTCAGTTCATGTGCAACATCGAGGAAAGGGGCCCCACCCCCTGGCCCAGGGGTGGTCACGGGACTCAGATCCCATCGGTCAGAACATCACATTCCCTGAAGGGTAGTGATCGGCTGAGGTTAAGCATGTAACCATCTAGAACCAATGGCATTGAAGAAAATTATTTTGTTTTCATTTTGAGGTTTTTCTGGTGTTGTTGAAAAAGGAATATATTCATATTCCTTGGCACTCCACACGCAGCTCCCTCCAGACTTGTCCTTTTGGCTTTGGCTTTGCCCAACGTCTTGCTGCCATGTCCAGTCTTAGGATGAAGGCCGCAAGGGGACAGGAGGGCTTAAGATGTGCAAAGATGGAGTCCCAGTGGCCTAGTGGGAGCCCCTGTATCAAGTGACTCCTGATGGCCATATAGCCACTGAGTTTTCAATCAATTGACCTCTAAAGAAGTTTGAGCTGTTTTAAATCATTGTGACTACAATAATTCTAACAATGGTTTTGTTTTTTAAAGAGATTTATAATTCAGCTTGCATATTGAGCACCTGCTGTGTGCCTGGCTCTGTGCATGTGTTATCACAATGAATCCACACATTAATTGTGTGTTGTTTTATTTTACTTCTCTGTATATGGGGGGATGGGGCTCAGAGAAATTGAGTCCTTCTATGTCCTCGGTCTCCATTTTCCCCCCTCCACATAGCTCTACCATAAATATCGGCTACTTCCAGTCTGTATACATGTCTTAACTTTTCTTCATTCTGAGACATCTTTCAGGAAATGTATTCTGTTTACTACACAGACTGGACCAGGCATAGGAGAGGGCAGGTGGCAAGGATTAGATTTTCCCCAATGACTGGTCTGAATGTATCCCTTTGTTCCCTTGAGTGTGGTTTTAGCTACTTATGAAAGCATCATTCAAAGGGGACGTGTGAGCAATGCCTTTTGTCCCTCTCAACGTCCCATCCGAGAGGTGTTCCCTGGACCAGGCTGTAGCTGTCAACAACATGATTGCCACTGTTACAACGTCTCTGGATGCAGCTGGGAAAGAAGCAGGAGGAGAATCTCTGTGCTCCTTTTCCTCCCAGTCTTTCTCCCTGGAAGAACCTAATGGAGGGGCTGGTATGGAGATGCAGCCTGGAAACTCAGTGTGTGGCCTCCTGAGCTCCGATGGTGGGATCTAGGCTGAGACCAAACAGGCGAAGGTCCTGCATCCTATCCCACCCACACCTCATATTTTCTCCTTACTCACTTCTCATCCCATTTTCCAATCAGGTTTTCTAGAGAGAATATCCTAGAACCCAAAGACAAGGCAAATGCTATTATCACGCAGTCCTAAGTTGCCCTGTGCCTCCCCTGCCTCACTCAACATTCCCAATGGCTTTCATTTGGGTCATCTATTTATCCCCTGTAGTTTAATTTAATAATTTTTTTCAGTTGAAAAGAACAGGCCAACCTCTTTAAGAATAGGAAGAAAGTTTCAGATCAGTAAAAAAAACAAAACAAAACACAATTTTATTCTGACTCAGCACAGCTACTTTTATTATTTTATCCAGTTATCTATCAATTCAAGTATGACTTTGTGAACTTTGACATCATATGGAAGTACTCTGGGTGTTTTACTGAATGAAGCATTATTGCATTGAACTGTTTTAGGTATGGAGGGGTAAATGCATATTGATAAGTGTGGAGCCATTCCAAGGGAATGATGGTGATGGTGGTGATGGTGAGCATGGTGATGGTGATGATGAAGATGGAGATGGTGATGAGCATCAGCAACCAACCTTCTGCTAGTGCTGCACTGACCATCACTAAGTGCTCCAGACATCTACCTTCTCCCCTCCACACACACCCCTTAGGTCCTATAGGTCAATAAGGATAATTCTGATCCTATAGGCCCATCTACTCTGTTGCAAAATGTTGAACACTTTCATATCCTCTGCCTCCAAGATGAAAAAATGGAAATACAGTGAAGTTCTCAGGGTTGTAGAAACAGTAAATGGGAGGAATGGTTCTGGAGCCCAGTTCTCCAGAATCCCAGTGATACTCTTATCCCTCATGTTTGCACTCATTCTCCAAAACCATTTTCTGAGTATCTCTGTGGATACACTAGGACTCCTTCCAGCCGGAGTTCCCAAGAATAGACTCCTCTTTAGATCTTTTCTGAGTTCATTGCTGGCCATAGCCTAAGGTGATTCTGACCTGGCCCCAAAAGGAGCCAAGAACTCACCAAGAACAGTGTTTGCAATTGGCTTCAAGATTCAAACTCCAAACTGGGACCATCCTACATGCCGGAAGACCTTCCCTGGCAGACACATGTGGGTTTCTCTCATAGCTTTTTTTTTTTTTCTAAAGATTTTATTTATTCATGAGAGACAAAGAGAGAGAGAGAGAAAGAGAGAGAGAGAGAGAGAGAGAGAGGCAGAGACACAGGCAGAGAGAGAAGCAGGCTCCATGTAGGGAGCCTGACGTGGGACTTGATCCCGGGTCTCCAGGATCAGGTTCTGGGCTGAAGGCGGTGCTAAACCGCTGAGCCACCCAGGCTGCCCTCTCATAGCTTTTTGGAAAAGTAGAACACATACATTTCTGTGAGTATCTGCACTTCTTTTAACACAGCACTTTTCATTTTATTGTTTCTAATCAGAAGCAAAATGTTAAGGTCCAACACAACTCCCAGACTCTGACAATCTAAATGCCAGCAGTGACAAATGACTCTTTGGTTCTATGGTGTTTCTAGTGCATCTGTCAAATGCCATTACGCTTTTATAATGGGTAGGAATATTCATCTTTGGAGGAACAGTGCAATCATTCCAGCCTCTGAATTATGAAAAGTGACAATTTTTCTCCTGTGAATTGTCATCTTGTGGTGTGACACACATAGGCACAAGGGTGACTAGTTTTATAAAATAAGAAGAAATCACCCAAAAAGCTGCATTGCTATCTTCCAGGCTACCTTCCTCTGAGGACTTCCTGCTCGCCACAGTGGGATTAACTCAAGAGGCCAGGATGAGTCCAGTCCTGGTGGAGAAAATGGAGGACAGCTTGTAACTGGACCACACTTGGAAAGCCTGAGATTCCCACCTGCTAACACAATGTAGACCCAAGTCCTTCAAGTTGTTGACCTTTCTACTCTGTGATTCTGATGACCTTGTCTGGCTTTGCATTAGTAATGGAAATTAATGATCTACATTCTATCCCTTGGAGACTTGGAGAGCATGAATCAAATTGGAATTCAAAATGGAAATTTGTGGACATTAATCAGTATTTTAAAAGACAATAATAAAATTGTTTTTATGCCTAAGGATTCTCTCTCTTCCTTTGTGGAAGATCTTCTATCCCTATACCACCAATAGCAAGCATAGTCATATAATCCGTGAAATCTGAGTGGAATGACACGTGCCACATCCAGAGAGAAATCCTGAGAGCCATGTTGTGGCTCTGCCACCTTCTCTTGGACCTTAGAAGCTAATACTTCAATCTGAATCCTAGAGCAAAGAACACTGGAGTAGACTGCAGCTGATTCATAAGGAATATGAAGAAGGAATCAATATTTGTTAACCGATCAGCTAAACCGAATTTAGCTTAAACTGACTGTTGCTAACTCAGCTGTCATTTTCCCGCCAGACTTTCCAACAACAACAAAATAACCAGACGTGCTGTAGAGTAACTTGAGTCTGAGCGACTGACATAACCTTTAGCTCTGATTGTTTTGTCTGTCTCTTCAGTTCATGGGATCTCAATGTAGCCTGGGAGATACAAGACAGGAGATGAAAGCCCCAGTATTCACTACAATCCTTCTGTCCAGCAAAGTGACCTGACTTCAGTATGAAACTCAAAATAGATAATGTAAATATGTATATATCCTTCTCAAAATTAGTGTGTAGGTTTTTGCAGTTATTTTCTAGATCAAATCTTGTTTGTGTTATAAGACAAAAAATAAATTCTAGCAGGTAGCTAAGGAAACATATCTAAGTGTCCATCCTGCATTCTTTGTCTTAACATTAATAAATAGCTCAAATTTGGATCATTTGATTCTTTCTGCTGGAAGCTGTGAGGTGTCTGTTTAGAATTCAACTCTAACTGATGCAAATTGACATATTTTACATTGTCATCACTCATGAGCCTTATAGACACTCCCATCTTCATCCTTCTTCTCACCTGCCCAGACTTCAGATAAAAGTCCCTGAACTCATCTTCCTCCAGGAAACACAAGTCTCCTGGCAGATTTTTCCCCTCACACCTTCACCCTCCACCCAAAAACTGCCCTGACCAGATGAGGAAGAGGAACCACCCCTATTGCCATATCTTAGAATATCACTTTTGTCATTTAAAAAAATTCCAAAATTTAACTTTAAAAGACAAAAGAGCCTTATGATGGGTCTCTATTATTCATTCTGTTGTAATAACCCTGGTTCACCTAAAGTGATGGGTGACTTATTCTCACCCTCTGAAAAGATGAAAGCCCCATGAAAAACAAGGAAAAAATCAAAATATTATCCTGTAACATAAACATCTATCAGCTATGTTGTCTACCCTTCATGCAACACAGTCCAGGTGGGTGATACCTGAAAATATATATTTTGTCTCCCTAAGATATCTTGAAGTTAATCATGTCCTAGGACAGGAATCAATAATTTGTGGGACCAGAGCTGGTTCCCTCCCTGTTTTTGTAAATAAAGTTTTAGTGGAAGCCAGCCATGTGCATTGGTTTCTCCAATGCCTATGGATGCTCTTGTATTATGGTCTTATATTAGGTATTAGATATATTAGGTATAAAGCCTGAACATTTACTTCCTGATCCTTTACAGAGATTGTTGGCTGACTTCTGCCTCAGAAGCAACATTGCTTGCTGGTTTCTCTAACTTGAGGCAGAGGATAGCCACTAAGTGTCACAGACCAGGACACCCTACACAGCCTCTACCCCGGAATTCAGCCAGCCCCCATTAGGTTGTAGTTTGCTCCCTGTCATTGCAAATATCAAAATTTCTCCATCATCTGTGCAACAAATAGGCTGGAGAGATGAGGCCAGGGTCAGTCATTTATTGGCTTATTAGGCTCTTCAGGGAGAAAGTATTTGGTACTTTCTGTTCTCTCAAGAGCTTTATGATTTCTGTAAAGCTTTTTATCATCATTCGGATGACCTTCACTGTGACACCTAAGAGTCCCCTTCTAATACTCTTTTCTCAAAGGGATAGCTAAAACAAAGATACTGTGGTTGCAAGAAGAAACTACATCAGCAACTTTGTGTTTAGTAGAAAAAAGGAGAAAGGGGTTGGGTACGCGGGAGGAGGTGAGCCCAGAACAGCATTAGGACATTGTAACTTTTAACCAAAATTGTCCTCTTAACCCAACATGACTGCCCGTACCCTCCTCTTCATCATCGTGGCCACCCATACTCCCTTAACCCAACATGGCCACCCATAGCCTCCCCTTCATCAAGAGGATGGCCCGTAGCCTCCCTTCACCCAACATTGTCACTCGTACCCTCCCCTTCACCAACATGACCCCACAAAAAAAGTGCTGACTTCACAGAGACCTTGCCACTCCCTCATCTAAATAAGCAGTACCTCCTATTAATTGATCAGATCTGTCAATAACACATGAATCATGGTCTCACAGTGGCCAAAGCCAACAAATACCACTCACAAAATTGATTAGTAAGCCTAGGTTTGAAGTGGTTGGGTCACTGAATAGAGACACCCCATCCTGGCCATACACATAATGGCTTCATAGCCTTTCTCTACCCATCCCCCACTCCTTCACCTGATGGTGCTGGGGACCAAGCCATCCTTGTCTCTGGGCTCCCTGTTATTGTATCAAGACCCCCTTTTTTTCCCAAGCAGAGAAAAATAATACAACAACAACAAAGAGGTCAGCACTCAACAGGTTACAACCATGGTCCAGTCCTATATCCATACAGTTTAACTGGGCATATCTGCTTGGAATCTGACCTATATTTGGAAGAGATAGTGGCATTTGACATGGAGTGTGACCTCCTGGTTCACACAGATTCCAAGGAATCCTGGAGGAAATGGGGTGGTTCACTCCAAGATAACCGAAGTGAATTTTCTGTGAACTAATCTCGATTCATTCTATTTTCTTCCTTTTGATTTTTTTTCTAATTCCCTCATTTCCTTCATGCCCATGTTTGTACAATATAAAGTATAGAACAATGTCTCATATGCTGATCTTCTATTCTCTTCTGTGGTATTTTCTTCCTTTTTGCTCTTGGTCTCTGTTTCCATCTTGTTACAGGGTCTATGCATCTGACATTGATTCAGAGAAGATACTGTAGTAGAAGAGATAATTTGAGCCTTAGAACCAGGGCTCTGAAGGGAATTGGTGTATAAAATAAATACAATGGATTACATTCATAGTTCCTTTTAGAATATCAGAATAGAAAATGTTTCACTGGGATAGAGCAAAGGGACTGAGAAGAGAGGAAGAGATGTGACAGGGAGATGGTGCTAGGAGAACCTCAGCCAAGAGCACTTGCAGGCAGAGCTGGAAACAGCATTCTCAGACCACCTGTCCTCAACCAGGTAGCACAACAAAGCTATCCTTCCTCCACTCCATCTCTCATTGGCCATTCAAAAATAATGACATCTGTCTTTCTGCAAGATTCTGGGCATAGGCAACCCCCAGAACACAGATATGCCCTCAGAGAAGGAAGAAGAGGTCCTGGACATTCAGCGAGAAGGTGTTATGGGGGCACATGTACAGGGGGCACTAATTTGATGGCAAGTATATCCAGGACCCTTCACACCCTCAGAGAGGTAGGTATCTCAGTGCGGGGAGGGCCGAATGGCAAACTAGTGTGTCCCTTTGGCCCAGATGTTTTTCATTTCAACTTCGTACAAAACTACCCTGCGGCTCAGAGGTGATGATCCAATCAGCCGGGCTTCATTCAGTAGAAGCCTCATAACTGCTGGGCTAAATAAGACATGGAGATGCATTTTTCTTGGCCTGCATTGTATTGTCACATTTGTAATTCATTTTCAGCATTTGAAAAATTGTAAGGTCTCACATAATCATCCCAATTTCTGACTTTTAAACAAAATGGGGCCATTGGACAGCACTTGGCTCGTGTCCCCAACGGGCAGTGGTGCCCAGGAGCTTCGTACATTATTACAGAACACCAGGCTTCATGCATTATTATCTTAAACCTCAGGGCTCCCTCTGTATTTCCTTGTCCCTGTGGACATCTGGATTTGCAGTTGTGAAACCATTTGAGGATGGATGAAGTCCTACCCTTGTTACTAGACTAATCGGCTACTTTGCTAAGTTCCTGGTGCCATCAATATAGCTAACTGCCTGTCATGTTGGCTCCAAATAAACCAATCAGCAGATTGGACCAGGACTAAGGAATTCCACAGTCTTCAGGCTCCCCTTCCATTCCACACCAGTCCATTCTTCTATTTCTTTAGGATCTCAAAGGTCAGTTGACGATTCTCCTCTCCCACTTTTTTTTCTCTTCTGCTTTTAATTTTCATCCCAAATAATCTCCACCTAGATGCAACCACTGTTCATGTTTTGCCAAATTTATTTTCCTCCTTTCTCTCTCCCAACTCGTTGACCTTGAACCACGCACATGAAGGTCTTGCGACACAGGATGCAGGATGCTTCAAATCTTAATCCTTAAGCAGGCATCCCCTAAGATCAATGATGGCTATCTCCCAATCAACCTCTGGCTCTCCCCTCCTGGCAATCCTGGAGATCCACATGTTCCATCTAGTTTTCCCCATAGCAAATCACTGCAAAATTAGACACGATGCTGTGGAGATTGCTTTTCTCTGCTCTGTGACATCTGAGCCTCACCTAGGAAGCCTCTAAGGCCGGCTGTTGGAGTTACCTGAAGGCCTGTTCACTCCCATGCCTGGCACCTTGACCACTGAAGTGCCTGCTCGGGGCTCCCGCACAGCATGGCAGCCTGGGGTCAGTGGATTTCTCACACGGTGGCGCAGGGCTCCAAGCTTGAGTACTTCAATGAACCACCTTTCGGGACACCCAGTGTACAAAATCATAAGGTGTCACCTCCATCACCCAATGGCAAGTCCAACTGAATCTGCAGAGATGTAAATAGTCTTCACCTTGTGCTGGAGTGGCAAGGACATTCGTAGAAGACCTGGAAGATGTCTGTGGCATCGCAGGGGCACCCTGTCCGCTACTGCTACTCTCTCAATTCCGCTATAGTGAAATGCGGGTTGAATGAACACGCAACACACAGTCTACCCCCGGCACTCGCACCTGTTCTTGCAAGGCCCTCCCTGAGTGAGTCTCCCTGGGTAAAGACCCAGCCCTGTTAGAGTCTATTTGGTACTAGCTGTCAGTGAGTTTTCCTGTAGGCAGAATTCCTAATAGGATTCAAGACTTTGGAAGTAAACACATTTACAAACTACAACCACTATATGGGCAGGCGAATCTCCCACTGGTGATTAATAAAGAATTTCCACGCACTGCGTTTCTAAAGAGTTAGTGTTCTGGAATAGACAGCAGCAGCATAATTAAAGGTACAACAACACAGCCACTAATAACCTCGAGAGGAGGCTGCTGCTCTGTGTTATCCATAATTGAACGTGTGCGTAATGTTTGCGCACCATTTGTCTGACAGTATTTCAGCTCGTAGACCTCATGGGGTCCCCTGGCCCCGCTATTAACTTGTGCATGCTGTAGATTTTTCAAAACCACTCACAAAAATTCCACTGTATTCACATTCACATACACAGAGCGGGGGGGGAGGTTGTGCTGTCCTTGGCGTTTCTTCTTCCAGACAAGTATAATTCCAAGGTCACCTTATTGAAAAGAGCCAGGAAAACTATATAAAGTGATGGTTTCATTACCTTGAATTTGAAATGCTCTATGACCAGCAACCAGGAAACACTGAGGAAGATAGGGTCCTGGTGGGAGAAGCCGAATAATTTTCCAGGAGTTCTTGCAAAACAAAGAGAGATTTGGTAAAATGCAGAGAGGAATGTCTGCCTTCTGTGTCCTGAATGTAGCAAAGCATGCCGATAGTTGCGGATTATGTGCTAATGACATAAAAAGGAGATCAGCCTGAACTGGAACAAGACTCGCCAAAGAGGAGAGTAAAACTCATAGGTTTGCACTTGCATGTTCATTCATTCATGCACTCACTGACTCAGTCATTCACCGTCTTCTCCTGGGGGAGGCGACCTCCAGCCAGAGCTGCTGCTCCAGGAACTAGAGGCCGCAGGTCACTGTTTCTGCTATGTGTGGGTCAGGCGTGCAGCTGCCATCTCCTCCAGGATGTCGTGGGCCAGGCGTGGATGGCCACCTCCTCCCCACAAAAGGAAATAAACATAAGTTGAGTTTTTGCGTCTGCAGCTGTCTTCCTCTCCAGAGTTTGGTTTCTGGAAAAGCACGAAGGAAAACAGAAGTAGGAAAAGAACAAGAAGAGATGTTTGTTGTCTCTTCTCTTTGTTCCACCAAATCCACATGGAACCTCTCCCCGTGATCCCCAGACCCATCAAGCAATCCCTGGGACCTTCTTTGGCTACCTAAAGTCTTCCTTCTGCCTTCTGGGGACTCCTTTTCACAGAATCCCCGGGTTCCTTGTTTCAGCAGTCATTCTGACCCCGGCTCCAATGTGGAGGGTTCCCGCACCCCCAGGCGACGCTCCGACACCAACCAGTGTCCTTCCAGGAGGTCCATCCTGACCTGGTCCACCCAGGATGACATCAGATCCCCCAGGCAAAAGGTGAGGTCCCACAGGACTGCCCCCCCACCCCCTCTGCAGGTGCCAGTGGCAGGCAGTCTGTCACCTGTAGATCAGAGGTTCCTAACACCCCCTCCTCCTCTGCATTGACTAAGTTGCTGGAGCAGCTCTCAGGAGTCAGAGAAACCCTGACTGGCTGGGGTAAAGGATGTAACTCAAGAGCATCCAGATGGAAGAGACGCACAGGGAGGGGTGTGGGCCTTCATGTCTCCTCTGGGTGCCACTGGCCCCGAATCTCCATGGGCACACCCACCTTCAAGCTCTTTGCACCCTGTCCATCACAGAGGCACAATTGACTAAATCATTAGCCATTAGCAATGACTTCAACTTCCAGCTCTCTGCCCTTCCCTGAGGTCAGAGGGTACTGAGTGTTCAACCCTCTAATCACTGGGCTGGCACCCCTGGCAGCTTGCCCCCAAGCTCAGGTGCTTTCCAAAAGTCGTCTCATTAACATAACAAAAGACACCTTTACTGCTCTCATTACAGGAAATTCCAAGGATTTGAGGAGCCATATACCAGAAAGGAGGACAAAGACCAAACACAGATTTCTTGTTACAAATCACAATATCGCAGAAGGTCTCACAGAATGTGCCTGGCAGATTAGCCACCCCAGCCTCCAGGTCGATATCAAACATAGAGCCAACTCTGTCCTCTTGAGGATCTTGGACTCAGCCCACCCCTCAAGAAGCTGGTGGAGCTAGCAGGGGATTTCTGGTCTGCCTGCTGCGGCCAGGAATCCAGTGGGTGAGCCCTTTCCTTGGTTTCTAGGGCAATTCTGTGTTGTGTGCATTTGCTGACTTCTCCTGCGGCAGATTCTTGTTGCTTCGGATCTCTGATCCAAGCCTAATTTATTTTTTCAGGCATGGTAAGCGATGTGAAGATTGTTCAACAGACACCCCTGCGCCTCAGACCCCAGCTCTCCTGGGCTTGGAAACAAGGTGCAGTTTGGGGGTGTCTTGCCCTCCACACACAACCATAAAAACACGTTTCTGCAAATTCCAGGATATTCAGAGGGGAAAGAGAGAGTGATGTCTGTGTTCTCTTCTTTTCTTCCAGGGACATGTTTCTCCCTCCTCTGATTCCAGTCATTCCATTTCCTAAATTGGCCCAGCTACCCAGCTAGGAGTTACAGGGGAGAGGGGGTTGGGGGCTGGACGTGGCTGCAGAGAGCCGTTTTGCATTACAAAAGCAGAACTGCTCCACCAGAAAACGGCCAAGGGAAGAAAAAATTCTCCTGTTGCCAAGGAGAATTGCTGGGAGGGTCAGGCTGTTGGCTGGAACAGAAAGGGGCTGTGCATGGCCAGTGGCACTCTGGGGTCCCCCATCCTCTTGGGAGACCTGCCTGCCTTCAGAGGCTCAGGCCTGACCTCAATTCCTGCTCACCCTCAGTGGATGGCTCAGTCCCACTTCTGTGGCCGGCAGATGACACAGGACACCATGAGGCCAGGGGACAGGAGGAGGCCGGCCTGTGGGGCACCGGGTTGGGGGGGGTCAGGTGCGCAGCCAGCTTTATGGCTGGGTGCGGACATGCTGGTCTTCTCCCTGCCTCATGGAATAGATGCAAATCCAGCCACAAAGCTGTGCATTTTGCTAATTGAGGCATTAATTCAAGAGGAAAGGAGAGGACATGGCCCCGCAGGACCACAAGGTCTGCCAGAGGGACTAATTCACATTTCCACGGGGCAAGTGCCTGTGTGCGATTACTCCCAGAGCCAAGCCTTCATCGAGCTGCTGGTAGATCCATGGAAGGGTCTAGGGCGGCACGAATTTCTCTCCCGTGAGCTTTGAAATAGGAGCCGTAGAGAGGAGGAGGCAAGAGTTATCCAAACATCAGGAAAGGAAGGATTCAAACAGTCGTGTTCCATGTGGGTCCACAGGCAGTCAGTGTGGACGGTCATTCAGAAGTGCATCTGAGAAATGCTCCCTGAGCTCCAGGCTTCTTGGGGACTGTGGGGACTCACACAGAGCATGACTGCCCCTGGAGAAGGGGTACGGGAGCCGGGCAGACGGGAGCCTGGAGACGTGTGCCCTTGGGATCCGATGTCGCCCTGTACCTCCAGCTGAGCTGCCGCCTCACCTGCACCCCCAGCCCAACCTCCACCTTTGTCTCCTGATGCTGCAGACAAGGGAACAGATTGGGTAATTCACCCAGGATTTGGGTGGGAGCAACAGCAAACTGGATTCTTCACAAATGCCGCAGAAACTTCTCCTCCCCCTGTAAAAAGACAATTCTGTTTTCTGCGATGTTCCCTTTCTCAACTTGCCTTTCTCACTGTGACACAAAGGCCTCGATTCACATAAAGGCCCCGTTCTTCCATGTAGAGAGGCCAGTGAATGTGTTCGCCTCTGGCTTGCAGTTCACCTGCTGCCAGGTACTCACACCCAACTGCTTCCCGGGCTGTGGGCACAACCCGTCTGTCCGCAGCATCCAGCCTGCCCTGTGGCCGGCAGCACTGCTGCAGACAGTGTAGGCCCAAATGCACGCGCAGAACTCCCACCCCCCAGGTGTGGGTAGGCACAGATGGGGCCTTCTGGAGGTGATGGGGCATGAGGATGGGGCTCACGAAAGGGATTAGGGTCCTCATAAAAGAGACCCCCAAGGGTGCCCCTGCCCATCCACCAGGTGCACAGTACAAAGATGCCATCTACGGACCAAGACCCAGGCTTTGACAGACCCCAAATCTCCTGGGGACTTAACTTTGGACTTCCAGCCTCAAGAGCTGTGAGAAGTCAGTATTTGTTGTTTCAGCCCTTGTTCTATGTTATTTTGAATACAAAGGCTGAAACACGCTCCTCCTGTTTCTTCTTCCTTTTTTTTCTCTTTAAGATTTTATTTATTCATAAGAAACACACAGAGAGAGACAGAGACATAGGCAGAGGGAAGAGCAGACTCCCTGCAGGGAACCTGATGTGGGATTTGATCCCAGGACCCTGGGATCATGCCCTGATGCTCAACCACTGAGCCACCCAGGTGCCCCCCATTTTTCTTTGAACAATGAGCTCTGCATGTGGTCTTGTAGGGGGTGCTGTTGGTCAGAGACCCTGCTGCTTCCGTGGCCAAGAGCACACCCAGTCCTGGCCCCTCGCTCTCCTGCAGGATGCCGGGTCCCAGCAGAGGGAAGAATGATGGATAGAGGGCAGGGGATACCCTGGTCCAGGGGCCATATCCTAATAAGACTGGCAACCAATCATGGTACACAGGCCCTTGGCAATCCTGAAGCTTTTCGGTCTCCAACCACGTCATAATTTTATAACATGTTTTTTTTTTCTTGCTGACATTAACCCAAATCCAGTTCCTTGGTTTACAGCTGAAGAACAGGACCAGATGTTCTTCCAGGAGGAGGAACAGCACAGCTTCCAGCCTTCGGTGTGGACTACACCAGAGGGTCCCTCAAGATTTGGGAATAAGCAGCTCCGCGTGGGGGAGGCCCTGCCTTGGTCCCTCAAAAGAGGGAGTGAACGTGGACCAGACCGGCCACTGCCACCGCTGCCCAGACTCCTCGCCCATGCTGGGGTGACAGTGCTGATGGTCCTGGACATTCTCTGGATTCTGTCTTCCCCACGTTTGGGGGTTACTTAGTCTTCAATCTGTAGATGTACGTTTCTTTCTTTTTTTCCCTTCTTTCCAAAATTGGGCATTTTTCAGCCATCATTTCTTGGAATACTCTTCCCCCTGACTCTTGACTCCTGACCCCTAGGACCCAGAGACACAGATAGGATATCTCTTGTCACAGTCTCAACATGCTCCTTCTGCTTTTAATCTACTTTTCTCTCTATTTAGCCTAGGTCGTTCCTATTCCTCTTGCATTTCACGGGGGATGGATTTCGTCCTCCATTCCCTCCATTCTGCTTCCTGAGAACCATTCAGTGAGTCTTTTATTTCCGTTCCTCTGTTGCTCAGTGTCAAAATCTCTGTTTCTTCTCTGTATCTTCCACTTCTCTGCTGAGACTTTCTGCTTGGCATTTGTTTAGATTGTATTTGTGAATGAAGCAATTTTACAAAGTCTGCTTTAAAATCCTCATCACATGAGGCACCCGGTGGCTCAGTGGTTGAGCATCTGCCTTCGACTCAGGTCATAATCCTGGGGTCCTAGAATCAAGTCCTGCATCAGTCTTCTCACCAGGAGCCTGCTTCTCCCTCTGCCTATGTCTCTGCCTCTCTCTGTGTCTCTCATGAATAAATAAATGAATAAAAATGTTTAAAAAGAAATTGTCGCCTAACATGTCCTCTACCTGTTGGCATCTACCAATTTTTTTTCTTAGTCCAGTGAGGGTCATCTTGGTTGTTTGTGTGCCAGGGCACTTCATATGAAAACTGTGTCGTTTCGGTGTTACGCACCAGACTTTGGCTTCTTGGACACCAGGGGAGAGGGGCTCCTCAGACTTGCTGGGTAAGGGGACTTGAGAGGCTCAGCCAGACCTCTGCAGGTACCCCGATGGCTGGAAGGGGGTGCCCGCCACATTTCTGCTCCTCCTCTGGCTCCCCTGATGTCCAGGCTCTGTGAACCCGTAGAGGTGCGGGGCACATTCCTGTAGCTAGTGAGGCTGAACTTCGAGGCTTCTTTGCGGGTGGGGGCAGGAGTGAGTGCCCATGATTTCTGGGGCTTGAGGTTGGAGCTCAGTAATTGTCAGAGATTTTCTGAGAGTCTGCCCCTTTACTGTCCCTTTGGCTAAAAAGAGCAGACTTTCGGGGGTGTTTTTGCCTGTACCCGTTGGCATTTCTGGTTGCTGGCTCCTTCAGCAAGCACCCAATCTGGGAGGCTTAAGGCAAAAGAAGCCAGGGAGCTGGCCGTCCTGCTGCCCCCTGGGTCTTGAGCTCCCTGTGAGATCTGCCTCCTTCTCTTGAGCATTCAGAGTCTGTTCACATGCATTGTTGGTGGAAGTTAGCTGTACTTAACATGAGGCACAGGACAGAGCACATCTAACCCATCTTTCCAGCATTGGAAGTTTGGAATTCTAATACTGAGGAAACAGCAGGTGGCTTGAGCAATGCTCTCCCCAGCCTCAGCCCTGCTTATACATCAATACATTAGCCATTCTCCCCTTCTGCCCTAGGATTCATTTTGTGCAATTTAGAAAAAGCGAGTACACGTTCTATACTTGCCTTAGGGGGCTTTAAACCATTAGATGACTTTCCCAAACCTTCAGTATAAATCTCTCAACCCAAATTACCTGCTTTGGGACGCACTCTAATTCCTACTTTTTTTCTTTTTGGTGGGGTGGAGGTCTCTCAGTGTGGTGTTTGGCATTAGAACTCCACAGAATGGCAGGGATGGGAGTGCTCCGCCTTGTCCCAGATCCAAAACGAGCTGCCAGTCATGCCACCAGCTGCTCCAGGAGTTGGAAAGGCTGAAGACTTCAGAAACAGCTGCCATGGTATTTCTGGCTCCTGTAAATATGGTAGAAGGCCTCCGGCTACAGAACTTGTTGGGAGGCTTTCTGTTTCACAAGATCTATTTCGAAAGCCAAAGGTGTTCCTTTGTTGTGTGTTTCTGATTGCTTCTTTAAGAAAAGTCTGAAGCTAACAGCATCTGGGCTGGGAGGAGACATACACCACGTCCCCATAGCTGGACTAAACCCAGGGAGTCCTGCGGGGTAAGTTGTGTGTCTCATTCTTTTCTTTTTTTCTTTTTCTTTCTTTCTTTTTTTTTTTTTTTTTTTAGTGTATCTCATTCTTTTCTGGGTTTACCTGTGAAGGTTGCATCAATCAGGGCCCCAGGAGGAAACAGAAGGCACATGAAGCAGACACAGAGCAGACCCATGTGGACAGGATTCAGAAATACCAGTGAGGGTGTGGGATGGGCAGTGCTTTGGGGCTGCTGACACTGGGGAGCTGTTCCTTCCCTAACACCTGGAGATGGTGGATCTAGACAGGGCCACCTTCTGGGGCTTTGGCTTTCAGTGGGGGAACCCAGATAACTCATGCTGACCGAGAGCGGCTGTGGGCATAGATACATGTGTTCATTCTCCCCCATCTGACTACCACTGGGTAGACGTCACAGGATGCCAGAGGCCACGGAGGCCACAGATACAGTTCATGTAGGTGTAGAACAGGGCAGATGAGAGAGGAAAGCAGACCTGGAAGGGCAACAAGAAAACATCCAGCACGAGGCCATAGGTGTTCCAAGTATCTGGAAATCACCCTGGCTTGGCCATGGTGGCCGCTTATCAGGTGCTGGAGAAGATGGCCCCCATATAGCCTGGACCCTAGTAGAGAAAGAAGTCCACTTATTTATGTAGTAAACTTCCTCCCCTCATACAGGTAACCCACAGCCATTGTTTTGCAAGGCACACCATATAAAACAGAAAATGAAAATCACTTAATTCTGCTACCTGCCATAAGGGAACACTTACTCTCATGGATTTTCTGGAAAGGAGAAAATGAGTAAAATCACAGAAAGATGGATTTTAAATCTTGAATGTGGCAATTACCCAATAGAGATACAAGTCACCACCAAACACCTTGTTTCCAGGAGATCTCACTCGTTCCTCAGACTCTGTCTTCCACCACTGAGTCCAGGAGGTGTATCTTCACTGATGCAGAATCATCTTCCAAAGGCACGAGGGTCCCCCAGGAAGTTGGCAGGTATATTCCCCCAAAACTCCAGCAGCTCTTCTTCAGACTAGGGCTGGTATGGCCAGCTCCCCACTCCTGCACAGCACCTGCCATGTCCCCCCACCAGCCTCGCCCCCCTCGAATTTTCTCACAGCCCCTGCTCCACTCTTGCTTGTCTTCATTCTTGTCCCTGAGCCCTTCCTCTTTCATGGCAGCTCGGCTGAAGCTGTTACAACATACCTCAGATCAGGGCATCCGCCCAGTGGCTTCTCACCTCCCGTAGGACAGAGGTCAATGGCTGAGGATGGCCCTGGTGACCCTGCGCATGGCCTCATGTCACCTGCCTACCTCAGCTGTGAATCTCTTCCTCACTCTGCTGCAGGAAAACTGTCCCTCTCGCTCCACCCAGCGCCTCCCCATGTGCTCAGAGCTGCTCATCCAAGGGGCACCAGGCCTCCCAAGGGATATGTTCCAATGTTGGGAGATGTTTTTGTCACAAAGGAGGGGGAGACGCTATTGGATCTAATGGATGGGAGGAAGAGGTGATGCTAACAGTCTTACGACACCTAGGACAGCCCCCACAGCACTGCCAAATCGGACAGTGTGCGTCCATCTGCAGACCCCCCTCCCTCAGACTCAGCATAGCATCTTCTGCACCAGTCGAAGTGTCCGTGTGCATGTCATCTCCTCATGAAGACCTTCCCTGGCCACCTTCCCTATCGCTGTGCCGTCCCTCCTCCTCCTGACACTCACTGCCCCCCCTGCATAGCACCCATCACCTCTTGACACTCCGCGGCATCTTGTTAGCGATACCACTTCCATTTCCCGAGATGTCGATTTCTGAGCACTCTGTGCACTGCCGTCTCCCTGGCATGGGGAGCAGAGTGAGTATATAGTAGGAGCTCGATAAACATTTCCTGGGTGGGTAAAATGCGTGTCTAAGCAGGGTTCTTTGGCACCGCTGTCTCCACTTTTTATTTTATTTTATTTTATTTTATTTTATTTTTTATTTTTTTATTTTTTTTTTAATTTTTTTTATTTATTTATGATAGTCACAGAGGGAGAGAGAGAGAGAGGCAGAGACACAGGCAGAGGGAGAAGCAGGCTCCATGCACCGGGAGCCCGATGTGGGATTCGATCCTGGGTCTCCAGGATCGCGCCCTAGGCCGAAGGCAGGCGCCAAACCGCTGCGCCACCTAGGGATCCCTCCACTTTTTATTTTAGAATAAAATCTGAGCATTACTTTTGTCTGTCCGAAAGATGGATTGAGTGTTACCCCCTGACCAAAGAAACAGCACACTCCATCTAGGAGCTCTGTCTGACTCGTGGAGCAAACAGGACAAGAAGTACTCCCTTTGAAGATCATTTTCCTTTCACGTCCTCCTTGTCCTTTTTCACAAAACAAAATAAAACCACAACCCCTGAGCACCTGCTTTGTGGAAGCTGCTAATTTTACCTTCCATTTATTCTCAGGACCTTGTCCAGTTCCGCAATATCTTCTCAAAGAGAACAGGACAGAGCCACCTTTACTATTCTAGGTGGAGGAGCTCTGTAAGTTTATAAATAAGGAGAGGTTGATGTTTTTCTTCTTTCTTTTAAAGTTTGAGGCTCTGGGACACCTGGGTGGCTCAGTGATTGAGCATCTGCCTTCGGCTCAGGTTGTGATCCTGGAGTCCCGGGACTGAGCCCCACATTGGGCTCCCCACGGGGAGCCTGCTTCTCCCTCTGCCTGTGTCTCTGCCTCTGTCTGTGTCTCTCATGAATAAATAAATAAAAATCTTTAAAAGGAATAAAGTTTGAGGCTCCATCTTCTTAAGGACACCCAACTCCTGTGCTTCTATTTGGTCAGCACAGCACACTGGCCGCATACCTCGAGAGTGTGGAATAATAATATGTCAGTGATACTGCTCTATTTCACTATTGTGGCACTCTCTTTTCTTCCAGTTTCTAGAGAAATCCACATAAGAATACATCCCAAAGATGCTGCAATTCCATTTATATCTAGCTCATCCACTATTGGCATAATCTATATTTCAAAAAGTAATTTATTGTTCCTCTGAAGGAAGTTCAATATTTGAAATCAGTTATCACACAATGAATAAAATAAAAGTTTGAAGACAATTTAACCTTTCCACTACCTGGCAGTCCAGCCAAGGCAATTAAGAGGCGTCTTGCAGATGGAAGCTGAACTTGCAATAATTGAATAGATCTCATTCCAAGCTTTCCTGACCGAGACATTACCTTGATGCTCAATTTACTATGGATGTGGATCCCAGCCTGTGCTCCTGCAAGTTGGTATAGCACAGGCTCGTTTCCAAAAGAAGCTTGAATGGGAGTATCTCATTCGTACCTGGAGATACTTAGTAGTTGGTAGAGATCACGGTGAGGATGAAAACCGATGGACGCTGGTCTTGTTACTAGGAGTGTTCTCAGCCCTGCTGCCCCCCATGGCCATGCTCTCAGGGATGGGTCTGTTCTCCATGTTCTCCATGTGGGGCATGGTGCTCATTCACTCAACCTGTGCTGGGTGTCAGGGCTCGCGTGACAGACACTATTGCTAGGATCAGGACATTTAAATAAGTAGATAAAATGGTTTTGGTGTTGGTTCATTCATTCATCCGCCACATCTCTGGCTGACCTGGCTCCTGCCCCATGGACCGTCTGGACCAGGCAGGGAGGCATAGACTCAACAACCAATCACATAAACAAATGTGTATTTGCAACTTTGTTTTTCAAATCCATCACGAGTCATGAATTTGACTGAATTGCAACTAACGTTTTAGAAATAAGTTGAGTAGAATAGAATAGAAAAAAAGGTACAAAATATCAGCATATCATTGATAGTAAAGGTAGCAGACACATGGGTACACCAGTCAGCATGGGCTCGGTTATGCTGTGAATAAGCAATCCATTAACCTCAGCAGCTTAAAAAAAAAGTTGAGGTCTTATTCATGCTGCCTGTCCACAGCTCATCCATGGAGTCTGCCATTCTGATCGTAGCCCCCACAGGACCAGGTCAACAGAGCACTTACCACGTGCCTGAAAGGCCAGCCAGCAGCACCAGGACTGTGAGGGTGATAACTGTAAAGTGTATTTCTTTCATGGTGTAGTGACCATTCAAAATGTAGTGACCATTGCTCCAGACAATATTAATTTTAGTGCTTAATTCCAGTGGAGTGGTGTTAAGCCATCTTTGAGAATGATCCCTCCCCTTCCCATCCTGCCCTGTGGGTGGATCCTGCCCACAGCACCCACCCTTCAGCATCCAGTTATTCTCCACTGGCAGCTAACTGCAGTCTCGTGGACACCACTGGAAACGTTACCTCTATTCCGCCCTTCCAGAGACAAAATGTGTCCAGTGATATGCGAGGGGCTCTCTCTCAATGGGAGCCCAGCTCTGACTGGCTCTCCCTTGCTAGCTGCATTGGATGAGGTCACCCATGCACTTGCCTTCCTGTGATTCATGACCCACGTATATGCGCCTTCTGTCCCCCGATGGGAGGGCAAAAGAAATGGGTTTGTAGGAGACTGACCTTGGAATCACTCATGTCCTACCATAAGCCCCCAACTCGGCCATCCCCAGTTTGGAGAGGGTTTGTGATCTAAAACCCTGCCAAGGTTTCCATGCTGAATTTCAAGTTGTCCAAAGAATCACAGGATGAAAGACATTTTATCTTTTAACAGGGGTTGGAAAGCTGATGGAAACAAGGTGGGCGATTCTCTGCTCATACAACATGATTGATTTTTGGATCGAGACAGAGAGACCAGATGTGTAGCTCTGTATGCTGAATGCCTCCCCCAAACACCAACCTACCCATTCAGCCATCTAATTCAGTTAATTAGAGGACTCACAAAGCAGAAATATTTTTGCTGTGTGATATAATTATTTCACGTAGAATCAGAGGTACATGGCTCCTGCTCTGGGCTGGCAGTGTCCTAAATTTGCCTTCAGGGTTAGAGAGAAAGAAAGCTATTTGGGAGCTGCCTTCCCAAAGTGAAGCCCTTTGGGGTGACCACCAGAGGTCACCAAGGAGAAGGGAGTCATGAGAGATCCTGGGTGAGTGGCACGCCAAGGACAAGTGTTGCTGTGGCTCCAGCAGAGCTGGGCTAGTCAGACCCATGGTGGTTCAGACCCGGGTGGACAGTCACACCGGCTTTCACCGGGCCAGGGCCTCTGCCCCTCTCTCCCTGCTGTCTGGCTTGCCAGCTCCTCCTCTCTGGGCTCTCAGCGGACACTCACCGCACCATTCCCTTCTCCCACCTCCTCCTTCCCCTGTCCACAGCCAGCCTGACTGCTGTGCAAGGGGGCCCCCTCTCAGGAGTTCCACGGAAACCAAGGAGCACAGTGAATGGTCTCTATCAAGACCTCATCCCAGTGCCTCCCCAGGGAGTCCACGGCAGGAGCACTGGCATGGTTGCCAACGGTGAGGGGGCCATGCACTAACTGGGCTTTCCTGGGAAGAACAAGAAAAAGTCCCCGGAGACCTCTTTGGCTTACCATGGGTGTCTGTCCATTCTAGACAACCAAGGCCTGCGCTTTCCTCCTTGGAGTGTGTTAAGAGTGTCATTTCATTACTTTGGACCAGAGATCAGTGATCCAAAAATAACAAATGTCTTTCAACCATTTTCCTGCAACGTTTACAGATTTTTTAAAGATTTATTTATTTATTTATTTATTTATTTATTTATTTATTTATTTATGAAATAGCAAGAGAGAGAGCACAAAGGCAGAGGGAGAAGCAGACTCCCCAATGATCAGGGAGCCCGACACAGGAATCAATCCCAGGACCCTGAGATCATGACCTGAGCCGAAGGCAGATGCTTCACTGAGTGAGCCACCCAGGTGCCCCTGTTTATGTATTTTTTTAAGTAAACTCTGTCCACAACGTGGGGCTTGGACTCACAACCTCAAGATCAAGAGTCACATGCTCCACCAACTGAGCCCACTGGGTGCCCTGCAATGTTTGTGTGTGTTCTTCTATCTTCATGTCTGTCTTTATCTCCTCTCTCTTCTCAATTTCCCGTTCACCCCTCCAAGCCTGTTTTTGGCCTCCCCTCCCATGGCAGACAGATTCCTCAGGTGGCCCTATCATCACCCCTCCTGATAGTCACCCCCTCTGTGACCCCCTCCCTGAGTGTGGTACTCATGCACATTTATAGCTACAATATGGTAACACCTACCTTCCTAGGATTGATTGTTAGCTCAATGCAGCAAGTGTTCACTTGGGGCACACAAGGCAGAGGGCAGGGGCAGCCCAAGAACTTCTACCTGTGGCCAGAGTGGGTGTGGAACCCACCCCTTCCCCCGCCAAGCACTTGGAGGACACACCATCCCTACGTGACCCTTGGATCACCCTTCCTAGGGGACTCAGCACAGCAACACCCATGTCCTCACTTTGAAACTATGAAATAATAAAAGTAAGGGATTTTATTACAAAGCAACTGATACAGCCACTGTGCCTCTTTTAAAAGAGGAATCTTGGGGCGCCTGGGTGGCTCATGGGTTGAGCGTCTGCCTTCGGTTCAGGGCGTGATCCCAGGGTCCTGGGATTGAGTCCCTCATCGGGCTTCTTGCAGGGAGCCTGCTTCTCCCTCTGCCTGTGTCTCTGCCTCTCTCTCTGTCTCTCTGTGTCTCTCATGAAGAAATAAATGAAATCTTTAAAAAAAATAAAATAAAAGAGGAAACTTGGTAGCCCCTGATGTATATTTTGTGACGTGTATCGCACGTGGCATTTCTCTGCTACTGTGGCCCTACCGCCTCCCTTGGCATTCCCCTCACCCATCGGAGTGCTGTGTTCCCATCCTGAAGTGTTGAAATAATGATCAGATATGGATACAGGCTTATCTTGTCAGGGATTAATATGTAGCCTCCTTCCTGCTGACATTGCATTCCTCATGAATAATTTGTTTCAAACGAAACCGCTGGATAATTTGTAGGCCACCTTCACTTTAAAGAGTGTTTCAAGCAGCTGCTGTCATCTGTGAAATAAGTTTGGTTTTTATAAATGAACTGTATTATAAATCAATGAACCTGACTCTTAAAGTACACGGGGATAATTTATGGATGTTATGTAAGGTGGCACAATCTTCCCTGGAGCTTATGATTAAATATGATCGCACCTGTAAGTGGAGAGCCCATCCCTCAGACGGTATCCTGCACGCGCTATGTGATGGCGTTTGGTGGCTGCCCCGTTTCCATCACTGAAGGCAGCAACAACTACCCCCGAACTGATGTTTCTCCTACACAATTATTGTTCGTTGGCCAGCTTCTACCTGGTGGGCGTCAGAGGGTACACAGCGGTTGGATCCCTCAGCCCCGTCCCTTAAGTACACATCTAGGTTACAGGAAGCAGGACAAAATTCTTCCCTGCAGAGAAGATCGTAGTGTTTGTCATTTCAGATCCGAACAGAAGCTCTTGCACCAGACATTTCCCATTGGTCCCCCTGATTCTTCTCCACTGCTCTCTGCCTCAGGTACTAAATCTTGTGAATGGCACCCATTGTTTAATTGTCCGCTGGTTGGACTTGGAAGCAATGGGGTGCTCTGGCAGGTGATGGGGCAGGGGGGAGAGATGGGGTGTGTACCTCACTGGCTGTTTCCCTGTGGGGTCCCCACTGGCGGGCTGCACCCTCCGTACACGGCCCGCCCTGGCTGACACACGCTGGCCCTGACAGCCGCCTGCACACGTGTACACTGGGTGGGATAATCTTTCTGTGTCATACCCATCTTTTCCTTCTCCTTCTCCCTTGTGTAGAGGCAGCCCTGCATTCAATGTCTCTGGACATGATGGAGAAAAGAGAGGAAGTCACCTGGAAATCCTCGGCTTTTCTCTGAAATGAATATCCCAGAGTGGAGAGGGGATTTGGGGAACAATACGGCCTAATTCAGAGCAAGAGGGATCATGCAGGGGCTTCTCCACAGGCCAACAGGCTGGATGGATATCTTGGCACTGGTGAGAAGGTGCCCAGAACCTAAAGAAGGATGCTGCAGGGTATGCTTAAGAAGAGATGTCATGGCAGACTCCTGGGAAGACAGTCATGTGGCAAGGATGGAGCTGGGTGGAGGTGCCCACCCCTCATCAGTCACCTGACTGGAAACTTTTGTGGACAATCTACCTGGGCCCTATATTCCCGGCACCTCCCCTAAAGAATCTCAGCAGCATGTGGAAACCTCTGGAGTGAGGATAGCCAGCACATACTGGCTTGCACGTATGGCCAGACATCAAAAGCCTTGCACGTCCTGGGTAATTGCCCTTCCCAAATGTATGAGGACTTTACAGAGGGGACACTGAAGTACAGAGCGGTCAAGGAAATCCTCCAAGGTCACACGGTTAGTAAACGGCAGAGCCAGGTTCAAACCCAGCACATCCAGCTCTCTCTACTGTCATTTGTAAAGATCCTTACCAAATTGGATAAACCCAGTACAATGTTAAGAAAGCTGTGTTTTTGTACCTGAGCTTCCAGGTGTAAGAACTCAGCTCGGCTAAACTGGTGATGCCTAGCAATGCTCCCTCTAATCCCCGCTGAGAGCTGTCCATGTCTTTCCTGTCCTAGACTCCTGGGTCCTCAGAGAGAAGGGTTAAGATTTAAGATTTGCTCATGTTCTGGAAAGCTGTAAGATCCAAATCTGGAAGGGGTGCTGAGAAGTCATTCTGTTCAGCTCCCTGCCAGTAGGTAAGGGCTGAAGATCTCCTTCCCCACAGATGACCAGGCAACCAGCCTCAGCACCAACCCCAGACCTCCTCCCAGGTCTTTCCAAATGAGTCTGCGGTCTCTGGCTGAGCCTGAGTGCCCTTTCTTGACTGTGCAACGTAAAATCCCACACCAGCCCATCTCTATCATGACAATCTGCGGATTTCTTCCAATATCCTTCTGAAGCTATCTGGGATGTACATTATCTGGATGACGGCCTGTTCTCTGGTCTAGGAAGGAAGCTCCTTGAGAGCAGGTGTCATGTCTGTCCTGGTCTCTGCTCCATTCCCTACACCCACGGCAGTGCTAGGCAGACGGCAGGAGATAGATCAGAATGTGTCCAATGACTGAGTCATCCTCACTGTTGAGAGTCACTGGATGAATCATGGATACACAGGCTCTCCAAGTTGGAAAGGATTTTAAACTTCTTCCAGTCCAATTTTCTACACAACGCATGAATCCAGAGCTCCATCTATTACAGAATCATGTCCATGAATGTTTTTCTTACTTTAATTTAAGGCACTTTAAAAAAAAAATACTGTTCTTTTGTTGGCAAAGAAGCAGCTGCTGTTCCGTCACGCACATAAAGTGAAGCTTCTTAATGACATCTCGTTTGGAATCTAAGTGTTTATCATTTGGTAACAACTTACAAAGACTGCCAATTTTACAAATAACTATTGGAAGGAGTGAATGGCAAAAATCCTGCAAATGGTCATTTGCTTTTAAAAGTCAGCTTTTGTTAATGAAACGCTGTGCTTTGCTCCAACTATCTTCACATTTTGCAAGTGCCCATCAGCTGCCTGCAACGCATGAACCCAACGTGCACGGATCACATTTCAGTTTCTAAAACTGCTGCTTGAGAAAATGGTAATAGAACAGTAAAAGGATTGTCAGTATCGAGTGTTGATGAGTATATGAGAAACAGGTATTGCTTCGCTGTGCTGGTAGGAGCATCAGATGGAATCTTAAAAGCATACACCAATTCCATGTCTTATAAATCCCTCCTGAAGAAATGCTCCCTGCCACGCACAATGACGTTTATTTCAGCAGTTGGTACAGAAAAACTGGAAACAACTCTAAATGTCCATTAGTAGGGAAGCGTGGTTTTAAACGAACAAGGTAGACGTATAAGTAACAATGTTTGAATTATCTCCCTGATGCTGTGTTGAATAAAAAAGCCGCATGAGTTCATCTATGGTTTTGTTGACTTTCCACGAAAAACCTACTTATGTGCACAACAAACACACACCTCTCCAATTCTCTGTGCTGGCACATGCCTGTAAATTCATAGGAAGAAGTCTGAGAAGATACGAAATAAAACAGGGACCAGAGGTTATTCCTGAGGAAGACAGAAGGATCTGTGCTCTCAGGCAAAGTCGATGAGAACTTCAGTGTTCTCCTTGAATTTCATCATCTTACAAGGAGAATATATGCATGTATTCCTGGTGCAATTAAAATTTAACTAAAATGCTACCATTATAAATCAGAACACCAAATGGAAGCATGAGGTTGGGGGAAACAATGGCAATGTTAGCATAAGATGTCATATTCCTATTCCTGCTTTCCATGTAAGATGAAGACTATTTTTCCCCAACAGGCCACAGGGGCTTTCTGGAAAAGGTTCAGTCATGACCAGCTGCCACCACTTCTCACCAGAGGCTGTAGGTCAGCACTCTCATTGCCTGCACTCAGCATCCCTGTGGGAATAGCCCGGAGACAAACAGGTACAGGATGGAGGACCATGAAAGCAGAGAAAGTGGAGAAGGCTCCCACCTGGCTTGTCCCACACCCAGGGCAGTGGAAGGGGGTGGTTTCAGTTGCCTGGCCTGGGAATAACTGGTTCTTCCCAGGACCTGCTGCATGCCATGGTTCCCAGACAGGTGGCCATGCTTCCATAACCCCTTCCCTCTGTGCACCCCATGTTTGGTTAGTCCACGGTGGCCAGTAGGCCCAATCTTCGAAGCCCATCAGAAAACATCTCAGGATGTTTGGAGCTGGGATTGAGCAAGGGATTAGGGTCCCAGACTGCAGTGGGAACATCATCCACCCAACCTGGTTGCCACTGGCAGCCACATTTCCCACTTGAGGGAGAATTCAGGCTCATGGCCAGGGAGAATAAAGTGATGTGCATAGAGAGGGATGAGAGAGGAAACAAGAGTCCAAATGGCTTTCAAACCTCCTTCTGCTTTTCCTGACAGCTGACCCCCTTTTTAGAGTCCCTGAGCCAGCCCATTCCTACCTGCAGAGGTGAGTCCTTACTAAGTTGAGGGCAGAGGCTCCAGGGAGCCCATCTCAGGAGACGGGACCCAGGCCTCAATCACAGGGGCTCCCTTCCTGCAATGCAGTCACTGCACACCCTAGCAGCTTCCACTCCTGCCTCTGGAGTCTGCCAGAGCCAAAAGAAAGCAGTCCTTGGAGTCCCGGATAATTCCAGCCTTTTTGGCAAGAAAGGATGTCAGAGAAGCCAGCTAACTACTCTAACATTCAAGGTTGCTGCGCCTCTACCGAGCGCCAACATTACTTCATATTTATGAAATATGTATTGGATTAGGTATTAAACTCAAGGAGTGTGTAAAGAGAGCTCTGCTTCTACAGTCAGCTGTCTTAGTCACAGAATGTTCTAGAAGTACCTTTGCCCTAACAGGAGACGGTGGCCTGCACTTAACTTCAGGACTCACAGCATTGCTTCCCAGAGGAATTCCCCTCCCAAGTTCTGCTTCTCTGCTTTGATGAAAATCAGCTCCTCCAGGAGGACCAGGCCAGCCATGGGCACATGATTTCTTACTCCCAGGCTCCAAAGATATAAGCAAGTACATTTGTGACTTTCTAGAACATTCTGGAGGCTCCACACTCCTGTCTGCTACCCCACATAGCAACTCTTCTGCAGAGAGGTCTGGTACATGTGGACACAGAAGGAGGCAGGACGGCAGATTGTCCTGAAGCATATTTCCTCCTGTGAAAGTTAGCTGGCTTCTCTGACATCTTTTCTTGCCAAAATGCTGGAATTATCCGGGACTCCAAAGACTGCTTTCTTTTGGCTCTGGCAGATTCCAGAGGCAGGAGTGGAAGCTGCTAGGGTGTGGAAGCTGTGAAGATGCGTGATGGATCACCCCTGTTTTACTCTAAAGAACTATTTCTACCGATCCTAAAATAACTGTTAAGTCCCCTAAATAGGACTGGACAAATACTTGTATCCTTGATTTCCTATTCATTCCTTTTTACATTGTAGGAATGCAATGGCTTCAGAAGAACCTGGATCCGGTGCTGGCTTGGCAGCTCACAGCCTTGGGAATGTCTCCTAACTTCCCTGTGCCTTAATTTCCTCAGTTGGACAAAAGACTCATATTAATCAGAAACATGTTAAAAAAAAAAAAAGAAACATGTTAACTTTTAGTAATGAATGTGCATGGGAAGTTTGTTCTCACAAATGATAAGACCTAAGGCATCAGTTTGTGGCTCAGTCATGTCCCAGAGCAACATGTTTATGATTCCCCTGATCCTTCCCTCATAGTTATAGGATGGCTGCTGTAGCTCCTGCCATCATATCAGTGTTCAAGTCAGAAGCAATTGGGTATGGTGGCAGCTATGCTGGTTCTCTTCTTTTCCAAATTTGTTATTTTTTTAATAAGAAAACACAAGCTTTAGCAGACTTGTGACTACTGTCCTCTCCCTGCTACATTTATATTTACTGGTTCTTGGCCAGTACTGTGTGTCGGTCTACTTTTGCTGTAGGGAAGCAGTATTCGGTTTTCCAGCCTTAGTTGAGAGCAGCAGCAGGGGAAGTTGGAGATGGATTTGAAGTTAATTTAATGGCATTATGAAGATTAAATAAATGATCAATGTGAAGTACCCAGCTGTGTCATGGTTATGGATGATCATTCTGTGTATTGGTTCACATTGAATACAATAGAATAATCACATTTTTTATCTGCTCCATATCATGCTAGTTTCATGCTTGATGAAATCCTGATGCACTCGTCAATGTCTCAAGTACCTGTGTCCAAATACCATGACTCTGAGTGGGAGGGCAAGAGTTCTCTTTTTGTCTCCTTTCAAGGTATTAATCAAGCTTATCATTTATTTTTCCATTACAAAGTAACATGGTCCCAGAAATGTAGTAATTGATTAATGGACGTCATCATAAATCCTTCATCACTCACCTTATGGGAATACATTTTTCCCATATTTGGAAACTTAAAAAAAAAGGAATCTGGAAAACACAGAAAAACTCAGAGAAAGATACAAACAAGTCATTGGTAATCTTGTAAAGGGTAAAATAGGAAAATGAAAACCCATGAACCTTTGTACGGTAGCTGGCCTGTGGGATGGGTGTCTTCAGTTGGGGTCTGCGTGTTAGTTGTGGTAAGTAATGCTGGTTAGTGTCACAGATAAAGTGTCCCCGTGTCCCTGTGTCTGAGCACAGGGAGGCCACCTCTTCACCATGCCACCACAAGCCAGCAGGATCCACAGAGACTTCTCTCTGAAGTCACTCGAGGATGCTGGTCCTTCCTCCTCTTGGCTCGCTGTTCCTCTGGATGTTCTTCAGAAGCCAGCATGCAGAGGGAGAGAAAGCCGTCGGTGTGTGTGTGGGTGGGGGGGGCGTCCTGGGCATGCCTGTGGGGGAACATCCACCCCCACCCCGGCCTCCTTGGCCAGCACTCCCCACGGGGCCTCATCCAGCTGCAGGGGAGGCTGGGGAGTGGCCTCACTGTGTGCCTCTTATTCCACAACAGAGACTGCATGCATCAGTGGTTGGGGTCACCACGGGGAGCACCCCACACAGATCAGAGGCCACCCTGCTGCCCAGTCACCCACAGGGTGCTGCATCCACATCGAGACTGGACATGTCTCTCTCATACTATCCCACCAATAGCACTTTTGGCATCTTTGCTGTGGCATGTGGCTTTTAAATGGAGAGATCCTGTGAGTCATTCAATGCCCTCTTGATAGATCCATTTTCTGCTGAAATTGGCCAGACTCGGTTTCTGTTGGTCACAACTCCAATGCCTAATGGATGTAGCTTATGGCGTAGCTCTCGAGCATTCTCACCGAGTGGGAGATAAAGGGTGACCCTGTGAAATAAGGACATGCTAATTAACATGACTATGCTATTTTGCAACGTACCCCAAAACATCATCCTGTGCACAACCTTAACATGGACAATTTTTATTTGTTACACACATCTCAGTGAAGCTGGAGAAAATACAATTGCCCCCTGAAAATACTGATCGGGGTTGCCTTGCTCATAGTCGACAACTAATATTTGCTGCATCAAAAGAATGACAAATTAATAAACACCTCCTGAGTGCTAGAGATTTAGCTGAACATTCACCTCAGAAGCAGAACTCTAAGGACCCAAGTGAGAACAGGGACCGTGAGGTCCAGGAGGACATCCTGTCTGGCACAAAATGTTTATGAGGGGAGAGCTGGCAGCTGGAGACCGTTGAGCAGCACTCAGGGCACAATACAGAAATTGTGTTTTCCAGTGTGGCAGTGAGTGTCTGGCGGGTGCTGTTTGCTCTCACTTCTATTGCTATGTTCATGGTCTGCTCTCTGGGGTTCCCTTTATACCTGGGGCCCTGCCCATAGTCTGGCTTGATGCTATTACTTCAAGTTGGTAAATAATGAATGTACAACAGGGAGTGTCAAGCATGCTGTTGGCACGTACTTGCATATACATGTGCCGTTCAGTATGGTTGAATTGGCTCCCATCTGGCCTAAATTTAGAGACATCAATTTTTTTCTCCAGATGGTGCCATGGCTTTCAGCTGATTGCTCTCTTTTATACTAATAGACACGGAAGTCATCTCGCCAAATGAGAGAGCTCTGGATGTGAACATGTGTGGGAACTCAAGGTGTCTTGTTAGTCCGGGTAGGCATGCCCCGGAAGACTTCACTGAGTCCTCGGTGGAGGGAGGTGCTCTGGCCGCCGAATGGTGTCGGGGCCAGAATCCGAGCAGGGCATGGAGATGGTGAGTCAGGGCCGCGGGCTTTCTCTGTCCTGTGCACGAGGGAGTGCCTGGATGGGCCTGATGATGAAGTCTGCTCAGCTCTTGGGAACCCCGCGGCTTCCCCAGCAATGCTTGGGGATGTGCACTCCTGCCCTCCAGGGAAGAGGGCGTGTGGGCAGGGCAGAGGCCGTCGGCCCAGGAACCCAGGTGAGGTCACCCCGGTGCCCGGCAGGGCATAGATCATGAACAGGAATGGACCTCATACTCGCACGGCCAAGGAAGACTCGGAAGTCCGTCTGCTGCATACCGTCCTCCCTTTCAGCAAGAAAGGAGTGTGTAATAGTAAAAGAATGGAAGAGGAACCTTGCTTGGGAAGACTGTGGCCCTGTGCTCCTGACTGTGTGGTGGGGGACCATACCCACAGGCAGAGCGGCATGGTGCTGGACAGCCCAGGACCTGCCCTGGGTCCCCATCCTGACACCGCCTAGTTGTGAGATCCTGGGGAAGCCAGGATAAGGCCTGTGAAGTGATTCGAGTGGCACCTGACACTCAGTGAGTGCTGTGTGTTTGATGTACAATTCGAAAAAAAAAACCTTTTATTTTATTAGTTTATGATAATATATCAAAAATTATTTAAATGAAACAGAAATACATGACCAACATGATACCACTGAAAAGTATTATTTTGGGACAGGATGAGGGGATGAACTGTTTCTGCATTAGCCTGACCAACAAGGCACATAAACGAGTCACAAAATGGTCCATGAATGCCTCCAGCATTAAGTATTAGGAATTACAAGCCAAAATATTTAGGAATGCTCCAGTACTCATGGTGGGGTCAACCAAAATCCACTAAGAATAATGAACCCAAAGCAATGTTTTTTGTTTGTTTGTTTGTTTGTTTTAAAATTTTATTTTTATTTTATTAATGAGAGACACACAGAGAGAGGCAGAGATGTAGGCAGAGGGAGAAGCAGGCTCCCTGTGAGGAGCCCCATGTGGGACTCAATCCCAGGACGTTGAGATCACAACCTGAGCCAAAGGCAGACACTCAACCACTGAGCCACTCAGGTGCCCTGAAGCCAAAGCAATGTTAGAGATTACCAAACAAAAATATTAGTGATTGAAAAATACAACCAGCTTAAGGTAAAACCGAAGATTCACCAATGAGTATCCATCCCCACAAATTGTAGAAATTCCAACCATCCACGTCTTTTATTTGTTGATTTGCAAATATTCTTTATCTATTGAAGATTTAATCCTCTGTCTCATGCAAATATGTTTCCCACTTTTTATTCACCTTATGTGTGTATATGTATTCCTGTGTGTGTTCATGCATCTGAGGGTCTTGACATTCAGGAGAAGTTGGTTTTCATTCATTCTCTCTAATCGATGTTTCTTCTCTTGTGGCTCCTCTCTTTGGGGTCTTGTTCACAAAGTTCATTCCTATCAAATATTTATATATTAAATTTTAACTACATTTTGCTGCAATCTCATTATATTCACTTCTACTCCTAAAGCATGAATGGCAGCCGGAAGAAGAATCCCAGAAATGCTCTGGGACAGGTCACTCGACATTAAAAGTTTAATGATTTTTTTATTTGTAAGTGTCGTGATTGTAGTTCCCAGGGAATGATTTCCAAATGGATGAGTCAGAAGTAAACGGTGTTGCCACATGATGGGTCCCCTACAGAACAGTCACTTTGGGTGCCTGATTAATAACAAGCAAATAAAATACAAGCGGGACAACTTTGCCGAAGCTATTGCAGAAACGTCACTTCGAGAATCTTTTGCTTGAAGGAAAGTTCTGTCTTAATTCTGTCCGAAAGTTACCCCCTACACCATGCATGACATGCCAGAATCATGTTGGATTTAATTAAGATCAACAATCTCTCCTGTCAGTTTCTGGATTCAGCTAACGTCCTTGATCTGTGTCAGGAATGCCATCAGTGAAATAAGGTAGCATCCCACCATGTCAGCTGCGTAAGGGCCCTAGTGGCATCCAGACCCTGATCCCTGGAACCAGTGAATGCTGTCTACATGGCAAAAGGGATTTGCACAGATAATTAAGTTAGATTATCCTGGATTATCTGGAGGTCTGAAATGTAATCACAAATTCCTCATCAGCAGGAGGCAGTCAGAGAGCAGAACTGGATGAGGTCATGAAAGCAAGAGGCAAAAGGCTGGATTCTCCCTCAGGATCTCCAGAAGGAGCTGACTCCGCTTGGTTGACACCTGTTGACGCTCAGTGACATAGATTTCAGACTTCTGGCTGCCAGGACAAGGGGACAAAAGCATCTGTGATGTTTCAAGCCCCCCAAGCTTGTGGTAATTGGTTACAACAGTTATAGCAAAGTAATATGCCAGCCTAATATATTTTGTACAATTTACGTGAGAAGCTTCACTAAAAATCCACTCTAAGATTGACGAATTTAAAAACATTGAGGTTGAGCCCTTAAAATCCCCCTTCAGGATCTGCTCTAGGTAAACCTGTTAAATAGGAGCAAGGTCCCATCTTCCTTTTTGGGAAAGATAGAAAAGTTTTTTATACTTCTCTCTCAAACTTCCCCTCTCTGGCTACAAGAAAACTCTGATAAATTCTGTCTTACTCAAGTGCTAAGGAAATAACATGTTGAGTAATTTGCTACTCAGCTCAGAGTATTTGCATTTTAATAAAAGTCTGGGGAGGAGGCAACTCCTTACACAAAGGAAAAATTCTGGGGTGGAATTGTAAGAATCAGCCTGGAAGATATTGGTGACTCAGAGGTCCGCCCAGATGTCCTCCGACAATGCAGTGGTGGCAGCTGCCTGGTAAGCTGAAGAAAAGTCCCTGCCTCTGTGAGATGCTAATCTGAGGTCCTGGGGTACTTATAGGGCAGCGTCTGATAGAAGAGTTTCAGAAGAAAGAAAACCAGCTATTTGGAGCAGGAGATCCTGAGAGAGCACAGACTGCAAGGCAGCCAGTGTGGATGCAGTGCAGTGAGGAAGGGGCTGGTGGAGAGGTCTTGAAGGTGATGGGGCCAGCTCATGCAGGGTCCTGTGGACTACTCTAAGGAATCTGGATTTGACGCAGCATGAGAAAGCTGGAAGCTACAGGGGCATTTGAGCAGAGGAGGTGTATCAGGGCTCTCCAGAGAAACAAAATCTATGTACGTATCAGGACGCCCAGATCCGTGGTTGCACGTTATTTCTGGGTGTGTCAGTGGTTGGGATGGATGAAACAGAATCATGGGGATGTGGGGTCCTCTCCTGGAAGGCTCTGAACAGCTCACTAGGCTGGTCAGCATGATCAATCTTAACAAAGACAGGAAGGTTGGGGTTACACTTGCAGACGAACATCTCAGGGCAATATGCCTTTCCCTGGCTGATCTGGGCCCGTGTGCAAACGTGAGCAACCACCTTGTGATTTCTTGTCTTTAAGATCACAGCTCATTTTTTATCGTATTCTCCAAATATCAAAAATTCGTCCCTCCATAGAAGCTTTAATTAACCACCCCATTGAGTCACTAGAAAGGAGAATAGGAACCACTAATATTACCCAGTTAACCCCCCTCACCTAGTAGATGCTCAATAAATCCTTATTGAACTGCTTTAGAGAAGCAGAGGAATCTCTCCATTCATTATTAAGCAGTACTTTCTCCATGGTCGGACTTGGCAAAATTAAAACCACCAACTGCCTTTGATTTCAGATTTAATTATTGAAGACCAGAGCTGCAAGAAATTGTCAAGATAACTTTGCATAAAAACCAGTGATATTTGAGGGTGTCTTTATTGCTCAGAACTTCTACAGTAATGCAATTTTTTTTCTCTCCTACGTAAAAAATAAAAAAAGACATTTCAGACTCTGGCTATAATTATTCAACACCAGAGTCTCCAGGATGAAAAGTAAAATATTCACGTCTATCAGGGTCTGTCACCCATCCTGATATTTGGTTGGAAGCACAGCCTTGAGGTTCTTGCCTCACTCCTGCCTGTGTGTAGACTTGAGGCTAAAATAGATTCCATCCACCTTTCTGACTAAGATTGGCTGGTGGAGCTTCCAGGGGTCTGTGTTGAGGGGTATTCCGAAGTCTGCTCTGTGGGTGAAGGAAGGGACACAGCATCACGCCTCTCACAGATCTGACCCTTCCGGAACTCCCTGAGGTTATTGCGAGGTGGTCAGCATCTTTGCTTTTACCCACAGGTTTGTAAACAATGACCTTTATCAGCTCAAAGTCACCCTCCTTTCAAGTCTTAGCTCAGACAAGTCTCTGTTTGCCCAGGGGAGCTCCTGTACTTGCACTGCCATTCTGGGCAAGAAGCTCTTTAATTCATTACTTTTCTGCAATCTTTGCTGAACCATAATCTCATTCCTCTAAGCCTAAACCTGAGATTTCCCGTAAGAATGAACATAGCAGTTCAAGAATCCACAGATAACAGGACCAAAGGACTGGCTTCTCTTTGTTCAAGGCAGGGGCACAGGAAGATGAGAGCAGAGCAGAAACCAACCTGAAAGGTTGGGAATAAGATGTGTTAGTCTGACTCTCATAAAAATAAACCCTCAGGGTCCTGCTAGCCTTTGGAATCTAGATCCCTGTTATCTTAATTCACTCTTAAGAGTTTAAATTGATGTCGTGGAAATTGGTCATCACTTATGAAGAAACAAAGCAGCGTCACACGGCTCAGATGGCAAAGCATAAGGCCATATGGGACAGGACAGGCTCGGGAGCAACAGGAACATTCCGCGGAATAGAGGTAGTAGAGGGAGCAGTGTTTTCTGAGATCTCGTTTTAGTCGGGATGCGTGTGTATGTGCATGTGCCTCTGTGTTCTAGGTCAGGTCAAATCTAGTTCTTACTGTGAACTGCAGTCCAAAAAGCGTAAAAGACATCGGAGCGGATGGCCTGTACCACAGGAGAGGACGCCTGTGTGTCCCCAGCTGCCCCAGCGTCCCCCGGCAGCATGTGTGCCCGGCGGGGGACAGGCCCTGGCGGCCGCCAGCCGCGTGCTGCGTGCTCGTGGGCATCGTACCCACACCTCCTGGCCGTGATGGCAGCGGAGAGAGCCCCTTGGGGGAGAGTGAAGCGGAGGTTCCGTCCACCCACCCTCAGAAGCAGGGGGACCCGGAGAGGGACGCGCAGCATATTGTAGACAGCCCCGTGGCCAGCGTGAGGCAGAATCAGGCCGCAGAGGCACACGCTGCAGTTCTGAATTCTGCTGAGCCACGTGGAAGTCGGCTTCCAGGAAGACGGGAGCTTCCAGAACTTTCTGTTTGGCCTGCAGGTTTGGAAGAAGAGCGCCTTTGGCTCACCTTGAGGATAGCCTTCCTTCCCCCACCCCGCCCTCTCTCTCCTTCCTCCCTCCCTCCCTCTCTTTCTTTCTTTCTTTCTTTCTTTCTTTCTTTCTTTCTTTCTTTCTTTCTTTCTTTCTTTTTCTTTCTTTCTTTTTCTTTCTCTTTTCTGTCAGTTCTTTCTTTTGCCTGCCCTCCCTCTCTTCCTCCCGCCCTGCTCTCCCTCCTTCTCAGGGTGCCTATCTTCAAGACGCCCCTTCTGCTCCCGACTTCTGCAGACAATTTTGTCCGTGTGTGGCTGAAAACATCCATTTCGAGGGGAGGGATTCCCACCTGTAGACTTTTTATGTGGACTTCAAAGAAAGGCAAACACCACTCGCTCACTTACTTCCCTCCACCATAATTTAAAACCAACTCTCAAGCGTAATGGGATGTTACAGCCAATATTTATTTTTTCCTTTCATTAGATAAATAGTATTAAATTGGGATCCTTGAGAAAATTGTACCAGTGGTATCATATTTGAATGTATTTCGAGCTCAAGACTCACTCAGGCAAATTTTGATCATATGCAAATCACCATCATTATGCAAATAAGAGCATCCTCATTGCCAAGCAAGTGCGAAATGGATGTTTGTTTTATGGTGATGAATTATCTTTCCCAGTTGCAGTCTATGGCGTGTGTGTGGCTAGGGAAGCTGCGTGGGGCTCCTGTTTGTTTTTCAGACATTTTTGTTGGTTCCAACATAAATCTTTTGCCAATGTGGGCAATATAGGGTCTCTCTTTTTTTTTTTTTTTTTCTAGGCCTGGGATTGACATCGCTTTGTTGAAGCGTTACTGGGATTCTTTATTGTAATTTGGAGTTTATATGTAAGAGCGGGTCTGCAGCTGACTTGAAAAGCTGTCAGTATTTGGGTAAACTGGGAGCTTCCCTGCTTACCTTCAAAATCTTCTGCACCCGTGTGACAGCCACAGGATTTCCTAGAGCCCCTCAAGGAAGACAGTGGTGCAGAGTGGGAGGTTATTTTATTGTGCTGCTGTCCGGGGTAGGGATAATATTAGCAACAATAAATCATTAGCCACTAATGCTTCCTGAGTGGACACTGTGTGCTAAGTTTTGAACCGGGTTTCTCATTTAATCCTCATGTAGTCTTGGAGGAATATACCATCAGTATCCCCATTTCATACATGAGGACCTGAGCTCAGAGAGGTTAGATAACCTGCTCATGGTCACACAGCCAATGTGTGTTAGAATCCGGGCTCAGACCCAGGTCCCTGCTTCTCCAAAGCCTACGCTCTTAGACACCATGTGTCTCTAAAGGTTGGAGCCATATATGCTGAATGAAGTCAGGAACCCGTCCGGGAGAAGGCAGTTCAAGGGACATGCTGGTGGACGTGTGTGTGTGGTATAACATCCACATGGACCGCTGGGTCCCTGTGCAGTCTAAGTGGAGGGAGGGGAGTATGCAGTGGCCTGAATGGGCTGCAAGGGCTGGGAGGATGGGCTGTGGGGGAGAACCAGCCAGGAAGGAGCCCTGCCCTCTGCCAAAGTGACCAGTGGCTCTGAGGGAGACAGAGGTAGGACCCAGGTCCCCAGGAAGTTGGTGGGACAGGTAAGTGGTCCATTAAGACCCCATGGCCTGACTCCTCTCAGCCCTAACATGCTTCTACCTCTTCCCATCTGCTTCACCTGCAGGGGTAGATCCCAGTAAGTTATTCCAGGATTAAGAGGGATAAGGCTGTGAGTGAGAATCCCAACTGTTCTAGAGCATTTCTTCTCAGATTCTGTGAGGTATCTTATTGCAGGAGATGCACACACCTGTAAGGATAGTACAGGCACACACATGCACCTGCACACATGTGCACACGCACACACAAGTGCCAGCTTCTAATATTCCATTTTTACCCACAGAAATGCATGGGGCAGGAGGCAGGTCCACCAGTCAACTGCCCCCCATGGAAGGGTCCTGATTTGTTTGTTTGTTTGTTGTTAGTTTCCAGGGAGGGGGAGCAGGAGAAGAGAAAGTCATGCCAGCAAAGGACCTTGTGAGGAGGCCTCAGAGAGCAGATGGCTGGGCCGGGAGTGTGGGTGTGTGTGTGAGCATGGCTGGTGTGGGAGGCCAGAGTGCACCTCCTTCCAGAAAATTGCCATGCACTGCCTGGACCAGGCTGGTTGGGAGGACAGTGTCACCCATGAGGCCTTGCACCCCAGGTCTTACACTAGCCTGTGTCTGGCCTGAAAGATCATATGCAGGATTTTGTCTGCAACCCATCTCCTCGGGCCTCATGATCTGACGGCCACAGGGATGCTTTAAGTGCCACTCTTCAGGGATGAAAACCAGAATCCTTCCTGGTCTTCCTCCACAGGAGCTCTTCCCTGCCCTCTGAGTCCCCGCCGCAAAATACAGAGGTATTTTCGGAGCACAGGAGCAACACATGTGTGCAAACAGTGGCCTGCAAGCAACTCGGAAGAGCTGTTCACAAGTCAGGGAAGGTGCAATGGAAAGGACAGAGGTGCGTGGTTCACAATCTGTGTCTTCCGCATGGGTCCACCCCACCCGTCTCCCACCCCAACATCGAGCTTGAGACACAGGCCCCTGGGAGACAACCTGAAGCCCTTCAGCCTGGTCGCACGCCTACCCAGACCAAGGCTCCATGTGTGGAGGTCCTTCCTTGGAAAACAGGTGTTGCTCCCAGGGGCAGGAGGGGCTGGAGGGATGTGCACTGCAGCCGTGCCTCCCCTCCTGGTCCTCAGCACTGCCAGAGCTGACATACTTCTGAGCCTGAATCTGCTGTGCCCCTTGCTATCTTCCTTGGGGAGAAAGTGGTTACAATATGTCCACATTTTAAAGAGAAAAGTAATACTGTGCAATTATAGGATTTTTACATACTCACGAAGCCCTCTCTTCACATTGTAGAAAGTCACTGTTCTTCGCAGCAATAGCAGTATGTCCCTGGTAGGGGCTGAGTTGTGGGCTCCCCTCGCTTTATGTGTTCAAGTCCTAACCCCCGGGCTCCTGTATGGGACTATACTCGGAGGTAAGATCTTTCATTTATTTTTTTAAAAGATTTTATTTATTTATTTGAGAGAGAGAGAGAGAGAGAGAGAGAGAGAGAGAATGAGTGGGAGGGGAGGGGAGGAGTTCAAAGCCCCAGGAAGGAACAACCCTGTGGAAACTCTGATCTCAGACTTTTATTTCATTTATTTATTTTTTAAGATTTTATTTATTTATTCATGAGAGACACAAAGAGAGAGAGAGAGAGAGAAAGAGAGAGAGAGAGAGAGAAAGGCAGCGACACAGGCAGAGGGAGGAGCAGGGTCCCTGTGGGGAGCCTGATGTGGGACTCGATCCCGGGGCCCCAGATCAGGACCTGAGTCAAAGGCAGTCGCTCAACCTCTGACCTCCCAGGTGCTCCCTGATCTCAGATTTTAGCCTCCAGAATTGTGAAAGAATAAAGTTTCTGGGTTTTAAGCCCCTGTCTCCTATCTGTATTACTATTTTACAGCTTCCAAGCCCACAAAGAGGGCCCCCTAAATTCTATACCTTTTAGGAAAAGTTATAGTGTAACCTACCACAGAAGTTTGGGGGAATATCTTGAAGGTTATTTTTGTTTGTTTTTCAAAAGTCCTCTTGTTTTCCTCCTGTAAGCAGACAGACTTTGAACCTTTCGATAAGATTAATTGTCCGGAAAACTGTGTAGATTAATTGCTTACATCATTAAAAGGTCAGTAGGAAATGGATGAGCCTTTTCCGAGATGTGGTTTGCTGTGTGGGTTTTTCTGGCTGCTGGGGGCTTCCATGAGCTCAGAGCTGCAGAATAGCACACAGCCACTCCCCTGGCACAAGAAGAGGCGCAGCAGGTGATGTGTAGGTGAGACCTTCCCCGCCAAGCCTGCGACTACATTCTGAGACGTCAAGGACTTCACAGGAGCAATGGCAAAAATGTCCACTTTTCTTCAGGATTTTTGTTTATCTGTTTTTGAGATCTAGGAGGTAATTTTGGCTTGGCTTCCCAGTATCTAGGCCTCTAAAAGGTAGTTATGGTGCACAGATTTGTCTTGAAGCAGCTTTAGTTCCCGTGGTCCAGGGCCAGTGCTCGGCTGGACCAAGCACACCATCCTCCAGACTGGCCATCAAGATTGGCTCAGGCATGGGCACATGACCAAAGCAGGTCCAATCAGAACGGGGCTCAGGGCTTTGTATGAGCCAATAGAGAAGATTCTGAGCATCCTGCACCTGAATCTGGAGGGCCGTGAGCCTCAGGTGCTCCCAGAAGAGGGCTGGGCTGGGGATGGAGTCCACACCCAAGCACCACTGAGAGCTGAGAGGAAAAGAGACAAATCAGATTCCCGTGACATCATCTGACCTTGCCGTGAGCCATGTGTGAAGCCAGATCTGAGCCTTTCCAGGTACACTGTCCAATAAATTATTGTCTTCCTATGCCAGCTTGGGTTGGGTGCTGAAAGTTTCACTTCTAAGCAAAACATCAAATGACAAAAGCTTCATGTTTGATGGGTAGCTTGAATTATTTGCTTCATACAGAGGAGAAAAGGTGGCCCATTTATTTCCTACATGATGCTTGTGCTAAGGATTAGGAGAGAGCTTATGCCACCTGCCATTTGCAATTTTGCCCCTTGAGGTCACCGAGAGATCTAAGCATGGATGTCAATGTCCTTCTAGGCAATCATTTGTTTGTTCAGACAACATCAAGACTCAGCCTTCAGGCAACAATACCCAAAACCAAGTTTGCTTTCACTGTAACTAGTAGGTGACAATGAGCTTTATCTTCTCAAGACACAAGGGAGAAGATGGTGGTTTCAAAAGAAAAAAAAATAGTCACCTTCCTCCCTCTGCGATATGCTCTCGTATTTCTCTCTTGTATTAATTATCACAATAATAATTACATCATTGGCAGCATTGTAAGTATAATTAATTTTTATGACTTCTCTCTTCTGCTATGATATTGACTGCATAAAGACATGGTTATATTATTGGCTGACACTTCTTCCCTTGTCTAGTGTAGGACCTCAGGAACAATTTGGTGCAGGAATGAGGAAACTGGGCTCAGAGATGCTGAGGAAGTTGCTCAAGATAGCACATTAGGTGAATAGAGGAGCTGGGATGAAATTTCCCCTTCATAATCCCTGGAGTGAGAAGATAAAGGAGGACAGGGAACATAACATCACATGACGTAGAAGTTGACCCCTAGCAGTGGTGGAAATTATGGTAAAGGACAAATGCACTGGACCAGTTCTCCATAAAACTGATGGATTGTCTTAAAGGTCAACATTTAAGAGGCACCAGGATGGGAGGGGGATTTGCTGGTGTGAGCTTCAGCAGGGAGACACTTTCTGTTGAGCACAGGAGAGTAGGGATCCAGAGAAGACAACCACTGACCAGGAGATGCAGGACACCTGTTGAGGGTCACTGATGGGAGTTGGAAGTGCCCATCTGAAAGAAATGAATCCCTAGGTCAGGAAGAAGCAGAATTAACAAGATTTTAGGAGGTACAAGGGAACAGGTTCCTGCAGGAAGAGACAGGTGAGTCTGTACAGTAGGCAGAGTCTGGTCAGGAAAGCCATCTACACCAGGTACTTGACAGGAGGACATGAATTGGAGCACTGGTTAAAATTGTTGGAGGAGCAGAAATACCAACCAGAGGACAGCGAGGAACCCCAAAGGAACTGCTAGCATCCTAGAGCTGGGACACAGAGGGAGGGAGGTGGCAGTTCTGAGGCCACTTGGTGAGAACAGGTGCCATGGAGACCCCTTTCATGCACCTGAGGCCCCTGTTGGCTGACTTACTCAGAAACCAGGTGGCCAAGGATCTTAGGAAAAGTAAACTTCAAGGGTCAAGCCTCACTGATAGAAGAAAGGGGGGGGGGGACCGAGACTGGATGGGAGGCAGGGAGGCGGAGTGGAGGACCATGGGAGGACGAGAGACCAAAGCGGTGCCTGAAAAGGCTTGAAATCAGTTCTTTGCTTGAAAATGAGGGGCATGAATGGAAGGGATGCAATTAAAGATAAATTACTTCTGAAATTTCATTAGTGCCCAAATGTTTTGTTCTTAGATAATAATTAAATAATAATAAAACAGAAAATGTAGTGTAATGGTCATACATTATTAAAATATAAACAATGCCCCCAGGAATCTGAATTTTCTTCTTTTCTCACTTAGCTGAGGGCCTCTTAGCTTTTGGGATGCAAATGTTTATCCAACACATTAGGCAAAAGCAATTCAAATTATTTATTAATGGTGCTCATTTAATTTGATATCTTGGGTGTTTTCTGTGCATGTCTGATGTCATTTGGGAAACAGACCTTTGTTTATCATTTTTATTCCTATAAAACAGATTTGAGAGTGAATTATTCATGGATGTGCTTAATTCTGTGGGAGTTTGACAATGCTGAGGCTGTGTCATCCCCCCCTTTATTAGGACCGCCAGAAGTCAATTATCCATCCCTAAATGAAATACAACAGATATCTCATTACCAGTCAGCTTAATATTTTTTCTAGATTCCTTTTCATTTATAGTAATAGCTTTTGTTAAGATGAATGATCTTACAGATACTTTGAAATCCATATGTAGAGCTTTTTTTTAAAAGTCAGTGAAAGATGACCATATCATTGCCAAATCCAAAAAAGAAACTTTCCTGAATGGTAAGCTGTTTGAGAGCAGGGACCACATTGTAATCCTCTTTTTAGGAATATTGGTTAACATTTAGATGATATAAACTATATGTAAGACACTGTGCAGTGAGAGTTGCAAATGTGACCTGATTAAATTCTCCCAAAAGCATTGTGATTTACGGGTTAAGAAGGAATCCAAGCTCACAATTGGCACTGGCCATTCCAAATCCTGTTACTTTAACCATTGATAATCTCCCTAAATCTGTCATAGTGACTAATAAACAAACTATAAATACTAGGTAAAATTTTATTTTGTGAATGAATGAAAAAATACAGCAGTAGGGAGCTGTTTCAGAGCTACTCCTGAGAAAGGTATAACATCACCTGGCAATCATGCAATCCATTTTGTTTTTAATGTCCATGGGCAATGTGGTGGTTGGTTAGTTAGGACCCCTTGTTGCAAATGACAGTATCTCAACTCAAACTTACTTAAGGAAAAAAAATGGAAATTTGGTTCATGTCCCCATAGAGGGGATGGGAAGTGTCAGATTCAGGCATGGCTGCATTCAGGTGTTCCAGTGATGGCCTGATCTCCCTTCATCACTAAGCTTTCCATTCTTCTAAGTTGTTTCCACCCTTGGGCAGCATGTCCCCAAGACACAAATGGAGGACAGGGAATCCACCTCCCAAACTCTTAGTGCCTCTTCCAGGGGCTCCAGCAAAAGACCCAAGAGAAGCTTTGGTTCACTGTGACCATGTCATGTGCCCACCCTTCAGCCAATTGCTGTGCAGAGAAGTGTGACGCTCTGATTGCCCATCCCAGGGCCATTTGCCCATACCAGGCCCAGGGCTGAGGTCAGCGCCATCCACACTGCTCGGCCTGACTGGGGGGCAGGTGTGTCATCTGCAGAGACTCTAAAGATTTTCACTCTTGAAGAAGGGAGGACTGATCCAAAGTAGGCACAACGCATAAACATTCACTTGTTGAACTTTGAGAAAGGTGTTTAAGATGCTTGTCACTTCTGATCATATCGTCTGCTCTCAATGTTTGAGTAACTCTTCCAGAAGATTCCAGCATTTTCCATTGTCTTTGCCTCAAGCTCCAGGTAGGAAGTCTGGGGTGTGGACCAGGAATTGTCTTACTTCTCTTTGGTTTTGTGTGCTTGGCATGTGATTCACCATGGATTCTGTTCTTCAAACAGGTGAAACAGGAATCCTGATGAAATCCCAGACTTGAGATGTTCTTTTCTGTCTTGTCATTTCTGCAAGTATCACTGAAAGCCTTGAAGGCGTCTTCGGGGAGACGAGTAATAGAAGTTAGGAGCTTCTATTACTGAGAGCCTCTCTTCTTCCTCACCTGCATCTCAGGTTACTATTAGCCCATTACTATCAGTGCATTTCCTCGCTGGCTGATGATAGCACAGAAATGCCTTTACGACAAGGTGTCCAGGTTGACAAAGAAACATAATATGAACAGGTACACAGTTCAAGGCTCTGTTAATTACTTAATGGAGATTCCTTAGTCTTGGATACTTTGGCTTTTCCCAGGACCAGTTTCTTCCCTAGCTTTGTGTCTGTCTGGTTCTGGGAAAAGTTGATTCCTTCCTTGGCATATCCAGTTTCCTCCACAGCCAGCCCACAGAACCTGCCGTTTTCTTTGGATTCACTCCCTGATTACCAAGAGATCCAAATCTGCTCTTTCACTGCAGTGGGCCTTCCTTTGCAGCTCAGTTTGTATGGCAGGTGGAAGAAAGGTGTCCACCTCATGATTCAGTTCCCAATCCCAGGGAAAGCTCTCTGACTGGTCTGGCTTGTGAGTCACCTCCCTGTCATCCATCCGGCAGTGGACAAGAGAAAATCTCCTGTTGTACTCATAGAACTGCTGGGAATCCCCACCGCAGGAAGAAGTGAATGCAATCTTTGGACCACTGTTGATACTTGTGCACGAGAGGGAAAGAGTAAGCCAGAAGGAGGAACCAAGCATGGTCAGGACTGAGGGGCTTTGTGGGGGCCTTGTCCCCTGCTGGCGGAGTAGCAGGAGAGTGTGCTGGGCCCTGAGACAGGGAAGTAAGTGAGAAAGTGGTCTAATTTATTCACAAGACTCCCTGAGCAGGCCTGGAGGTGCTCACATAAACCACCATTTCCACAAAGCCCTTCTCTACACGGATTAAGAGCTCCCAGGGTGGAAGGCCCTTTTCTCTGAAGCAAACATCACCTTAATCCTGTTTGCCAGGAAACAGGGAGTAAATAAATGCACTTGGAAACATAAATGCATAATAAATAAAATAAAAATGGCAATAGGACACAGCTTACCTTTTGAGTTACCTCCTTATTTTAATGAAAGCTTTTTTACCGCACGGTTTACCAACTGCATGTCTGATCAATATGGACCTTAATAATGTAAGAAGATCCCACAGTGCTTTCTGATGGGGCTTGTAAATTGTGTGTGTGTGTGGGGGGGGCGGTTACTTCTTGTTAGACTAAGATTAACTATGGCTATGAGAATTCTGCAATAGGGATCTAGAAGGAAAAGCTTTATTTCTGCCATTTCACAAGAAATGGCTCCAAATCTCAGTGACACATGAAAAGATCCCATTGTGATGAGCCCTGGCGGCACAGCAAGCCGTGGAGTGCGTGACTTGGAACAAAGCACTTAATTTTATTTATTTTTTTTTCAAAGCACTTACTTTTAATGAGTAGCCTTATACGTCTGAGGGTAGTGGACTTTGAAGACAAAAATGCTTGGTGTTTGACTGGCTGCCAAATGTTAAATAATTGCAGATAAAATATACTCAGGATACATCCATAATTGTGATTCCCAATGATTAGGATGAGGCTGATGCACCATGGAGATGGTGACATATTTCATCATAACACCCACGATCTCACAAACGCCGCTCCACGTTCTTAAGAAGCTCAGAAGTGCCACTGACACTTCCGGTCACAAGGAGAACCGGGCAACTTCATCCCTGGCGTTGGGACAGTTGGCTGTAGATGTAGAAGAGAATTACATCCTCCCTCCACATCACAGAGCACAGTGAACTCCAGGTTGTTTAGAGTTTAACTAAGAAAATGAAACCAAGAAAGTGGATGTGGTTAGTTTTCAGTTTTGACTAGAAAAACACAAATGCTAGTTTCTACACACCTCACAGAGCATAAATACAGTTAAGAAGCTAATGAGCCACTGGGAGGAATATTTGCCATGTACGACAAAGCATTTGCATCTTATGAAAGATACTTGTCAGCCACTCTGGAAGGCTGACACGTGATGGAAGTAACAAATAGACAAGTCACACCAAGAAGTAAAAAGTGACAAACTTGACATTTCCTGGTGGCAATAAGAGGAAATAAAAGTAGAGGCACCTGAGTGGCTCAGTGGTTGAGTGTCTGCCTTTGGCTCAGGGTGTGATCCCAGGGTCCCAGGATCGAGTTCCACATTAGGCTCCTCACAGGGAGCCTGCTCCTCCCTCTGCCTGTGTCTCTGCCTCTCTCTCTGTGTGTCTTTCATGAATAAATAAATTAAAAATCTAAAAAAAAAAGAAATAAAAGGTAGAAACCATTTAAGACAATGAGATACAACTTTTCAACTCTAAAACAGCAGATCACTTTAAAAATAGAAACACCCTTGTCTTTAGGTAGACAGCATCCTTCATAGGGGCACTGTTGATAATTCTGGAGAATTCTTTTTGGGCCATGAGTGTCTTGCATCCCAGGCTTCTACCCTCCAGATGTCAGTGGCCCTTTTTCATTGCAAGTGACGGTGAGAAATGTCTCCAGACGGTGCCAAACATACCTCTACCCGCACTGGGGGGCCGAAGTTACATACTTGGTTAAAATATGAGAAAATGCGTAGTCTCATACATTTCTGGCAGATAAGATAGAAATATTCATCTATATTAATAATAGTGAAAGGGAATATAAGGGAAGGGAGAAGAAATGTGTGGGAAATATCAGAAAGGGAGACAGAACATAAAGACTCCTAACTCTGGGAAACGAACTAGAGGTGGTGGAAGGGGAGGAGGGCGGGGGGTTGGGGTTACTGGGTGATGGGCACTGAGGGGGGCACTTGACGGGATGAGCACTGGGTGTTATTCTGTATGCTGGCAAACTGAACACCAATAAAAATTATTTTATTAAAAAAAAGAAATAAAGGGAGACAGAACATAAAGACTCCTAACTCTGGGAAACGAACTAGGGGTGGTGGAAGGGGAGGAGGGCGGGGGGTGGGGGTGAATGGGTGACGGGCACTGAGGGGGGCACTTGATGGGATGAGCACTGGGTGTTATTCTGTATGTTGGTAAATTGAACACCAATAAAAATAAATTTATTATTAAAAAAATATTCATCTAAAGACTTAGGACATACATCCTCTTTTATGTAGCAATAAACTCATAGTAGTTATCCTAAGGAAAATATGTGTGCTCTAAAATTTCATCTACTATAATATTCACAGCCTGTTTATAATTGCAAATAATTAAAAATAACCGAATCTCCAACAGCAGGGATTAAATTGGTTGTTAGAAAAGGTCATGCCACTTCTGGAATCACTACAACTATGAAAACCATGACAAAGTGTACACAGAATGTCCAGCCATAAAAGAGCAGTGAATGTATGTGGGAGGAGAAGAGGATACAAATGTGCATAGACAAACACCATTAGGGCAATTAGCAACCATTTTGCTGGATGGCAGATGAGGGCTATATTCCTTATCTACTGTGGTAACAAGCCCCAGACTATCTAGCTGAAAGCAACAATGACTATCTCATTTTTTCTGTGGGTCAGGAATTCAGGAGCAGCTTAGCTGGGTGGTTCTGGCTCAGGACCTCTCAGGAAGTTGCCATGAAGACTTTGGCTTGCACTGTATTGCCTGAAGGCTTCTCTAAGGCTGGAGGATCCACTCCTAAATTGGCCTGTGTGCAGCCTTGTTTAGAGGAGGCCTCCATTCCCAGCCCCCTGAACTTTCTGTGGGGCTTCTTGAGGATTCTCTCAAATTATGTGTTCCAAGAAGCTGAGAGCCAGGGTGACATATGATGCTTGTGGAGCTCCAGCCAGGGAGGTCACACACCGTAAGTACTGCTTCCTTCTGGTCACTAAAGGCTGAGGACCATGTGTATCTGGCATTTGAGGGGAGGGTGTGGTAGGGAGGCCAGACAAGGACAGGACAGATGGCATCTAAGTCTTCAAGGGAGAGCTCAGCAGAACACAATAGAAGATGCTCTCTTTCCCCCCAAAATGGAATAGTATATGCAAAAGCATGGGGTTTAGAAAAGCCTGATAAACCCATAGGACTGTTTTTGGAACATTTGAAACCTCCAATAATATGTGGAATAGAGGTGTGGGGGGGCAGGTGTGGTGGGAGACGAGGCTCACATGAGGGGTCAGGCCTTGTCTAGAAGGTCTCAGAAAGCCATAAATGATTTTAAGCAGGAAAAGAACACAATCAGATCATATTTTAATAACATCACCCTGCAGGCTGTGGGGCTATGGGAGGCAGCAGAGAACATAATCAAAAGAGCCCTGGGATACCCCTCAGTGAGAAACAGCACGGACAGTGGGCTCAGCAGCAGTGTGCAGGGGAAAAGAAGAGAGGACACTCCCATATGTTCAACAGGAAAGATCAACAGAATTCCATGATCAATTCTACATGGAGTTGAGGGAGGCCTAACACTAAGGGAGACTTCCAAGTCTGTGAGCAGCTGGGGGATGGTCAGAGACATTTATAGATACGAGATGGGAAAGAGAAAGAGAGGCTAGAGGGTGTATATATCTTGTGACATTATAGAAAAATTAAATCTTAATTGTCTAAAGAAGATGTCCAACAGGCAGCTGGGACTTCAGCATGGGTTTCAAGAATGATCTCTTGGGTAGACATGTGGCCATCTCATCATGATTGCTGGTTGAAGTGATGATGTCACCAAGGTGCCAAGGAGAATACATGGAATTGAAGAGGAATATATTCCTAGAGGATACATAAGAGGCAGGAAGAGAAACAGAAATCGACAGATTAATACTGAGGACAAATCATAAAGGGACAAATCACAAATCACAGTGGAATCACAGACTCAGGAGGTAGAAAGTGAATGGCGTCAAATATTGCAGAGAAATAAGATAGATCAGAAATTCAACATATCCTTGAGATTTGCAATTAGCAGGCCACTCGTGACATATTAGAAATGGTTTCCACAGATTTATGGGGAAAAGATTGATCACAGCCCACTGAACAATGGAAAATCTATTTAGGACTGGCAGACAAAAGATGTTTTCTTTTTTTTTATTTTTTATCTATTTATTTATTTATTTTTTTACAAAAGATGTTTTCAACAGAAACCTTGGATCATAACAATTAAGGATAAATGATTATTTGTACCCTATGACCAATTAATGAAGGAGCTTTCTACTCATCAGAAGATTTAACATTAGATACATGTAAAGATTAATGACAAAATGAACAATCAAAGCTTTGATACTTGTAGTGGGGACCGTAGCTTTCAAAGCCAACACAACATTGTTGCTCCTGGAGGGAAGTCGAGTATTGATGCAAATTGATGCCACTCACAGGTGGGATAAGCATAATAGGAAAGAGCTAACATTTACGGAACAATTCTTATGAGCCAGAAATCTTACATATCTCATTTCTGTCCACCCATCCTTGTAACTCCAGCTCCATGGGTTCCTGAGAACAAATGCAGCCATGGATGCTGATGCTCAAATGTGTTGGCTTTGAGCTTTCCTCTTACCTGTCACTTATCTTTCTGCCTGGGAGTCATCGCGCAGGGAGGTTTGTAGACATCGCTCAATGGAAACCCACTCCAAGTAGCTCAAGCAAAATGGCAATTCATTGGTTCACATTATAAAGCTGCTCACAGCGTAGGCAGGGATGCAGTGGGGTTCTCTCTTTTGCTCTCTAAATGTTGACTTAAATCTTTCAGCTCTGCTTTCTTCTACCAAGTAGAGGACCTGGTTACTGAAGACTCTGGACCTCACATTGTTTCAGCTTTTTTTCTTTTTTCCTTTTTTTTTTTTCTGGTCAGTCCCTTGTGAGAACCAAGTCTGTTCAGATTCTCGGGAAAGGGCCAGAGCCTGCCTCTAGATGAGGCAGTGTTGAGATGACGTTGGAAAGAGCTCACGGCTGGGGGACATGGTTTCTACCATCTTTGGGTACTACAGCATGCCACAGTCAGCTTGTGAAAGGACACTGACTTGGTTGGTGGTGGGGAGAGGTGGGCATTACTGGATAAATTAAATTATTGAAATTAGCAATGGATTATTTATTATTTATTTGCACTAGTTCACATAGTCCTGGTTTCTCTGCCCAGCCTGAAGGCAGTGAGTCTTGGACAAGGGTGCTCCAGAGGAGGAAGAGCCAAGGGCGTACCCTCACTGGGCTTGGAAGGCTGCCAGGGGCACCTACACGATTCGCCACCTGGTCATGTAGTTGCAGGCACAGCTGGGGCTGGACTCCGGAGGGGCACCAGGTCCCCAGCCCAGGTGAGCCGCTCATCTTCCTGCCACAGTGCACAAGTTATATAAACCCCCAGCAACACCATTTTAAAACAGCAAGTCTGACACTCGACTTGAACTCAGAGGTGCCACAGCTAACTAACAGAACCTGAAAATGTGGCAGGACTTTTATAACCTAGTCAGCACTTTTTCCTAAGTGTGTGCACCAGAATGAAAAATCAACAAACAGAGCTTACACCTGCAGACACTTCATCATGGAAAATTTGCAATTATATAAGGTGCCTCATGGATTTTTTGTCTGTTCGTTTTGGTGTTTTCCCCCCAAGCCTTGGAATTTTTATGCAGGAAAGAAAAACTTTGAGAACAACAACAACAACAACAAAAGCAAATTATTTTAAACTCCAGGATGAGTAAAGTTGATTTGTAGGAATTGTTTCTCTGACTTCTGGGTTATTGATGTCCTTAGAGGTCTAATGCAAGCATAATACCAACAAGACCTTCTCTTATGAGTCTGATCCCCATGGAGATCATTTAGCATCATGCTAAGAAAATCTGTATCTGGCCTTGACCCTGCAGAAACACCATAAATTACGTGGATAGTCAAATAGGGAAACTGGACGAGGAAAAACACAACATTTGGAAGAACGCATTGCTATTCCGCTAGAAAAGGATAATAGACATGCTCTCTTTTTAATGCTAACTATGTGCTAGGATGCCACGTACCATGTAGGTGCTTTATGCAGGCATCCTTAATCAATTATAGGACAGCCCAACAAGTCAAGTGATAGTATACTGTGCAATTTTTAGGATAAGGAAATGGAGGCTCAGAGAAGTTAAGCAACATGCCAAGGTCACACAGCTGTCAGTCCAAGTCCAAGCAGGGGCTTCGCTGCAATCATCCTACCGCACTGCCTCAGAACAGCCCTGGGTGGACATGCAAACTGGGAAATTATCAGTGTGGCAAGTTTTATACTAACAAACTCCAGGTGGGGGAAAAAATGTTCCAGAATGCCTGCATTATCCTGCATTGCTCTGGGCAGTGAGAATACAGCAGTGAACAAAGCAGACAAATCTATTGTTCTCAGGGTATTCACATTCCAGGTGGGAGGGAGTGACATTAATCCAACGTGATATTTTGTATCTTATATACAGTGTTTTATTTTAGTATTTAAAATGTGTTTTATTTAGTATTTAGTATTTAGTATTTAGTATTCGTGTAGTATTTTGGTGTTGATAGGTGACGTGACCCAACACAGAATGAGGACAGAAAGCGATTCTGTCCAGAGAAGGGATCTGCCATAGAGTGATATTTAGCAGAGACCAGATGAACCATGTAGGTATCCAATGGAGGGGTGCTCCGAGTGGAGGGGTGCTCCTAGCAGAGGGATCCATCTGTGCAGAGGCCCGATGTCAGGAGCCATGCCAGTGTGTTGGAGGAGGCAACACAGCTGGCTGAAACAGGAGAGGTGCAAGGCAAGGCTTGCAGGGCGCTGTGCAGAGTTGAGACTCGCACTGACTGAGATGGGAACCGTGGAAGGTCTGAGCTAGAGTGACAAGAGCTCATTTGCGTTTCTCCAGTGTTTCTTCAACCAGGCCGGAAGCAGGAGCCCGGCTAGTGGAGCCAGTTAGAGGACTGATGAAAGATGATCCCTTGAGAGCGAGGGACCACCTCGACCTGGACAGGCATAAGCAGTGGACTTTGTGTGGACCCTGACGTGTTTCCTGGAATGTGAGAGATAACTGGAATGAAGAACCAGGACGTCAGCCCGCCTTGGCCTCAAATCTGTTCCCCTGGTGTTGCCGCCCCCAGGGCTCCAGACCATGTCGTGGGCCACACAGCCAGCAACATCTAAGTTTAATAGTATATGTTTCAGACATCCAAAGACAGATAGCTCTCCCCTTCCCATCTCCTGCCTCAGGGGCAAAGGTCCTTGGGCAAGGCTGTGGTTGGCCTGGCTTAGGTGCCACTCTAGAACAGCAGTGGGAGCACTCCCAGGCAGTGGGTGTACCGTCTTGTGGTGGAGACACAGCAGTGCCAGATGTGGCAACGCGGCACACATTGGAGAATCTACCGGTTATTGACAAGCATCCATCCCAGGTGGGTGCATGTGTGACAAACTCCAATTTTGCTAGTGTGATAATATTAGCCAAACTGCGATTTTTTGAAGACCAATTTTGAGAAAAAAATTGAAATATTTGATAAATATGCATGCTTTAAATGCAGATTTTCTCATGACAGATTTTCTACAAATTAATTTCTAAAGCAGTCCCAGTACAGAAATGTCAAAATAAAAGAAAAAGAAGCCTCAATGACTTGAGTTTTAGTTTATTTGAAGCATGAAACTGAGTCACAGCTACATGTGGACACTCCCATTTCTTGCACTCAGACTTTCTACTGAGTGATTTAATCCACAGGGCAGGGTCTTTAAAAGGCCACAATAGTTGAGTCTGTGACTTCCCCCTTTCTGGCTCTCATTTTCTCAGATCCAACCTGCAGGGTTGAATCAGGGGAGGGATGTCTGGATGCTCCCCTGAAAGACCATCTGTTTTAACTGGGCACTGCCATGGTCAGCGGTGCTGGTACGAGTCCATACTTCTTACAAACTCATTTGTCTCTGGGGCGCCTGGGTGGCTCAGTGGTGGAGCATCTTCCTGTGGCTCAGGTCCTGATCCTGGCGTTCTGGGATCAAATCCCGCGTAGGGCTCTCCGCAGGGAGCCTGCTTCTCCTTCTGCCTGTGTCTCTGCCTCTCTCTCTTGTCTTTACATGACACATAAAATTACATCCTTCCAGAGCAGGACCCTGGGGCTCCTTGCTCCAGGTCCCTCTTGTGCAGCCCCTTAAAGAGCCCCTCCCCAAAGGAACCAAGGTTTTTTTCTTTTACTGGAGAGACTTTATCCTGCAGGGCAAGAGGACGGACCCAAAACGTGAAGGATGCTGTTGGAAGCATCTTGTTGGGAAACATTCCCTTGGATAATCAAGATAGGTGCAATAAGCTCATTTAAAAATATAATTTGACTAATTCAAATGTGACAACTTGTGTCCGTTGGTGACAGTGGGCTATGTCAATCATTTACTCTTCTTTGGGAAAACAGGTGTCCTGAGCTGTCAACTCTTCACCACCAGGGGTCACTGCAGGCCCACAGATGCTGCCTCGAGGCCCCAGGCTGTGCAAGAGGGAATGTTCCAGAAAGTCCTGTCTCCAGGTATTGCCTTTCAGCCTTTTTGATCCATTGACATCATAATGAAAATATTGATCCAGTGCCACCTGTTTTTACAATTTTGAAGTAACAATGTAAAATGATCTTTCCGAGCATCCCTCCCAGCCACCCTGCCGCTGCATTGGTGTTCAGACTCAGAGCTCACAAATGGTCACGAGTCATGTTCGTGGATACAGATATCCCTCCTGTGATGACTCAAAAGTCCATGTACATGTAATTAATATTATGTATTCACAACAGTTACTCTGTGTGGATTGAGTGAAACACCAAGCAAAGACCTTTTGATGAAATAAAGAAGAATTGTTAGAAATAATTTTTTTCAAAAAAAGATTTTATTTATTTATTCATGAGGGACACACACAGAGAGGCAGAGGCATAGGCAGAGGGAGAAGCAGGCTCCCTGTGGGGAACCCAATGCAGGACTCATCCCAGGACCCCGGGATCATGACCCGAGCCAAAGGCAGACGCTCAACCACTGAGCCACCCGAAATAATGTTTTTAAGAGACTTTTGTTATCATGTGGAGGTGGGATCCCTCCATTCTACCTTGGACCAATGCGTCTATGGAGTGGAAGGATATGGGGGCAGAAGCAGGTCTCTCTTCTGTCATTAGCATCCCTGGCAGATGAACCTGTGCCACTGTGGGATGAAACCGGAATATACATATGATTTAAGTGCTGGACAAGGAGGACTTTTATTAGGAGGGAAAACAGAGTTCTCCTTGGCCAGAAGTATTCCCAGCTCTATTATTTCCATTTGTTTATTCCCCAAAGAGTCTTTAAATCACTTCCAAATTAGGCCATTGAACATGTCCTCAGATTTGGGCTTTGAAGCTGTTACATGTTCATATGTGACAACAGCTCCCTTTGATGCTGGCAAACTCCACAAACCGCCAGCCAAGCCTTCCCCTTCTGGCCAATCCGACCCCTCCAGGGCAGGATCGGCTCCCTTATGTGCGACTGTCAGAAACCTTTTCTGGACGGGGGCAGGGGCATTTTCTCCACAGTAGCCCTGGGGTGTGTATGTAGTCTGACTCTGGGGCTTCGCAACCTACTCACCCATTCCCTGATGGTCAGAGCCCAGTCCTGCTGGTCTTGACAAACACCTGTTTTAAAGGGACTCAGGAAACCAAACCATCTGGGAGCTTAGTTAGAAAAGCAAGTGTGGGTCTTCTCGATGTGTCAGCCTGATGGGACAGTGTTTGGGGCCCAGGAAACTCCAGTTTTCCCTCCTTCGTGGTCAGAGCTCTGAGGAATTAGGTGGGGATTGGGTCTTTCTCTGGGTTAAGACCTTCAGATGGTCACCCCCCTGTTTCTCCTATGTGTTGCCATCCCACCTCCTGTGAGGAGCCGGCTCCCAGTTACCACAGAGACAGGTGCTGGAACGGCTGCCAGCTGTCCAACAGATTCCTGTTCTGGCCTGGACTCTGATGCCCATGAACCTGGGTACCATCCATCCTGTGCCCTCTGCCCCTTGCACAGAAAAGGCACAGTCAATCATTGCTAGGTGAGTGATGAGCAGGGGTGAGCCAGACCAGAGACACCAGAAATAGGAGAGGACAGTGGGAGCAGGCTCAGCACGCCGAAGGCCAGGAAGAGCCAGCACCCCAGGGCAAGAGCAGAGCCCATCTGACTACTGGAGGCCAGAGGCCGTGTGCCCTTCTCGGGGGGCCAGCTGTTAGCTCCGCAGCCTCCCTGGCACACCTGTAGCCCAGGGAAGGCAGGACACAGGGCTCTCCTGGAGGGGAGGAGAGCCAGCTGCGCCGCATTTTGCCAGAACCACACACACTGTGCCCCTGCCTCTTGGGTGCTATAGGACCTTCTCTGCTAAAAATATGAATTGAGTGGGGAAAAATTAGAGAGGAAGACAAACCATGAGAGACTCTTAAATTGGGAAACAAACTGAGGGTTGCTGAAGGGGAGAAGAGTGGGGGAATAGGGTAACTGGGTGACAGGCACCAAGGAGGGCACATGATGTGATGAGCACTGAGTGTTACACTATATGTTGGCAAACTGAATTTAAATTAAAAAAGACTAAGGGTTTTGTGTATGAAAATGCACATAAAAATAAATAAATAAAAATATGAATCCACTCACAGGACTTGACGCCCTCCCCTGCCTCCAGATGCCCTTATACTGACCCGAACCAACGAGCTCTGCACCTGAGTCTCCAGCCAGGATCCCAGACCTCACCTCCTCCCATTGGCCTCCCGGCTCCCTCAGCTCCAGCCACACAGTTCCTTTTGACCCAGCAGCTCTGACATGCCTCTCAGCCTTCACCCCCGCTGTCCCCTCTGCCCACATGTTATGACTCAGATCTCACAGGGGCACCTTCTCATCAGTGAGGCCTCGCTTCTGAGGCCACCTTCCCACAGAAGCCCTGCTGGACCCTCTCTCAAGATGAACATGATCCTGTCTGAATTTCTTCTAGAGTCTTTCTAAAACAGTCATGTTCCTTATTTGCTTGGTCCCTGTCTGTCCCCATGAGAACACAAGCTCCAAGGTGGTATGTTCCCAGCTCGATTTCAGTGCCCTGTCAACAACAGGTACATCATAAATACAGACTGTGTGGACTAAGAAATCCGTCTAAATCTCTCCCCACTGAGAACCCTGCACTTCCCCCTTAGAAGCCTAGAGCATGTGCTCCAGCCACGTGTCTCATAGGTAGATGGAGTGGGATGCACACAGCCAGTGGCACCATGACCAGCTCAATGAAGGACAAGTGTACAAAAAGTCCAGGAGGTCCTTTTGCAGGGGGCTTGCTGTAGGAGAGGAGGCCTGTACCTTATCCCCGACCCCCGTGGAATCCTCACCCTGGACCCAGTACCCTACAGGGCCTGACCAGGCTGGAGGTAGAAATGCAGGATTTATTCTGGGAGTTACAGCATACAAATTCAAAGAAGACCATTTAAGATTGATTGAACTTTTGGTATGGATCCATAAATCAGTAAATTAGGCCAAGGGGCTTGATGCTATTGATCTGTTCCTTTAGGTTCACTGAGGGCTCACCCAAAGATGCCACACGTGGGTGATTGGGAGACTGATGTGCTGGGTTCTTAACATTTGCTTAGGGAGCCCAAGGAGATAAGCAAGAAAGGACAGAGTAGCAGAGGGTGGAAGAACAATCTAGATATTAGTAAGGTAACTCAGAAGAGTCCACAAGTACAGTGACTTAACATAGTACTAATCTGTGTCTCCTGCAGGGTGTCTTGCATGGGTTGGCAGGGGTTTTGCCCTGGACCTGATGGGCTGGCTGATGGAGACTCACCACCCTGTAGCATTGCGGCACCTACTCAAACACGTTGTGTCCTCCAGCCTCCCACTGGGGGACATACAGAATAAAGAACCATAGGTGGGCTCTTCATTGCCTTATCTTGGAAGGGACCTTCATTGCTTCTGCTCATATTCCATCGGTCACCTCCCAGGGGCCCAAGAAGCATCATCATCCTTGTGTCCAGAAGGGCAGAATGACAGGCACTGGCGAATAGCAGTAGTGCCGTCCTCAAGGACACTTTCTGGAATCTCCCAGAGATAATCCTGTTGGAGGGATGCACTCCCCCAGCCTCCCCAGGAAGGGCAGGAGGTTCTCCTGATGGCTACCATGAACTCCAAATCAGAATGCTGTCCCCACTCTTGAAACAGGCAAGCTGTTTCTGGCCTTTTTATTTCCTCGCCATTCCACATATTTGGGGAGATTGCGAACAAAAAAGGAGTTCCAGAAAGTCTCCTCTGCACTTGCAGAAGGGATTGATCTGGTGGCTCACATGCAACGTTTTGGATTCTTGAGCTACTTCTCAAGTGTCTTCATGAGTTTTGTCACAGAGAGAAGATGGTACACATGCCTGTACCCGTGGTGATGGGATGCTCTGTGTCAGGTCAACCCATCCCGCAGAAACTTACCTCACGTAATTTGAAAGGAAACATACCACCAAAGTAAAGGGAACGTGGGAAAGGAAAAACATATTAATAATCAAAGAAGAAATAAAGCAACGTTAACACAATCTAGCTAGATAGTGTCACTCCCAGCAGAAAGATGTTTCCTCTATTTTAAAAGTGAGGGCATTTGCCACTGTGAACAGCTTGGAAGGCTTGAGCCTTTCTCCTTGATGCCATTGGAGGCACTGGAGGACTTCCAGTTTTAAATACTGCCCCAACATTTGGCACCTAGAAACACCTTCTACACCACCATGGTCTAATTCTCCTCCACGCTGAATTCTAGCAGGCTCCTTCCACCTTTACCAGCTCCTGGACAAAGCTGGCACTTCCTGAAACCTGCTGCAGGGAATGTTTTGTTTTCTTGAAAGACAGCGACTCCAAACTGCCTTACCTAAAAGCGTAATCCATACAGCATAATTAGTACACTTTAGTTACTGACAAAATTAGCGTTACAAATTGATTTATGGTCCTGCAGATGAACCACATATTCTTGCAGGAAAGCAGATTTCTTACAATTAATTTGAGAGACACAAGGCAGGAGATTTGGAGGGGATGTTGTCCCAGAGGCATAGGCTGCAGCTAGGGACCTGGCAGGCCTCAAGCGCTTCTCCAAGGCTTTGAAGGTTCGGCTTCCCCCATGATTAGTTGTGCTAATTTCCCAAAGAAGATTAGACATATTAGCTGGAACGACATATTGGAGAAGCCATTCTTGCATCTTATTTTAGCCACTGATCAGGTTTCTGGAGTTCTGGCTTCCCCAAAAGCTTCCACACCAAAGAGTAGAAAAAACTTTGCCTAACTAACTACGCAAAATGGGGAAGCAGTTGCATGTCCTGGGCAGGAGCTGGAAGCTGTCAGCCACCTTTCATCCTAAGGACACAGATGGAGAAATCTTTTGCAATGACACTCCTCCTCACCAGCCCCTCCCCAAAAGGGACATCTGATGATTGCAATTCTGAAAAAAATCTTAGTTTGATTTAAGGAATATAAAGTGGATTGTTTTCAATAAAGAAAATAGATCATGAATTCTAGTCTATACATTTGGGAGATGCTAAAAAAGAAGACCCCCTTTCACATTAAAGCTGACTTTGCCACCCTGGAGTTGGCATTTACAACAGACTTTGGCTCTGCCAGGAGGAGGCCAGATGAAGATGTGCAGGGGGCTAAGCCTCAGTGTCCCCATCTTGGAGGTGAAGGGACACAGTGAACTAGGCCAGGAGTCCTGGGACAAGCTGCATCGGCTGGGCCAGGAGCCTGTTAATGCAGACATTTAAGTACCATCCAGACCTGCTGAATCAGAGGCTCCGGGGAGGGCTCTGCACTCTGCAGGCAGTTTTTAACAAAGCTTCCCCAGGGATGTTGATGTTGTCTCAAGTTTCAGAGATGGTGAAATACACAATCTCCTAGCACCTTTGCTGCATTAACTCTTTATAATTTGATAGGAGACCCAAGGAGAAGAGGCTGAAGTTTAAGAAATAAACAAAAGAAAAACAGAAAGATGGGCATCCATTCAGAAAAGTGCAGAATAAAGGCGAAGTGCACCTCTCAAAAAGAGTGAAAGCCAGAGAGACAGTCTTTTGTAGGAAAACACTTGCTTGTCTGATCTTCCTTGAAACTTTGAAAACTAAAAACTCTTAAAGCTCTGGTATATCTTTGCAACCACGGGCATCTGGAATAAAACATCTGTTGCTCTGTTAGCCAGATGACAATGACCCATTTTTACCTACTGGGGAAATTCACCTCATTTGATTTGGTGGTTGTTGTCTTGCAAGATATTTTGGATATTCAGAATGCTCCGCTTTCCCTCTGATTTTGATCTGGTTAATTCAGATGCTCACGTGGAGCAGAAGGGTCCTTGGATTAAAATCACAGGCTGATGCTTTAGTGATCTCGGTTTCAGGGTTGTTTTAATTAAGGATTCAGGAAGGTATAAACCGAGAACCTTGTCTTTTCTCTTCTCAAGGCCACGTTGGCACACCACAGGGCCATTCCGGGTTCCGGATGGTCCCGTGGGGGGTGGGGTGGGGGGCGTGGGCGGGGGAGAGACATGGTGGAATTGTTTCAGGACCCCTGACCTGGCCATTCAGGGGTGGGGGCGGGGGGGCGGGAGGGCGCGTCCCAGGCCCGGGGACTCAGAGCTGGTCGGGGATGCCCAGGCCGGCGAGGGACCCTCCGCGGCCGCCTCTGCGTGCACGGGCCGGAGGACTCGCCCTTTGCCGGAGGCTCGGGGCCGAGGGAGGGCAGCTGCCCCCGGCCACCTGTTGGGGGGTGGGGGCCGGGTCGCACCTCCCGGCAGCCGGTGCCAGCCGCGCCCGCGGGGAGGGCGGGGGGCGGGGGGCGGGCCGGGGGAGGTGGGCTCTCCTTCGCGGATTGGGGCTCGCCGCTGTCACTCCGGAAGGGTGGGGCTTTTCAAAACAGGACAGATTGGGAAGGCAGAGGCCCCCAGGCGCGCAGGGCCCGGCGGCGCTCGGCTCGGCGCCGGGGGCGGGTCGGCGGAGCGGGGCCACCGCGCGGGTCCCCGAGCCGGCGGGCCTCCTCCGCGCGCGGGGCCGCGTCTCCCGGTGCCGTGCGCTCTGCGCGCCGGGGCCGCGGGCGGGGGCGGGGGCCGGGGCCGGGCGCGCGGGGCCGGGGCCGCGGGCGGGGCCGGGGGCGGGGGCGGGGGCGGGGGCGGCGGCGCCAAACTTCGGGCGCGGGCGGCATGGGGACCGCGCGCCCGGCCTGCCCGCCGGGGGCCCCAGCGCCGCTGCCGCCCGCGCCCCGGACGCCGCCGCCCCGCCGCCCCGCCGCCCGCGCGCTCTAGCCGGCTGCCGCGCTCCCGAGGCGCCCCTCGCCCGCCCGCGGGAGGGCCGACCCCGCGCGGACCCGAGCCCGAGCCCGAGCCGGGCGCCCGGCGGGGGCGAGGGGTGGGGTTTGCGGCGCGCGCCGGCCTCGGGGGAGCGAGTCCGGAGCCGCGCGCGGTCGTCCCCGGCCGGCCATGGGCTGGCGGGCGGAGGGCGCAGGGCCCCTCGGCTGCTCGCGCCCCTAGCCCGGCCGCGGCTCGGCCCCCGCTGGTCTGCGCCCCGACGGCGCCCGGAGCAGAGGAGCCGCGCTCGGGCGTCCGGGATGAGCCCGTCTGAGATGGGGACGCCGTGGCACCACTGGTCCCGCGTGCTCCTCGGCCTGGCCGCCCTATTCTCCGAAGGTGAGCGCCGCCGCCGCCGCCCCCGGCCCGGCACCAACTTTGCCGGGAGTGAGGGTGTGGGAGCGTGCGTGGCTGGGGTGCCCGGGACGGAGGGCGTGGAGGGCGTGGGTGCCGTGTGCGCGTGTGCACGCGCGCGGGCGGCCGCTCTGCAGCAGGTGCCCCCCCGGGAGGACTTGGCGGGGACGCCCGGGCGGACACTGCCCAGGGACGCGAGGAGAGACCGCCCCGAATTAGGGGAGGGGGCCCCGGCGACCCCGGAAAGGCGAGGGGGGCGCGGGGAGGGCTGGGCTCCGGGTCAGGGGAGGAGGCTTGGGGGAACCGGGAAGGGCCCCGGCAAGTGCGCTCGGCTTTCCCCGCTGGCGCCGACCTGCGAGCAAATGATTCCAGCGCACTCCTGCGCATGGGAATGCGTTTGGGGTCTGGGAGGCAGCCGCCCACAGGGCCCGGCTCTTGGCTCCCAGAGTGACCCGAGTGCCCCTAGGACAGGCCTGAGGGCTTTTGTGCGCGGGGTCTGCCGGGGTGCGGGTCCGCGCGGAGTTGCACCCCTCCTCGGGTCACCCAAGTTATCCCCGCAGAGCGGGGACCGGAGCTGTGAGTAGAGGCGGATAGTCTCCAGGTGACCCCCTCTCCCTCCGCCGGCACCCCAGCGGCTTTGGAAGCCCCGGACACCTCATTCTTTGAAGAGAAATTATGTGATTCGCGCCGGGGGTTGTAGAAGGAACCAGCAATTCTTTCTCATTATTGATCAGGACTCTTTATTTGTGTGCAGTTCCCTGCGAGCGCCTCCTTTCCTCCAGGGAAATCAATTAGGAAAGTGGATGTTCCTGCAAGTCTGCAGTGTGTACCCCCAAATCCCTGAAAACGGATTTTTCTGCTAAGATTTTCCAGATGAGACCCCTCTCAGAAACTTCAAAGCCACTTATCATGTGCAGAGTCTTTTAATTACAGAAATCTCCTTCTGTGAGCTTTATCAGAATCAGGGAGGTTTTGATACTAGAGGTTCTGATACTAGAAGAAGACGGGCCACTTACTGGGGTCTGAGCTGCCGTGGGTTGAGGGAGAGGAAGCCTGCTCAGCCTGCCAGCTGTCTTCTGAGTGCTGTTGCAGGGGGTTCACTGCTCCTAATGAGGAATTGGTGCAGTCCTGAGGACCAGAGCCTCCAGGATTTAGGATGTGCACAAGAAACCAAAGAAAAGGTTGATGAATTCAGTGAATCCAACCCAGGCAGATGTTAGGTTAAAAACAAAACAAAACAAAACAAAACCCTAATCCAAGGCAACAGCAGCCCAGCAGACTTGCCTATGGCTGCAAGGCATGGTTTTTATTGGTTGTCACTTGATTTTCTAATAGGAATAGGCTTCTCTGTTTTTATGCTGCAATAACAAGGCTTTATTAAGAAAGGTACAGAATAGCTTGGTAAATAGGACGTAACTATCGTGTCTCTCTGGGTACGTCCATAGTTTTGTTACTGATTTCTTTACTAGACTGAGTAGTGCCGAAGAAAACAGTTATTACCTCTGATGCCTTTGAACTTTTTCAAGTGGAAACCTGGAAATGTCCTTAAAACAGGGGCCTCTGTGATGTGTGTGTCTGGGAGGGGGGGTGGCGGGGGGGGGGTGCTCTGCTCATGAAATAATGCTACCAGCCCAGCATGTGACCTATTTTGTGTGTTGAATGGAGAGACCTTAACTCAGCCACACTGTTCAGAAGTGAGTCAGTTTTGTGTGGATTTTCAGAGTGAGCGTGGTGCTGAGCCCAGGGTCGGTTGTTCAGCGATTTTTCACACTATACCCAAGAATAAGAAAAAGTTTGACCCTTCTAATTAATGCCTTTGTGCTGTATGCAATTTTCTGGTGATTTCTAAATGCAGGGATGGTTTGTTGTGGTTCCCGTGTGTTCGCATCACTTTTCCTTCTAAGATTCTCTGACCACCTGAAAGTGTTAAACCAGCTGGAAATCAAATATGGATTATATTTATTTAAATTTTAAAATATGGACTATATTTAAACGGATTTTAATTGGAAGCAAACATACACACACACACACAGAGGCATGCATGCATGTAATCCAAAGTGCACAGTTGGTCTGGGGCTGATAGAAGAATGGAGATTGTGTCCAAATACTAAATGTCTCCTTCGGCAGATCATTGTTTTTACTGTATTGCTTTCGTTCCTTCCAAACATGAATCCTTGAATGAACAGATATGCACATTTTAATGCAGACTGATTTCCTTGAACCTCACATATATTTACATTTCACAAGCAGGAAGTCATCCGTCACAGAGCGAACCCACTCTTCTATAGATCTTTTGAAAAACAAAAAGAAAGCTTCATTACTTGTACTTCTGTCCCCAGGGACCTAGAGACGATATTTTGAAATCAACAAGTTCCCAGCAATGCTGACCTATGGTCCCAGCCTTTTCTGGAGAATGGGCTTATGTCCAGCTGCCAGAGAGCTTGTGTCTTATGTGTAGGGTCCAGTCTTATTGGGAACTTGATGGAAGTTCATTCTGGGGCAGGGGCCAGGCAGGAGTATGTCAGGTAAGGGCTGATAAGACAAATGAATCTGAACACAGGACGTGGGCAGAGAGCACGCAGTTCTCATGCACAAGATCAAGGTGGCCACACTTAGGCTGCTTGTCTGGACTTTCACCTGCATCCTGCAGAGTTACTTTGTTCTCCTGCAAATGCCGGTGAGGAGCAGACCATCAGAGCCCTGGGGCTGGACCTCTCTCAGGGCTGTGCTGGCCCAGTAGCATCCTGGGCAGTGGCCTTCTTGGTGTGTCTTCCTGCACAGTGTGTTTCTGTATGTAAAGCTTCCATCTTAGGTCAGAAGAGAAGCATCAGGCGGCAGAGTGCCTCCTCTTGGAGGATATGCCCAGGAGAAGTCCAGTACAGCCCTGGACTCAAAGGAGCTTTGGTTTACAGTGATGCCTTGTCTGGGCTTTCAGGGGAGGAGCTATCTAGGAGGGAGCCCGTTGGTGTGGGTGAGAGAGACAGAGACAGAGACTGAGACAGACTTTTTTGCTTACATTTAAACAATGTCGTAATTAAAGGGCCATGGGAACAGGGAGATCATTAACTTTCATTTTTTCTGAATAAAGTTGAATAAGAAATATGATTTCATAAATTTTTATATGCATAGAAAGGTAGAATTCCAAGTATGAGAATCTGTTTAATTTGGTTCCATTCTGGAAGCCAAGAAAAAAATGAAAAACAAAACAAAACTCCAAAAATACACTATTGCAGAAGCTTATACTACTACCTTCTATTTTTGTCTCATCTATCCATTTATCTGCTCGTCCATTTATTCAGCCAATCATTATCCATCCATCCATCCTTTTATTCATCAATCTGTTCTATCCATCCATCCACCCATCTCATTCATCCACCCAGCCCCTATCCATCCATCCATCCTTCCATCCATTCTCCTATCCATCCATCCATCCATCCATCCATCCACAAATTACCACAGACATGGTGGCTTAAAACAACAAATTTATTCTCTCACAATTCTGGAGGCCAGAAGTCCAAAATCAGTAGCAATGGGCCAAAATCGAGGTGTCCGCAGAAGGCTTCAGGGGAGAGATGTGTCTTACCTCTTTCAGCTTCTGGTGGCTGGCTGCCTGCACCTTGCCCCTCGGCAGCATCACTACAGTCGTGCAGGCCAGTGGCTTCCCGCCTCTCTTCTCTGTCCTCACATCATCTTCTGCTCTCTGTGTTTGAGTGTGAAGTCTCCCACCACCTCCTTTTAGAAGCATGCCCTTGCATTGAGGGACCACCAGAACAATCCACAACGTCATCTCCCACCTTACTCAATCTTATCTGAAAAGATCCTCCCCCCACTAAGGGGACATTCAGAGGTTCAAGGGATTTGGACATGGATATCTTTCATGTGTTCATTTTCCAACCTTTTATGGGAGTGACATCCTACAACTATATTCTATCTCCTGTTCTAAATTTCAAGTTCCTCTGGGGGCCACCCTGTGTATTTTTCTCTCTGGCTTCGATTTCTCTTCGGTACATAGTATGCTTCTTTGGACCTTGCAGGGGTTCAATCAGTTTTCAAGTATGGTTAACACTGTGGAATACTGCTGAAAGAACCTTAGCCTGATGGTAAAATTATTTGATGCTGTTTTTCCTGCCAGTTATTCAGAGTGCTGCAGGAAATACTTTGGTCAATCATCATAACAGCTAATTTCTTGAGTAATTAGTGTATGCCAGCCACTGTGCTGAGTGATTTATGAAAATGATTTTTGGGGAGAATTTTCCATAAACCTCACTGGGTGGAATTTGCTATTAACCCCATCTTACAGATGCAGAAAGTAAGGCTCAGAGCATAAGTAACAACCAGAAAGTGGCAGAGTCTGAATTCTGATTAGCCCATCCTGTTAGCCTGCCTCCATTCTGCTTGTGGTTTTTGTGATCACTAAAAACTAATCCGTTCATGTGAGGAGCCACACATGTGGATGATTGAGTACTGAGAGGCTTCCATTTGAGTTTTGGCTCAGAGCCTAGTGTATGGTTGGCGCTCAACACAACACACAAGGGTTGAGGCACCGACCTCCACCCTGCAGAGTAAAAATCACTTATAACCTTGACTCCCCCAAACATCACTGCTCATAGCCCACCATTGACTGGGAGGGAGCCTTACTGATAATGCACACAGTCGATGAGCACATATCGTGCATGTTATATGTATTACTGTATTCTTATAATAAAGTCAGATAGAGAAAATAAAATATTACTCAGGAAACCGTAAGAGGATACATTTTCAGGACAAGACTGTGTTTATCGAAAAAGATCCACATACAAGTTCAAACCCGTGTTTGACAAATGGGTAAATGAACATCCTGCTCTTTAATTTCTTCCACCATTATTTTCTGGCAGTGGTCAGGTTGGGACCTGAAAGGGGCTACAATGGAGATTTTAAAAAATGCCTTATTTTAAAATTTTTTAAATTTACTTTTATTACTTTTTATCTACTGATTAGTTTATAATTTATTATTACTTTTATTTACTTATTTATTTTATTTTTAAATACTTATCATTGAAGTGTAGTTGACGTACCGCATTCTCTTAGTTTCGGACACACAGCGTGGTGCTTGGCGCTCACCGTGATCACTGCTGTCACTGCCTGTCACCGCCTCTCACCAGACAGCATTGTTCCGGTCTCATTGACTGTCTTCCCCACGCTGTACTCTTCATCCCTGTGACATACTTATTTTATACCTGGAAGTTTGAACCTCTTAATCTCTTAATCCCTTAATCTCTTAAAATACAGATTTTAATTCCCAGACTGTCAGAAAGGGCAAGGGCAGTGATCTGATGTTGTGGAGTGTTAACTAGCATTCTAACACACCCTGGGGAGGAGAGGACTGATGTGTGGCCCCCAGGCCTGGGCATAGGGGTGGCCCTTTGGAGAAATTATGAAGAATGAGGAAGAAGCATGTGAAATGAAGGCAAAAATATTTTTTGCTCTCAAAAGGAGAATGATGGGTCCGGTGGATGTGTGCACTAGTGAGTTTGACTCTGATGCCAGACCGTGAGCAGGAGTGAGCTGCAGAGTCTCCTGGGGGTGCCAGCACAGGAAGGGGGTGGTCACTGGGGTCTGCCCTGCACTTGTCCGGGAGTGAGACTAAAGGCTCAGAATATACATCTATCATTTTTGTCATTTATTCAAGAAACACCTGCTTCTAGGAAGGAATGAGGGGAGCATCCAGCAGCCTGTGGCCGTGTCTTCTTCACCTCTGCTATCAGACACTGGTTATTTACTTATTTATACACACACACACACACATACATACATACGCTGGTTTTAAGGGTTATTTTTGTACAGAAAGACCGCCCAAGACTTCCTGCCACTTCCAGAGACTGTGTAAGACTCTGCAAAGGTAGAAGATCCTTGAACTTAAAAGTAAACAAACTGCTGACATCCATTGGAAAAGAGACTCGAGTGTGTATTGTCAGAGCAGATAGAACAACAGGAGCCAAGGTAAAAAATATATTTGAAAGAGCAGAAAGAATATGAGCGTCCGTCTCTTTGAAGGAAAGCGTGGAAGGAGATTTGGGTACACATTTGAAAAGACAGGCCGTCACAGAGCTTTTAGCTCCTACTGCCATTATGTTCTTTTGTGCATGTGAGACACAGTAAGTTCTCGTGTTTATGAAGGCATCACAGAGCAGGCTTACTAAGTTAAGAGGAGGACAGTCAGGTTTCAGGTTTCATCAGCGTCCTTGCGTGTGTTTATTATGTTCCTCGTGGGGAAAGCCGTCCTGACAGGTGGAGGATGCTGTAGCTAGCAAGGTATTTGACACACTCTTTTAAGACAATGTGGCAGTGAGTGATTTTGACTTGATCTCGCCGGTTCCCCCACCTGCTCCCATTCCCTGTTCCCCGGGTGCCTCTCTTCAGGCAGGTGACACAGGGCAGCTACCGCTTCTCGCTGCAGCAGAAGGCAGGCAGCAGAAGAGCCACATGCCTGACTTTTGGCTCCGAGAGCCGATGTCCAGCAACAAAAGGCCAAAGATTTGGGAGAACAGATATTGACAGGCACGTTTGCTTGCTCCCTCTCTCCTTCCTTACCATGGTAAATATTTTTCGTGGGGAGCAAGGGGAGGGAAACGTACAGTGAGCTTAGATGCTTCAATGCTTCTGAGATGCTCAGTCACTTTACTTCAGTGGTAGAGGAGACAATGATATTTTCCCAGATGTGCTGGAGAGTCCCCAAGGAGGAGCACCTGCCCTGAATCTTGTGGGGAGATGCAGAGGAAATGCCTGTGCATGAAGACCAGGCAGGGTGCTCCCAAGAAGTTTTGGGAGCCATAGAATGTTTTCCTGGTCAGTCGGGGCGTGGTGCAGACATGGCTGTGTGGGTGGGGAGGTGGCACAGGTGACCTCCGGAGGCCCTGAGGTCAAGACCATGGAGATGTAGCCGTGGTCCTCATGGAATGACTCCAGGAGACCAGATGCCGTGTGGACACATGACGAAGTCTTTAGCAGAAATGAACCCTTCTGGTGGCTATGGCCACTTTGACCCTCCCAGACCTTAGACATGATCCCTGGAACCATGGGGCTTGGTGGATCTGGGCACTCCCTGGTGGCAGATGGTGGGGGAGGGAGGTCAACCTTGAGCACAGCCTGTGGGGTCCAGTCCCAGGGCTCCGAGCCAGTCCTTCCTGGGTGAGTGTCTGCATCTCAGGCTGGCTGGGAAAGCAAGCAGAATACTGGTGCCTGCCGTAGACAGGCAGGTGCACAGTACTGCTGTCCCGACATGGGGGCCATCTAACAGATGGGGTGGGTGGCAGGCGTGCAGCACACTGACCCCAGGGCCACCGCAGATGCCAGCCGGGGAAGTGCAGCAGTCAGGAGCTCGGGAGCAACGTTGTAGGAGGAGGCTTGGGTGCCTAGGAAGACAAGCTTAACATGGGGTGGCGGGATGGATGGGTATTTTAAGGATTTTTGTGAGAACACAGTCTTTTTCCTAAGTGCCTTTTCTGAGAACTGTTTCTTAGATCACAGTACAGGGCGGGGGAATGGGTGGGGGGAAGCTGTGTTTATCCTGAGAAGTGGTTTGCACTTTCTCCTGTGAACACCGTGAATTTTCTAAGTGAATTTCTAAGTGTCTGTCTTTGCTGTAGCTCCTAGGACTCTCTGAGCCAGATTTGCTCTGTGTATGTGTAGGAACTTAAGACAGGCCTCTTTGCATCAGCTCTATCCTTGGCTTTGTCTTCTTTTCCTGCTCCTGTCTGCCTCCGTGCCTGCGTATTCTATCCCACAGCATTGCTTTTTTGAAAGCTACTTCAGATTAATTTTGAGATGAGGGAGAGGTAAAAATAGTCTCACCATCCAAGGACAACTGTTTTCCATTTTGATGTGTCTCATTCTTACTGTTTTCTGTGGATTTTTAATTTTTAAAAAATTTCTATTTATTTTTAAAGATTTTATTTACTTCAGAGAGAGAGAGAGAGAGAGAAAGCGCAAGCACTGCAGGAGGGAGGGGAGAGGGAAAAGCAGACTCCCTGCTGAGCAGGGAGCCCAATACAGGACTTGATCCCAGGACCCTGATACCATGACCTGAGCTGAAGGCAGACGCTCAACCACTGAGCTACCCAGGCACCCTTATGTGGATTTTTAAAATCATGTGTTCATACTGTGGGTGGTACACATAATTTGGGTTTTGGACTTTTTGAATTCTTATTTTTTTGTTGTTCTAATGTTTATATAATACATTCTCATATTTTAAAAACCTACCACAAATGTATTTTTAATGTCTGTATCATAGGTTGAAGGTTTTAGCTCTTGTTGGACATTTCCATAATTTCTAGTTTTCCACTATTATAAGGAAATCATTACCTTTGTGCATAGTTTGCTTTGAGTTACTTTCTTAGATTGATTCACAGTCATTTCATTACTGGGCCAGAGAGTATGGGTAGACCTTTTGTTGCCATGCTCTTTCCCAGAAGGGCTGTGCCTTTTCACATAGGTGTGAGCAACATGCGAGAGCATTGGTTTCTTTGAACATTGATGGTCTTCATGATGGCAGGTGGCGGTGTCCCTGGTACCCCACAACCGAAATTGCTGAGCACCTCAGTGTCCCTGGACACTATTCTCAATGTGTCATGGAGAAAGTCACTGCTCTTTGAGGCTGTGGCTCCTAATGCCCCAAGCTCTGTGTTTTCCTCCAAAGTGTGGTCTAGTGCCCAGAGGGGCTTTGCCTTATGGAGGCTGAAGGGTTGGAGGGAGTGAAATGACAAAGTCCATGGCCACAGTAGGAGATCCAGGATTGTTTATGGCAGGCACTCCCTAGGCTGCAAGTGAGGAGCCCCTCAGTCAGCAGGTGATGTGAGATGGAGAGACCATGGCTTTAGGCCTGGGGGGTTAAAGAAAGATGTGTTTAAGAATGGGGCTGAGAGGATGCTATTATTTGGTGGGAAAGAGACGGTCCCTTCTAGGACATGCTGTTTGGGAATCCCCATGACTGAAGGGCATCAGAGCAACAGGTAGATGTTCTAGTTTGCAATTTGTGGTTCTGTGATGGGATGGCATTTGAGAGACCCCCTGCTGCCCACATCATTAAATATTCCAGTTCAGCCTGCACTCTGCCTAGTTCCGAGTTTGTATGTCCAGGGAATGCCATGGTTCTGGGCACAGAGGGCCGTGGTTTATCTAACAGCGAGATGGGTTCCAAGGGCGCAGAAATGGGTATGAAATCCACTCTGGCCTCACGAGATTACAGTGCAGTGTGGGAAATGGTCATAACTGTCTCTGACGAGCCGTGTGATCCAGGGCTGGGGACATTCTTGGATGAGATGGAGGGAGGGAGGATGACATCCTTGATCTCCCCTGAAGAACTCTTTGGAAATCTCTTTCCTGTGCACTGGGCTCGTTTGGTGCTGGCCAGGATTCCTGGTCGCTGCCAGTGGGTCCGTCCTGTGCAGAGCGGTTTGCTGGGCCATGTGTGCCCACCCGCTGAGCGCCGTGGGGCCTCAGCCTGCCCGGGGCACTGCCACAGCTGCCAGGACCTCCCACCCACAGTCTTCTCCCACGCCGGCCCTCTCTTCCGTACTGTGATGACCTCGGGGCGATGTGCCCAGCACCTGCCTTCGCCCCTGCCCTCCTTCTGGCACCCGGGGTCCCAGGGGCTGTGTGCTGCCACTTCCCCAGGGTTCCCTGCTAAATAAGCAGACACCTGGCCCTGAGCCCGCCCTGGAACTCTGCACCCAGAGATGCCTGCCCGTCTGCTTAATAGGACTTGAGTCTCTTCAGCGCAGGAACACATGTCAGGAGGGATCTGGAATCGGTGAATATTCCAGTCTTTGGTATCCAGAGAGATTCTCATCGTGTTAAAATTGATGTGTGACACTATTGACCTTGCAGAAGTCATGCTGGAGCATCTCACCTTTGTTATCTTTGTCTTCCCAGGAGGACCCCTCCTGGGTGTTTCTGACATTCCTTGCCATGGTGTTGGTAAGGAAGTGCTCAACTAACGACTCATTTGATTTTGGTTTTTCTAGGCAATCCCTCTGCCTTCTAGGATTTGCAAGTATTCCTTGTGTTCCTTGGACCAGGAGGCCCAAAGAGGAGGAACATTCTGTTTTAACATCCCAAAGGCCTCTAGATTACTGTCCTCAGGCAGCATTTAACAGACGCTATAAAGGAAGAAGTCAAAGCAGGTCTTCAGCTGGGATACAGAGCAAAGTGTAATACCGTCTCCAGGAAGCTATGGATTCAGTGGAAATGCTCCACCTGAGTTTTTTTGTTTAAAGAAACACTTTGTAGAGATGCCTGAGTGGCTCAGTGGTTGAGCTTCTGCCTCTGGCTCAGGCAGGGCATGATCCCAGAGTTCTGGCATTCAGTCCCACATCGGGCTCCCCGCAGGGAGCCTGCTTCTCCCACTGCCTGTATCTCTGCCTCTCTGTGTCTCTCATGAATAAATAAATAACATCTTTTAAAAAAGAAAAAGAAAAAAAATAAAAAAGAAAAAAATAAAAAAGAAAAAGAAATACTTTGTAGTGATAAATAATTGGGCATATTTTGGTTGCAGGCATGAAACAAAAATGTGAGGTGGCCTAAGGGGTACATTAGTGAGGACAGGGCAGCTCAAGTGCAGTAATGAGCAAGATTCCGTGTCTTAGTGGCTTAATCTGGGAAATATTTCTTATCCACTGCGAGTCTAATTGACCTGCTTTCATCTTGTTGTTATGCCTTTTGGAGCACCCGGTCCCCAAGGTTGTCGCAGTAAGGGAAGAGAGGGCTAGGATATCATGTGGGATTCACTTAAAGTGCAGGGTTGGAACTGCCTTCACTACTTACGCTGACATCCCATTGATCAGCATTTAGAAACAGCCTTGTTCTAACTGCAGGGAGGACTGGACAATGTAAAGCAGCACATACACATTTGGTAAACCCTCACAGTCTTTGCCAGGAGGGAGAGGAAACATGTTGGTTCATGTACCTGAAATTCTATGGGCAGATGGCATCAGGCAAGGCTTGATCCAGGTGCTTAGGTGATGCCAAAAGGACCTAGAGTCTCTCTGCTCCTCTTTATCTGTATTTTTTTAAAAAAGAGATTTTATTTATTTATTCACGAGAGACAGAGAGAGAGGCAGAGACATAGGCAGAGGGAGAAGGAGGATCCATGCAGGGAGCCTGATGCAGGACTCAATCCCAGGACCCCAGGATCATGACCTGAGCCAAAGGCAGATACTCAACCACTGAGCCACCCATGTGTCCCCTCTTTAACTGTATTGCTTCTATAATTAGAGACACTGACCCTCACTTAGGCAAGATGTTTCCCAGCTCAGAATTATATCTCCTTTCTTGAGATTCACTGAAAAGAAAGCATTCCTGATAATAGTTCCATCGAAGTTCTGGACCTGCTCTGGATAGGCCACATTGCTCCATGAGCTTCCCTGAACCAGTGGCTATGCCCAGGAGGACGAGGCTGTGTCCCATAAGCATGTGCCCCATGCTTCAGGAAGAAGCAGTGAGCTCCCCCTTTGGAGCCTGGAGAAGGAATCCACCCAGATCACCTGTTTGGAAAAGAAGAGAGCATGATGCATACCATTCAGAATACTATTACCCAAAAGGGGTCATGGATGCTGGACGTTCGCCATAAGAGCAATATTCCACTCTTAGAGTTGTGGTCATTTTAAACCTGTTATGAAAATGTTCACGTGTTCTCCAATATTTAACCTTGAAGGGAATTTTGTATTCCTGCTCAGGTGACATCTCTCAGTATAGAATTGTACCCTCTCAGAGAAGTGATTCTATCCTTCTAGTGTTTAAATGTAATGTACGCTTTTGTCTCCAATGGTTGTAATTTTTCAGAGTCCTTAATTAGATGTAAAATCTATGCACAATGGAAATTACTGCTGTGGTTAAATATTTGCATTATGTGCTGTTAAAAGCAAGCATCAAAACACGCAATTGCTTGTTTTACAAGCATTCAATATTTTGAAATGTGAGGTCCCTGAAAGCCCTGGGAATTCTTTTGGAAGGGAGAGAGAACTGCTCAGATCATGTAATTTACATTTTTGGGAGAGGCATGTCCGCATGGGGAGGGGAATGGTGGTTTTGATGCACAGTCATGTAAAGTGCAGCTCAGCCGGGTCCCTGTCCCACAAAGTGAGCCTTCTCCTCAATTTCTGGAGCTCCAGTTTCACGTTAGGGAGTCACATAGTACAAAGAAGTGTAACCTGGAAATGATGCAGAGAAACGATTTCCAAGGTGCTCTGGATTATAGATTAATATTTTACATTTTGGAGAAGGGTTCTAAGGTGTATTTGGGTCAAATGTCTCATTTATACTCTTTTACAGTGATTTTCCCAGGAATTGTTTTGGATGCAGTAAAGAGACTTTTGATAAAGGACATTATTACTGTTCTTTTACAATTTAAATTTAAAAGTAGGCCTCGTGAATCTAAAGGATGAAAAACAAAGAGCTAGGGCACATTATGCCTTCAACAGATAGAGAAGATGACTGGCCATCCCTTTCTTTGTGTGCTTTTGGTCAGGGGTGTGGCTTTTGGTGGACGGGTGTCAGGTAGTACACCTGTGGCCTGCAAAGATGTCTCACATGGCTGCCACGACAGATGTGTCGGTATTTTGAAATCAGGAGACTTTCATAGATGTGTGGATCTTCCTGCTTCCATCAGTGGATAAGCAGCACTGATATATCTGCGTGGTGACAGGTGGCTCCAGCTAAGCAAGCAGCGGCTACAGCCACCAGACGGTGGGGCCCACTCCTGTACCGTTGTTGAGAGCTGGAACTGCCGTGTCATGGAGCAGAGAACTACGTGTCCGTGCCATGTGTCCATCCGATGGGGAGATGAAATGCGGAGTGCAGTGTCCATGTCCCTTGAGTGTGATGACATTCCCTCACTTATGGGATCTCCCTGTGCCCTGGCAGCAGGGGGAGTGTGTACAGGTCCTTCTGTGCGAGAGTTACCTTGAATTTCAGGAATTGCTTGGTTTTACGTGATGTGTTGTTTTTTTTTATGTTGTTTGTTGGAGTGATGACCCAGAAATGGGATGTGCGTGTGGAGGAGTGTGAGACAGAGACCTCCTGAGATGAGATGAATTTACTGGGGGCATTGGAGAGGTCATGAGTTTACAGATCCTTTGACTTCTATGTGCATTCACTCTTAAATGTAAATAAAAGTGTTTGAGTATAGTCGACACACACAATGATCTGTTTAAAGTGTACTATTCATGGGGCGCCTGGGTGGCTCAGTGGTTGAGTGTCTGCCTTTGACTCAGGTCATGATCCCAGGGTCCTGGGATCAAGTCCCGCATCAGGCTCCTCATAGGGAGCCTGCTTCTCCCTCTGCCTATGTCTCTGTCTCTGTGTCTCTCATGAATAAAGAAAATCCAAAAAAAAAAAAAAAAAAAGGTGTACTATTCACTCCTCAATTTGATCTCTCTAGATTTATGGTTTAGAGACATCTTTGTCTATTTGCATCTGGTGCTTGCTCTCTCACCTTTGATTTCACGAGAGAATGGACTCCTTCATCTACTCTCTCACTGTGATTCCCTCAGGTGTTCAAACCTCCACGGTCCCATAAGTACAACTAGACAATTCTTTTTTCAAGACAGCAAAACACTCCCACCCCATAGCTCATTAAGAGGTGCGTTTACAAGAAGGGAATTGCTTTTTGTTAAAAAAAAACTTATGAAATGGGATGCAATGATGTTGTTTGGCTTGTGCGACAATCATCACTACAATAATGCCAACTTGACATTTCTGAATGCTGAGAATCTTACAGTCTGAAGAAGCAAAAAAGTTTATGTTCGGTGTGTACCTACATGTATTTTTCCTGTAAGAAGGTTTAGTGAGATAATGGGCACATTATTTTCAAGATTGGACTCTATTACATTAGGATCCAATGTAATAGTATCCTCTCTCAGAGAGGCATGGAACGGAAATCCGGAGTTCAGGAGAAAGAAGAACAATGGTGCATTTCTGATTGTTAATGGAGACTTTTTCATGGATTTTATAAATGGATGGTAGTGGGTGTCAAGTCATTCTGTTATTTATATTCCAATGGATATATTTAAGAGAATGATGTAGCAGTTTAATTTTAAATGTCAAGATTTACAATACACTAGAAACTTTATCCTTAGCAACTGTTGAAAGTCTGATGAGAAACAATAGGTATCAATTTTCAAATGTGCGGGTGGGTACATGGTTTTAAAAGGTTTCTCTTAGGAATTTCAGGAGAAAGGCTCTTGGGAGAGCCTTGTCTTTAGAACAGGACTCTCAGGCTGGGCTCCACATGCAAGTCAACTGTCCACATCTTGCTGCCCAAGCTACCTGTAGACCAGGGGCATCAGAGTAGCCAGAGATCAGACTGGGATCAGACTGGGTGCTGGCAGTTTTGAAAGGGCCTCCAGGTGATTCTGATGTGAAGTCAAGACTGAGCGCCATGAGGCAAAGCCATCAAAGAAAGGCATCTGTATGTGTGGGCAAGAGGTACAGCAATGATTCTGAATCTGAGCTGCACATTAGAATCATGTGGGAAGGTATTTTTGGAGAGTTATGTGTGTTGTGTTAATTGAGGTAAATTTGCATAGAATACAATTCAGCTTTTTACAATACAGTTCTATGAATTTTGGCAAATGCATATAGTCTTGTAATCATCAGGATGTAGAACATTTCCATCACCCTCAAAAGTTTCCTTTTATCCTTCATAGCTGGCCCCTCCTGCCCTCATCTCCTGGCAGCCACTGATCTATAGTTGTGCTTCTTCCAGAATGTTACATAAGTGGTGTCATACACCATTTTGAGTTAGGCTTCCTTCACTCAGCATGATGCATTTGATATTCTTCCAGGTTGTGGGATATTTCAGGAGGTCCCTTTCCTTCGTGACTGAGGATACTATAGTATGGCAAACCAGAGTTTGTTTTTCCCTTTGCCAGGTGAAAGACACCAAAGTTGCTAATAGTTTTGGCTGTTATGAACAAATCCACTCTAAGTATCTGTGTACATGTTTTGGTGTGAATATATGTTTCCATTTCTTTGTAGATGAATACCTGGGGATGAGATGGCTGGGTTATATGCTGAGTGCATGTCTAACATAGAAGAAACTCTCAAACGGTTTTGCAGGATGGTTGAACCATTTGGCATTTGTGCCAGTGATGTATAATGTTCCAGCTGTTCCACACCCTTGCCAACACTTGATATTTTCACGCTGTAATTTTATTCTAGTTATTCTAATATGTGTGTAATGATATCTTATGGTTGTTTTCATTTGCATTTCCTTCATTACTAATGATGCTGAACAAGTTTTAGTGGCTTATTTGCCATCTGTATATCTTTTTTGGTAATCTTTCTTTTCAAATCCTTTGCTGTTTTAAAATGGGCAGCAAATGTGGGTTGTCTTATTCTGTTTTGAAGATTATTTGTGTGGCTTGGATACACATCTCTTATCATGTAATGTGATTTGAAAATAGTTTTTCCTCAGTCTGCCGCATGCTGTTTCTTCCTTTTAACAGGTCTTCGGCAGGGCAGAAAAAATATTTTGATGAAGTCCAGTTTCTCTTTGTATTTTATGGAATGGCTTTTGTTCTTATATCTTGAAATATTTGTCAAGCAAAAGGTCAGAAAGCATGTTCTTCTAGAAATGTAATTGGTTTGGGTTTTACATTGAGGTCTGTGACCCACTTTGCAGTCAGTTTTTGTGTGTCATGCCATGCATGGGTCCAGTGTCAATTTATTTGCTTATGAATGTCCTATTGTTCCAGATAATGTGTTGTCAAGACTGTTATTTCTTAAATTGGCTTTCTGTTTTTCTGAAGATCATTTGACTGTAAGTGGAAGGCATATTCTGGACTCTCCGTTTTGTTCCCCTGGTCCATGTGTCTATTCCTCCACTTATACCACCTTGTCTTGATGACTGTTCTTTATAATGGATCATAAAGTCAGGTAATGTGAATCCTCCAATTCTCTTCCTTTTCAGAAATGTTTCAGCTGTTCTGATTTCTTTGATTTGCAATATGCATTTTGGAACTAACTTGTCATTTTCTTTAAAAAAAAAAAGTCCTACTGGGACTTAATTTTAATTTTTTTTAAGTTAAAGATTTTACTTATTTGTTTGAGACAGAGAGAGTGAGGGAGAGGGAGAAGCAGACTCCCTCCTGAGCAGGGAGCCTGATGCAGGACTCTATCACAGGACCCTGGGACCATGATCTGAGCAGAAAGCAGACACTTAGCCACCCAGGTGCCACTGGGATTTTGATTGGGATTGCACTGAATCAGCAGAAAATATACCTTTGTAATAATGAGAACTGCCATCTTAACAATAATGAGCCCTCTGATCTATGAACATGGTACATCTGGCAGTCTATTAAGATTTTCTTCGTTTTTTATCATCACTGTGCTATCATTTTTAGCATACAGATGCTACACGTAACTTTTAGATTTATACCAAAGTGTTCTATGTTTTTAGGGTGCTATTGTGAATATTCTTTTTAAGATTTGAATATACAATCTTTATTACAATTATATGGGAAAACAATCAGTTTTGTATTTTGGCCTTGTATCCTAAACTCATTAGTCTTAGTAGCTGTTTTTTTGTTTTTTTTTTTTTGTAGACTCTTGGGGATATTTTACATAGTCAGTTGTGCCATTTGTGAGTATAGTTTTATGGTTTCCTTTTCCATTTGTTGACCTTTTCCCTTTGGACTGGCCAGAACCCTGAGGATGATGCTAAGAGTGACGATAATTCCTATCCCTGCCCTATTGCCAATCTTACACCATTAACTATGACATTGTAGGTTTCTTGTGGGTGCTTTTTATGAAAATGAGGAAATTCTGCTCTATTCTTCAGTGTTGAGAGGTTTTATCATAAATGGATACTGAACTTTGTCCAAATGTTTATTGTGTCAATGCCACAATCACATGATTTTTCTTGGTTAGCCTCTTGACTTTGTAGATTATGTCAATTTTCAGATACTGAATCACCTGTATTCCTGCACCAACCCAACTTGGTTATGGTACATTTCTTTTTATTGCTGTATTGGGTTTTCTAATATTTTGTTGATGGTTTGTGCATCTATGCTCTTTTCTATAGTTTTATTTATTTTTTAATATATTGCCTTTGACTAGTTTTGGTATCAGAGTCATGCTGGTGTCATAGAATGAAGTGTGGAGTGTTCCCTCCCATTCTGTTTTCTGGTAGAGAACATAAATTCAATGTTAGCACTTCTTTACATGTTCAGTTTATATTGTCTGGCAAAATCACCTGGTCTGAAGTTATTTTTTTTTAGAAGCTTTTAAATTGCAAATTTTGTTTAATAGTTTTAGGAATCTTCACATTATGTATTTTATATGGAGTGAGTTTTGGTAGTTTATGATTTTTTGATGACTTAATCCATTGTATCTAAATTGTCAGATATATGGAAGTAATGTTCATATTATCGCTTTATCCACTTTTTCATGACTGTGAGATCTGTAGTGATGTACCCTATTTCATTCCTGCAATTAATGGTATTTTTTTTCTCTTTGTTCTTGGTCAGTTTGGGTAGAGGTTTATGAATTTTACGTGTCTTTTCAAAGAACCAGCTTTCACTTTTCATTTATTTTTTTCTTTTTCATTTTAATTGATTTTTACTCTGATTTTTATTATTTTGTTTTGTGGCTTTAGTTTTAATTTTTTCTTTTTTTAAAAATCTAGTTACTTCACATGGAAGCTTAGATCATTTTTTGAGACATTTCTTCTTTTTCTGATAAAAGCACCTAATGCTATACATTTTCCTCTCGGCGCTGTTTTAGCTCTGTCCCTCAAACTTTTATAGTATACTTTTATTTTCATGTAATTTACAGTTGTTTCTCCTAATTTCTCTTAATTTCTTTTGTAACTTCCTTTTTGACCCATACGTTAGATATTTATTGTTTACTTTTGAAATATTTGAGGATTTTCCAGATGTCTTTCTGATACTGATTTCTAAGGGTTTTTTCCTTAAGAATTTATTTATTTGAGAGAGAAAGAGAGAGAGCAGAGTGAGAGAGAGCACAAGCAGGGGGAGCAGCAGAGGGAGAGGGAGAGGGGGGGAAGCAGGCTCCCTGCTGAGCAGAGAGGCTTGATCCTGGGATCATGACCTGAGCTGAAGGCAGATGCTAACCAACTGAGCCACCAGGTGCCCTTGATTTCTAGTTTAATCCCAGTTTGGTCAGAGAATACATATTGTAAGATGTCATTCATTTATATGTGTGAGTATTTTTTATGTTCCAAAGTAAGCTCTATCTTGCTAGCTGCTCCTTGAGTTCTTGAAAGGAATATTATATTGTTTCTGTTGGGTGGAGTGCCCTGTAGCTATCAGTTAGGTTACTTGGTTGATAGTGTTGTCCAAATATTCTATATTCTTACTAGTTTTCTCTTCCTTTCGTAATTAAGAGAGGAGTGTTGACCTCTCCAAATATAGGTAGGGATTTTTCTGTTTCTCTATTAGTTCTGGGAGTTTTTGCTTTAAGTATTTTTAAAGTTCCTTTGTTAAGTGCATACACATTTAGGATTATCACCTGTATATCACCAATATATTCAACTATTTGTAGGTGAATTGGTCCCTTTACAAATATATAATACTTCTTCCTGCCACCTCATATTATGGCTTATTTGGAAGTCTATTTTCCAGTTCATCTTAATATACATACTTCAGGTTTTTTTTGTTAATGTTTGCATGGTATATTTTCCCCATATGACTGGGGGTTGCTTTTATATCCACCACAGCAATCTATGGTTTTTAGTTGTTGTGTTTAGACAATTTATATGTCATAAAATTATGTAATTTTGTGTATATTTGGGTTAAAATCTGCCATCTCTTTACTTTAGTTTAGTTAGGTTATTCTGTCTGTTTTTTGTGCTCCCTGCCTTGCCTACTTTTTAGTTAATAGAATATTGTTTACAATTGTATTTTATCTTGACTGTTGGATTATTATTTATACTTTAAAAAAATCATGGCAGTAGCTGCCCGAGGGTTTTCAATACAGACCTCTACTTTATCACAATCTAATTTCCAAGTGACATTATACCACTTAACATGCAGTGTGAAAACCTTGCAACAGTAAATTTCCAATTTCTCTCTCTTACTCTTAGTTTTATGAAGGCCATTTATTTTTATTTTTAGATATGGTATAAACCTACACTATATTGTTACTATTTTTGTATTATACAGTCAATTATCTTTTAGAGCAATTGAAAATAAGAAAAATTGGATTTTATATCTACTTTCATTTTAACCATTACAAGGAGTCTTCATTTCTTTGTGTAGATCCTCATCCCTGCCTGATATCTTCTTTCTGTCTGAAGATCTGCCTTTGCCCTCCCTAATCTCAGAAGTCTCGTGGCAATGTATTCCTCCTTAGCTTTTACTTTTCTGGGATATTTTTATTTCTGAAAATATTTTATCTATTTAAAAATGCTGCTTTATTGTTGCCTGGCTTCTCTAGCTTCTGACAGAAAGCCCACCAGAATCCTCATCTTTGTTTTTCTGCATGTAATGTGTCTTTTTCTTTGGCTGTCCTAAAGATTTTCTCTTTATTTTTCTTTTTTGGTTATTCAGAGGTGATGTGTCAATATGTGCTTTTGCTAATTTATTTATCCCATTTGAGATTCTTTGAGCTTCCTGGTCTGTAGAAGCTGATGTCTTTCATTATTTTTGGAAAATCGGCACTCATTTCTCCTTCCAGATATTCCTCTTCCTGTTTTTCACCCTCTCTTCCTCTTGGAATTCCAGTTCAGGCATGGCAGACTTCTGCACCGTTCTGTGGTCCTGGATGCTCTGCGTATCTTTCTTTATTTTTTCCCTGTAGTGTGTCACTTTCAGTAAATTTTTTAAAGATTTTATTCATTTACTCATGAGAGACACACGAAGAGAGGCAGAGACATAGGCAGAGGGAGAGGCAGGCTCCCTGTGGGGAGCCCAGTGTGGGACTCGATCCCAGGACCCCGGGGATCCTGAACCAAAGGCAGATGCTCAACCACTGAGCCACCCAGGCAGACCCTTTCGGGTCTTGTCTTGTTGAAGAACATTTACTTCTTGACATTTATGTCCTAGTGAACTATTTTATGTATCTCCTAGGGTCTAACCTGGAAGACAGAAAGCATATGAATCACTTTCCAGAAGGGGACTTTAGTACAAGAAGTGAAGAGAGGCTGACAATTGATGCAGGGAAGGGATGGAGCCAGAGATTCCCTGCAGCAGGAGTCTGGCCATCTCCAGGTGAGGGGACAAAGGGAAGAGGTGGTACTCCCACAGTCTGGTTTCCTGGACAAGTGTTTGCTGCCGGGGATGCCAAGAAAAAAGATACAGCTGATTTTTAAGAAGCCCCTCCATACATAGCATATGGGGGTAGAAGCCCTGGGCCCTCTTCCTTTGCTAGTGGCTTTCTTTGCTCTCACTGAGTATAAGACCCACTGACCTGGGAACCTGGGGATGCAGCCTGCAGAGGTCAGTGTACCTGTGGTGCAGAATAGGACAGGGACTGTTAAGAAATGCTCGGAGGTGGCAACTATCCATTTCCCAGAGATCTCTAGTGTAACCACGTAATTAGACAAAGCTTAATTTTATTGCCTACCGCAGTAAGGAAAAGCGCCTGTGGTGACTCTCAGTAGTATACCAGGAAAGGGAGGTCAGGAATGGATGTTTAGGATTTTGAGGTCTGAGCCCAGCTGATTGAAGATGAGCCGTTCAGTGTGGGCATCGGTACACATCAAAGTGAAGAGAATGTGCATGCAGTTATTTTATGAGTGAGCTTTGCATCCAGGTGAGCCATCTGTTGTTCTGAAAGGGGGCTCTTTGCCCAGATGAGCAATATCTTGTTTACATAAATCAGTTTTCAGGAAATTTCCTGAAGCAAACAGTGAAGTTATTTATCATTTCAGTCTTAACTTCCTGAGTGGGAATTTCCTGGCATAGAACGTGAAGTCATTTTGATATAGATGCTCTTGGTTTTGAGTCTTGTTGGTTAAACTTTGTGGCTACAGACAGCCTCAGTTCCTAGCGCACAGTTGACAGAAACTGACCTCATTCTATAACATGGATAACAGCTTCCCAATTCCAGGGTTGGGGATAAATGTGGACAGCCCCTCGTGCGCGTTCTCAGCACATGATTAATATGAAGCCGTTAGAATAACTTACCCTGGCATGCTTGGAGGAGGAACAGTTACCTCTGTGCCTATTTACAGACACCCAGGAGTCAGCTTTCTGAAACACATCGATATCACTGCTTAACAGCTGTGTAAGGAGGCTGCAGGATGACACTTTGGGAGATAGCTGTGTGTGCATGCATGCCTATGTGTATGTGTGTGTGCCTATGCACGTGTGTGTCGTTAACAGGTGGTGGTAGGCTGCTGTTCTTGAATCGCTGTGCCTGGTGTTTGACCTATGTCTATTTGCAGGCTGACTGTAGGAGGCGGATGAAGGAGGCCCTCTGTGACCTTATTTGTCTTGAGCATTTAAGGATGTTTCTCAGCCGAGCAAATAGGAATGGATGCCTCCCTCTGCGAGCAAGTGCCTTGGAGCATCAGCTGTTGATGAGCTGGATGTGCAGTTCTGACGTGTGTACCAGAAATGGCTGGGATTGGGGAAAGAGCACAGACATCTCTGTGTACTTCATCCCATCGTCATGTGGTTCTCCAGAGGTGTTTGTGTCTCAGCCGTGGCTAATATTCTTTATTCCATCTGAGCTCTGGAATGATGGCATGAGTTTGTGTTCCTTTCCTGATGGGCATAGAAGGAGGTTGTTTCTTCATAAAGCTATGCCCCCTCCTGGAGTCAGGGTGGGATTAACTATCATCGTGGTGGGCGACAACTGTGTTTGCACATTCAGCTTCCATCCTGCATCTTTCTGTAGCATCTTTGTTTCCTTCTGGGAACCATCCCCTTGTCCGTATCAATCCGTATAGTGAGTGTAGGCTGAGCCCACCTCAATTCCAGAGGTGGGTATGTGGACCAGCAGTCACTGCAGTCCACCTCTTGGCTCAGTGACTGGGTCGAGGGTTGGTCCCTGATCCCATTCTAGTGAGAGAGAGGCAGGCTCATGACCTTTGGTGGAAACCACCAAAAAGATAAAGTCACATTTTGTGGGGTGAATAGTAGTAAGAATGACGTGTGCTGGGGTAGCCACCTCACAGAACACAGGAATGCAGCCTACACAGAGACAGGGAGAAGGCAAGCATAGTAGTGTCATTTGAGGCTTGATCCAGCCATGCCTAAAACTGTAACCTTCAGTGACATGAGCCAATAAAGCTTTTTTTTTTTTTAATCTGATTTTATCTATGTTTTTCTCATTCTCTGTTGAAAGAATACTGACTGATGTGCTTGTCAAAGGAGTAGAGCGATAGCCATGGAAATAGTCATGAGAAGCAATAGCCAAGCACACAGCCCCGAGCTAGCATCTCCACTGAATCTCCAAACAAGTCTCTCAGCAGAGACCTCTTGCTCAGTTGGCACCTATAATGTCTTGGCTCTTTCTCTGGGCTTTGTGAGCATCACTAAAACACTGGAAGTCCTGTTGTAAAAGGTAGAATTTAGTGATGGGGATGTAAACAGCTGAGTTTAAATCAGCGAATAGCTCTGTTTGAGATGGAATGAACATACTGCCTGCCCTTTAGTCATTAGATTTCACACACAGCATCATGGAACCCACTTGGTTCATTTGCTTGTGCTTTTACTTATTCGTCTACTTTCTGGAGCTCCATGGTGGGCCATCTGAGGCCAGGGGCTGTGTGTTGGGTCCCTCAGGGCTGAGAACATAGCCTGAGAATGCCTTCACGGCTCTCATAAATAATAGGTGAAGGAGTGAGTGAATACGGCAATGTTGATTAATTTGGAAATCTCCAGGTCAGAGTTAACAAAATGGCAGCTGGCAGGTCGAACATCGCCTCTGGACATGTGTTTGATCGATAGAATCTTGCTGTTGTTTTCTTAATTGAATTGTCAACATCAAATCACAAGAATTAACATGAATTTGGATTTCCAGTGTCTCTTGAAGGTTGGCAGCCCTGGCAGGGCTGGAGTCCCTACAGGCCCTCCTCCATGGGGCCCAGTGCTCGCTGTGCCCCCTAAAGAGGCACGTGCCCTTCTGTTTGCCCACCAAGCCAGCCCCACACATTCTGCTGTCTGTCGCCCACTGAACTGCAGAGCCAGGCCACGCAGCTGGTAAGACGCCAGTGCCTCTCTTCTGAGCTGTGCCCGCTGGAGGCTATGTATTGTCTTTTAAACAGTTGTCCTATTTTGTATCTATGGGGCCTTTCTAAATAGGAGTCAGGACAGCACAGTTCATCACCTTATGTGTCTGTTATTACGTAGAAGACGAAGATGGGAGACGAGAAGCAGAAGAAATGCCCAGCGGAGCAACCCAGATTCTGACATGCGCTGGACACTTCCATCAAATAAATTAGTGCTTCTGGCACATATGCGTTACACATACATACACAAACCCTTTAAGATCTCATTGTTAATGATGTTAGATGTTTGCTTTCCTGGGAGGTCGTTTGGGAAGGTAAGGTCAGATAGTTCACCTGATGCTACGGTCCATCCATCCATCTATTCATCCATCTATCCACCCACCCATCCTTTCATCTACCTACCCACCCATCCACCCACCCACCCACCCGTCCATCTACCCAACTATCTACCCATCCATCTATCCATCCATCCATACATACATACACTCACTCACCTACCCACCATCCATCCACCCATACACTCACCTACCCACCATCCATCCATCCATCCATCCATCCATCCATCCTTTCAGTATTTGGGAGCAGCTATAGTGTGCAGGGTACGGTTCCAAATAGGACAAGGGTGTCCACTTACATGGGGAATTGTAACAAAAGTTCTGATGGGGAGGCAGATAACAAAAAACTGATAAATGGAATAAACTCAGAGGTGATAAGTGCTAGGAAGGAGATACTACTGCATGTCCAGAGTGGGAGGTGGTATTTGGATGATGAGGAGGGAAGCCAGCCCAGTAGAGGAGGCATTTAAGTAGTTGACACCTGTTATGTGTGACCTGGGTCCCTAGTGTGATGGTATCAGGAGGTGGAGCCTTTGGGGGTGACAAGGGTCAGATGAGGTCATGAGGGCCGAGTCCACGTGCATCTGGAGGGCTTGCTTCCTCCCTGTGCTATCTGCCCAGTGGGGATACAGGGAGAAGATGGTGGTGGCAGCCAGGAAGCTGGGCCTTGCCATCACCTGACCACACCAGTGCCCCCTGACCCGCAGCCTCTGGAAGTGCAGGAAACAAATATATATTGTTTATAAGTCCCTGGGCTTATGTTATAGTGACCCAAACAATTGACCCTGAAGCACTTGTTAGGATTATGTGGGACCAGAACTTTATAGGGTCCGAGTGAAGGCCCCATGTGTGGAGAGCCTTGATGTTTGAAGCCGCGGTTCAGCAAATTCAGGCTTTGTGCTCCTTACAGTTGAGGTCACACCTGATCCATCACTTCTATCGTCATAGCGCTAAAGCAGCCAGACAGTGTGTACACACAATGTCCCGGCCTCTCTTCCAATCAAACTTTATTTATAAACACTAACAATAGCATTTCATATGCTTTTCACATGTCATGAAATGTTATCCTTTTATTGTTGGGGCCATTTAAAGGTGTGAGGCCATATTCACTCTGGGCTGTAAGGGAAACCGGTGGCTGTCTAGATTTGGTCCGGGAGCCAGTTTTCTGACTTCTGCTGTGTGCAGGGCACTGGCATTGGGATGTAGCAGGTAAAGAGGGTGGTAGGCAGTGGGATCTGTAGGTAGGAAGCAGACCACGCAGGGTAAATCAAGGGGGGACCCCTGGCAGGTTTTAAAAAGCAGAGGAACTGATCCAATTTACATGTAAAAATTGCAATCATTTCATCAACCCTCAGTTCAGGGTGGAAAGCTTTTCTTTTGCAAATTCTATGAAATTTGTCCTCAAAAAAAGCCCCCTTTTCACCCACAAAGAGGAAAACAAGGGTTCTTTTCTGCTTTGGTCAAGTTGGGTCTGTGTGAGTTTCATTTCCAGGGCTTTGACTCTGCGTGGTTCACCTGCTTCTTCAGTCTGCTGGTGAGAGAGGCAGTTGGAGACCCAGCGGCTGAGACCCCCAACAAGATGGATGGTGCTTTGTTGGTTTTTTTGTTTTTAAGATTTTATTTATTTATCCATGAGAGACACAGAGAGGCAGAGGGAGAAGCAGGCTCCATGCAGGGAGCCCGACCCGGGACTCGATTCTGGGACTCGATCCTGGGACTCCAGGATCAGGCCCCAGGCTGAAGGCAGGCTCTAAACCACTGAGCTATCCAGGGATCCCCTGGAGGGTGCTTTGTGAGGGGCTCAGGCTGGCTCCGCAGAGAGCTGGGATTTCAGCAATTTTATTCCTGACATTTCCTGCTGCTTTGGACGAGTCAGCTTAAGTTCCTATTGTTTGTTTTTATAATCACAGAGGCAACACCGGTCTGGGTCTCCCTTAATTGTCTTCCTTCCTGCCCGCACTTGAGTTGCAGCAAATCAGTGAAATGGTGGGATGATAACAATCATCAGAGCAGCGTCTTCCCTCCTGCAGAGCAGTCCGCCTTCTGCAGGATCATCACATCAGAGTGCTGCCTGGGCTGTGAGTGAGCCCCTCTTCCATCAGACGCAGGGATGGGAGGCAAAGAGATCTGAAGGTGGTCCTTGCTGCCTAGATCTGATGCAGAGGATTCAAGGCGCCAAACCCTCTGAGCTCCTGGACTAGATGGCATGTCTGGGCTCCAGGGCAGCTCCAGCATCCACAGTGCATCCCCCTGGTTTGCTGGGGGCTGTCAGAGGCCAGCTTGCTGGGGGTCTTTGCATGGGATCAGCACTCAGGCTTTCCCCGGAGAGCTGCCTGCCTCCTCATGAAGAGGTGGTGCTCTTAGACGCCACTGGAGATGTCCCTGGTTCTCCGTCCCCCTTGGCATGACTGCCAGTGCGTGTGTGGCTCATGCTCCCTCGAATTTACACAAAGTACACCTTTTATTAACGAGTTTGTTGACATGGTCGAAATTACCTTAACCATCCAAGCATGCACAGTTGGCATCCTGCTCAGCATTTAACCCAGAAATTTTCCTTTGAGATTCATCCCCGCCGTGGATGCAGAGGTATTTGAAGACGGCATACCCCACGATGTTCACCGGCTTCTGCTCTGCAGGTGTAGCAGATTTGGCTCCTCTGGACACACAGCACCAGTAGCTGGCTTCCAAACAACATCCCTGTATTTGTTTTCTTCCCTGGGGGGAGCAGATTTGACCTTTAAAGCTTTTGGACTGAGAAAAAAATAAGTTTATAAGTGACTCTGCAGTTCAGATAAAAAGTCTTTTTGAACAGCTAATCCTGAGGAGATAATAGCTCAGTTGGGGAGCCCTGAGCAGAGGATGCATCACAGTGGATCCCGATGCTCAACCTGGACATCATGATGGCCCTTTGATCAAAAAGTTCACGTGCTCCGTCTTCCCTTCTTTCCATCTCCTGTACAGACTGGATTATGGATTCTGTGCCTCTGATCTCCTACCTCTGCTTGGGGAGATTTCCTCGTATCCAGGAGAAGAGGCGGGGTATTAAAACAGGCTCACTGTGCGGGAGGGATTTAATCTTCTCCGTGGAGGCACCGTGATCACCGAGAAGTCACCAATTTAGAAAGTGATGGTCTTTGATTGAAGTTGCCGCAGGAGGAGTGCCGGCCGCATCGAAGAGTCTGATAACCTTCAGGAGCCCATAACTTGTGTGAGCAGAGCCTGTAGACGAAGGGAGGCAGCTCCTTGGCGAAGGTAGATGGAGCAGAGTGTTCCCAGCCGGCGCCCTGGCCTCCGCGGCTGGGACTGGAAACGGAGGGCCGCCTCTCGGGGAGGGGCTGCAGTTCAGCGCGGGTTCGGAGTCCGGCCCTGAGCCGTCCCACGGCCTCTGAGGATCGTTTTTTGGCCCAAGAGCTAGAACCAGAACATTTGCTGGTAACATTTAACGATTGGTTCTCACACCTGCAGGGCTAATTTCAAGGTGTGAAGAGTTTAACAACTGACATGCAAAATTCTTGAAGAATTTAACAGTTGGCCCCTGAAGACTGGTGTGAGCTGGCAGGGGCGGATAGAGCTAAGTGTCGGGGGCTTCCTGAGTTGCCTGTGTTTGTGGGGAGCATACCAGTGGCTTTCAGCCCCGTGTAGTCGGACAGTGCTACAGAAAACCCCTTTCTAACCTGCTAGCAGGGAAGGGGGTTTCATGACTGCTAATGGCATGCCGGGCGCTCCGCCTTGGGCCTGGGAGGATGGAGATGGTGCAGGGGATACCCCAAGGACCCAGTCTCTTCCTGAGGCTTGGCTTGGCCCTCATTTGCAGAGGGCCTGCCCTTGTGGAAGCAGAGGGGCATTCTCAGCTCCAGGCTTGCTTCCCATCTGCCTGACTACTTCAGCAGCGGAACAGGAGGGACTTCTTTGTCCTGAGGGTTTCCAGAAAGTTTCAGACTTTGCTCTCATTGGATTTGCAACAGTTTACAAGCTCACCTCGAACTAATCATTGGTTGGTTCCATGATGAGCTGATTGCCTTCAGTCTGTGGTCCATGTGGAAGTGGTACATAGAGCACAAGCATGCATTCCCACTTCTCCTGGGCTGCCTGCTAACCCCAAGTGCAGTGGGTGTGACTCATGGGGCCAGGGTTTGGAGGATACCAACCTCGTGGCAACCAGTCAGCTCCCATCTGCCATCTGTGAGTCTTGATATATATAGATGGAGATGCCCATGCTGTTTACCGTACTTACGATGACAGTTTCGTTGTAAAGCATACGAGTCAGGAACAGACAAGCAGAAGAGATGCAAAGGGCAAGGTCTGGGGGTGGACACAAAGCTTTTACATGGAATCTGGGCAGACTGCCCTCACACAGGGATGTGTTCACCAGCCAGGTAGTGCCATGGAGCATCGAGGCACGGGGGTTCATGTGGGGTTTCATTATGTTGGCACGGTTGGATAAAATCCTGGGAATACTCACTTCCCAGAGTTCGGGGCATGGGGCTGCAGCCTCCAGCCCTGTAGCCATCTGTTGGGTCTTTCTGCCTTGGTCTGCCCCTCCTGAAGGTCATCCTATTAGCATAAACTCAGGTGTGGTGCCCAGAGGCTTGTTATGAATAATGGACTGTTGTCACTCAGGGAATTCCAAGGATTTCCGAGGCTCTGTGATGGGAACTAGGGGTGCAGTCAGGTGCGGTGTTTATTATATCAGGTCTGGATATAGCTGTCAAGATACACAGAGTTATAGAGCTGTCCATGCGTCCACAGTGTGTGGGATCGTTGATCCTAAAACAGCCACTTCGCGCGTACATCCCCACTGATGTGCAGAGCCCAGGAAGATCATGGTCATCGTTCCTCATTCAGATACAAAAGGATTTTCATGCCTATTTTGAAAAATAATGATTTTTTCTTATTTACTGTATTTAATTTGATGCATAAAATTTAAGCTAAAACAGGCATTCCATTGGCAGTGTGCCATTTCCCCTGTGCCTCAATAAGGGCATGCTTGGTCTAAACCAAAGTTGTTAGTCAGAAAGTTCTAGGCACCAGCAGGTGCTTTCATATGGGAGTTGGCTCGGTGTAAGAGACTAGAGTGTGGGGAGAGTCAGGGTCCTGCTAAAGACATGCTAACAAATGAACAAAGCCTGAAGTGAAAGAGGGATCCTGGCAGAGGGGAAAGCTGGATGTGGCCAGGGGGTGACGCACAGGTGCACCAGCGCTCAGAGCCCTGGGAGTCTGCACCTTTGATGTAAAGCTGGTGTTACTCTGTCAGGAGTTGGTTCCTCCTCTTGCTCTTTGCCTTTTGGTGGCCGGACAGGGCTCCTCTGCACTCAGTCCTTCTGCTGGAGGACAGCTCAATGCTGAGGACAGGACAGGGGCACACCTGTTGTATCTCCCACTGCTGGAGAAATGACCTTTTGGGAGGTCAGTGTGTTGCGGCCTTAGAAGGGCTGTCCTGCAGTCCCATGCTTTTGAAACATCTGCCTGGGTGTCATGGAGATGTGGGTGGCACCTGCCCAGGGTATGGATGGGATGGAGGGGGGATAGGACCAATGCGTTCACTGCGTGAAATCCTGTGTAGATGAAGTGTGTCTCCACCACAGGGGCTATAGGAAGGAGGCTGCTCATGCTTGTATCTTCTGGGAGGTGCTGCAGAAGGTTTCAGGATGGCTTTTCAATGTGCTCCACTTACCTAAGTCCAAATAAGAAGTGAATATATGCCTCTAAAATCATTCTAAATCATTTTCTTGGGGCACAATTTGCATGAAGTACACCCCCCTTAAGTTTATTTATTTTTTTAAGATTTTATTTATTAATGAGAGAGAGAGAAAGAAAGAGGCAGAGACACAGGCAGAGGGAGAAGCAGGATCCTTGTAGCGAGCCTGACATGGAACTTGATCCCAGGTCTCCAGGATCACACCCTGGGCTGAAGGCAGGCACTAAACCGCTGAGCCACCCAGGGATTCCCCCCCCCCCCCTTAAGTTTATAGTCAATGTTATTTTGACGAATGTACGTACCACCTAAGTGTCATCACTTTGGGATAGAAAACATTTCTATCAACCCCAGAAACTGCCTTCTGGCCACTCGATGTCCACGCCCCTATCCCTGGTGTCACATTACTCCTGTTTTAGACCGGTTAACCTCCGGCCGCATTGAATGGAACCTCAGCATTGTGAGGAGACATCCAGCCAGCCACTCCTGATGGGGGCACAGTGGCTATGGCACCCCGACAAGGAAAGTATACCACCATAGGGAAGCTCCGGAGCCCGGCTGCCTGAGTTCACATTCAGGCTTCTCAGCCTCTGGCCACAAGACCATGGTCTTGTGCATCCCTGCATCCCTCTGTCTGCCTGATGGAATTGACGTTGGGAGAAGCACATGGGGTGAGCCTGTGAGGAGCTGAGAGCAGCACTCGGTGCAGAGGAAGCCCCGCAGTCCAGCCCTGTATGTGACACATTCCGTACATTCTGTGTACTAGGCTGGCAACACCTGATCCCACATCCATCCTTCACTTGCAGCCAGGATAGTGGGAGAACACACAGGTCAGATCCCTGCCCTTGCGACAGACCCACATCACTTCTGTGCCCACTAATCCTCAGATGTGGTCTCATTCCTGCTTCTGTTCCTGGGACTCCCCTCCTGCCATTCTCTCCGTTTCCTGTGCTCCAGCCACACGAGCATTTGCTGTCCTTGGGATTCCCCACTTCTGAGGTCAGTGCCTCCTCAGGGCCTCTGCACCTGTGGGACCCTTGCCTAGAATCTGTCCCCAGACTTTGCATCTCACTGAGCTGCCCGTCAGTATTTGGTGCCAGTTAATGATCACCCTGGGAGGGGGTTTGCCTACCCCATCTGTGTGTGCCAGTTCTGCAGGGCCTCTCCCTGAGGTGATCTTGTGGATGTACTTGTGTGTCTCTTACTTTCTGGATCCTCGGCTCCTCCTGCTAGGAAATAGCTTGAGTCCAAGCACATTTGTAACCAGCAGAAGTTCTCTGACTGCAGACTCCATAACGAACTCTCAGGTTTGGATGTGGCTCACCTCCTCTGGACCCACTTTGTACCCACCTGTCCTTGGTCTCATTGGCTGTGGCCAGGGTAGCACTATTGCTTTTGGTCCAAACATTTGGACCTACCCAGTTTCCTTAGAAGGACATAGCCTGTCTGGTGTACCACATAGTGTAACTGCAAGCAGGCAGCACACCGAGTATGTGGAGTCACCTAATGAGAGAAATCCCACCCAAACTGACTTAAAGTGAAAACACAGATGTTTGGAAGACTTACTGGCTCAAACAACCATAAACTTCAGGGTGGCCTTCAGGCGTAGTTTGATCAAGGGACTCAAATGACATCATGAGCACTCAGCTTCTCCCCACATCTTGTCTCTGCCCTTCTTTGGATTAGTTTTTCCACAGGCAGTCTCTGTACATGGTGGCCTCCAGCACCTCCTCCTGACTTGTCCAAGCTTCGTGTTCAGCAGGAAAAGCCCCCCTTTTTCCCAGTGGTTACAACAGAAGATCCTTGCTTGAGTCTTACTTGCCTGTGGGCGTGAGCTCAGCCCCCACATTAGTTATCAGTTGCTGTGTAATAGTCACTAGACAGGGACAGTTACATCCAGCAAGTTAACCATTTGTTATTTCAGTTTCTATAGGACAGAGACTGAGGTGGGGCCTGTGGAGTGCTTTGTCTTTCTTTATGCTTTCAGGGGGCTTGGCTCAGAGACTGGAAGGCTGGATTGTGGAATTACTGGAAAGCCTGGCTGGGCTGGAGATCTGCTCTGAGGTGGCTCCCTCCAAAGGCCAGCAGGTCGGCCTTGGTGCCCCCCCTTGGCTGGCCATGCACCGGGGCTGCTGGAGATGCCTTGTAAGGTAGTGCTGGCTCTCCCAGGAGAGCCATCAGGAAGGCCAGGATGGGAGCAGCATGTCCCTTGGGGCCTCTTGCTGCCCTCATGGAGTCACACATCATCTGTTCCATACGCCAGTCCTCGGAAGGAACCACGCGGTGGTTCTAGCACGCCTTGTCATGGCAGATGTGGGCTTCAGCTCATGCTTTAGAGGACTGAGTGGTAAAGAATTTTGACACCATTGCAGCCCTAAACTCATCTCTCTTGCTGGCAAGGTGGGTGCTGCTGATGAGCAAGGGGGAGCTGCAGTAGCTCATGGGGGCACCATCACCAGGACAGACCAACAGATTCTGTTATGCTCCCCTCCCTGCCCACAATCCCGCCCAAAATCCAGCTGCCGTCACAGTGCTACTTTATGTATTAAAATATGCTGGGCATATAGGAGATCTTTCTTCCTCCCTGGGGAAGGACACTGGTTTTACACTGGTCCCAATGTTTTTGAATTCTTGTTTTCGATCAGCCCTTAGGACACAAGTGTTACAGTGAAGGTAGTACTTGCCAGGCTCGCTCATATTCCTTGCTTGAGTGGGGATGTATGAGGGCTGCTTTAGCAAGCTCAATATACCGAAGAGAAATGCACTGCTGTCAAGTGGAAAAATTAAAGTGTAAGAGGATTCTTCATTTTATAAAAGAACAGACCAACAGGTTATTTAAAATACTAGGTTCTCCATTTTAATGCGAAATGGCACACACTCTGCCTCCGAGAATCAGCACGAATGAACGACGCCACAGCAAGGCAGGTGCACTTCCTCCATCCCTGGGAAGGATGTGGTTTTTGCATCTGCGCACCTGCTGGTTTCTGTTCCTGTGGACCAGTACTTTAGCAGGGGTCCCCAATCAATCCTCTGTTTGGTAAGAGCTTCGTCGCGTTCCCTGCCAAGCATTCCCATAAAAGAACCATCTCTTTTTTTCACCCAGCTTCTAAGACAGACACAGAGGTCTGTGGTTCATGCTCTTGCTTGAGCTAAAAATTATAGTACATTTCATTTCACACAGACCGTATTTGTCTGACCGCCAGCCTGTGCCCCTTCCAAGGCCAAGCTCTGCACACTTTCCAGTGCCCCAGATCTCCAAATGAATTGATGAATGGTCTGGAGTCCCCCTCTAAGCCTCTCCTGGAATGCCTCCACCACTGCAGAGGGCAGGTCTGCGGCAGCCAGGCCAGCTCCCTCCATCAGGATGCAGCGTGTGTCGCCACGTGCAGCTCTTCTGTCGCCTGGCTGCTGTGGATTTCTTTTATATATATACATACATCTATAAACGGCATTCATCTAGCTGCTGCTCAAAGCATTAAGCCTTTATCCCAGGCTGTGTCAACGTGCAGTGGCGTTTTATTTTATTACAATGGAATGGTTCTATTCAGCACAGGGGTACATGGCTTGGCTAAGTGCTTTTGAATCACAGACCATTCACTGATTATACTTGTGTCCCCTCTTGATAGAATTCAAATAAACAGTTCTTGGGCGTGAAAGGCCCTCTATTAGATTTATTTCTAAATTCTTTTAAGGATGTCAGTGTGCAGCCCGTAGGATGTGACAGGAAAGGCCTAGCCCATCAACCTGTGTGGCTGCTGTGAATTAGTCTGAATCCATTGGAGATGAAAAGCTCAGAGAGCATAGACGGGATGGATTGAACCAGCACCTCACGGTGCATGGAAAGGGCAGGTGTGCCATCTGCCTTATGGGCTGCCTTTGACCTGTGAGTCGAAGGTGTCGTGCTCGTGCAGCCTTCCACATGCCCGCAGGTCTGTTTCCCGGTGTGTCTTGGGCCTGCAGAGCACCCCCTGGTCCCCGGGAGGAGGAGCTCTCCCACATCAGCTGACTTGGGAAACACAGGTGAGGGCACCTGCCTTCTGTGGCTTCTGGACTCAGGCTTTGTAAAGCAGGTCTGCAGGGCAGAGCGTTCCTAGGTTCCTTCCATGGCAGCAAAGGTATGTCAGAGTGTAACGGACTGAAAATTACTATTCACAGAAAGCTAAACATTTTCAAACAGTGATCATTTCTCAAAAGGTTAAAAATGTAGTGTGGCCCATAAGTGAGGATCAGAGATTCATGTAATTTGTTGATGAGGGAATCAGTGACATGAAACAGCCAGATAGAAGGTGGTTACAAGAAACAGCACACACATGTGTGCAGACACATGCTCTCACACACGTGCACATGTATATACATACCCTCACACAGCACACACACTAGTGTACGTGCATGTGCAATGTACATGTGGACACATGCATGCACACAGATGCATGCAGACACGTTTGCAAGCACATGCACATATATACACATGTACTCACATACACAGCACACACACATAAGTGCATGTGCATATGCACACAGGAATGGGTATGCATGTGAACACATGCACACACATGCACACATGCATGCACATATACATATGTGCACACAGACGTACTCATATCTGCATACACGTACAAAATGCACAAGTGCATATACATGCATGAACACATATACATAGACAATACATGCACGCATGCAACTACATGCATGCACACACGTGCACACCTATGCACACACATGCATGCATGTTTAGCAGAAAAGAGGAAGCTGGGAAAGGCCTACAGAGTTTGATGTAGTGAAGGCCCCATGGACAATGCAACACAACCACTGAGGTGTCTTTTCCACACGACACCTGCTATTTGCCTGGCTCCTGGACATGAGTCATTGGCAGTTTCCCCATGTTCTCCAAGTTGACATCTGCATGTACAGAATCCGGGCCCTAATCAACAGAAAGTCAAGTGAAATCCCTTTTCCTGGCGGATCCTATGACATTTAGGTGAGCTTGTAGAGTGTTCTGGCGTGACTTTGAAAGGGCACACGGTAGTCTTTCTGCCTTATTTCCAAACCATGCCTGGTTTTCTTTAACCTGTCACCCTGCTCCATGCCCACAGGCAGGGTGGGGTATGCCAGCCTGGGGTGGGGAAGCCCTGTCAGAGGTAGCCAAGGGCCTGCTCGCAGATGCCGTATGAATGTCCTGTGGCCTGAGCTTCATGTTTTCCACGAGAAACTCTAAATCCAGATTTGTATGGGAAATTCCCAATTTTAGAATACAGGCTACTGGTCCAACGGAAACAAAGTAGGTCTGAGGTTGCCAGCCTCATTCTTCCAAAGGGGCTGCACAGACCCACCCAGTGTCACACACAGGGTGGTGAGGAGTCAGGGGCAGAGTGACTCCATTCTCATCCCAGTACGGGGGGTTGCTCCCTGGGCCTCATTTGTGGGGTGGTGACAGGGTTCTTGTGTGATCCCCCTGCATGCAGGAGCAAGAGAGCCCTGGTATGGAGTCGCTGGCACATGGTAAGTGTCATCTGGTGTCCCTAGTGTGCGGTGGGGAGAGAATATTTCCACGCTCTCTCCTGGTGGACAGTTTCCACCATGATTTTGTCATTGTTCTATGAGGATGGTCTTTCTCACACTTTCATTCAACCAGGCTTTTCTTGAAGGACTACAGGGAGGGTTTGGGGAATTTCACACCGCTGAGTTGGTACTGTTCCCACACCATTTGCCACATGGGGCAGATCCTGTGTCTGTTGATTTCTGGTCCCCTCCCCCATGGGCTCTGAGTCCCGATTATCTCCTGAGGTGTGGCAAGGGGGCCCACCTTGTCGGCTCAGTGGGGCTGGATGGGGCGGCATATGGCCAGAGCATGGAACAGGGCCTGGAACAGGGCAGCAGCTCCATGAAGCTGGCTGTTCCATGTTATCGTATGACCACCCTGTAGGTGTTACAGCTCATTTCGCTCCATGCCTTCAAACACCATGTACTCGAAGGGTAGGAGGTGACACGTAATGGGAAGTGCAAGCCATGAGGACTTGACATGAGTTGTGTGCCACCTGGTCTTACTTACTTTGCATTACTGCCTTACTTTGCATGATGTCACTGCTGATCTTCTGCTGAGCATGACTAGACTCTGTCCTGTTGCAACAGTTGTGTGTATCTTGATTTCTCATGGAGTCAGTCAGACGCTCTTGGGATTGTAGGATGGAATTGTCCTAACTTCAGCTAATGTGCTGAATCTAAAACCATCCCTTTTCCCAGAACATGTCTCCAGCTCCATGAGATGCTGCTCGTAAGGAGACAGAGATCAATGGCCAGGGTGGAAGCATCCAGCTGGGACCCTGGTGGTGCAGACCAGTTGCAGAGGGGTTCTCTTCTGCAGTTCCTCAGTGAGCAGGAGACCAATTAGCATGTGGACCTCTGTCGAACTCAAATCCAAAACATCAACCCAGTACTTACTGTGTGGTAAACATGGAGGGATGGTTGCTTTCAAACCAACAGCCCCTGTTACAGTTTGAAACATTAAGAAACAGGTCTGGTACCATGACTTTCACTTTTACAGAAGATTTCAGATTAAAGCAGAAGGAAGTAGGAGCACCTGCGTGGCTCAATGGTTGAGCATCTGCCTTTGACTCAGGTCGTGATCCTGGGGTCCTGGGATCCAGTCCCACATCAGGCTCCCTGCAAGGAGCCTGCTTCTCTCTCTGCCTGTGTCTCTGCCTCTCTCTGTGTGTCTCTCATGAATAAATAAAATCTTTTAAAAAAATTTTAAAAAGCAAAATGAAGTGAAACAAGTGGGGAGACCCGAGTGTTGGTCACCCTCCATGTGTCGCTCCAGGCAGAGCAGCTGTGCCAGGGGGTCTGCATGCAGACCTGTCTTTCCCTCTAGCTCTGTGGTCCTTACACATATGAGTCAGGAGCGTTCTGTACCAGAACATGTACCTGAAACCTGTGTTCTGTGCGTCATTGGAAGCTGAAGAGTTCTATAAACATGACTTTGACTATATGTTTTTGCTGTGGGCCCTCACTTTGGATCCCCTTTCTTCCACGTGTTAAGCTTTAGGTGCACTGGGCACACAGATGTCCTGTTAGTAAGTAATTGGAATTTATTTTCTTCTATCCAGTGGCAAGCATCTTTAGGAATATTGAAAGTCCAGTATCTCTCCATATGAGAAAATGAGAAAATATTCCAGAAAGATGTACTAGAGCTGCAAAGCCGAAGGTAGTCCAGATATATTCTTGAACTTTTGTGCCATGCTTTGGATAATTTTCTTCCACTTTTTCCAAACCATCTTACCCATGTTCCACACACTGTGTATTTAGTGGAATTAAAACATCACTCATTCTGAAAACCTCCAACAAAACATCTACCTTGGAACACTCAGCCAGTTTTTTTGCTGGTTTCTGTAAATATTTAGTCTAGAGTGGGGCATGGGTGGTCAGGCATAGGAAGAAGAGGAGAAGGAGTGGGGGTGGGGGGAGGCTGGTTCACTAATGAGGAGCCCTACACAAGGAACACACACATAGAGAAACAGAGATGTGCACAAACACACCCAGAGAACAGTTTTAGAATTAGAAACGGGATGAAGAGACGGAGACACCAATCAAAGGGGCAGAGAAGTAGACAGCATAGAGAGAATTACCCACCTGAGTGAGTGTGGGGTCATATGATCCTAAACCTTTTCCAAAATGCCCAGAAGGTAATAAGTAGGCAGCCCCCAGCAACAGAACACTTGATGTCATTTTTGGAAAGAGATAAGGTAAATTATATAAAAACTTGTAATAAAAGGTGGAAGTGCCAATGGGTCTGGAGTTCTTTTAAAAATGAAAGTAGGGAATAAGATACATAGCTTTATTCAAAGGAAGCCAAGAGGACACAGGACAGGTGAGGAGGGGAATCCTTTGGGGCTGGTGGTTGGTCATCTGTATCCTAGCGGAAGTTGATGGCCCTTTGGAAGAGATCATATCAACAAAACTCCAGAGGCTCTTGCACATAGCGATTCCCTGTCGATCCCAATGCTGGCCCTGTGGGGGCAAGGCACAGTTGTGGGGACTGGGGAGAAGCTTGAAACGGTCACAGCTTTGGTCTTCCTTGGGGTGTCTCCCCTTCTGGAGAGGAGGTGCACGTTGTACAGCGGCCTGTCCTTCCAGCTGACTAGCTCTCCCTGTGTTTCTATGCTACTCTCCAGGGATTTGGACATCTGGCGCTCATCTGACCACCCTACAAAGCCCTTATTTCTCATTTAAAAAGAACTTGATTTCCAAAGTTGAATGTGAACCAGAGTGGATTCTGCACATCCATGTGTCCCCTTCTATATTGTGAACTGGCAGGCGGGCTCGGAAGGTGGTCAAATGACCAGGACATGCTCTTACGAATCAGGTTTTCAACAGGCATTTCTTTAGCTATGATTGGGTCCCCAGTCCCTCTGCACCGTTCAGAGTAGAGGACATTTCCATCAGCCTTTTCCGTTACCCGTTTGTGGCAGTGAAGTGGATGAAACAGTCATAGTTTAGATGTGATATTTTATTTTAATGGTTGATGGTCAGACTCAGCCTCCCGACTCCGCTTCAGGGAAGTTTGAAGAGTACGTGGAAGGATGAATATCAGTCTGTCATAGAATCTTCCTTTGGAAATTTCTTTCATCAGAGATGATACACATTCTGGAAAATCCGTAATATGTAAGTGGAGCTTGATGACATGCAGTGAAGCACTCCCTGTGTGACCACGGTTAGGGGCAACATGTGAAACTTCGTCACCACCCCACTGTGGTGCTTCCGCTCAAAGCTCCTTCTCCACTGTGGAGCCTCTGCTCCGACTCCAGGGAACTACTTCTACTCAGGCACACGCCCCTCACCATGGCCTTTGGGCCTCAATTTTATAGTCTTTGAAAAGAAGTGGCTGTGCATGTCTATTGAGAAAAATGTGTACACGCAGCAAATAAGGTTCAACGTGGAAACACTTCATCAGCACTGCCCACCACCCCAATCCCAGAAGCCCCTACAGATAACATCTGTTACAGTTATTAACCATTGGTTGAGAAATTTTCAGCCCTTATGCATTTGTACTAGGTATCTGTGAGGCAGTGCAGGTTTTATAGGGCATAACTTTGGTGGGTGACATTCATATAGATCAGGGTCGCAATGGGTGGCTCACAGTCAAAGGTCATTTTTACCCTGCCCCTTGTTGTTGGGTGGTTTGTACGCTAAAAGCAGTTTTTACATTTTTAAATGGTTTAAAAAGTCAAAAAAATATTACATGACATGTGAAAATTATATGATATTCCAATTTCAGTGTCCAAATATAAAATGTTGTTGGAACAGAGCCATATTCATTCAGATGGCTGCTTTTTTGCTACAGTCTCAGAGTTGAGTAGTTGTGGCAGAGACCCTGTGGCTCTCAGAGCCTTTAATATTTACTGTTTGAGAACTAGGGGTGGTGGAAGGGGAGGAGGGTGGGGGGTGGGGGTGAATGGGTGACGGGCACTGAGGGGGGCACTTGATGGGATGAGCACTGGGTGTTATTCCGTATGTTGGCAAATTGAACACCAATAAAAAATAAATTTATTATTAAATAAAAATATTTACTGTTTGACCCTTTACAGAAACAGTTTGCTGAGCCCTGACATAGACTATGATGTGGACATCCCCCCTGGAGTTGTGCAGTGCATGCCATGCACAGCTGTATTTAAGCAGTGTTTTGGCCACAAGTGCACACGTATTTTACAAAAATAAAACAATGCTATCATGCAGTAATTTATTTTATCACTGCTGACATTTTGGTTGTCTATAATTTTTCACTCTTACAAATACTGCTGTGGTAAACATCCTTGTACATTCATAGAGTCTTCTGAGTGTTACTAAAGTTACAATTATCTCCAACTGAGAGCCATGTAAATGCTGGCATGTGTACAATTTAATCAACAATGTGGCAACTTGTGGTATATGAACAATTTTTCAATTTAATATTTATGATGGCAGCCTAAGAGAAGAAAATCTGTTCTGGTTAAGGAAAAAAAAAAAAGTCTATAATGAGTCAGGAGGTTTTAAAATCCTAAATGTGAAAAGCAAGTCAACTAATTTCCAAATAATTGAGAAACTATTCAGCGTGGAGAAAATATAGCTTTCACGTGCTTGGATGAGCTATCTCTGCAAACGTGATCCTGATTCACTTGTAGAAGTCAGTTTCCCCGTGGATAGCAACATCTGCCTTTGTCTGCATCTGTGCTAGTATTTGGACAGAAGCCTTCAGAACAGAGGCTGTGTTTTCCAAACTGAGCTCATATTTGCATGGATATTGAGATGTTCCCTCCAAAGTAAATATTGACCTCAGTTTTTCTCTGATTTGAGTGCTCAGATCAACACTCACCAATAACTGTTTATGAAATTGGGTTTTCATCATGGGAGAATCTGCTAGAACCATTAAAAGTGTCTGGCTGTGGATGTCTCTTGAGGCACTGCTTCTTTTAAAAGAATCTAATGAAGAAAAGTATTTTGTGTCTTGGCATGAAAAAGTCCTCCGTGCATGTGGCGCTGCATGCATATTAATAACTCCTAGTTGGGCAGCCCGGGTGGCCCAGCGGTTTCGCTGCCGTTAGCCCAGGGCGAGATCCTGGAGACCCGGGATCGAGTCCCGTGTCGGGCTCCTTGCATGGAGCCTGCTTCTCCTTCTGCCTGTGTCTCTGCGTCTCTCTCTCTCTCTCTCTCTCTCTCTGTGTCTCTCATAAATAAATAAATAAATAATCTTAAAAAAAAAAAAAACCTCCTATTTGACAGTGATTAACAGCATATGTCCTGAATATGTAGAGTATGTAACCTCACCTGTGGATTCTCTTCCCTTCCTTGAAGGTCCAGATGGATCTGCAGAAAGTTTACCCTGAGTGAATGACACTGATTTCTGACCTGTCAGGCTATCTTACTCAGTTCGGGGAAGTACTTTAGAAAGCACTCTGGTTCCTACAGAGAACATGTTTGTAAAGTGTCCTGTTCACCCTAGACCCTCACGAACAAACAAACCAACAGTCATGGGGTCTCTGTGTGGCTCAGTGACTGAGCATCTATCTTCTGCTCAGGTCATGATCCCGGGGTCCTGGAATTGAATCCCACATCAGGCTCCCTGCAGGGAGCCTGCTTCTCCCTCTGCCTGTGTCTCTACCTTTCTGGGTCTCTCGTGAATAAATAAAATATTAAAACAAAGCAAAAATCAAAAACCCACAGTTGTAGCTCACAAACCACCCCAAGCCCACTCAGTGTACATTTCGTATTTGCACAAAGCTTGATGTCACCTTTGCTTGCTTTTGCTCCCTCTTGTCCCCATAACCTGTTTTGTATTTGCATGGCAGATTTTTTCATAAGCTTTAAAATAAGCAACTGGCATATGTCCTTGGAGAAGTGGGATGGGCCCATTCCAAAGGCATATTTAGTAACAGGTTCAGAGTTATTATTTAGGGCACTCTGGAGTGTTTTCTGCCTGGCACTGGAGAGAAGACCCCTGATTTGCTCTCTTCTCTCTCTGAGTCTTGCTTGAACTCGCCTCCCTGACTGTGGCCCCACCAAGCCAACGTGAGCAGGAGAGAGGGATCCACCATTGTTTTCACACTTGAGCCAATAAATTCCTCAGCTCTCACATTAACTGCCCCCCAAATTAATTAAATTAGGGATCATAGTTTTCAAAACTTAAATCTAATATGTGGGAATTCCACATTTCACTGGATGCTCTTACCAAACAGAAGTCCATTGCTGTGTGTGTGAACAGTTTTCTCCTGCTGTTATGAATGCTTCGAATATCCCTTGACAAGACAGAGGATCTGCTGCGGTGTGGGCAGAGCCCATGGGTTCGTTAGGTGGTCAGTCAGCAACAAGGTAAATCTTCAGCTCTGCTCATATATTAACTCTTCACCTGAACATTCTCTGACCACTTCCCTTATCTGCATAATGGAGGAACTAATATCATTGTCACAGCAATGTTGCAAGATTCAAGTGGGATAATGTGTGTGAAATAGGAAGCAACCTGCCCGGCAAGGAGTTTCCATCAGCTTCCCTGATGAGTGACATTCACTAAGTGACCAACTCCTTTCTCTGTGTGATAAAGCTGTGTCTTTTTTTTGTCAGTGGTGTTGTAATTTAATAATTATCTTATGCTTGTATTCATCGTGTGTAGCTTATTAACAAAACCCAGGTAGATTCAAATCTAATTATCCTGTAAATAAAGCAATTAACTGTGTGTAGAGTGAAAGCAAACTGTATCCTAAGGTTTTGGTTTTGGTTGTGGATTGATGATTCAGACTAAGGGAGGGATTTGGAGTTTTTTCCCGTAGAAAAACAGAAGTGTGGTTTTATGCTTGTACTTGTTTGCTATTGAGTTCTACATTTTAGGAGAACTCATACATGCTGTATTTTTTTATATAGAAAAATATCAAAATGGAATAACTTTGGGTTTAGAAAATGGGATTTGATCCAACATGGCTATAGCACCATGTAGCCTGGAGGTGTCCCTTTGTAAAAGTGGAACCTGGGAAACGAGAAGCGGGCAAGGTGTACCCAGTGGCTTTGTAAGCTGCTGTCCATGAGTGAGTGCACATTTCTCTGGAGCATTTCCTTTGTAATTATTGAGTGTGCACTGAGTCTGGGAGTGAATGATTTGCAAGCTGAGGCAGGAAGGGGCAGGACACTGGCCCGGATGCAACCAGAGGGCAAAGGCGTTACCAGGAACAAAAGGGTAGAATTCAGCAAAGCAGAAAGGAAGGTGAGCCACAACATGAAAATTCATTTCTTCTTCCTCTTCTCTGACTCACATCTAGTGAAGGCACCTTGAAACTGGTGGGTCCATTGAGTCTTTGGGAGTAATGATTGAAAAAATCCCTCAAAATTATTTTTAATTTTCACAAAACAAAATGATAAACGGGAAAAATTGAAGTGACTAATCAAAGGGTTTTCAAGCCTAAGAAAAGACCATGTGCCTCAGTTTTCCCAATTTTCAGTGTGCCCCAATGAAAACTAAAGTCTTTCATTTTCTTTACCCACTGGTCTCTACCCATGCCTGGTAGTTGTTGCTAAGAGCCACATAGACTATTTTATCTTCTGAAGATATTTTTCTACCTTCTTCCTCATTGGAAAAGGTGTGTGTGTGTGTGTCTGTGTGTGTGTGTGTGTGTTTGATTTTCAAATCTCCTTTACTACTAGGACCAACTTATCAAAACAAGCTGTTTATATCTCAAGACTAAGCTAAAGTATTTATGTACTGGGTGACAGTTCTTTTTTTTGTATCAAAGAACAAAACTATCATTTCTGTGTCCCAATTCGAATCTCCATGTTTCATTTAAGGGCAGATCCTTAGGGGACCATTTACACTAAGTCTTTACAAAATCGCCGTGATAATTTTCAAAGGAGCCATTAGGAACTTATTTTTGGGTATTTCAGATATCGAAAGCCAAGAAGGTACCCACAGCTCCCAGGGAAAATCATACTGGAATGACAGTAATGCTCACTGTCTGGAGGGCAGTCATCTCTCCCTTAATTGAGTTAATTGAGTAGATTCATAATCTACTAAAGATGTAAAGTCATTGCTAAACTGCAAATTATATGTAGTGCTTCTAATCTGGAGTGGGCACACCCCCGTTTCAGATAATACTCATTGTCTCTTTAAAAACATGATAATTTGGGTGAGTGAAGGTGAATGGCTTACCTTGGAGAGAATATCAAATTCAGTTTATTATTTAGCTATGAATAAAATCTAATACAGTGAAAGTAAACATGGGGATAAATAATTTTCCATGCAATTCTGCTCTTAGGCCTAAAGGGTATCATGGAGAGAATGATTCATCATCTCTAAAACTTAGTTATATCTTAAATAACATTGGGAAGAGAATTCTTGAATTTGTTTGCTTTGCAACAATTCCTGAATTCAATTATTGAATTTTGTTTGTCAGATACATATGAATATCATCTCTGTGTGCTAAAGCTCTGATCCATGGCCATGACAGTAACACATAGCATTGTGCTCCATGTAATCGGGATGGGCTATCATGTGCTACAGTAACAAATAGCCCCTGAATTTCTAGTGTTTATTTTTTTTAAAGATAGATTTATTTATTTATTTATTTATTTATTTATTTATTTATGAAAGACAGAGAGAGAAAGAGAGAGGGGCAGAGACACAGGAGGAGGGAGAAGCAGGCTCCATGCTGGGATCCCGACGTGGGACTCGATCCCGGGACTCTAGGATCGTGCCTTGGGCCAAAGGCAGGCGCTAAACCGCTGAGCCACCCAGGAATCCCTGAATTTCTAGTGTTTAAAGCAGCAGAGATTTATGTCTCTCCATTCTCCATATCCACTGAGTTTCAGCTGCAGGCTGTGCTGGGCACTCCGAGTTCCCATTCTGGGACTCAGACAGATGGAGGCAGCATCCCCAACTGGATGCTGAATATACACATAGACACAGATACACATGCACAGACACACACACACAGATTTGCAGATGCACACACAGAGATTCACATGTACAGACACACACACCCCTACAGACACATACAGACACACACTGGAAAGACTCCCAAGCAGCTGAAATCGGAAGAAAGAAGATGTGGTTGTATATTACAGAGAAGGAAACCACTCCCAAAGTTAGCGTATTAAACCTACAATTTATCAGTGCCCTTCATGGTTCTTGGAGTTGATGGGGTCAGCTCAGTTTTTCTTGTTTGGGGCCCCTGATACTACTGTAGGCAGATGGTGGCTGAGGCTGGAGTCATCAAGGCTTCTCTGTGCTCATGTCTGAACCAGGGGCTGGTTGACACCATGCAGCCTCTCCACTCAGCTGCCTCAGGCATCCTCAAAGCTTGGTGGCTTTAGGGTAATCAGACTTCTTACATAACACCTTCTTTGCTGGAGCAAGTATTCCAAACTTCAGGAAGGAAAAGCTGCCATTCTCTTCTGGCATGGGCCTGGCAGAGCATCCCTTCCCCGTATTCTGTGGGTCACTGTGGTCACAGAACCTGCCCAGATTCCAGGATAAGCCTCCCTTCTCCATAGGAGGAGAGTCAGGATGTACCTGTAATCTGCCACAGAAAACATGTGCCTTGAACATTTCAGAACCACTGTTGCATTTGCTGATTTTAAGCCATGGCAAGAGGAAACTAAGTGGACCAGAGCCATCGGAAGTCCCTGGAATCTGGGAAGACCAAAGCTGGAGTTCAAGGTGACCCAGGCAGCAGTGCTGATGTAAGAGACACAGAGGAGGAAGAGGCTGGGAAGTGAGCCCAGCATTCTGCATCAGTGTTTGTCTTGAGGTGTTTGCCAGTTAATCGCAGCAGTGGGAATGCTTAGGAATGAACAGAATGGCAGCTGTGAAGCTGATGAGCTAAGCCAGTGTCCTCAGCAGTCTCATGATAGAGTTTTGCCAAGGACAAAAATGGGGTTCAGGACCTGTCCATGGGGCTTGGCCCATAAACACCCAGGCTTCTGGTTGGGGCTCCCCGGGGGCAAGAATAAGGGTGAACCGGATCACAAAAGCTCAACATCAGCTTTGAAATAGCTCAATTGCAGACTGGATTAAGATGATTTCTTCTAACTTGAATTGACTGCTGGAAGCAAAATAAGACCTCTCTGGGAAGAAGTTAATATAATCAGAGCCTTTACAGTTTTTCATATGTGTTGTCTGACATTCAGTAAAAAATTGCCCAGACACACCAGGAGCCAGGACCAACAGTAGAGGGGGTGGAAGTAGACCCCTGGGGGGGATCCAGGTACTAGAATTTTGATAATGGATTTAAAAATACCTATCCTGAGATGGCATAATGGCCAGATTCAGCAGGAAATCAAACTATGTTCAGTAGAATCAAATGAAAGGGGTAGGTACAGCTGAATAATAGAGTGATTGAAAATAATAGTTGGTTTATGAGCAAATTAGGATTAGTGAACTGGAATGGAGGTCAGTAGAAATATTCTGAAGTGCAAAGACAGGGAGAGAAATGAATTGGAGAATTTCCCCAATTGATAAAAAAACATCAAGGCACAGAATCAAGAAAACCTGTGACCTGACCTCAGCCCTCACTAATGCAAAGGGAACCGCATCCAAGTAAATCATCATAAAATTTCTCAAAAGAGACGAATGGCATTTAACTTCAAGGTAGAAACAGACTGACTTTGTACATTTCAAAGGAAATAATGAAACACAGAAGACAATGGAATCACATATTTAAAATGCAGAAGGAAAAAATATCTGTTCAAAATCTAGAATTCTATATATTAAGAAAGCTGTATTCAAATATAAAGACTAAATTGTGATATTTTCTTTATATTTTCATGATATATTTCATCTAGAACCATAGCAAATGTATCCCAGAAACCTTCCGTGGAAGGTATGACTAAAGGGCATAGGCAGGAAGGGATAAAGGGTGATGGTGAGTGTGTGGGCAATTGATTACACAAAGTAATGATCAGATAAAATGTGTAGGATCATTTTATTTGAATTTTAGTAGAACCTGCTTATGACATGATGATTCTGTGCTTGGAATCATTTTAATTTGGGATAAATCTGATATGAAGTTGTGGCTAAATTTTGGGACACACTTTACCAGTGGGCTGCTGATTGGCCTTGGTGGAATGATGTTTGAATGTGGTTGATCTATCTGGAATTTGAATCTAGCAAGACAGAGAGGGAAATTACTGGAATTATAATCATGGTGGCTCCAGTCTCAAACATTTTGCTTTCCCCAGAAAGATTATAAATGGTTTTACTATTGTTGATTTCCGACTCATGTAGGACAGGGGACTCTGGATATGTCTATAACAGCAAAAAGGGGAAAACATTCAGGTTCTCTCTGGGTTTTAGAAGTGATCCTTGCATGAGGCCATTTTCCAGCAATTTGTTCTGCCTCTAAACACTTTACTGTGGAAGCAATGTTTTGATTATGAGCCGTCCCTGGAATATGAACCACAAAACAGATTTACTTCACATGCAAGCTTAAATATATATATCTCAACTTCATGTTATTTCCCTTGGGTAATTTGCCTATATTTTCCTTTTAGATATTGAAATATAATGAATAAGGAAAGTGGCTGATGTCACCCATTCTGTGTCCACCAATAAGTCAACTTCTCAATTCAAGAACACAGGGAAAGTTTTCATATTAGGTCCCAACCATTCTCTTGAACTCCCATCTGAGGCGAAGGAAGGACATGTAAGCAGACAATGGAGCGTCGTAGTGCCCATCTCATGAATTAGGTGATTCCATCCTTTTTCCAAATGGGCAGTGCTTCATGTCACTTCCAGCACATAAAACTAAAATAGGAAATGCATTCTAAGTTGACACCCTATTGTCACTCATCCTTGGAGCCCTGTGGGTCAGCGGCTTGGCAGTACAGAGGAACTGTAAAGGGGAGAGTGTGGCCTGTGTTGGGGCTGCAATGTGATTTCCCTACTCTGGCCTAGGACAGCTGCTGACATTCTAGATGCTTCCAGGGGCGTGGTGGCTGGCATTCCATCTTATTAAGATGTACGTGAGGGGCTCATGTGCCTTCCTCAGGGAGGCCAGTACAGGAATTTGTCTTTCAGAGCTAGGAAAGGTCCCTCTGTCTTCAGATGAGCATCAGATAAAATGGCTGGATCTTTTAATAGGGGTAAATAATATCCTAATCATTGGGATTACACTTGCCTTATCAAGATACTTGTGGTAGGAGAGGTGTAGGGACTCCAGAAGTCTGACGAAAGGGTAGATCTGCACCCTGACTCACACTCCCTCCAAGACAGGTGCTCCGGTGGTAGAACAGTTTGCAGACTTACCTGCATCGTTTAAATTACTCTCTCTCCTCCCTCTCTGCACCTCCCTCTCACCTCACCTCCCTTACAAGCACACAAAGTTGAATTGGTTTAAGGTACTGTATTTGACTGAAAAGATGTCATCTTGCAAGATTAATCCCATTTTCAGATATGTTAAACCACACATCCCCATATAGACCAGATACAAAGGCTGCCTGTTTCAGGGGACTCATAATTTCAAATAGATTCCAGATAAAGGTTACTTAGATGGTCCTTAAAGTATCTTTCGAATTCTATTTTATCAGTAGTAATTTTTTGTGTATTTGGTCTTGTGTTTCTTCAATTATAAAAGCAATACATTTGCATTGTAAAAAACTGTGATTATGAAGAGCACACAGAGGTGGTCACAGGGGCTCGTCCTGCATGCGCACCCAGCACTCGGCGCCTCTTCATGGCTTCTGCAGAGCACCCACTCACGACACCAGTGTTCTAGTTCTTCTGCGCCCATGTATTTGATTTCTATTTTCCATTTCCTGAGGAATTTTAGTTACTTATGAGCTGGAATCACATCATGATTTTGCATATTCCATCATAGTAAGGATATGGCAAATACTTGAAAAATTCAGCATTGGTAGAATATTTCAATAGTTGTATTCTTAAGCATATTTATAATTCATTTTTAAATTAAAAAGTGCACTTCTAATTTTTTTTTATTCTGAAAAAAGTCTTATATGAACCAATTGGAGACCATATTTACACCAATTTTTGGCGATTCTTCTTTACAAGATGGGCCTTGTGGGGGCACCTGGATGGTTCAGTTGGTTGGGCGTCTCAATCTTGGTTTTAGCTCAGGTTGTGATCTCGGGGTTGTGAGATCGAGCCCTGCATTGGGCTCTGCACTCAGCAGGGAGTCTGCTTTGAGGATTCTCTCTCTCTCTCTTTCTCTCTCTCTCCTCCTCCCTCTCTGCCCCTCCCCTCCCCACTTGTTTTCTCTCTCTCTCTCGCTCTCTCTAGTAAATAAAAAAAAAATATTTTAAAAAATGGTCCTTGCGGGGGATCCCTGGGTGGCTCAGCGGTTTAGCGCTTGCCTTCAGCCCAGGGCGTGATTATGGAGTCCCGGGATCGAGTCCTGCATCAGGCTCCCTGCATGGAGCCTGCTTCTCCCTCTGCCTGTGTCTCTGCCTCTCTCTCTCTCTCTCTCTCTGTGTCTCTCATGAATAAATAAATAAAATATTTTTTTTAAAATGGTCCTTGCATTTAAATACATTGAAAGAATTCATGTCTGACATCGTGCATTCATGAGGCTGTAGCATACTAGTGAGCCAGCCAGGACTTCCAAACACAAGTTGTTTGCACTTTCCCTTAGTAATTTTTGCCATATCCACAACCAACCATGCTGTTATTGGCTTAATGTTCTTTTTTTTTTTGTAAAGGACACTTATAAAATACTTATTTTATAGTAGAATTTCATATTATAAAGATAAGTGGGAAGCCAGAATTATTTATGAAAATAGAAATAAGAAATGCAGTGAAAACAAATGAGATGACTGTTGTCTCCCTGGATGCTCTGACCTGTTTCATCCTCACCGGAACCAGAGATCAGTAACGCTGGAAATTTGATACTCCAGCCTCACCTGCACATTTTCCCTCATGTCATCAGCTGGAAAGACACAGGAAAGATAGTACCTTCATTGTGTTGGTATGACTATATCCTTGATTGGGTTGTGAGCCTCCTGGAATCTCTGTGTGGGCCATCAGGGTGTCCCTCCAACTGTGTGGGAAAACTGGATGTGATGTTTATGGCATGAAACATTTTCAAGCGAGACCGCAGTAGTGCTCTGGCTCATAGTAAGGACAACAAATACTAGCCATCCTCATCCTCCTTAGTCTTTGTTTTCTTGTATCTGATCTTAATTTTTATTAAAGGGACCAGATATCTATTTTTCCTGTTGAATATTCCTGAGGACATTGCTTTGGCACCGTAGGGCAATTCTCATTTAAATACAATTAATATTTCCGTGTTGGTGTGCTCACCATTAGCTTCTGTGCTACCCACCGTATTCTATCCTTGCCTCTGTCTGCAAATCTGAACTTTATCTATTAGAGGTAAGGAACTCAGGACAGAAGTCTAAGAAATAGTATAAGTGGAAATTCCAAACAGCATTAACATGTCAGAGCACCTCATTATTATAGAGGAGGGCAGAAAACAGAAAAGGTAAAATTCACACCCTCTTGGCTGATGTTCATGGTTTTGAAATTGTTCCCTCCAAGGAGTGATGGGACTTAGGGTTGATTAAACTGTGATTTCACCATCTCTCATCCCCAAATGCCTGAGATAAAAAGTCGTTTGATCTAATTAGAGATCTAATGGGGGCTTTGAAATACCCACCTATGGTGATACTTCTTTTTTTAAAACTTAGAAATGGATTTTAAACTTAGAAATGGGAAAAAAATCTTTTTCTTTCATTTGAGTTTTGTTATTTTCCAAGAAGGAAAAATGTAATACCTAGCACCCTAAAAACTGTTGGTGACTATATTATTGAGACTTAAAAAAAATCATAATTTAAAAAAATTATAATTTTATATGTATACATATAAATGTGGGTTTTACATGTGCATATACACCATGTAATGCATGTTAGGTAGGTATGTGCATCTTTACCGTTCCCCATACTGCACCTCTGCATTGTGATAAAGTTGCATAAATCCAACCTATACTTTTTTTTTTAATATTTTTTTTAAGGTATTTATTTATTTATTTGTGATAGTCACAGAGAGAGAGAGAGGCAGAGACACAGGCAGAGGGAGAAGCAGGCTCCATGCACCGGGAGCCCGACGTGGGATTCGATCCCGGGTCTCCAGGATCGCGCCCTGGGCCAAAGGCAGGCGCCAAACCGCTGCGCCATCCAGGGATCCCAATCCAACCTATACTATTCTATAGACTTCTGCCGCTTTATGATCTAACATACCCAACTAATTAATGATCATTCTTAAATTTAGTCACATGGTCAGTGGTAACGCATTCAGGTGATACTCCTCAGGCAAGTAGCACGGGTTAGCCATTGTTCTTGGGTATGGCCTTGTCGATTGGCACTGTGGTGCCTTGGAGGAGGGGTCCTGTCCCATGTTGCAGGTGAGAGATGGACACAAAGATTCAAACACTTGCCCAGGCTCCAGGTGATAAGGGACAAACTGGAATCCCCTAGTGTTGGCTGGAGAGGGATGGATTACTTCACAGGCCACTTGCTAGGGCTTCAAGAAGCCACAACCCAGTGAACCGAACTTTTTACTTTTATTTTTTTATTTTATAATTTTTTTAAAGATTTTATTTATTCATGAGAGACAGAGAGAGAGGCAGAGACACAGGCAGAGGGAGAAGCAGGCTCCATGCACGGAGCCTGACGTGGGACTCGATCCCAGGACTCTAGGATCACACCCTGAGTTGAAGGCAGACGTTCAACCACAGAGCCACCCAGGTGTCCCATGAACTTTTTACTTTTATTTGGTCATTTTAGAAGGCCTGGATTATCCTTCTGTTTTTACTTTTTTCTAAGGGGAATTTGCTTCCTAGGTTGAACTGGAAGGTCTGGGTTTTTTATTCCTATTTATTATATACTGAGAACTAGAATACTTAAAAATAAAGGAATTCAATACTAGGCCCCAGAAACTTGACCTCTGCCATTCATCCTCACACCAGGCCTATGTGGCAGGTATCCCCAGGGTCCCTGCAAGTGGGGGGCTGAAGCTCACCAGTGGTCAGGTCTGCCTCCCTCCCAGCCACACCCCCTTCTTGTGCCACCAGGCACATTCTAGAGAGGGAGAGAGGAGCCTTTCTGAGCTGTGGTCTCCAAGAGGGTGATGCTCCTGGGGGTGCAGACAGAAGAAAATACTGGAGCTTCTACTTGCATGTTTAATTTAAATTTTCTCATGAGCAATGTTTAGAGAAAGTTTTGAGATTACATTTCACAATACACATATTATTAGAATAGTTTGTGTATATAATCCATACATAAGAAAAAACATGTAAGTATATATCTTGTATTATATACATGTATGTAGATATAGTACAGTATGTACAATATTACATATATAGGAATATGTGTGAATTATGAATACGTGCTACTATACTAATATGCTACTATGTGTTATCTATAATATATGACATATCGTAATCTATATATGTTTATGTGTATTTACTTATGTGGGAATATAAGTGCATGTATATATATGGTGGGTATTCAAAATATCCTTTACTGCCTGGGGAGTGCATTTGGTTTTGGGCAGTGCAGAAGCTGGTGGGTGTGTGAGTCCAAGCCCTGGGAAGTCCTCGTGTCCTCTGCCTTGGCTGGCTCTGCCCTCCCAGGCACTGAAGGCTTTGGACAGCCTCAGACAGGTCCTTCTGCCATCAGGGAGGTTCCTTGGGGCCCTGGGCTTTTCATGGAAATATCTTTGATTGTAATTAGATTAAATCATTTTCTTGTTCATTTGCCCCTGTATTGTCTTTCTTTCTGAGGATCATCTTTGCTCTATTTTTCCTATCTTGTTTCTGTTTTTTTTTTCTTTAATTTTGGGTGTTCATCTTTTTAAAAAATTAGTTTCCAAGCTGTTTCATATTGGGGGGGTTACTTTACCATATGTGACAGGTCATTTTTTTTTTTTTTTTTTTTTTTTACAAAGCTTCAGCAGAGAGCCACGTCTGTGTTAAGCTGGCCCTATTTTACTTATCTTCCTTGGAATCAGCATGGAAGGGCCTGATATCAAATTTGAGTGAAGGAGGAACCTGTACCTGCCGACCTGCAAACAGTTGCATGGCCCCCAGCCCTGTACCTGGAGGTGTCCTTGCCCTCACTCACATTAGGTCTGGACAACATAGGCCTTTGTTTACTTCTGATTTTTATGGAGAAACTTACAGAGGAGTTTCTGTTCTAGAGGTCTTACTTTCTTATTTTTATCTGAGTTGAAGAGTGATTTAGGGAAGATGCCATTGACATCTCTGAGTTAACAGTAGCTTCATCCATGGCTTTTTGTCCTGATTTACAGCCACGGTTTCAGGGCAGGAATGCAGTGTGATGGGGACAGCCACTCTTCCCGAAAAGCACATCACGCGATCACATTTTATTGGTTCCTGAAAACGTCGGAGGGTTAATATCTTTGGCAGGACAGCTGTTTAGTGTCAAGCCTGGGAAATTGCTTTATTTTTTGTTTGGAGAGAGAAAACATAGATATTTTGGATTACATTTTGTGTGTGATCGTGAAAGACACGTGATAAATTAGCTTTGCCAGGGCTTTTGGAGATTGGCCTCCAAACTATAAGTTTTACTTGATGTTTTCATCTGCAGGTGGCATGAAGCTGCGTCATGTATGTTTCATGGGCTCCCCGGGGCCACGGACATGTCAGGACGAACTTGAGGCTATAGCTCATTCATTTGGAAGCACATGGTTGGGGGGCCAAGTTGTCTACACTGATGTTTTGGGTTACAGATATGAACAATCATAAGAGTGCCTGCGTGGCTCAGTTGGTTAAGAATCTGCCATCTGCTCACGTCATGATCTTAGGGTCCTGGATTGAGCTCAGGCTCCCTGCCTTGCGGGGAGCCTGTTTCTCCCTCTTCCTCTGTCCCTTCCCCTGCTCATTTTCTCTCTCTCGCTCTCAAATAAAAAAATAAAATATTTTTTTAAAAATATGAACAACAAAACAAAACCACAGAAACACTAAAACAAAGCTTTTTGTTTGGTGCAACAAACCCTATTACTCAGGCCTGAGCATGTTTATGGTCAGAATACATTACTTCTTTCCTCTCCTGTAAAAGCACAGACACTTCTATTTAGAGAACTTGCCTCACTGAGGAAGACAAAATAAAGATGTGATTTTTTTTTTTTTTTACTAATTCTACTACAGAAAGTTTTAGAAGGCATTTTGTTTGTAAATCTAGGAATTTAAATGAATTCCTTTGCATGTGTGAATGTGGTGCTAAAATCTTCACCACAGAACTCCTCACCTTGTAAAGAACACTCAGGAATGAAGGTAGTTGGGTCCAGGTGTATTTCCCATTAAAAAAAGAATATCCTTGAAAATAAATTATTTTTTGGGAGATGTCAAATGAAAAATATTATCAAGGAGTATTTGCCACAAATGTACATATTTCAAATAAAGCAAGCTGTGCCTATAAAAAAAATAATTATTAGAGTTAGGTGACACATCTGTTACTGTGTAAATGCCATGATCTTTCCTGAGGAGACGTGATGTGGTGGTTGTCACACATGTGGGTGTTTATGGACAGTTAACAAGCACCAAAGTCACGTTTTCTATTTCCTAGCAAGTGATCTTGAAACAAATTCCCTTTCCCTGTAGGTAAAGAATAGATTTTTCACCCTCCCTTTATCTGTTTTTTTCTTCTTTGCAAAATTTGGAATCAATTAGGGAATAGATTTGTTAATGGTTGTCTTAATTAATCTGTTAATAGCTATAGCTACAAAGTGATTTTTTTACAAACTACCCAAATCTATAAGTTTGTGGAAATAAAAGTGTAATAATCATTGCCTCAGACTGCTGTGTTTTACGAACAGTGTGTGTAAACACCAGGAGACAGCCAGGGAGTGATTTTACTGCAGTAATTCATCTCTTTATGGTGTTAGGGAGGGGACCCTTTCTCTGATTTTAATGATTCATGGGAAGCGTTTATAGGAACATAGAAGGGGAAGAGTGTTGTTACTTTGTTAGGTAATCCCCTGTTGCTTGGTAAAGAGCTAATACATATACATCCTTACATTGAAGAAATGCAGCACGTACTTGTGTGGCGTTAATGCACGCGCACACACATACATGCACACACTCAACGCTCGCATGCACACACACAGAGTCTCCACCCTTGGAGACACTGGTTGTCTACACCATCATAAAAGCCCTTCGGGGCACACACAGCAGTCCTGCAGATAGATGGAGCCGTGCATGGGTGTCAAGAGCCAGCAGATGGAAAACCATCTCTCTGCTGTCCCCAGAGGACCCCAAAATCCTGCGGTCTGCGCTGCATACGGCTGCAGAGATCAGAGGGGTGATGGCAGTGGGTTGTGCCATCCCTAGAACCGTGGTGGTGGCTGCAGCCCCTTTGAGGGACTTAACGGAGTCCTTCCTTTTGGAGGTTCCTCCTTGGTCACGTCCCATGTGTGAAGTGCGCTCACTCCACATGAATATGACTAAGTGGTGCCAACGTCTGGGATGCCTTGCAGCAGAGGCGCTGATGCAGTTGTGTCTGCTGCAGCATTAGGGCAGGTGAGCACCGGGAGGTTTCGAACTTGACCTGTGGTTCCATTCCTTGTTCTTACCACACACCAACTGCAGGGCAGCAGAGGTCCCCCCGCCTCCCCCGCAGGCTGGTGGAACCGTCATCAGTGTGCAGCTGCCATCCTGCTAAGCAGGAGGGGGCAGCAGGATGACCCCTTCCCACTAAGAGCAGCAATTCTAAAACCAGGCAGGGCAGCACAATCCTCTGGAGGGCTTGTCTGAATGTGAAAGATCCTGGCCATCATCTCCCCGTAGCTTGCAGGGGTTGAAAAAAATACATATCCCCTGAGTTTTAGGCAGGCTGTTGTAAAGAATGCTTGGGATCTGCAGTCCTGGTTACTTCATTAGCCTGAGAAGTATTTTGTTGAGGACACATGCCAGATGCTTTGATGAGTGGCCCATGGGGAGATGGGTGGAAACCAGAGCTGGGTTTGCCAAATGTATCTGTGGGACGGAGTGGGGATTTCCCTTTGATGTCACTTTATTCTGCCTGGATCATGGCAGGAGCTGACAGCCTGTGTGACCTGCCCTCCGTGCCACAGGGGATGGAAACAGACGCCGGGAAGCAGGAGAGGCGGTGCTGGCGTTCCTGTCGTCGAGCACTGCCACACTGTGCTTCCACGTACGGCATTGTTGGGCGTCCCAAAGCCTGGTGAGGAAGACCGGGCACACTCCACCCCCGTTTCACAAGTAGACAGGTGGGGTGCAGGCACATGATGCAGCTTGAGCCACTCTGTCCCTGAGAGGCATGGGGCCTGGTGACCTCACACTTGGATTCTTTTTCACAAGTGAGACATGAGATCTAACCCAGGGTGGGACAGACCTGGAGCCTGGCATGCCAGCTAGATCTGAACAGGGTTTGATGCCCCAGTCCATTGTTGATGTTGAGCATTGCTGCCCTGGTAGTTCTTTGCTCTGGGACCTTGGGTCATTTCAGACTGAGTATTGAGAGTCACTTTATTCAGGTGGCAGGGTTCACGCTGGGATGAAACCTTCCTATCTGCCCCCAGGTCACAGCTGAGGCCTCCCCCCACCCCCCGCCTGCCTGCCTTCCTTCCTTCCTTCCTTCCTTCCTTCCTTCCTTCCTTCCTTCCCCTCTGCCACCCCCCCTCCCCCATCATTGCTTCCTATTAGCAGAGACATAGGATACAGGTCTTGGCCTAGCCAACCAACCGTGTCTGCCAGTGACAACCACTTGGATTTAATTTCAGTGCTCACACTGTATCCAATCATAGGTGATAGGTTGTAATTTGGCAGGGTGGGTACGGCGCGGGGTGGGAGATGTAAGACTGCTGTGAATGCTAACAGATATTTTGAGATTTATGTGCATGGATAAATTAGAATTGTTAACATTATTTATAAAGATAATAATTACATAATTTCTAAAATCACAAAAATAGTTTGGCTTAATGATTTCTAAATGCACACAATAGTACATTAGGCGGTTTTTATTAATCCTATTTATGTATAGAGAAGCAGAGACTAAGAATCTTGAATCTTAAATATGCCCAAAAAGCACGCTGTAGAAAATTCTCTTGCCCTGTGAGTTGGATTTTTGAGCCATAGCAGTGGAGACAATATTGTGTCACAGAATCTTTGCTGATAATTTCTGCTTCCAAGAACCCCCACTCTGCCATGATTTGGCTACTGTGGGTACCTTTGCATATAATTTACATACAGTCATTTTCACTGCAGTAAGAGAATATAGTTATTAATGTGCCTGCTGTAAACTCGGGTGAGCATAAGCTTTCATTTACAGAGTCTGTCTTTAGGGCACACTTCATTTCACTTAGAATAAATTATCATACATTTATCATTAGTTAGCAAGTTATTAACATTAATATAAACAAATATGTGGCACATTTCTTCAGGAAGATTACGTTTTTAATCACTTAGTGAATGTAGCAGGCAGCTTATACATATTTTATTTTTTAATGGATGTGCTTTTACTAGTTCCCGTGATCACATTAAGAACACGACTCCAGCACTTTGCATCTGTTAGCTCAGAATGGGCTTCATCGAGGTGAGGGAGTGAGAAATGAACTTTACTCTTCCACTGATGAAAGAGCTTCCTCAGACACCTTTGTACCCTTCAGATTTACTGAATAATTCCCTGGGGGAGGATGGCTCATTCTACAACCAAGCAGGTTTGGAAATGCGACTTTAGTGACATGTCAAATCGGGAAACAAGGCATCATAGTGCTCCTGAGGTGTCTCATTCAGAACATGGGTTCTTACAGCAAGAATTAGGACAGAAATTTACCACGGACCATGTCTTGTAAGCTCTAACACTAAAATATCATCAAGGGATATTTTGCAAATTCTACTCTCGGCTTACATGAGCACCAGGTACAGGAGGAGTGAACCAGCATTGGTACAGGTGTTATGTTTCCTGTGAGCCCCAGGTCTCCAGAATTCTCCACAATCACTGACTCCCCAGGTTGAAACCTGCATTTTGGGCCAACAAAGACTATTTGTTAACTATTTGTTAACCAGGGGCCAGCAGGCAAGTTCCAAAGTTTCTTCACCCTTCAGTTTTTTTACCCAAGACCGGGGATGATAATAATAGTCTTTATTTCACAGGAGAACAGGAAGGTCAAGCATGCAAAGAGGTCATGCAAGACCAAACAGAAAGAAGTGCTCCATTATTAATTGCCATTATTAATATTTATTGCTGTGGGAGGCGCACATGCCTTAGGAACCGCCAGATCGTGATCCTGTGTTCACTAAAATGGTTTTGTATCTTTCACATTTTGTCATATCCTCCTTTTTAGAATATACCTATTAGCACAACCCTGTTTGAGTTTTACAGTTTAGTTCCAGACAGAATTCATTTACTCTGCTCTCTGAGAATAGACATCTTCAAACTGCGTCTGGTTCATCCTCTCGCACGGAGTTCTCAGCTGGGTTTCTGACGTCCTGGGATATCTCACCTCTGGTCTCTCTGCCGGCGCAGCAGGGAGGCTACCCGGGGGTGGGAACGGGATGGGAAGGTACTGGTCAGAGGGTGTGGGTACACAGCACGGGTCCTTCTAGGGAGCAGGTGGACGGCGTGGTGACCATGGTTCCCCAAACCCTGCTGAGTACTGGAAATGGGCAGCAAGTCACTTCAGGTGCTCTTAGCACGCAGACCAGGGAGACTCTATGCGGATGTAGGGCAGTTAGCGTGACAGTGACAGTCATCTCCCCACACACATGAATATATCACATTGCCATGCTGCTCACCTTACATGTATGCCATTTCATTTCATTTTTTTTTGAAGTTTTTTTTTTTTTTTTTTAAGGAATCTCTATACCCAACATGGGGCTCAAACTCACGACCCTGAGATCAAGCATAGCACATTCTACTGACTGACTGAGCCAGCCAGGTGCCCCCATTTTCTTTGTGGCTTTGAGGTCAGCTCCAAGCCCTGCATTTTGGCTTCTGAAATCCACTGTAAAGTGTGGGGATAGTGAGGGGTCACTGAAATGACTTTCCCTGACCTGCGTAGCTGTAAGTTGGTGTTAGGGTTCTGGCACTTCCATGAAGACAGTGTTGCTGAACTTCCCCAGATTGAGTTCAGATGGGGCCTCTTCCTATGTGTTCTTGGCATCGTGGAAGGCTGAGTACTCAGTGTGCTTTCCCATCTGGAAACACAGGAAGGGATGACACAGGAAGGGGAGGTGGGCTTTGAGGTCTCCATCCCAGGGAGACACTGGCTGTATCACCCTGTATCCTCAAACACCCCGGAGAAGACTGACCTCTCACTCCTGGAATGACAAGCCCAGCCTTGGCCAGCAGGATGGGTCCCCTCTGGTCCTGCTCACTCAGAAACACAAGTGGATGCAGGCTCCTTGGCAGCACCTGCCAGGCTCCCCATGAAATCCAGTGCTTCCCTTGGAAATTTCTACCTGAAATGACACATAGCACTTCTGCTCAGTCATGAGTGGAGCATGTGACTGGGCCACTCCCGACCTTAGGGAGGATGCCTGGAAGGAGAACTATTTGTGGACAGTGCTGATGATGACCCCAGGGTCATTCTGTCTGCCCTATCTGCTCCTAAACCACCCACCCCTCCTGGGCACGTGTCTGGTGTCTGAATGTGGCAGATCCACCAACCCAGCAGCACACATGATGCCCCTGGGACATAGGGAAGAAAGAGGGCCTGGATCCCACAGAGGGCTTTCCTGTGCCCCCTGACACGGCACGGCATGGCAGAGATGCTTGTGTCTCCCGCAGATGAGAGGACATTGTGGGGCATGGCCAGAGTTCCAGCCCCTTGCCGGCCATCCTGCTGACAGAGCCATCGGTGAGGAGATGACAGGCAGCAGCAGCAGCAGGAGGCTTCAGGGCGCCCTGCTTGGGATAGATGGAGAAGCAGGGAGAGCTGCAACCTGGACCTTGTATCCCCTCAAGGACACTGTCCTCGGTGGGGCCCATTCACTCTGAAGAACCCAAAGGGAAAGCCATCTTTGGACCTGGGAGAAGATAACTCACAGTCTGCCTTAAAGGAACAAGGTTCGCAGTTGTTCAAGACCAACAGGGAACAGCCAAGTAGCCAGGGACGATCATTGGCGGAGGGGGGTCTTCTTCGCTGCCCTCTTCTCTGCCCTGAATTAGAAGGGACGCTTGCTGGGTGGCAGCACAGTGAGCCCACAGAGTCCCTGACTCCACCCAGGCCACCAGACAGCTAATCTGCCTCGGCCAGCTCGGCTGCCTGACCAGACAACAGACGGTTATGTCTCCCAGTGGTGGGGGCTGGACATGCAAGGCTGGGTCCCAGCTGACAGATGGCCGGTGTCTCCCATGTCCTCACGTGGTGGACAGAGGGCATGCTGGTGCCTGTCCCTGTCTGGCTAGGTGCACTGACCCCACCATGGGGCCACCCTCATGCTCTTCTCTAGCCCCCATCCATCACCTGCCACAGCCTCCGCCTCCGAGTGGCACAGTGGGGGCTCGGCTCCGTGAATTCTGGGGGACACCAACAGTCCCCGACGTAATCTCACCTTTGCTGGGGACTGATGGGCTAAAACATGATTGAAACCTACAAATGGACAGAATGGAGTATTCATAGCCACGATAAACACTTTTTAGAAACAAAAAGTAACTAAAGAGTTACGGAGTTGCTCTGAGGCCCTGATGCGAGAGCATGCTTGCTGCTCAGTAGAGACCCAGTTGACCGAGCATAGTCCACAAAAAAGATAAAACTGCTTAATGTCCTGCCCTGTGAATTGAAGCTTATTGATCAAAGTGGTTTCCTTGATGGTTTGGCAGGTCCCCGACTTAAATTCTTGCCAAGCCCCTGGTGGCTCTGTGACATGGGGCAAGTCACTCGATCTCTCTGTGCCTCTGTTTTGTTGTCTCTGAAATGGGAGCATGATAAGCCTATATGTTGCAGCGTCGTTGTGGGAACTAAAGCCATTAAAAGATGAAAAGCACTTTTTCATACTGATGCCTGGCTCATTGTAGGGCCTCAGGGGATGTCAGTTCCTGGAGGCTAATGATGATAGTCCAGTGCTGCTTTTTCATAAGTAGGCACTCTGCTTCTTTGCATTAAGCCTGCAGCTAACGAGCTGAGGTCGAGAGAGGTTAAATGTGACATAGCCAGTAAGTGCTACAGCCTGGGATTTGATCACTAACCACCCAGGGATCTTCTAGCCGACGAAGCTCCAAGCAAACTGGCCTGCTTCCCTTTTCACGACCTGGACTGTGTTTGTTTCTTTCCCCAGGGCCCTTGCACGGAGCATTGCGAACAGAAGACACATGCAGGGAACAGTTCACATGGCAGGCCTGGTGTGGTGCTCGATGCTAGAAGGGCTGTTTGCAAAGTTGGCCCTTGGATGTGGGGTCTGGGGACCTCAGGCTGTAGGAGGGTCCCCCCAGCCCATTCCCTGATTGATAAAAGGAGGTCACTGGGGCTCGCTGTCAGTATAAACCTCGTGGTTTATGCCAAACACCTGCTCTCCCTCGGGCAGGCTGGTTATTGGCAGGTGCCAGGCAGAAGATGTCTACCTAACGGTCCCCAGTAAACGCCCTGGGCGGTGAGTCTCTGCTGGGCTTTCTGGTGATAGCTCCTTGCTCATGTTTGTCACAAGTCCTTGCTGGGGAGAACTAAATGCATCTTATGTGACTCCCCTGGGAGGGGATCCTTGGAGCTTGAGCGTGGCTCCCCCAGACCTCACCCTGAGTACCTTTTTCCCTTTGCTAGTATTGCTTTGTGTCCCTTCAGGGAGTCCATGGCTGTGAGCGGAATCTTAGCGGGTCCCTGAGCCGGTGCTCCTGAGGAGTCTTGGCATATCTCAGCTTCTCCTTTTTCTTTGGTTCCTTCTGCCCTCCAGCTGCAGCTCCAGTCCTCGGGGACACCCACCGGGCATCCTCTCTCCAGCTGACCAGCCCTCTGCTGTCCTCTGTCCTCTGACATATCCTCCAGCTTTTTTTTTTTTAATTTTATTTATTTATGATAGTCATCAGAGAGAGAGAGAGAGAGAGGCAGAGACACAGGCAGAGGGAGAAGCAGGCTCCACGCACCGGGAGCCCGACGTGGGATTCGATCCCGGGTCTCCAGGATCGCGTCCTGGGCCAAAGGCAGGCGCCAAACCGCTGCGCTACCCAGGGATTCCCACCTCCAGCTTTGTTGGTTTGTTTTCCCCAGTTCTCCAGAATCTCTCTGATGTGTTGATTCTGTCTCCACAATTTGCTCTGTGAGCACACACGTCTTTCAAACACCCTCTCAGATCAGACAGTTTCATTATTCCCTAAATCTCGGCTGGTCCAAGTTGTAGCCAGTGAAGGCCACAGACATCCGCAGCAAGTGGGGGTCTGATACAAATGCACATTCCCATCCTCACCTACCTCCCAGATCTTCTGAGTCAAAATCCGCATTTCAGGAAGGTCCTAGCTGGTCCATCAGTCCACCTGCAGGTTCACATTTGAGCCGCATTATCCAAATGGTCCATGTGTCTTTCCCTTCCCTTTTGTCCCTGACCAACACTGTTCCCATGGATGTTTTTACATTTTTTTTTAGGCCAAATAGGTTACTGCTTGCAATCTATTTTCCCTCTGAAAAATTCCCCTCTGGATGCCTTTGCAGGCAACCTTATTTTTGGCATAGAGGGTATGTAACCCATGTCCTGAAGCTTGGGGATGACAGACTGACTTCTGGTACCTTCCATTTCCTGATGATGGAGATGTCAGTTAGCTAAGGGCTTTGTCACCTGTTAGAGTTCTGGTCCCCTGGAAGTCCAACCCTGTGACTTCCTTTGGTCATTATCTGCCACCCCTTTGTACTTGGCACGTGTGTTCCCCAGGAAACCAAGCCCGTGGCAAAACTTAATGGCAGTTCTCTGTGGTCAGATACATTCTGGAGGCGTGAACTCACAGCACACATCCTCATGTTCAGGAATCCAAGGAGTCTCTGAGAGGATCTATCTCCACTCTTTGAACCCAGTGTTCTCCAAATGACTTTGACCAGGGACTGTTTTTTACTATAGAATGTGTAAAATCAAAAAAAAAAAAAAAAAAAAAAAAAAAAAGAATGTGTAAAATCAGGATCAGAATCAGAAAATACGAAAATACCACCTTAGGGTGGTTAATTTCACTCCGTTCTTAAAACTGGCGTAGGGAGGGTGGGTGGAGGGTGGAGGGTGTACTGAGGGAGGAGGGAAAGGAAAGGAAGGGAGCACCATGGAGGGGCTGAACAGAGACTCAGGTCATCTGTGCTACTTGTCATATTTATCAAGGCTTGTGTTGCGCCTTTACTGAGTCCTTAATGATTTATTAATTAAAATTTGGGGAGCACTAAATCCAGTTTTGTTTTTTTCTCTAGCTTTTGCATGCCTATACATTGTATCTTTGTACCCCAAATATGAACTCCTTCATGGGGGAGCTCTTACATGTATTTTACAGTTGGTGCCGGACAGCATAGTGGGGATAAAATGTAAGTATGTACAGTTGGAATTACATGGGCCTCCTCTGATTATATGTGAACACTCCATTTCAAGAACCTTGTGGCTAAATCTGAGTTTGAGATACTTGTAACGTGTGGGTAAGTGTTCCAGAGTGGAAACTAATGCCAGACCTGGGTCAGAAGCCCTGGCTTCGTGCCCCAGCTCTGCCACACTTGAGTTAAGACCCCAGAGCCTCTCTATGCCTTGACTCCTTTACCTGAAGAAGGCATCCCTCACAGGGTTGTTGGGAGGAGCAAGTGCCTGGTAATTGGAAAGGGCTTTGTCAGTACTTATGATGAGGTGGGAACTGCATGCTTTCCAACAAGTGGCTCTTGAATTCTTGGCACAAGGAGAATGGCTTTTGAAATAAAACTGAAATAAGTCAGGGTCCCCAGGGCCGTGGTGTCTGCTGTGGCCAGCATCTCAGAGATGGAGCAGAACTGCCGACGGAGAGGACAGGATGTTTGCCATAGCTTCGGAGAGAAAGGGGGAGAAGAGGAAGGAAGGGGCAGTGACCAGGAGAGGAAGGCATGCTTCCCACTTCTCACAGGGAAGGGGAAGATGCTCCTGAGCAGCATCACGAAGATTCAGAGCAGGAGTGTCCGCTGCTGGCAGCAGTAAGTGTGGCCATCCTCTCACTTGGCCTCTGCTCCCAGTACCACCCAGAGCCCCGGTGAACACAGGAAGAGCAGAGGGGAGGACGTGCCCAGAACCAGAGGAGAGAGCCTGCAGTAGATGACACGGATGGAGTGACAGCCAGGGCTGTGCCTGGACCAGCAGGAATCACACCGGCAGCAGCACTGATAGCTGACCCAGTGCTTCATGCTCACCCCCCACCAGGCACACTGTCCAGACCCAGTTGTATTCACTCTTACTTATCAGGACCATTCTCGTTCCCATTTCACAGGTGGAAGAGGTGATAGAGGAAGAGGTGACAGTGTCTCTGGGTCTTAGGTTCCCTGGACTCTAGAGTTTGCACGGTTAATGAGCATGCTAAATGCCACAGGAAACCGGTGATGAATCTGTACCTCCATATATGGTGGCGCTGGGGGCTTGAACTGGTTTTACCCAGATTTCACCCAACATCGAAGTTCACATGTGTGTGATGTTTCTGGTTCTTAGCATATTTTATTTGTCCAGGAGGATGAATGTCACGGCAGGGACAGTGAGCACAGAGGCCAGCTTTGCTCACGATGCCCTTCCCTGGCGCACCGTGCTGCCACCTTGGGTACTACCAGGTGGGGGTGTGTGAAAAAGGAAAAACAGGCTTCCTTGTCTTTAAGGAATGTGTGAACCAAGAGTGCATCCTTGCACTTGGTAGTGTGAATCTATGTTTGTATTCTATTTAAAGGTTTCCTGCCGCAGTTGGCAGGGGAGGGAGGGGGCCATAGGCTTTATGCAAACTTCAATAGATCGTGAGACATGAGAGTGACCACATGGGCTGTCTTGTGTACCACGGCTGTGGCGGAGCACCGCGCACATTCTGCGCGTGAGAACATCCATCTGTCCATTAAGACACGCCTTATGACAGACAGCCTGCCCTCTTGGGAAAGACCTAGAAACACACATTCCATCTCATCTTTAGGTTTTGACCTGATCCTTCCATCCTTCCTCCTGGCTGACATTTGGCCTCCTTCCCTTCTGTAACGGAGTGAGAACCTTAGGGTTCTTAGGGCCTTTCCCTACAGAGCCTTCAGAATTACATATAGATAGTATGCGGATGTCAAGAGCCAGACTTTATTTCCCCAGGCTCTTCATTGCAGAGACTAAATTAGTGAATTCTTCCTTCTTATTATCTGTTCTGATCTTGGATATTCCCAGGGAAGGAGGGTTACCTGTGGTCACCTGCTGCTCTGTGCACTGTTAGAGCTTTCAGCTCCTTGTCCCTTGCAGAAACAAAACATCTGTGCCTGAGCAGAGAAACCTAATAGCATCCCATACCTAGTAGGACTTCAATGCTTACACTTTGGATGAATGCATGAATATATGAAGGTGTCGTCAAGATTTTACTGCCAGGAATTTTAGTTGCAAGCATGGCGTATTTGTAAGAAATGAATTTATGGTCACTCCAACTTTATACAGTACCGTACCAGCTTTGACCATTCTTTTGCAGTCGTGAAAATTTTTTCCCTATAATCCATTTCTATTCTTATTAATGTCAGCTAGTTATTAAACTGACTCCTGCCTAATTAGCCAAGTGCTATTCTTGGATGAAATTGGATGGCTGTAATAAAAGCTGACTCATTGTTGGAATAGGGAAATATGGTGTCTATTTATGTTCCTGTTTGTGATTATATTCCAGAATTTTTGTCTTTGATAAAACTATCTCAGTATTTTAGAAATACTCATTTAAGCCTGAGAATATCATTTGCATTCGTTTTAGCAAATGCTGTAATCAAAGGCCTCACATGGGACAAGCAGCGTCAGCTATAGAATAAATAGTCTTAGGGTGAGCTCATGATGAGCCTCTGACATATGTCTTACAAGGAAACCTTTTTCTTGGCACTTAGGAAGATGGGTGGTTACGAAATAGATCTCTCTCCCACCTCATCTTAATTGTTGCATTCATCATTTTTATCTGCCATTTATGGGCTCAAAGATAGACTTTGCATCTCTTTTATTTTGACTTTTTCTATTTATGAGTGTTTTATTTTATTTCTATTTTCCTGTAATTAATATTTAGTCTTTCCATGGTGCAAATCACATGGAAGACCAAGTGTGCCGTTTGCAATCAATCTGAAGGGAGCATTGGTTAGTTCTCCTGCGTAGTTAGTAACTTGGTTTTTCCGTCTGGAAAGTGGAGCCAGTCCCTGCCCATGATCCACTCTGACACAGTTCGAGGTGCACAAATGGCCGTATTTGTTAAAAATGATTTATTTATTTGAGAGAGAGAGTGAGTATGTGGGGAGGAGCAGAGGGAGAAGGAGAATCTCAGGCAGACTCCCTGCTGAGTGCGGAGCCCGACATGGGGCTGGATCCCACGACCCTGAGATCATGACCTGCACTGAAACCACGAGTCAGCCACTCAACCGACCAGCCACCCAGGTGCCCCAATGGCAGACTTTGTAACACTGTGTAAGAAACGCAAACTGTAATTGTAAGACTTAGATGTTTTTATATGTTTCACATTTACACAGATATTCCCGTCTGGCTGATGATCCTTTTCTGTGTTCTCAAAAAAGAGGGCCGTGGCTCCAGAAAACGTATTCTGAGGTGTTAAAGTAGAAGTAGGGCAGTTTTGCAGGAGTCTCCTCCCAACCACCTGTCTGGCAGGTGCTATGGTTTGAGGTCAGTGTTGGGGGAGCACTGGTCCTGAGCAGAGCAGACACCCCGCACACTTTTTTGTTCACCTTCGTATCCTAATGATCCGGATGAAGAGAAGAGGGAGACAAAGAAGGCAAACCCCACATGTGGTCATTTTGCACCTGCTGGCTAGTGTTTCCTTGTGGTCACCAGCCTTCCTTAGCTTTTGCTGATTTATACCGCGTCTTGGTCTTGCATCTGCCTCTGTTCTCCAAAAGGAAACAGCTTTGGTTTCTAATTGTAAACAATACAAAATAATCGTAGAACATTCAGACGGTGAAAACAAGCCTAAAGTGAAAAATAAGTAACACCTGAAATGCCATGACCCGGACAAAATACCTCTTGTGTTTGGGGGAACTTTCCTTTCCATTGGGCATGCAGACAGACACACACACCTTTATAAACAGGAAACCAAGTCCCTGACAGCCATTGCATGTGCATCTGATTTAAAAAGAAATGCTTGGAGTGGTTTGACCAAATATCAGCCATTGGTGTACTCTAGAAATGCAGCAGGTGCCCAGATGCGGGGTAGCACCTGGAACAGGTGAACACGCGCCTGCCCTGCTGGCTGCGGCCCTCACGGCTGGGACTGCTGCACACACCGGCACTTCTGCACTGATGTTCCTCCCTGTGAGGTAATGGAGATTTATTTATTATGTTGTTTAATGATTCTCACAAAGCAGTGCCTGGGAGAATCATATTATTATGCTATTTTAAAATCTGCTATTTTCACCACACAATATATCCTGGATTTTGACATGTTTTTATAGAACTAAGAACGACCTCACTCTCTTAATGGCTGCATATTAATCCACCGCACGTATGTATTAACCTTTATTTAACAAATGCTCTTAGGTTCATTACCACACAATTAACACTCCTGTGTATGTCTTAAAATATTTTCCCCATAAATATCCACTAAGCATCTAGTATGTTCCAGGAAAAGTGTACAGTCTCATGGAGCTCTTAGGTTAGTTGGAGGAGAGTGAGGGCAAAATGTAAGAAATGGAAAAGATGATCTGAAGGAAGGTAATGGCAGATACAGGGGCTTGAGGCAGGCTTGTCTATGGCAGCCGCTGTCCCCTAGGTTTAAGCTGGATCATGACAGATGCCAAAGAGTTGTTAAGTGAACAGCAGGAAAAAGGCATCCTGGAGTGACAGGGGACCATCCCTGATTCCGGGTTGGGAAGAGCGTGGCGTGCAGGGACCATAAGCCGGCCAGAGCACCCTCTGTGCTGGCTACGCTGAAGCTGAGCTGGAGTCTGGTCCACACAGCCCCCGTAGACCAGGAATTTCTGATTTTATTCACAGTGAAGTAGTACGTGGGAAACTGATGAGGGTTTTAATAAAAGTGGGAAGTTATTTCTTGTATGCATTGTTTCCAAGTTCATGCTTACAACTGATGATGCATGAATGGGATAGAGGATGGGAAGGAGGGAGGAAAGCAGTGGCCCAATTTTGCTGGGGTTCACGGAACAGGTGACTGTGGCTGGGACTAGGGTGATGGCCAGGACTGGAGGAACACGGACAGATCCGGGAGATGTTTAGCAGGTGAAATGAACAGAAGTCCCTGAAGGATCAGGTGGGAGCGTGAGGGAGGAGGCAACACTCGAGTATTTCAGATTTGTGCAGCTGTCATGATGGTGCCACTGAGACAGGAAGATGTGGTGAGAACATATTAGGAAGAAATGCCTCATCCCATTGTCCAGTGTTGCGGACATTGCAGAAGCTTTTATGACACCTGAGCAGATATGTCAAGCAGGCATTGGATCTGCAAATCTGGGGTTATGGGAGTGGCACACCCAGACACATATGCAAGGGGTGAAAACTTACAGAGGCCATTTGAGCCACAGGGCTAGAGGGGTCATCCTAGGGAAGGAGGATGGAGAAGAAGGAATAGGAGGGACCACGGCTGGAGGGAATCCAGTGTTCAGTAGTTGTGGGCACAGGATTATCCTGGAGAAGAGAGAGTGGCCAGAGAGAAGCCAAGTCAGGAGCTAGCTGTGTCCGAGAGAGGACATTGGGACACGGAGAGGAGGCTGACTGTCGCACCCTGTGGAGAGGTCAGGAGGGACAGGTACCATTCCTCTGACTCCAAGCCCCATGACAGGTGGCCTCAGCTGTGGTGGTGGAGTTGGACAACACCAGGGTGGAAAGTCTTCATGGCTCAGCTGCAGGAACTAGAGACCTTCAAGAGCTGCTTCTTTGAGGGGTTTGAACTGTAGTGCCGAGGACAGAACAATGAGGCCTGTGAAGGCACAGGGATCTTTCTAAGACATGCTATGGTGGAGTGTGGTGCTATCACTTGGGTGCTTTGATGCCAACCAGAAAATCCATCATGGTAGATTTCAGCAGAAGTGTGGTTTTGGAAAAGGATGGCAGGTGGTTCACAGAAACTCGGGGAGGGCCATGGGGCAGCTGCCAGGACCCCTGAGCTGGGAATTATGCTCAGTGATTGTGCAGAGGCTCCTCTTGCGGACTCAATGCTGGCCAGGAGGAGAGATAGAGGGTAGGTGAGAACGTGGGCACCCAGTGCAGGGTGGTGTAGAGGCAGACCCAGCTCTTTCTGCACCCATGCGACCGAATGGCAGGGTGCATGGCACTGCAGGAACCTGCTAGTTTTTTGTGGCCACATGAGAGGTTGCCACCAACTTCACCGTGGCACAACACCCATAGATTAGCTCCTGGTCTACACGTCAGATGTCTAGGTGGGCTCCGTCCTCTGCTCAGGGGGCCTCACGGGGCTGATACCAGGTGTCAGGAGCCTGGGCTCTTAGCTGCAGGCTTTAGGGGTGACTCTGTCCCAGGCTCCCCAAGCCAACAGGAGAATCTAGTCCCCCAGGCATTTTAGGACAGAAATCCCTGTCTCCTTGCTGGCTGTCAGCTGGGTCTCCCTCCTCCCTTCTCCCATTGCCACCTCTGTCCCCAAAGCCAGTGGTAGCCCCTGGGCCCCTCTCAGTTGTCATTCTGCCTGGCTTCCTTTCCCAGGTCTGCTTTCAGGGGCTCCCACAGTGGCACTGGGTTCCCTGAGCAACCCGGAATGACCGCCCTGCTTCACAGGCAGCTCATTAGTCACCTGAACCGCATCTGCCAAGTGGTAGGGAAGCTGAAGGACTCCATGAAAGCCTGATGTTTGATCCTTTTGTTGCTGCTGTTCTTGCTAGGACTTGCACCCCCACTTTACACATGCCCCAGAATGCAAACAGTGTGTGTCCTCCTTGTAAGAGATGAGGAGTTAGTGTTTTCTTTACACTAGACCACACCTAGGGAAGGACTAGGGGAGAATGAGCAGATGAAGCCATCCTAGGTTCACAGCCGGCCACCCGCGCTGGATATCTTGGTGTCGAGACTCACCACCCCCAACCCCAGCTCCAAGGAGTTACTCCTGGGTTCTTGTCTTTGTTCTAACCTGTTCCCGGATGCCTGAAGGCACACATACACCCAACCACAATCCTCAATAAAAACTCCAAGACCCCACCCGGGCAAAGAAGAGTCTCCTGGACATGCTGTACCTGTACCCTCTCTACCTTCAGTGAACTCTGCTCTCACCTCCTGGGGCCCCTGGTTGATTTCCATCCGGAGCCCAGCCAGGGGCCCTCTTGTCTGGTCCTGGGGAACCCCTTCCTGCCCGGTCACTGTCGGTAACACATTCACAGAGGCCGTGTCACCTCGCTGTCATCCCGGGACCACGGCAGGAATCTTCTCGGGGCCCGTGACTCTGCCCACCCCAGAGGGTAGAGGCACACAAAGGAACGGAGTGTCATCTTTGAGGATGTTGAGGTCACTGAGAATGTGGACAGGCGCTGAGGATCCGAGGGGACTCACAGCTGGGTCTTTAGGTGTTCGGGTGGGGAGGGACCCTGGAGGGGGGTGACACCCACCGCTGTGAGCCCCATAGAGCAGGACAGGGTGTCCGAAGCAGGACAAGGCTGATCCCCATCAGCCCCGGGTGTGTTAAGTGCAGGAGCAATTGTTCCAGGGAAGAATTGATACCTGCAATTTCCCCAACATTGTGTGCTCCTCGGGATAGCATAAGCATTTCCTTAAAGAGATCTGACAGTTTTCCTGTTAGATCTGCTCGTGGATATCGTATTCTCTATTGAAGAATATAAATGGAAACTTGCCACCGCTGCCTTTGTACCAGGTTAATGGTTTCTGTAAACAGGTTCTTGACTTTGTGTTTTGTGCCCACAGCCTCCTCGCTGAATGCTCTTATGATTTGGGATTGTTTTTCTGTGGCTTTGAATGGATTTTGCAGGCATGCAGTGTTGTCAGTGTAAATATCAATATGGGTTTTTTTTTCTTTAAGAATATCTATTTCTTTTATTTTGGCTTAATTTTTATTTGGAGAGATTTTTGACTTTCCTTAAATATATCTTTTGGGCATGGCTCAAGATGGTGATATGCTTTCTCTTCTTCATTCTGTTAACATAGTGAATAACAAGTTAATAAATGTTTTAACAGTTCTGTTTTTACTCTTAGAGGGGTTCCCCTTCATCATAATGCTGAAGTTTATTTTGTGTAGATTTTTAGAGAAACATTCCTATATTGCTGTTCTCCTGGAATATTTTTCTTTATGTTAGGGAACAGGTTAAATAGTGTATGTGTGCATATATTTTCCTTAAATATGGGAAACAGTTTACATATGAAATCACCAAGGTGGCCTGATTTCCCACTGCCCCCTTTTGGCTAAATGTTAAATGCATACACGTGCATACACATGTTTCTGGGTACTGCCAAAAATAATGTTAACAGTCACTTATTTACTGATCACCCTAAATGAAGAAATGCTTTATTATGTGATTTTTGTTTTTTGACTTTTTTCTTTAGGTTTTTTTTCCCCCCATTAGGCTTCATGCCCAGTATTGAACCCAATGCAGGGCTTGAACTCATAACACTAAGATCAAGACCTGAGCTGAGATCAAGAGTCAGGTGCTCAACTGACTGAGCCACCCCATGTGCTCCTCTTTAGATTTTTTTAAATAAGGAAAAATAGACTTTAGGATTTGCCAGTGGCATACCTTAGATTTTTTGTAGGTAGACACTCCTGTTGTCTGCCATACTAAATCTTTCCCTCTTTCAAATCCATATGTCTCTTACTTCCTCTTTCTTGGTTCTGTTCTTTCACTAGGGCCTCTGCTGAGAAGTGCTAGTGATAGACATATTCTATTCTTCTTCCTACTAAAAACACCAGTGATATTTTGCTATTGAGTTAATTTTTATGTTTTGTTCTAAATTTTTGGTAGGATCCGGGTTGCGAATTTCTTTTTACCACTGGTTAGCTGGATGCCCTTCCCCTCCTCCTTCTGATGACCCATCCTTTTCTTTTTTCTTTTCTCTCTCTCTCTCTTTTTTAAAGATTTTATTTATTTATTCATGAGAGACACAAAAAGGGAGGCAGGGACACAGGCAGAAGGAGAAGCAGGCTCCCTGCGGGGAGCCCAATGTGGGACTCATCCCAAGACCCCAGGATCATGACCTGAGCCAAAGACAGACGCTCATCCTCATCCGCTGAGCCACCCAGGCGTCCCTGATTATTGGCCTTTGTAAAGGATTCTTTTTTTTCCCCCCAAACATGCATATCAGCTACTACTTTCCTAAGCTGTACTGGGGCCAGATTTTCAAAAATACAGGATTTGTTAATATTGGTTACGTGTTCACTTAAACGCTAAGTGTTAGAGCAAAACTTTCCCTGACCTTTTCTCTCAGGGCCGGCAGGAGTCCTCTTTCCACCAAGATAGGGAGACCCTCGTTAAGTGGCTCCCTGAGCTGGCTCCCCCCGCCCCCCCCACCCGGGTTGACCACAGGCTTCCATGCGTCCTCTTCCCATCTGAGCGCCTTTCCACCCAGTCTGCATCACAGCTTTGATTTCCAGCTTGAGCCCAGGTTTGCTAGTAGAGTTTATATATTTGTAAGCCATCAACTTGTTGCTGTTATTTTCTTATTTTAAAATAGCTTACAATATTACTAGATTGCAGTCTAAAAATTTACTCTCTTTCTCAGGGATTTATTGATACTTCTTGTGGACAAGGTCTCTAAATGTTTTTGGACACTGGAAACAGTAGAGTCCTTGTGCTGTTTTAGTTTCATATGTACAGAAGGCCATGAACTAAACATTATTGTTTATATTTCTCATATTCTCTTTAGCTACTTTCTTTCCTTCCATTCCATGCATATGACCTCTCAGAAGTAAAAGTAGCATGTTAAATATTATCTCCCATTTCTATTGTGTTCTGTCCAATTTTTCCTTATTTCTTTGTGTATCACCTTTGGCTTTACGTATTTCAATATATAACTCTGTTTTTAATATTCTGCAAGGGAGCCCTTGAGAGTTAATCATCGTGTCTGCATTGTACGTGTTACTCTTCAGATTCATAAATTTTGTTCCTTGATCTTGATTTTACTTTTTCTCTTATTACTGTTACTTACAACCCTGCTTTCTTAATAGACCCGTCCTCGGTCTTTATCTTCACTCTTCCCGCATTTCACAGACGGGTTGATTTTATTTTCTGAACGAACCTGAGAGTGTCTTTCTTTTAGTGGGTCCCTGTTTTGATTCTACATCTGTATTTTATTTTATTTTTGTTTAAAAACTTTTTTAAAGATTTTATTTACGCATTTTAGAGAGGGGGAGAGAGAGAGAGAGAGAGAGAGAGAGAGAGAGAGAGAGAGAGAGAACACATGCATGTGCGCTTGAGCAGGGAAGGGGACCGGAGAAAGAGCATGGAGCCCATCACAGAGCTTGATCCTGCGACCCTGAGATCATGACCTGAGCCGAAACTAAGAGTCAGACACTTACCGAGCCACTCAGGTGCCCCACTAAGTCTATATTTAGATGGGACCATATGGAATAATGCTTGTTCCCATTTCTTCCATAAAGAATAGATTTCTGCAGTCAGGAATGGCAGGAGAGTACAGTGTCATGACTGTGAGTAAGCTGTGCTCTGCAATATTTGTGTGATTTAAATTTCTTTTATGGTTAACTGTACTGTTTGGCAGGCCTGCACCAATTTCCTCTAAGCTGAGGATCTAAATCACCGTGTCCTAAATAGAGTCCTGTATTTGTAATGGCAGTGTTAAATAAGAAGCCAAGACAAACAGTAAGAGTTTTGTCAGCAAAAATAATTACATTTTTAGGGTTTTTCTCATGCTAATTCCCAAGACTGCCAGCTGCTTTGGAGTTCATTGTTTGGTCTCCATCAGCACCTTTATGGAAACCTCCTGCCTGAGGCTGAATGTTAAACCAGGCTATCTCAGATAACACGGATGGCTTTAAAAGGAGTGATAATGGAGAGAGGGAGGGAGGCTTTGTGAATGGCTGTTTGGTTGTTTATCAGCTGCGGTTGGACCTCAGTCAAATGGAGCTATTTCCATTGGACAGGTCCAGCCTCCACAGGATTGGGCCAGCCTGCCTGACTTTTAGGGGCAGGAAAGGCTTGCAGGTAGAAGAAAAGGAAAAATGAAAGATAGATTTGAACAACCAATATTACATCCGCTCTTAACTTTGCAGAAATAAAATACAAGAGCCAACAGTGGCAGTGCCCAACGTGAGCGCTTTGTTCCCAAGCGTTGGTAGTGGGAAGGGCTGCAGAATGTGATCAATGAGACCAAAAGTTCTGTTTTCACTTTTCCATAAAGTGATGGGGAGACTCTGGGTGTGGCAGGGCCGGGGATGCTGACGTGTGTCTGTCTATGTGTTAGCTTTTACGGGAACCTTGAAAGGGAATCATAGCTTCTCTGCTAACTGCCACATTGGGGAGCCATGTACGGTCTGTCTCCCAAATTCACAACCCATCCTGGCCCAGCCAGTTCAGCAATGCATAGGAGTGAGGTGCTGGGAGTGGGGAAGCCTCCCTTTCCAGGACCAGGGTGGGGGCAGGGGTGTCTTGCTTGTCATGGTCACCAGCGAACGGGGTTCCAGCCAGGTCAAATCTTCAATTGTTTGCTCAAGAGAATAGAAAATCACACTTTTGTGTATAATCTCTTAATTCTTTTTACCGGACACATATTTTAAACAAAAAGGAAAAAAGCCACCGTAACCACGATTCTGCATGCTTAGACACGTCTGTAGGCTTCTTGGGCTGCCACCCTGGGTATCAGGCAATGTGTGTTCTAGAGCATGTTCTAAAGCACCATTGCCCAGAAGGGCCTATGCCAGTTCCTCCTTCCCTTAGCCCTAGACGCCTCGGCTCTATTGCAGCCTTCTGCACAGGGGATGCTGCTCCCCTCTCTGTACCCTTCACAAACAGAAAATTGTTCAGCATCTGGGTGGGTAACCCACAACTCCAGAAAAAGAGAGATCAGAGAGTGCAGGCATCCCCCTGAGCTCAGCCCACGGTCTAGCGCACAACAGACTCAAAGGAGACTTGCAGAAACACGAACATTTGTCCTTTAACTCCTGGTTTTCTTCCTTCTCATCTTGCCCCCTCATTTAGGGAGCCTAGACTGGTTTTGGTTCTAAACACATCCTCTTCTTTTACATACTTTCCATTCCCCCATTCTCCCTCCCTTTGAAACTCTTGGAAAGACTTCCAGCAAGATGTATCCCCTCCTTAAGTCCATCCATATCTTGTTTCTAGAGGGATTTCTCTCAAGCCACATATTCAATTACGTGATAATGGACTGACTTTCTGGTTAGGAAAGCACACGGGTTAGGGACGCCTGGGTGGCTCAGTGGTTGAGCATCCGCCTTCAGCTCCCGGCATGATCCCGGCCGGAGTCCTGGGATCAAGGTTCACATCGGGCTCCCTGCAGGGAAGCTCCCTGCTTCTCCCTCTACCTATGTCTCTCTCTCTCTCTCTCTCTCTTTCTTTCTCTGTGTGTGTCTCTCATGAATAAATAAATTAAATCTTAAAAAAAAAAAAAAAAAAAGGAGAGCACACAGTGAGATGTTCCGTGGTTGGCTGTCAGGTCATATAGAATGTTTTCTTCAAGTTTCAGGATTATCAAGGACATCTCCAGTTCAAAAGCTGGAATAACAAATAAATGTGTATGTCTGAGGCACTGTGTCCTGTGGCCTCAGTGGTCTTGTGCCACTGACTCAGGGTGGAATGAGATTTGGCAGAAACAGGATATAGGATCCAGTGGAAGGTCTCCTGAGGAGGGCGCAGCCCGTGTCACCAGGCTGCAGAGCTGTGTGAGCATAGAGAACCCTCAGATGCAAATGCATCACCTTCATCAACCCCACAGCATCTGGGCGGAGATGGCTCATTCCTCTCTGGACAGCTTGATGCCAGTCCCCTGATACTCCTCAGTATCAGCACCTAGATTCCTCTAGAGTAGGGCTAGAAAACACACATACTTTTAAGGACCAGCCCATCTTTGAAAGTGAGTGAAGTGTGTGAGAGTGAGGTTCCCAAGAATCAAGTGGGCCGACCAGAGAACCACTGCCAGGGTGAGTCTGGCAGTGGAGGGCATTGTGTCCCATAGAGGCTAGAATCTGTTTCCCTCAGGTGACAGCTGACCTGTGGAATGCAGGCCCTATGTTGCTGGAACTTCCTACATCCAAAGGAAACCTGAAATTTGCATTTTTAGGTGAAGTCTTCTAATTCTTTAAGGCTCATAACTAATTTAAAAAATTAAACATTGTATAAGTCAAATGAAACCAGTTCATAAGTTGGATTGGCCTGTAGGTTACCAGTCTGCAATTTCCGCTGAAGCCAGAAGCCAGGAATTCTGGAACAGGAAGTGTTTGGAGAGTCAGACATGCCTGACTTCTCAGTGTCACCCAGGCAGAAGGCTGGACAGGAAGGCTCACTGGGTGCTTGGGGCACCGTCTCCGAGTCCTGCTTAACTCCAGGACAGGCACTCATTGGATGGCAGTATGGTCAAGAATTGTCCTGCACTATTTAAATTGTTACTTATTTTATTGCTTTAATTTGGCTGATTCCATGCAGTTAAGTTAATAAAAATTAAATAAGTTTAGATGTGTTTCTACTAATTATCTTATCTCTCCAATTTCCTTTACAGAATTCAAAAACCGCTAACCTGCTTGGCTTTTCCAGAATGTTTATATTAATAAACAAACATCTATTTTACCATTTGCATGTCTTTTGCCAAACTGCAGAGATTTTTTTTTAAATTTTACTCAGTTTTTCATAGGAAGGGTAAATTAGTCCAGTGGTAACTCTGAAATCTGACATCTCTACCCTCTTTTGTCACACCAACTACTCCCTGGGTCTTCTTACCGAGATAGGTGTGTGACCCAGAATTCAGAATATCTACAGAGTTCCGGGTGTCAAGGGAGATGTCTGTGGATAGAGCTCAAAGGAAGCCCTCAGACAAGATGGCTACTACCTGGATGGGGGATGACCAGGAAGGAAGACTGTAAGTTTCCATTACTCATTAAAAATGTGTAATAAGGGGGCACCTGGATGGCTTAGAAGTTGAGCATCTGCCTTTGACTCAGGTCATGATCCTGGAGTCCTGGGACCAAGCCCAGCATCAGACTTCCCATAGGGAGCCTGCTTCTCCCTCTGCCATGTCTGTGTCTCTCATGAATGAATAAATAAAGTCATTAAAAAGAAAGTTTAATGAATGTCCTAGAGATATATGGGAGTTTTAATAATAAGTGCATAGCAGCTACTTCTAGAACCTTTGGAGGCATTTCTCTTGGCCTTCCTCCCCAACCCGGGCTCCTCAATTAATATTGTTTTGGGATTATAATCAGCAATGTAATGAAGCATCCATGGAAATGGTGGTGCAGGCTGCACTACGAAAGAGCAAACCCAGAAGGCCCATGTGAACAGGATGCTCTGGGTGCCCCTGAGTAGGAAATATGATAGTGACACATCATGTGCCATGTTGTTGAGAAATTAAACTCCATTTCTCAAATGCAGCAGGATCAGAGAGTTGTCCCAAAGGTCAACAGATCTGCCCAACACATGGTACTGAACATTTAAAATGGGCTAGCCCTTAGGCTGATAATGTACACAGAGCCAAGAAAACAGTCAGGAGTCCTTCAGAAGAGATGCTTGATGTCTTGATGGCACCTGGACTGGATAGAAGTCTTAGCCATGTATGCAGAGAAAGAAACAGCAAAAGAATGACATGACTTGGTGCCATGAAAGATGGGGAAAGTGGTGTGGGAGGTTTCAGAGGATGTGTAATGTGTATAGTTTTGAAAGAAAATGTTGCTGAAAAACACCCCAATAATGTTCGAGTAAGATGGCCTTCATGTAGTGAGACCGAAAGCTGAGACAAGGTAGCAGGAGAATACAGAATTGAGTAAAGCAAGAATTAAAAGAGCTACATTTGAAACCCATATGTTTATAGAAGTGAAAACTATAGAAGCAATAAGTATCATTGTAGGCAAACTTTTTTTTTTTTAAACAAACACAAGTTGTAACAAATGAGTATGTAGGAAAAAACTTAAAATGTTATTAAACTCTTCTCCCATGGGGAAAGAAAAGGCACTGGGCCCAGATGGGTTTATCTGATTTCTTCACATTTTTAAAGAATATTCAATTCCATTGGCTATGAAAAATAAATAGAAAGGAAATGGAAATAAAATGTAGGTAAAAATAAAGCTCTGTTAGTGAATTTTATGAAGCCAACATAACCTCAAACCAAAATCTAAAAAGATAGTAAAAGAAATTTTAGAGAAACATCTCATTCACAAAAACAGCTCTAAATATCTCCAGTAAAATACTAACAAGTTAAACAGAGTAATACGATTCATTAATAAAGTTAATTTTTTTAGAAAAACCTTCGAGATTGTATAGCATTAAATGATAGGTTATGAAGGAAGATGCCTTGGTGTATGTCACCAGTTAGTTTGGATGAAACCCAACCTGCATTTTTCATTTAAAAAAATAAAAGCAGTAAGGTAGGAATCCCACATTGTAGATACCTTATAGTATCTCTGAATCCAGTAGCCACCTTACATGTAATGGCAAAAAAGAAGGAACATCAAAATAAGGATGCCAATTATTGGCACCATAACTTAGCAATATAGAGGTAAGTGAGACTGGTAGCTCTGGTGCCATGAACTGCTGTTTTTCCAGAATCACTTGTAAGGTGAGTCAAGACTAACGTTTTTATTATGGTGTATATTCTTCAGTGTCTAGAAATGATTTTGTTTAGGGGATATAGTGTAATCTGGTTGACACTGTTGCTTCCACCTGGGCATAGCATGGTCTTGCATACTTGTGCAGGTATGGAGGTGTGGCTTCATACCTGGGGAACTTCATACCTGGAGAACTCTGCATTTCTTCTGTGCACAGTTCATTCTTAGGGATTCTCTGAGCATGTGAGCATCCTCTGTCCTTTTTAACGCTGAAGTTAAAAACAATAAGGACTCTATCATAGCCAACACCATGAGACAAGAAAGGCATCTTGACTAACTACTGGAAAGGGTGACAGTGGATCATGTTACGTGACTATTAATGTTTTCACCATACAGAAGTATAAAGAAGGACACTATAAAATAGTCAACAATTCACCACCTTCAGATAAACCTCTTTCATGTTAAAGAACAATAAAGGAAATACATACACAAAGTTATTAACCAAATAAATATGTATAGTCTGGTGCCAAATAAGAAACCAAAGCCACTTCCCCTTCAGGCTGCCTATTCACATATAGTACACTTTACTACCATTCTTTAAATTTCTTCCAGAAATGCATATATGTGTGTGTTATTTTTTATTTACATGAGGAAAATCATTATTGAGAGATAATATGATTGTCTTCCAAAGAGTCAGAGAAACTCAGACAGGTGTAATAAAGCCACAACAGTCATTTTGTCCAATTACAGTAGCACTCGCATTGGAAATAGCATGGAGACAAGATCCCACTCAAAAATAACAAAAAATAGGGGATCCCTGGGTGGTTCAGCAGTTTAGCGCCTGCCTTTGGCCCAGGGCGCAATCCTGGAGTCCCGGGATCGAGTCCTGCGTCGGGCTCCCGGCATGGAGCCTGCTTCTCCCTCCTCCTATGTCTCTGCTTCTCTCTCTCTCTCTCTCTATCATGAATAAATAAATAAATCTTTAAAAAATATTTAAAAATATTTTAATATATTTAAAATATAAATGATTTAGGAAGAATTTAATAACAATGCTCAAAATTGAAGGAACAATTTGACAGAACTAAATTCTATCAGTCATAAGGAAAGGCAGAGAGGGCCACTTGCATAAAATTATGAAGTGTTCTGTATTATATAATATACTTATCCAGAATTCATCTGTGATTCTACCTTTTCAATCAAAATAGCAGTGTTTTTCTTAAGGGTAACATGACAAAATGATTCTGAAGTTCACTAAGAAAAAGAAATGCCTAAGTGGAACAAAGCAAATACTTAAGAAAGAATAATGTCGAAGACCTTCACTGTAAGATATTAAAACACACTATATAAAAAGATAAATAAAATACTGCAGTATAGGCAGTAATCCAAGAAAAGCCAAGATTTCGATGGTATAAAACTGAAAGTGATTTTATGTGTGTGTTTGTAAAAAGAACTTATTTATTTATTTATTTATTTATTCATTTATTTATTTATTTAGAGAGAAAGAGAGAGCAAGAGTGATAGAATGAGCGGGGGAGAGGGACAGAGAGAGAGATAAGCAGACTCCCTACAGAGCTGAAGGTAGGTGCTTAACTGACTGAACCACCCAGGCACCCCTGTTCATTCATTTATTTTTTTAATTTAAATTTTAGTTAACAAACAGTGCAATATTGACTTCTGAAGTAGAATTCAGTGATTCATCCTTTGCATACAACACCCCAGTGCTCATCACAAAAAGTGCCCTCCTTAATGCCCATCCCCCATCTAGCCCATCCCCCACCCACCTCCCTCCCTCAACCCTCTGTTCTCTGTCATTACGAGTCTCTTCTAGTTTGTTTCCCTATCTCCTTTTCTTTTCACCCTTCCTCTATGTTCATCTGTTTTCTTTATTAAATTCCACATATGAATGAGATCATATGGTGTCTTTCTCTTACTGACTTATTTTGCTTAGTATAATACTGTCTAGCTCCATCCACATCATTGCAAATGGAAGATTCCATTCCTTTGTATGGCTAATATTTTATTATATATATATATTTATATATGTATATATATGTATGTATATACAAACACTGTATCTTTTTATTCCGTTCATTAGTTGATGGACATCTGGGCTCTTTCCATGGTTTGTCTATTGTCAATAATGCTCCATAAACATCGGGAGTGCAGTTGCCCATTCAAGTCTATTTTTGTATCCTTTGGGTAAATGTCTAGTAGTGCAATTGCTGAATCATAGAGTAGCTCTATTTTTAACTTTTAAAAAAAGATTTTATTTATTTATTTGAGATAGAGAATGACCAAGAGAAGGAGAGAGAGACCAGGGGGAGGGGGAGGAGAAAAGGGAGAAGCAGGCTCTTAACTGAGAAAGGAGAGCTCAACACAGGGCTTGATCCCAGGACCCTGGGATCATATGGCCTGAGCCAAAGGCAGAAGCTTAACCAACTGAGCCACCCAGGTGCCCCTATTTTTAGCTTTTTGAGGAACTTCCATACTGTTTCCCAGAGTGGCTGCACCAGTTTGCATTCCCACCAACAGTGCATGAGGGTTTCCCTTTCTTTACATCCTCACCAATATGTGTTGTTTCTCATCTTGTTGATTTTAGCCATCCTGACAGGTGTGAGGGGCCATCTCACTGTGGTTTAGATTTGCATTTCCCTGATATGAGTGATGTTGAGCATCTTTCCATGTGTCTCTGAGCCATCTGGATATCTTCTTTGGAAGAATGTAAAAGAACACCTTCAAAGCATCAATAGCCCTGATTACTTACAGACAAAAATTACATTTCTGAATATTTAAAATGCCATATCCAAAGTAAAAAAAAAAGTGATTTGCTCTCCCGTGCCACCATTTTCCAAATACCTAACGATATATAATATGATTTTACAAGTAGGAGTGGGCCAGTATAGAATAGATCATATAAAAAAGTGAAACAGGACATTGACAGACAATTCACAAAACCATTTATAATAAAATTTGAAAAATAGCACCATCCTCCTGTAAAGCCAAAGGTGCCATTTTCACTTAACACAGTGGCAGAGGTTTGAGGACCTGCCAGGTCATGGGTGTCAAGGTGTTCCTGTACTCCCAAAGAGAATAGAACCTGCAAAGTGTTGTAAAAGGTTTTTAAAGGTTTTTAAAGGCCAATACTTACTAGAGTCATTCAGATGTTTCTGCCCTCTTTCTGGAGAATCTATCCTGTGGGAAAAAATTGGATGATGTGCCAAGATCCACTCTCAAATATATTCTCTGCATCTTTACTTATCTCAAAATTCTTTTTAAAAATTATTTATTTATTTATTCATGAGAGACAGAGAGAGGCAGAGACACAGGCAGAGGGAGAAGCAATCTCCTTGCAGGGAACCTGATGTGGGACTTGATCCCAGAACCCCGGGATCACGCCCTGAGCCAAAGGCAGACACTCAAACACTGAGCCACCCAGGTGCCCCTATCACAGAATTCTTGAGGGCAGATGTGCTCAAGGTGCAGTATTACGTGGAAGTGGTGGTTGCAGTCAACATGCACACACATACAGTGTGATGCCATCTAACATATATTTTCCTGGAAAGAAACATCTGGTGGTATTTGCACCACTTTGCCCCTTGGTGGTAGATTGTGAGTGGCAGTAATGTTCTTTATATTTTTATATCTTTTCCATATCATCTCAATGAAAATGCAATAAATGATGGGGAAAAAAAAATGTCAGACATGAGCCTCCTGGAAGCTTCCCTTTGATAATACCTATTCACTTTAAACTCACTTTTTTAAAGAGACTTCCCCCCTCCCCGCCCCAGAAACCTCCAGTCCAATTAAGGTTTTTCTCTGAATCCCTTAACCATTTTTTTCTTAAAATTACTTATTATGGATATTACTTATGTATCTATTGGTGTATTGATCTGTGTATGCCTGTCACTGTGCACTAGATGGTAAATCCTATGTTGGCAAGGACCATGTGTGGTTTGTCTGCTACTTTGTACTTAACACAATACCCAGCACCCTTCGGGTTCTCAGTCAATATTTACTGGATGAATTAATGAACCCTCAGTGATGATTAAAATGGCTAATATTCATCAGCTGCTCCTCATGTGCTGTTCATTGAACGCATCCTACCTCATTTACTCCCACCTCATCAACCCTGTACATGTTTATCCCATTTCCCAGCAAGGAAACTGAGGCCCATAAAGAGTACATATCCTGGTCAAGATTGCGTTGGGGCACCTGGGTGGTTCATTCGGTTGAGTGTCTGAGTCTTGATTTCAGCTCAAGTCATGATGTCAGAGTTAGGAGATCAAACCCTGAGTTGGCCCTGGGCTCAGTGGGAAGTCTACTTAAGGATTCTCTCTCTCCCTCTCCCTCTGCCCCTCCCCCCCCACCCGTGTGCACATGCAATCGCACGCTCTCTCTCTCTCTCTCTCTCAAATAAATAAAATGAATCTTTAAAACAAAGATTACATAGATGATGGGAAAGATAGTTGGTGTTTGAGATGAATTCCATTGCCTGGGCTTTTAGCTACAGTTCCCCGCAGTGTCTGACCCTATAAAAAAGGATACCCAGCCATACACGTATCTTAAATGAGGCTGATGTGGAGGAGAACATCCTTTACACTGAAATGCTCAGTCCATCTAGGAATCTGTAAGGTAGCCCTTTTGCGTTTTACTCAGTCATTCAAACATTTGCTTTGGTGTCTGAATGTCACCCTAGGAAATCAATATACTTATCCCATAAGCACTAGAACAAAATCACCCTGCAGAAGTGAAAACAGGTCTTCTCCCCCATCAGGAAGACCATCAGAAAAGAGGTTCCGTAGCTGCTACTGTCTTTGCCTCAAGTGTTGTGCACACGGGGGGGTATTAAGCATGCTCCATGGGAAGTGGGTCTGTGGATTGTCCAATACTACTGATGGCTCTGAGGCTATTTGCTTTTCAAATTGATTTTTGACAGCCCAGATTCCTGGCATCAGTGGCTAAGAAACTCCAAGCAGGCTGAGATTGAGAGATTCATTTGCTAATTAGATTTTGAAAAATCATAGCCTTGGTTTTTGCAACTGTTCAGAGTAGCACAGGTTGTTACTGTGGAGGTTAACCCAGGCTATTCCTTTCAAGAAATAGGATGTTTGGGATTGGAGGGGGAAGAACAATCTACATTCAAATATTTTTATTTTGTACTTTGAAGTGGTCAGAGTTCAAGCCAATGACAGCTTCTTAAACCATTTAAAATATTTTTTAACTCCCTTCTGTTGCTTAACTGTGAGTCGGAATGAATAACTTTATTTTTCTCACCACTTTGGTTGTGGAGCAATATTTTACATTCAAAAAAGATGAAACTGTGTGTAATTTCAAATGCTGCTCTTAATGCTGCACATAATTAATGGTGAAAGGTCAATTTCCCCTTTGTTGGGAGTCTGCAGGTACATTTCCATAAGGTTTATTCCCATTATATTTTTGATCAATATATTTGCAGACCTCGCTTCCTGAAGCAACTCAGATAAAAATGCATTTTTTTGTGATTTTAATGATGTAGGACCTGCTTGTCTGTCCTGATGTCTTTGAGCAGACACTGCTAATTTGACTGTCTCACTGCCGGCAGCATGCAAGCTATAAGTGAAGTAACATATACAATTTACATTAAGCTTGCAGCACTTCCAGTGGGGAGTGAGTAGGAATGTGCCACCAGAATACAGATATCAGTAGTATTAGATTGGGGATGTCAGTACTGAGGCCCCTTGGGTCGTTTGTCGGTTGAGCATCTGACTCTTGGTTTTGACTCAGGTCATGATCTCCAGATCATGGGATTAAGCCTTATGTGAGGCTCCAGGCTCAGGGGAGACTCTGCTTGTCCCTCTCTCTGCTTCTTCCCGCCCTGAGCTCTTGCTCTCATAAACAAATAAAATATTTTAAAAATAAAGGTCTCAGGACTTTTGGCTCTTCAATGATTCCCAGTTCAGAAATGTTTTCCACTGAAAACAAATTCAGAATTTCATAGGTGGATGTACTTTCATAGGTGGAATGTTTGGGAAGTTGTTCAGATTCAGTGGAACTCCAATCTCGTTTCAGAGACTTGGTTTGCCTTGGCCAGGCGAATGAGAGGTTTCTTTGCTGGGAGAACAGAATTAGGAGTGTTGTGCCATAGCCAGTGCAGAAGGTCACCTGGGTGCTGATGTGTGGGTTTAGACAGGTATCGTCCTCATGGACCACTGCATGATATAGAAAGACTAATGGTTCTCGTTTCTTGGTGGATTTTGATCGTCTGTCAAGAACTTTCCGGGGTTACAAGATGTTGTGGCTCCTCGTGTGTGGTTGTAGGACAAGTGTGCAGAAGACACCGGGACCCTACCTGGCACAGCCGTGCCTCCATGACACACCCACGCGGGGTCATCTGTCCTGGCTGGTCTCTTCCAGGTGGCTCTACCTGCCTCCAGGCAGTGATTGAAGACGTCTGTCCCTGTAAACATTGGGGGGTTGCAGATGCTTGCCGAAAACCCTGCTCTGGTTTGCAGTCATACTTAGGACCAGTCCACGCTTGGCCCTGGGCTCGCCATGGGAGCTTATGTCTCGTCTGAGTTCTGCACTTCTGTCCTGCTATCTTCTCTCATGCCATCCTAGCTGCAATGGCCTTCTCTCTGTCTTGCAAGGATGCTGGGCCGCAGTCTGTGTATTTTCTTCCATCCATCTGGGAAGCTCGTCCCCAGGCCCTCACATACATAGCTTAGCTCCTTGTCATTGATGCTGACCACCAGCTGCTCAGAGGGAATGTTGGCTCTGTGAGAGCAGAGATGTGTGAGTCTTGTTCATGGGCGGATCCTCCAGTACCTCGTGCAGCATCTGGCATGGACTACATCTCGATCAGTATTTGTTTGGTGGAGGAATGAGCCTGGCAACTAAAAAGGAGACAAAAACTCTGCTCTCACTGAGTTTCTAACCTAATGTTTGCAATTGATCGTGAAGTGTTCATTACGACTCAGGAGCAGGAACTTAACAGAGCGTTCTGGGGTGCACTGGAGGCTACCCTGCAAGAAAATCCAGGTCCTGAATGTCCGGACATAACAGCGAAGGCAGAACTGTCCGTTTCCAGCACTGCACTGATGACCCTGTGCTGGGGCTTTCCGGGGACTCAGAGAGGGCCCCAGGTTAGTGCCTTGGCGTCCAGCCACTCAGCATCCTGAGGGTCCCTGTGTCCTACCTGGCCCTTCGTGAAGTTTAGGACTGAGGTTTGAAGGAAAGTCAATTAGATGTTATCGTCTCTGTGTTTGGGTCAGTTTGGACAGATAAAACTTCACCTCTTTCAGCAGTTAGGGTGATCTACGGAATTTCAGAAACCACCTAGCACCTCCCCACTCCTCCTCTCCCCACCCCCTCTACCTCATCCTTCCTTCCTTCCTCCCTCCCTCCCCCTTCCCTCCCTCTTCCCCTTCTCCTCCCCTCCTGCCTTCCCTCCTTCCTTCCATCAAATCACTGGTAGCCAAAAATCTTAATATCTGCAAATTTAGGATTCAAGCCTTAATAAATGAAGGGATTTTGTAGTAACATGGGAAGTTCATTTTTTTTTTTTGTTGCTTGTTTTTTTGTTTTTGTAGTGATTGCCGTGAGGACGGGAAGAGGTATTTCCTTCATTAAATGTCCCTCAATTGGGGAGACACAGCTTTTCCTAGCTGCCTGTCGGCTGCAGGCTGCAGCATCCCGCAAGTTCCCTTCTTTGATGGGGCTGCTTGGGAGCCCACTGGCCTCTGCAGCACATCATCATTCTCTGCCCTGCCCCTCCCATTTGAGTGCACTCTGGGCTTGTGCCTTCACCATCTTACTTCGCTATCTTTTATTTTATGTGACAGTTTGGGACCGTCCAGTTGGCTGTGGAACATTTCATACACCGGAGTGGAGGCAGAAATGTGCCGTCGGGACACAGTGCCATGGAAGTCTGTCTGCACTGCTGTGGGGAGCTGATTAATTGCAGGTGCCTTTTCTGTAGGCTCCTGTCCCAGGGACAAAGCAGGACATGTTTGCATAGGACCTGGGGTCCTTTCCAGACTTGGAAGCTCTGATTGACAAGCATCAGCCATGAGACTTAAAAGCCACATGTTTTCTGACAAATAAACTAGGTTCAGATGCACTACTGGTGCTACATGGTAAATACAGTCAGTGTAAGCTGTCAGGAAACTCCGTGACAATTCACTTCATTTCTGGGTACGCTGGATGTCAGGTACACGTTGAGAGAGTATGTACCTGAGGAACCATCTGCTTTAACACAGAGTAAAAATCTCTGAATCACATGGCCGTTGGGAGCCACCTGCACTCCTGCAGTGAGCTGCCTGGTAATGACCTTCAGGCCAAAAATCTATACTCCTCCTGCCCTGGTCTTCTCTTGGGAACAGGCGGGAGAGCACGGTGTCAGTGCCAGCCCAGCCCCATCCTCCTCACTTCTGCTGTCTGCAGAGGAGCTCTGTAACCTGTGCATTCGACGGCATGTGTATGCTCGTGCATGTGTTTCCCGAGCATTCTGTCTCTTTCAAACTTGGCTCAACTTGTTGGAAGGCAGCACTTGTTCATACTTTACAGTGTAAGCACCAGTTTGTATTTTTTTTTTTCATTTGAAATCTTATTTGAAGCCCCAATCTATAACAGAGTAAGCGGGTGTGCTGGCCCAGGTGGTGAGCTGCCGTAAGAAAGCACCACAGATGAGCGGCTTAAACAACACATTGCTTTTCTCCCAATCTGGAGGCCAGAAATCCCCAATCTGGGTGCTGGCATTGTAGGGCTCTGGTGACCTTCCCACTGTGTCCTCACCTGGCAGAGAGAGTGGTTTTAAGGACACTACTCCCAACATAGGGCCCCACCCTCATGACCCCACCCAGCCCTGATGCTCTCTCAAAGGCCTCAGGTCATATACCACTGTGAGGGCATGGTTAGGGTGTGGGGAGAACGCAACTCTGTCCTGAGCAGATGTCAGGGAGAGGGCACACTGTAAAAGTCCCGCACAAGGGAAACTTCACACCTGACAGTCTCTGGTTCCTTAATGCCACATGGATTTGTACAGACAGCCATCATGAGTCAAGAAAGAGTGTGTCTTTAGCACATCTGAATACCAGGCAGCCCCATGTGTCACCTAAATCCTTACAGAGTCCTTGGAGGGAGATGGGACTGTCTCCATTTCACCTGTAAGAAGACTTGACCCTCCTACTGATTACCTATTGCCAGCATCACTCCTGGTGTCCGGCGTCACACCTGGTGCTTGGCGTCACTTCTGGTGCTCAGCATCATGCCTGGTGCCCGGCATCATGCCTGGTGCTTGGTGTCACTCCTGGTGTCCTGAGTCACACCTGGTGCCTGGCATCACACCTGGAGCTTAGCGTCACTCCTGGTGTCCGGAGTCACACCTGGTGCACAGCATCACTCCTGGTGCTCAGTGTCACACTTGGTGTCCGGCATCACTCCTGGTGCCCAGCGTCACACCTGGTATCCAGCATTGCACCTGGTGCACAGCATCACACCTGGCACCTGGCATCACTCCTAGTGCACAGTGTTACACATGGTGCCCAGCGTCACTCCTGGTGCCTGGTGTCACTCCTAGTGCACAGCATCACACCTGGTGCCCGATGTCACACCGGGTGCACAGCATCACTCCTGGTGTCCAACATTGCACCTGGTGCCCGGCATCACACCTGGTGCTTGGCGTCACTTCTGATGCTCAGCGTCATGCCTGGCGCCCGGCATCATGCCTGGTACTTGGTGTCACTCCTGGTGTCCTGAGTCACACCTGGTGCCTGGCATCATACCTGGTGCTTAGCATCACTCCTGGTGTCCAGAGTCACATCTGGTGCTTGGTGTCACACCTGGTGCACAGCATCACTCCTGGTTCCCAGCACAGAATCACACCTGGTGCCTAGCGTCACTCCTGGTGCCTGGCGTCACTCCTAGTGTACAGAATCACACCTGGTGCCTGGCGTCACTCCTAGTGCCTGGGTCACTCCTAGTGCACAGCATCACACCTGGTGCCCAGCATCACTTAGCACATAGCATTACACCTGGTGCCCAGCATCACTCCTGGTGCCTGGTGTCACACCTGGTGCACAGCATCACTCTTGGTGTCCAGCACCACACCTGGTGCACAGCATCATTCCTAGTGTCCAGCATCGCACCTGGTGCACAGCATCGCTCCTAGTGTTGAGCATCACACCTGGTGCCCGGTGTCACTCCTGGTGCCCGATGTCACAGCTGGTGCTCAGCATCACACCTGGTGCATGGCATCACTCTTGGTGCACAGCATCACTCCTGGTGCACAGCATCACACCTGGTGCACAGCTTCACACCTGTTGCACAGCAGAGTGGACACCAAAAGTGTGGTAGCCATTTCCAGAGTCTGACACTAACCAGATGAGGAAGAGGGTAGTAGTGAGTGGATCAGGCTGATTGTCGGATGGTGATAGCAGCCAGGTCAGGCTCCCTGACGCCCAGGATGCTGTCTGCTTGGCTCCTGGCTGCAATCCCCAGCATCTACCACAGAGCCTGGCATGCAGCAGGTGCATGCTGCATCTTCACTGGGGGTACCTGCTAATGCCATCTGATGCAGGAGAATTCAGAAATTTGCATTTTAAGGTGATGTTGAAAGCTCACAAAATGTTGGTGGCAATAAAAATAAATTTGCCACTAAGTGGGCCAATCGTATGTCATCCAAGCAAAAACAACTGTAGGCCTCGTGAAATTCACACTGCTAGTTTTTCACCTTTGTTTCATGTTGGCACCATAGGTGCCTGTGAGGATTAGCTGGAAAGCTGTGGGAAATTGCCTGTGTGCACATAGTGTGACATTTTGTGTGGGCCAACTTGCTGACTGTGTATGGTCTGTGGGATTAAAATGAAAGCCATATGCTCTACACCCAATGGTGTGTTCTATGGGATAAGCCTCCCATCAGAAATTATGTAAAAGGATCAGCCTTCATTCACTCAGTTGCTCACTACTAATAGGGAACTAAATGGTATATTCTCCAGCTCAGCTGACTTTAGAGTTGAAAGAAGTGCTTGCAGAAGGAAGGATGAGAAAAAGAGTGAGCAAGAGATAAGTCCTGTGGGCTGTCCTGAGCCTCGGCCTGCACACCGGCTGGATATGGGTGTGCCGTTTCCTCAGGAGCCTAAAAATCATGCCTTCTACCTTTTATCTGCTGTACTATGGAAATAAATTGGAAAACATCCATGGTATATGAAATGGATTTTATTTTATTTTTTTTAAAGATTGTATTTATTGAGCAAGAGCAAGAATAAGAGAGCACGAGCAGAGGGAGAGGGAGAGGGAGAACAAGACTCCCAGCTGAGCAGGGAGCCTGATGGGGGGCTAGAACCCAGGACCCCGGGAGCGTGACCTGAGCCGGAGGCAGACGCTTAACCCACTGAGCCACCCAGGCACCCCTGAAATGGGTTTTAATGAATTAATTTGAACATTGAAAAAGGAAGAAGAAAAGAAAGCACAGATGAGGACAGTTACACTCTCCAGCTTTGGCAGCTGGACCTTGTGCCCAGAGTGAGCTTCAGAAGTAAGACGGCTTGGCTTTGCTGTTCTGTTTTGACTTTAAGTTCCCACTTACCATTCCTACAATGAGCTTCCTGCTACTCAGAGAACAATTTTAGGATTTCGAGATGAGTATTTTATACGAAATGGGCCCTACATGCCAGCTACTGTCATCACCTGGGGACATCCTGAGGAAACGGTTATCTCCTTTGATTTTTGAAGAGGGTGAGGGGTTGAGGGAAGCAAACATAAAACTCTGGAAATTCCTGGATGTTAGGGTCGCTCCTGAGGGTATGCCATGATGCACTTTCAGGGGTAATTTACTGCCCTCCTTGCCGCCCCACAGGAGAGCTGACCTGCTGGGATGACAGGTGCAGGATGCCAGCAAACAGCCAGGTCACCAGTACTGTCTTGAATGGTCCTGCTACTCACACGTTGCTATTACTGCCCTCCCCCACCTCCCACCCCCGAATTCGGTTTTTATAAATCTCAACTACTGAACTTTGGACTCAAAACCAAAATATTAAAAACTGAAGATGTTCTAAGCATTTGGTGCAAATGCAAACTGTCATGCATACCTGTTCTCCCTGCACATCGGGCCCCACGGTGAGAACAGGTATGCCTGGAAATCGGATTCTGGTTTGATCACACACCAGCCCCCTGCCTGACCTTGTGCCCTGTGACCAGTCCCTCAGAGTGTTTGCAGAACAACGTGGGATGAAGTGAAGGAAAGCAGTTTATTACCTGCAGAACTCTTCCAGAGCAAAGATCACATTTATGAGCTTGTTACTGATCATTTGCAACTCTGAACATGAGACTTGCCTTGTATGTTACTAACCCTGTGACCCTCTGAGGCAAAATCAAGGCCCTGGCTTTCTTTTCTTTTTTTAAAAGATTTTTATTTATTTTTGAGAGACAGAGAGAGGGGGGGAGGCGCAGAGACACAGGCAGAGGGAGAAGCAGGCTCCATGCAGGGAGTCCGACGTGGGACTCGATCCCGGGACTCCAGGATCACACCCTGAGCTGAAGGCAGGCGCTTAACCGCTGAGCTACCCAGGTGTCCCCCTGGTTTTCTTTTTACTGTGAACTCTGAATTGAAGCATACCCACCTCTGGGCTCCCCAATGGGTTCATTGAGAGTTTTAGAAAGAGACCCATGAACCTGATGTGTGGCTCTTCCCAGAATGTGCGCCCATCAAGTCTTCACATCCCAGAGCCTCGAGAAATGGGAGTTGCTATTCGAAGAGGTAGAGCAATGTCTGGTTTCCAAGGAGAAGGGGACACTTACGGGCAGGGACTTCACCTCCCTCCCCACCGCAGCTGGTGCAAAAACCAGAAGCAAACGCACAGAGCTTGGGAAGCAGGATTAGGGATTAGTATGAGCAGGAGTTGAACCATGTGTAGTGCCCATCTCTTTGTCAGAGTTTTGAGAGAGAAAATAAGTTCAGACTCCCTTGCAGCTTTGGTGCAGCCATGTGACTGATTTCTGGCCACCGAGATGTGAGCAGGCATGATGCATGCCACCTTGCAGACACTGATTTGGAAGGGATAAACGTGAGCTTCCGGTGGCCTCTCTTTATCCCCCCTGTCTGGGGTGCAAGCAGGACGCAATGACGGAAGCTAGGCTGGCTTTGCGGCTTGGCCAGCATTATGCCTTTAGATTCTCACATGGGTGCACCAAGGTAGGGATTGTTTTCATCCCGTTTTTGCCAATAAAGAACAGAGGCACAGAGAGCTTGTCTAACTGGCCTGAGGTCAAACAGCTAGAAAGAAGGAATAACAGAAATCAGATACGAAGTGTCCAGCTGCAGAGCCTGTGGTCTGAGGTGCTGTGTGCAACGGTTCCACAGTCCCACCTTGGGGATCCCATGATGCATGGGCCTCTTTGTGAGTTCCCCCAAGTCTTTCCCAAGAGGTATCATGGCTTTGCAGGTGACGTTGCATTCAGAAGGGATGTGAACATTTTGAACTATTCTGTTTTAAATTCAGGAAGGGCTCTGTCCTCTACTGTAAATGTGGCAGCTAATTGCCCACCAGGAAATTTTCCCACATTCTTTCTTTCTTTTTTTAAAGATTTTTTATCTATTTGAGAGCGAGCAAGCAGAAGGAGGGACAGAGGGAGAAGGAGGAGGCGAGAATCTCAAGCAGACTCTATGCTGAGCACGGAGCCCAACACAGAGCTTGTTTTCATGACCCTGAGATCATGACCTGAGTGGAAATCAAGAGTTGGATGCTCAACCTACTGAGCTACCCAGGCACCTCCCACCTTATTTCTTTAATAAAGTAACTCCCAACCTTTCCCTGGACACATGGATGCCCAGCTGGAGGCTACATTCTCCAGCCTCCATTGTAGTTCAGTTAGCTCATGGGACCGTTCTCTTTCTAGTGAGTGGTGGGAAGTGAGAATGCAACACCAGTGCTCTCTTTTTATTTATTTATTTTAAATATTTTATTTGTTTGAGATACAGAGAGAGCACAAGTAGGGGGAGCTGCATGCAGAGGGAGAAGCAAACTCCCCACTGAGCAGGGAACCCAACATGGGGCTCGATCCCAGGACCCTGAGATCATGACTTGAGCTGGAGGCAGACGCTTAGATGACTGAGCCACCCAGGCACCCCAGGGACCTTTCCTTTTAAAAGTGCTTCCCCTGGCTGGATGTAGATGTGAGAGTGGACCATAGAAGCCACTTTGGACACAGAGGTGGAAGCCACATGTTGAGAGTTTCAGAAGTGCCTGCTGGCTCATGACTCAGACTTGAGAAAAAAGTAAACTTGTATGCTGCATAAGCCACTGTATTTTGGGGTTACTTTATGGTTTCCCGACTAAAACACTCAGAAATATGCCTCGTATCTGGCCATCCTCAGGAATTTTCCCAGGCTGCTTTGCAAAGTGTGTCTCATGTTGTGCTTGGAGTTTCTTCTGTGACTCATGAGTCAGAGATATTGTGAGGTTTACATGGGTTAAGACAATTAAACCACTTTAACGCTTATAGATATAGGGCCAAGGAAGACAAATGTGGCAGTTTCTGCATTGTTAGTATCTGCTGGGATCCCACATAAGTTCTAGAACTTTTTTTTAGGATGTTACAGATTTTATTTTATTTTTTATTTTTTTATTTTTTTTAATTTATTTTTTTTATTGGTGTTCAATTTACTAACATACAGAATAACACCCAGTGCCCGTCACCCATTCACTCCCACCCCCCGCCCTCCTCCCCTTCTACCACCCCTAGTTCGTTTCCCAGAGTTAGCAGTCTTTACGTTCTGTCTCCCTTTCTGATATTTCCCACACATTTCTTCTCCCTTCCCTTATTTTCCCTTTCACTATTATTTATATTCCCCAAATGAATGAGAACATATAATGTTTGTCCTTCTCCGACTGACTCACTTCACTCAGCATAATACCCTCCAGTTCCATCCACGTTGAAGCAAATGGCGGGTATTTGTCATTTCTAATAGCTGAGTAATATTCCATTGTATACATAAACCACATCTTCTTTATCCATTCATCTTTCGTTGGACACCGAGGCTCCTGCACCCCGATGTTTCTAGCAGCAATGGCCACTATAGCCAAACTGTGGAAGGAGCCTCGGTGTCCAACGAAAGATGTCACAGATTTTAAAATGTAGATTGCAACAAAGCTTTTGACGAAATGACCTTTTGTCATTCACTTTGCACCCCCAAAATACTCCTTTGGGCCCACAAAGCTCAGGCTGCCTTCACCTGTCAAGAGTGAATGGCGTTACCAACCCGAAAGATCCTCTTATGTACGTATTCACAAGCTAGTCAGAAATTCATTTCCTGTGCATGTTCCTGACATTAGCTCTTGGAGAAATACCACTAAGTTCCCTGCTAAGCAGCTCTCTTCCCAGAAACATGGTTATTAACATGCCTTTGCTGTAGATCAGAGAGATTCCAGCCACTGTTTCTTTTTTTTTAAACAGAGTATTAGAATTTTATTTTATTTTTAAATAAATTTATTTTTTATTGGAGTTCAATTTGCCAACATACAGAATAACACCCAGTGCTCATCCCATCAAGTGCCCCCCTCAGTGCCCATCACCCAGTCACTCTCACCCCCCGCCCACCTCCCCTTCCACCAACCCCTAGTTCGTTTCTCAGAGTTAGGAGTCTCTCATGTTCTGTCTCCCTTTCTGATATTTCCCACTCATTTTTTCTCCTTTCCCCTTTATTCCCTTTCACTATATTTTATGTTTCCCAAATGCCATCAGGGAAATACAAATCAAAACCACAATGAGATACCGCCTCACACCAGTGAGAATGGGGAAAATTAACAAAGCAGGAAACCACAAATGTTGGAGAGGATGTGGAGAAAGGGGAACCCTCCAGCCACTGTTTCAAGTGTTTCCTTCAATTAAATGATAAAGGGTTCTGGACTAATGTCCCTGAGGTCCTTTTTGGTTATTTATCTACAGAGCAGGTATAGGGGGCTTTTGGAAGCTTGAAATTCAGTGATTACAATCTCTGCCTGGAGCCTAGTCCCCATGAAATCCCCCACCTCCCGCAGGTCCTAAACTCACAAGCTCATGGAGCCAGGCAGGTGGAGTAGATTTGAGTGAGGTGGGCCAGGTGGGAGCTCGTCTCCATGGAGATGCATCCTGGCTCAAGGAGACAGCAGCTTCTCCATCCTGATGCTTGCCATATGCGAATGAGAGCCCAGGGTTACTGGATCTTTCTCTTTCTTAAGAGAAGGCAGATGTCCCGATATTGGTGAGAAACCTCCGATTTTTAAAGGTCATCATTAATTTGCGCGAAAGATTTCAAAATACTTTGGGCCAAAAAAAATTAAAACCCCAGGTGCCTCTTGAAGACTTACCTGCTGGCCTGTAGAAGCCTGATGGGCAGAGGGATCATAGCCCAGCACGGCACCCTGCGCACAGTCAGGCTGCCTGCTTGTGCAGCTATGTCTTTCAAGTGATACGTAAACATCAAGAAAGCAGTGCATCCTGGGCCTGGGTGAACCAGGCGAGACTCATGTTGGCAGGTTTGAAGCCAGGGACCAAAGGACTGCAATTAGCAGGAGGGGGTGCGTCTGTGGGCATCTCAGCAGCAGGCTGGTCCTCGCATTGGAGCAGGGCAGGGGCTCTTCACACAGGTCGCCGTGTCACTGCGGGAGGGTGCGCATCTGAGCCTGGCTCTGCTGTTGAAATGGGCAGAGGCTTCTACCTTGGAGGATGGCCATAGAGATTTCATGTAAAAGCACGTGGCCCTGTGACATTCGGTAATTAATGAGTGATGATCATAACGAGGAGACATAGTATATGAGACTTGGCCCTTGCAGGGGCTGTGAGTGAAAATGGCAGAGCCTTCAGATAGATGGTCTTTCCCAATATCTGGTCTCCTTCCTTAACAACAGGACCCTCGTTTAAAATGAACCCACGGCCTTCATGGAATAGAAACCACATTTTCTTGTAGTTAGATGTAGCCATGTGGCTGCAAGTGGCAGTGTCCAAAAGAACTTCTCAGAAATGTCCTTGAAGAGCATATGTCCTCCAGCAACTTCCTGCTGCCTGGATTCTACACGTGATGCCTGGAGCTGATGCAACTATTATGTTTCATGAGAATGTTAAGACATGAGTGCAGAAAGATGGAAGGGGCCAGGTTCACCACTGGCCATGGAGGCAAAGTTTCAGTTCTGGAGAATTTAGCACTGGATGGTGTTTACATGAGAGAGATATAAACTTACCTGGTTAAAGACACTGTTCTTTACCGTCTATGGAGCCTTTGTCACAAATGCAGTGCCCTATGTCCATTTTGAGTGCAACAGTAAGGCACTGTCTAAAGATGATGAGCAAGTCCAGGTGTGGTTGAAAGCAACACCCCACCCTCCTAATGAGAAAACAAAATTGTGTACAACACCTGAAGTTCCTCAAGGTTGGGATTATAGCAGCTCCCTTTATACCACATCTCATTCCCAAATAAGTCAAAATAAAGCCATACCTGGGTCAGAGTTCAGGTCACTCTTTTACAGTCACCCCTTCCAAACATTTGTTTAGTGTAAAAGTCTTGGATTGTCTGCAATCATCCCCGTGCATCAGCAACTTGCAAACAATTTCCTGAAGCGTCTTTGATGCATAGGATTATGGTACCCAGTGGTGTGACTGAGTGATATTAATGTGAACTTGATCAGGCTGAGCATTCCTACGAGTCTTCCAGGAATAGTAAACAGCTGGAAATAACTACTGACAAATTCTCCAGATGCTTTTTACTGGTGTGTTTGCAACTGTGTTCATGCTAGATCAATGCAGATTATCCAGACTTTTATAGAATTGAGCTAAGCATCTACCCCCAGTTGTTTGAGCGTCAGGCTTGGGAACAGTATAGTCAAGGAGGTAGAGCATTTGGGTTTGCATAGTAAATTAGCAAAACTTTTTGAACTTAAAAGAGAGCCATTTCTGATAATAGCTTTCTTTATACTGGGGAAGGAGGAGGAGAGAAGTTTTTTGTTGAAAATATTTTTAAAATCTAGGCAATATCCTATAGGGGAAAAATATATCTTCTCTATAATGATGGGAACCTGGATCTTGACTTCCTCTTGAGGCAGAGCACCATCTCCCAGTTCCCCCATAGCTCCTGCCTGAATACATTTTCTCATTCACCATATTGGACTGGCCCTGACACCCCGAGGAGTTTGGGTTTCCCATTTCTGCCTTAATAAATGCCACGTAAAGTAACAGTAACAAACATCACAAATGACACTTCCCTGGGGAAGGCTTACAATGTATAGATGCAACCAATAACAAGTCTCAGCTTCTCTTTAGCAATTTGTTAAGAAGAGTGAATCTGATATGCATGGCAGGTATTTAAAAACACCTTTGTGAGTAGGAAGGAAGATGTCCCAGTACCTGCCTTTATTGTTGGAAATGCCACTATTCAAAGGTATAGATTGATTTTCCTACTCAGGGGTGTAGACATCAATTAGCAACAGTTAAAGAAAGAGTGGACTTTAGTGATTAATAAGAGGATGTCTTTTTTTCCCCTCCCTGGAAAGAAGGAATTTTTTTTGAAGCCTATTATCTAAAAATGTAGCTACAGACCTGACAAGCTGTTCTTGTTACTTTTTTTCCTAGTTAAGAAGCAAGAACTTGCATAAATGATTAAGGAGCACAGTCTTTTGCTTCTTAAGTATCCAATTTAAATATGTTTATCACCAAGTGTGCTGCTACTTGAAAAAATGAATTAAGCAATTTTTACAAAACAGCCAACTGCATGTAAGCAGCACGGTAGGGCTGCCGTTTGTCTGTGATGTGTAAGGAGCATGGAACCACTGTTCCACCACCCTAACGAGTAGCCAGACATATGCACAGCAGGGCTGAGCTCACTCCACCATCAACCACAAGTCTGGGGAAGGAAGTGGAAAAGACAAGACTTCAGGAAATTGGGGGCCAAGTGAGGCTGAGGGGCCTTCAGTGCCTGACAACACACAGTCATTAAAAGGGGTTGGGCTTTCCTATTTTACCTTACAGCAGTCTCAAATCTCAGTGGCTGTCTGGAGAACTCAGGTCAGATGTGTTTAGACCCTGAGCTCTGGGGGGCATGTTCTTCCCTCCTGGCTTTCTTGTGGACCCTGGGATGTAAGGCGGCCCAGCTGTGGAGTACTGGCCTGGTGAACAGGCATCGGACTGTCCCAGGGCGGGAGAGCCATGCTCCCCTTCTACTTCTTTCCAAGGCTTTGCTCTCATGGAACATAGGGGTTAAAGACATTCCCCTTTCCCAGCCTTCCTGGAATGATTCTGTTCAAACCAGCAGCACAACACAAAATTCATTATAGCTCAATTTTAGGATTCATTAGTTGCTGGATCTTGGTTTCTGACCAAGACAGAGGACAATTTGTTTTCTTATTGTTGAAGTAGGGTAGCATGGAGTACTCAGTATCAAAAAAAAAAAATATATATATATACACACACACACACATACAGATATGCAAATAGGTGTATCGGTGTGTCTGTATATTTGTGTGTATATAGTTATGCATTTTACCATAATTATAAGTGGTGTGCATTTTTATGCAACAGATTTACTGCCTCCAGGAGCTGACATATGGGGAGAGAGAGAGAGAGAGCACAGCAGGGTGTCCCTAGGGGCCAGAATGAAGTCAGAGCACTTTTAACAGATTGCTACTTGGTGTTACCTATGGCAGCATCATCCTCTTCACTTCCTGATTCCCTCCTACTTTTCATAGTCATCTACCCACATCCCTTTTACAGATGCCATTGCTTCCCATCCCTTGGTTAATTGGCTTCATCTTCTGCCACAGATATGCTAACGGCGGCAGAAATGTGACAGCCCCCCAAATCCCAGGGCGACAGTAAACCGTGCATGGGGGCAATTTGTACCCTCTCTCCGGCAGCCTGAGAGGGATCCCTGTGTGCAGCCAGGTGGCCTCAGAAGCCTGGTTCTTTGGTGAATTAGGATGCTCACCTCAGCAGGAGATGTCGCAGGTTGATGCCTGCAGTATGCAGCTGTGATGCCTTCAGATAAGTGGAGTCTAACCATTTGGATTTTGTTGTACCGAGACCTGGGTGCGGCAGAGTGGAGTGCAGGGATGGCAGAGAGGTGTATGAGAAGACGAGGTGTGTCTTGAGAAAATACAGGATATTAGTCAAAATTTTAGGAACACCTCTAACTCTTCAACTGCTGGGTATTCACTGCATACATGTATTTGCTTTCTGCTTTTTGTTTACTGACATGTTTTCAGAAACTTAATCTGGGTTTCTGTTCTGTTGCAATCACTGTGTAACTCTAGGGGTCACATATGTGGAGAATCTGCCAGACACATAAGTCTGTCATGTTTCCACCCTTTTTTCACGATGCATCCCTGGTTATTCCCCACCCCATCCAGCAATGATTTCAACAACCATGCAGCAAATGCAGTGACATCCCCATCTGCTTGACTGACGGGGGCCTCACCTTAAGATAACACCTGATGTAGATAGCATCCATGAAAATCCCTCCCTGGAGAACATAGAGGTGGACCCAAGACAGGTAGATGGTCACTGTGCATAAGTTTGGACCCGAGGCAGGTCACCCTGAGAGCTGAAGGGCAGGCTCATGGCACAGATGGAGGTGGGTCTACAGAAGGAGAAAAGTGGAAGACACATAAGTTCCCAAGTAGCACAAATGAACGACAGGGAATGTGTCGCCGTGTGGCCATGGTAAAGTGTCTCTTCCCCTTGGAAGCATTTTTTGCCTCCCTGACAGGTTCAGTCTCTCTTTATGTCCTTGTGGTTCCCTGCAGTTCTCAAACACAGGACTTATGCAATTTTACATTTATTTATGTGGTTATTTGATTAATACTCTTCTCTTGCTTTTTGTTCACCGGGGCATCACCAGCCTGTACCTCATAAATAATGGCAAATATTTTTTAAGTGTGTACATGGTTCCCAGCATCATTCACAATTTTTACAAACGTTTTCCCAACTCAATATGGACAATAACCCACAGATCTATTTCTTACTATCCTCATTTAATTGCTGAGAAAATGGAGGCTTTGAGAAATTTGCCCAAGTTCCCATAGATTGTAAGTGGTGGGGTGAGAATTTCCTTCCAGTCCTTCTGACCCTGGAGGCCTAGCCAATGTGCACATATTCCATCCATTCCTGCACTCATAATAGCATTAGTTTGCTCCCATTCTTCATTAGTCATCCTGCTCTGAACATCTTTGGGGATGTATAAAGATACTCAGTATACGTACTGCAGCCGCTCAAGCCTTCTGTCCTTGGGAGCGATCACTTACCTCCACCTCGGAGCCTTTGCACTTGCTGTTCCTTTGCTGGCAACATGCTGCTCCTTCCAAATTTCCACTCACCTGACTCCTTGAGACTCAGCCCTCAAATCAAATTCAGCTCTCTGGTAGAGGCTCTCTCGAGTCCATTGAAATGACCACCGTGCCCTTACCTGCTATTTACCATCTTAGAATGTCTCAATAGCACTTACTGGGCTCTGCAGCTCATCTCCAAGACTGTGCCCTGCCCATTTCCTATCTCCCACCAGTACACTGTGTCTGTCTAGTGGTCATTGGCCCCCAGCACCTGGAGCAGTACGTAGCATAGAGTAAGCTTGCCATGTTGAAAACATGATACATGGAATCAGTATACCTTTTCATTTTATTCAGTTATTTCATCAGAATGAATCTCTTAGAAAAGGAGTTATTCTGCCCAAAGGAAGTTTGTATCTGAGATACCCAGGCACCCAGAAGTGGCCGATGCACAGAAGCAGCCTGTGTTTCCGCCGGCTTGCTGTAACAAACCCCCGACTCTTCCCAGGGGTTCTCTGCCCCACAGAGATGAAAAGAGTTCTGTCTCCTCTTGCTTCCTTTGCTCAGTGGTGTGGCAATGAATCTTGTACACCCTGTCAGCGTCTCTGTCTCCTCTGTTCCTCAAAGATGCAGAGGAAGATCAGCGATGCCGGGAAAGTCCCAGCAAAGCCTGGCTTAAAGGCCTGGTGACTTCCGTCCTGTGGTCCCTTGGTCCAAAGGCTCAGTCAGCCTTTGGAAAGGTCAGCAGCTCGGTTATGCAATTCCTGGCCTCTGCTGGCTTTAATGATCTCCTTTCAGACTCTGATAGGACTTCTTGTTACGCTTTTAGAGACATCTAGATTCTGTTATCCTGGGAAATGAAAAAGTGGGAAGAGAAAAACTCATAGCTTATTTACGTGCATGCGGCAGGAGAGCTATGTTTTCAGGGGCCCGTAGGAGATGGTGCCTTTACATTCATGCCCGGCGGGGAGTTGAACGCAGCTGTTATATGCATGCGAATCCCTTTCTGCAGGTTGTCAGCAGGATTTAGGTATCTGAGATGTAGGCTGAATGTGCACATTTATGTTATTTAAAATACCCTGCTGTTCCCTTCTTTGATCCTGTGATTTTTTATCCCAATTAAATGGACCCAGTTACTCACTGTATATGCAGTCCACATCACTAAGGCATTTGGAATTCCAAATCCAAATCACTCCAACTGTATGGGATCCATATCATTCAATTAAAAAAAACACTTTACAATTTTTCCTACAAAAGTTGTACTTTCTTAACAGCAAAAACTTCAAATTTTACAGTGAATCTTTGATGCAGATCCTAATCAATTTAAATGATATGTGTATGAAATAACTCAAATTCTATTACAGTCATGCTTTGGAATATTGTGACCTATTGAGAAGGACAGAGGTCAATAGTTTTTATACTAGAAATAATCATATGGTTCATTGAGTGAAGAATGGCGCAATCCAGGCACTACGTGATCCCATTTGTGACTGATAGATGCACAAGTTGTGTTTTACCCAGTGCTGCTGCTTGTGAAAATCCGGAACTCTACCCTCTTGGATGAGAGCCATGGCTCCATGGTTTATCCGAGCTGGGCAGTTACTTGGGGAGGGGGAAAACAGAGGTAGGTGATAGTTCTGACCTCACAGATTTGTACTGAACATTGATAAGCTGATATTTGTAAGGCACTAAACGTTTTGTTCAATTCTTACGTGTGTATGTGAAAGTGATTGATAGATTTGCCCTGGTCCCCATCATCAGAGAATCTGATTCAATAAGGGACCAGCAGAAACATCTAGTCTTCAAGGGGATTACTTAGTAGGAAGTGGTAGTGTCTATAACCGGAAGCCAGAGACCAGGGGTTGAGAATGGCACTGTCCTTTGAGACCTTTGGTGCTAAGGCACTCACTCGCTTTGGCATCAATGCTGAGCATCCTTCTGAGGCACACAGAAGGCCTCACTTTGCAGGTTGGCAAGACCGGTTGTGGCAAGATCAACCGTAGCATCTGTTCAAAGAGCGATTGAGAAATGCTGCTGTGTTTTACCACGCTGTTAATAATAATAATCGTACCAAGCCTTGGGCTCAGTCGTGTTCATATTTTACCTCCCTTAATCACCACTGAACCTCAGCCAGCCAGGGGTTGTTACTCTCCATATATTACATATGGGGAAACTGAGGCAGGGAGTGGGTAAACTTGCTCAAAACCACACAGCTGGGAAATAGAGGGGTTAGAGGGGTTTGAACCACTATCCCATACTGCCTCTTGGGCAAGGGCATACAAACCAAGCAGTCCATTGTTGTCTTGGTCCTGGAAAAACCAAGGGGCTTGGGAGCACCAGTGGTGAGCTTGATGCAAGTGATTCCAGTGTGTGCTCTGGAGAAAGAGATGCCCTCCCTCATTTGTGCCCACAGAGCTCTGGGATACTTGAGAGCCTGAGAGCTGTGTGTTCAGGGGCCTCCCGTGCCCTGAGTCTCTCAGATCTCAGGAATATGCAAGCTCACAATTCAGAGTAAGGCAGCTTACTTCATTGGGTTCTTGGCAAAGTGTTCCGGTGGGGTATGTCTGTCTCCACTGTGGTGCATGCATGTGGCTGACATCAGGATGCCAGCCCTTCATCTCCAGTGGAGTTCCTTCTGTGTGTCCTGAAGGCAAAACTCCAACTGACACAGAGGTGCTTACTGGTTTGCTCCCCTGGCCACCTTTCCGGCCTTCACTGTTTTATTCCCTGCATCAATACCCCTCGTGAATTCCAGAACTCCTCCTAGACCAGGACTGTGCCCTCCATCAGTGTATATGGTCGGCATCCTTCCCAGTGGCTTTCCCAGGACTTGCCAGCTTTCAGAAAGTCCTTGCAAGGCCTCACCTTCTCTCCCCTGTGTCAGGAGGACTTGCCTCCCTCCACAGCCAAGGCAGTTCTCAGAGGGGAGGTGTGTGTACTCAGGGAGTAGAAGAAGCCCTCTGCTCCATGTGGTGGAGCACCTCTCCCCCTCCCTCCCAACACGCTGTTCCTATAAAACGGATAAGTCTTTTTGTCAAACCGCGAGTCTGTAATCTTTCCCTGCACAACCACCATGATTGCACAGGCTTGCTTGTATGCTCCATTTGCACTGTATCTTCCGTGTGTTGGAGGAGATTTTGAGGATAGGCTGAAACAAATGTGATTTTCTCCTTGCCTGGTAACTTTGGGACCACATTGCGAACACAAAGCACAATCCCACCGTATCTAGAAAGATTGCAAAAATCTGCCATAGATTTCTATCAACTGATCAGTGTAGGAATGATTTGGGCTGAAAGAATAGAAAGCCAGGTTGCTGGCACCTGAAGTAAATGGAAGTGCATCTTCCTAACTCCACAGGAACTCTGGAGGGAGACAGCTGCTGGCATCGTGTAACTGGACTGGGCAGTTGGCTCCAGGCTCCGTCCCCGTTTCTTCTCCACAATCTTTAGCA